>NC_064244.1:1301651-1952477 GCF_003254725.2 Canis lupus dingo | reverse complement strand
CTGATTTAAAAATTAAAAATTTAAAGATTTTCTATATCATAGGTAATGAGAAAGTGATAAATCAGTTATTGGCATTTCTAGTCAAACATTTGAAATATTTGCAAGGGATACTTCCTAGAGGCAGGTGATTTTTCTAAGAGCTCAAGCTTATTTTAGAATCCTTCACTATGGATAGGCAGAATAGCTCACTCCCCAGAGATGTCTCCATCCTAATCCCATAACTTGTGAACAGGTTATGTGGCAAAAGGAAATTGTTACAGATAGAATCAAGTTTGCTCATCAGCTAATTTTGATATGGGAAGATTATCCTGGATTATTAGGGTAGGCCCAATATTAAAACAAGGTTTTGGTAAGTAAAAGAGGGAGGTGAGAGACAAAATCATAACGATGGCAGCAAAAGACTCCACCAGCTGTTGCTGGCTTTGAAGATGGAGGAAAAGGAATCAATCAAGGAATGTGGATGGCCTCTAGAAGACGAAAAATGCAAGGAAATGGACTTTTCGCTGGAGCCAACAATCCCTTGATTTTGGCCCAGTGAGATGTGTATTGGACTTGTGGCTGATGGGACTATGAGATCCTGCTGCTCTGTCATGCCCTTTCTCTTCAGACCCCAGGTACTCTCAAGAAAGGGTTGACATTTACATTTTAGTGTATGTTGATTTACCACTTACATCTTAAGTCCTATATCTAATAGACTCTATGTATATGAAGAATGTATACTTTGTTAAATTTAGCAGCAAACAACCAGGGGGAAAGCAATGTTTTGGGGAAGGTGAATGATCACAATTTCAATCACTTGTGGCTAAAAATCTATTCATCCTGCACTGGTCAACCTTGACCATAATGAATAGTAAGATTTGAGTGTTTGATAACCCCTTTTTATTCCCTTCCCTTCTAGTGACCCCTTTTCCCCTGGGCTAAAATGAGCTGTATTACTTACCTAAAAATATTCTGTGCCAGCCTTAACTACACACACAAAAAAGGACTTGGTTGTTTTTTAAATTCAATTTTGTTAACTTGCTAATGTTCCTTATTAAGAAATCGGTACTCACAAGTGGTCGAGATGGGCATTGTCTATGATAACGCAAGGAGGGGCTTCAGAATTCTTACGTCAAAAGGGGGAAGTGAACTTACAGATTTGGGTTCTATCTGCGCCCTATGCATTACAGCTGGAAGCGGTTCAGGCTGGCCAAAATCTGGGACTGCAGAGTTGAGGATTCTCTCCCACTCTGCAGAGTCTAATATTTCACAAAGCTTCCCGTCTCTACCTGCACTACGTTGGCATGTTTTTATTTTTTCTCAGCAACTTATCAGTGGTGTCCTTGACATTGGTTTCCTGCATCTCACACCCCTGAGTACTATAAAGTCGGGCGGTAATCACTGTCTGAATTCGTGTTTTCTGAATGTAAAGCGGCTTGTCTTTAGGCTACGGAGGCTCCCTTTGGGAGGGCTTGCTCAGCCTTGCAGTTGAGGAAGTTCTGAGTATGCAGAAAGGGTTCCCGAGAGAGGGTCGGAACGCTCCCCTTACCGGAGGGCCCTCGCCTTCCACTGGATGGGAAGCAAACTCCGACTTCAGAGGCACGGGGTTTGGCCTGCCACCCAGAGCCTTCCTTCCCGGCGTCGCATCTCCCAGCGGGCCCACCGCTGATTCTGCACACCCCGACGCAGTCACCGGGGAGGCGGAGCAGGCTGGGACCAGGACAGCCAGCTCCCCGAAGTCACGTCCACAGCGCCCCGGGACGGCGGACGCTCCCCGGGTCCGCGCGGGCACGTCAGCTTCGGTGGGGGCAGGGGGCGCGCAGCCGGCAGCCTCGAGAACCAGCGACTCCGACGCGGACGCGCCAACCACTGCCGTTAACTTTGCCGCCAGCGGGACTTCCGGCGCGAGGCGGGGCGGCTGGCGGCTGGCGGCTTCCGGCTTCCAGGACCCGGTCCTCCTCCCGCCGCAGCCCGCCCCTCCTCCCGGCCCCGGTCCCGGTCCCGGCCCCGGCCCCGGTCCCGGTCCCGGTCCCGGACCCCCTCGCCACCCCGAGGCCCCGCCCCCTGCCCGGGTCCCCCTCGCCACCCCGAGGCCCCGCCCCCTGCCCGGTCCCCCTCGCCACCCCGAGGCCCCGCCCCCTGCCCGGTCCCCCTCGCCACCCCGAGGCCCCGCCCCCTGCCCGGTCCCCCTCGCCACCCCGAGGCCCCGCCTCCCGACCACTCAGGCCCCGCCCCCTGGCCCCTCCTTTCCCTCCTCCCCTCCCCCCGTTCCATCTAATTGTTGGATTGTCGGCGCTGCACTCCCGCTGGAGGCCGGCAGGGGGCAGGGTTCGAGCCTGGATTTTCTTCCGCCGGGCGTCCCCGGGGAGGCCGTCGCCGAGAGGGAGAGGGGGAGGGGGGAGGGGAGGGCGGGACGCGAGGACGCGGTTCGGTCGGCTGCTGCGCTACTTTTGGCCCCGGGTCGGCGGGGAGGCTGTGGCTGCCGCATCAGAGCTGACGTGGGGGCGACGCGGGGCCCCGGGGGCGCCGGGCTGCCGGGCTCGCCGTCCCCACCTCCTCCCGCCCGTAAGCAGTGACGACGGCCGCTACGTAAATCCCATCGCGGCGGGTAAGTGGCGCGCCGGGCGGGACCCGGCACCGCGGAGCCGCCGACGGCGCAGGAGGCGGGGGCCGGGAGCGAGGCGGGGGCCGGGAGCGAGGCGGGGGCCGGGAGCCAGGCGGGGGCCGGGGCGGGGCGAGCGGCAGCCGGGGGCGCGGAGAGGGCGGCGGCGGGGAGGGCAGGGGCAGCCCGACACCGCGGCCTCCGGACGGCGGCCCGGCCGCTGAGTCCCCCGCCCCGTCCCCCGCCCCCCGTCCCCCGCCCCCCGTCCCCCGCCGCGTCCCCCGCCCCGTCGCCCTCCGCGTCCCCGCCCGGTCTCCCGCCCGGGGCCCCCCCCGCCTCCCCATCCGCGCGCACCGCTTTCTGAGGCCCCCGCTGTCCCTCCGGGCGGCGCTCGCCCGTCCCCCCGCACTCCTACCGGGCCCGAGGCGGACAGTGTTTGGGGAAAGCCACCCGACCCGGAGGAGAGCGGACCCGGGCACCGAGGACGTCGGTCTCTACCGCCGGCGGCCCGCAGTGCCTGTGTCGGTTCTGCGCGCTCGGGTCCCGTGGGACAGCCTCCGTCCAGTCCCCCGTTCCTTCCCCAAAACCCTGCTTGGGGCCCGCATGCGGGCACCTTTAGTCTCCGGACACTGTGGGTGCGGGCTTGTCAGAGCTGCGGGGAGGGAGCAGGTCCGGGACGGCCGGGGGGCCGCGCTCCTGGGTCCCGCTGCCCCTAGACCCGGGCCTGCTGCCTGCGGGGGGGGGGGGGGGGGGCACATGGTCAGCACAGCCTGGGTCCCGCTGCCCCTAGACCCGGGCCTGCTGCCTGGGGGGGGGGGGGGGCACATGGTCAGCACAGCCTGGGTCCTGCTGCCCCTAGACCCGGGCCTGCTGCCTGGGGGGTGCGGGGGGGGCACATGGTCAGCACAGCCTGGGTCCCGCTGCCCCTAGACCCGGGCCTGCTGCCTGGGGGGGGGGGGGCACATGGTCAGCACAGCCTGGGTCCTGCTGCCCCTAGACCCGGGCCTGCTGCCTGGGGGGTGCGGGGGGGGCACATGGTCAGCACAGCCTGGGTCCCGCTGCCCCTAGACCCGGGCCTGCTGCCTGGGGGGTGCGGGGGGGGCACATGGTCAGCACAGCCCAGGGTCCTGCTGCCCCTAGACCCGAGCCTGCTGCTTGGGGGGGGGGGGGCACATGGTCAGCACAGCCTGGGTCCCGCTGCCCCTAGACCCGGGCCTGCTGCCTGGGGGGGGGGGGGCACATGGTCAGCACAGCCTGGGTCCTGCTGCCCCTAGACCCGGGCCTGCTGCCTGGGGGGTGCGGGGGGGGCACATGGTCAGCACAGCCTGGGTCCTGCTGCCCCTAGACCCGGGCCTGCTGCCTGGGGGGTGCGGGGGGGGCACATGGTCAGCACAGCCTGGGTCCCGCTGCCCCTAGACCCGGGCCTGCTGCCTGGGGGGGGGGGCACATGGTCAGCACAGCCTGGGTCCTGCTGCCCCTAGACCCGGGCCTGCTGCCTGGGGGGTGCGGGGGGGGCACATGGTCAGCACAGCCTGGGTCCCGCTGCCCCTAGACCCGGGCCTGCTGCCTGGGGGGTGCGGGGGGGGCACATGGTCAGCACAGCCCAGGGTCCTGCTGCCCCTAGACCCGAGCCTGCTGCTTGGGGGGGGGGGGGCACATGGTCAGCACAGCCTGGGTCCCGCTGCCCCTAGACCCGGGCCTGCTGCCTGGGGGGTGCGGGGGGGGGGGGCACATGGTCAGCACAGCCTGGGTCCCGCTGCCCCTAGACCCGGGCCTGCTGCCTGGCGGGGGGAGGGGGCACATGGTCAGCACAGCCCAGGGTCCCGCTGCCCCTAGACCCGGGCCTGCTGCCTGGGGGGTGCGGGCGGGGGGGGCACATGGTCAGCACAGCCTGGGTCCCGCTGCCCCTAGACCCGGGCCTGCTGCCTGGGGGGTGCGGGGGGGGGCACATGGTCAGCACAGCCCTGGGTCCCGCTGCCCCTAGACCCGGGCCTGCTGCCTGGCGGGGGGAGGGGGCACATGGTCAGCACAGCCCAGGGTCCCGCTGCCCCTAGACCCGGGCCTGCTGCCTGGGGGGTGCGGGCGGGGGGGGCACATGGTCAGCACAGCCTGGGTCCCGCTGCCCCTAGACCCGGGCCTGCTGCCTGGGGGGTGCGGGGGGGGGCACATGGTCAGCACAGCCCTGGGTCCCGCTGCCCCTAGACCCGGGCCTGCTGCCTGGGGGGTGCGGGGGGGGGGCACATGGTCAGCACAGCCCTGGGTCCCGCTGCCCCTAGACCCGGGCCTGCTGCCTGGGGGGTGCGGGGGGGGGCACATGGTCAGCACAGCCCTGGGTCCCGCTGCCCCTAGACCCGGGCCTGCTGCCTGGGGGGTGCGGGGGGGGCACATGGTCAGCACAGCCTGGGTCCCGCTGCCCCTAGACCCGAGCCCTGACTGTAAGGTCACCGAGACACCTGCACTGCTCAGGTGGGCAGCAGTCAGCTCACCGTCAGTTTCAGCAGCTCTGACTAAAACTGAGAGAGCCTCTCTTAACAGTACCTCTTATCTACTTCACTTCTTAAAATTTCTTCCTTCCAAGCCTGATTTGGGGGGCCGATGAGAATGCAGCCACTTCCTATTAAATAATATACACCTAGATGCCTGGCCATAGAGGTCTGGGATGAAAATTGTACCATACTGTATGCAAGACTCATATTCTCTCTTGATTTTTCCCTTTGGGTACCACATTTTTCTCCTAGTCTTGATCCTGTTTTTGAGTAACAAGCTACTTTGCCCTCATAGTTTTTAAATCTTTGAGTTTTTTTCTTCCAAGGAAGTTAAATTGCAAACAGTATTTTGGCCAATAAAAGCTAAGTATTAAAAAAAATGTTTAAAGAACTGCTTCCTGATCCAGATACAACTTTAGAAAGATATTTAAATGGGTTTGATCCTGAATGAGTGAACACTTAAAGCATTGTCACATTAAGTGTTGGTAATGGCGCAAACATGTTTGGTGTGAATCTCTAAGTAGATCAGGGTAAGCAGGCACTTTCCCAGTGACTCTCTGGTCAACCTGGAATCACTCTGGTGAGTGTGAAGTTGTGATTACACTGATGTTTTGTTTACATATCTTATAAGACTATATGAATAAATTTTTGTTGAATGTATAAACATGGAGGAGCTCTTCAGTCTTTGTGTTTGCTTTGTTGGAAGGCTAATGAAATTTGCTTCTACTGATGAATTCAAGAAACTCCAGACTCTATAGATCACTTCAGTTTTCTTTTTTTTTTTTTAAGATTTTATTTTTTCATTCATGAGAGACACAGAGAGAGAGAGAGAGAGAGAGGCAGAGACACACAGAGGGAGAAGCAGGCTCCATGCAGGGAGCCTGATGTGGGACTTGATCCCAGGACTCCAGGATCATGCCCTGGGCGGAAGGCAGGCGCTAAACCACTGAGCCACCCAGGGATCCTGATCACTTCAGTTTTCTTTCTTTTTTTTTTTTTTTTTTTTTAAAGATTTTATTTATTTATTCATGATAGTCACACAGAGAGAGAGAGAGGCAGAGACACAGGCAGAGGGAGAAGCAGGCTCCATGCAGGGAGCCCGATGTGGGATTCGATCCCGGGTCTCCAGGATCGCGCCCTGGGCCAAAGGCAGACGCCAAACCGCTGCGCCACCCAGGGATCCCTCACTTCAGTTTTCTACTGAGGAAAGTCATTGCATGATTAAAATATGAAATCTCTCTTAGGATTAAGGCACTTATATGAAAAGTAGGGAAGAGTTTCAGGTTAACACACATAAGGAATCCTGACTGAAACTTGACCAGTACAATACATGTATTTCTGATCTTTTTTCCCTAATTTGATATTCTCTGCAAGTTAATATTGGACCAGAAAATTGAGCCAGGTTTATTGTTGATGTAGTAGTCCATTGGAAAGCACTCAAATGTCCTGTTCCATTTAGATAGACTTTTAAAAGTAAAACTGAACAATGCAAACACTTCACAGCTGAACCACTGACATTTTGACATGCGGTCAACATTGGTCATTAAGGAAATAAGCCTGAAATGTCTTCGAATGTCTTTACTGAACTAATGCATTCCATATATAAAAGTCAACTTTGAGAATTATCATACATTAATGCAATTTCAATGTTATCCATACAAATTATAAAAATAAAAATTTCAGGGAAAATGTTTCTTATCCATTGCACATAAGTAGAAATAAATTATTTAAATCATTTCGTTAATTTCCTTTTAAAGAATACTTAGGGCGTTTAAAATCTTTTACCATGAGAACAGTATAATAAAGATCACAATTTGTCAGAGTAAATCCTTTCACTCATGAGCTTTCCTTTTCTGATGCTTTAGAATATACAGTAGAGAATAAGGGAGAATGGAAAGGAAAACTTAAGGATGATACTAGTGAGATTGTATCTTAATACTAATAAAGACAACTTGAGTCTTACTGGTATAATTCCATTACAGCAAAGTTTAAAAATACAGTATCTATGTTTTTTGAACATCTTTTGATTGGCCTTCCCAGGAGTGTCAGAGGAAACTGTTGAGGAAAACATAAGCTAGGAAGTTAAGTGGGAATTTTGCTTGGAAGAGAGGATACTTGCCTCCTAGAAAACCTTACTCGCAGCTCTTTTGTGAGGCTCTTTTGAAGTATCTCAATTCTCCCAAAGTGGGAAGCATCTTCAGGTGTATTTTCCAAACAGTGATACAGCCAGGTCCATTACATATCAAAATCATGTGAAATTCTAACAACGGAGCTGTGTGATTCTGATAATTTGAGAATTTCCCCCAAAACCAGTGTTTGCTTGCTTGCTTGCTTGCTTGCTTGCTTTCTTTCTTTCTTTCTCTTTCTTCTTTCTTTTTCTTTCTTTCTTTCTTTTTCTTTTTTCCTTCCTTTTCTTCTTTCTTTCTTTCTCTTTCTTTCTTTCTCTCTCTTTTCTTTTCTCTTCTCTTCTCTTCTCTTCTCTTCTCTTCTCTTTTCTTTTTTCTTTTCTTTTCTTTTCTTTTCTTTTCTTCTTTTCTTTTTCTTCATGAGACACACAGAGAGAGAGGAGCAGGCTCCGTGCAGGGGACTCCAGGATCACACCCTGGGCAGAAGGCAGACGCTCAACCGCTGAGCTACCCAGGTGTCCCACAAAACCAGTATTTTCAAAGTTATCTTCTTGAAGCTTTTTTTTTTTTTGTAAACACAGCAGACTTAAAATTAGACCCTAACTACAGTTTTGTTTATAATTTCAAATAGCCTCAATTTTTTTCATTGGTAGCACAAAAGTGATGTTTTTTTTTTTTTGTTAAGTAATGTTTTAAAGTGGAATTTATATTCTAGCATTGATATGATAAAAGCTAGTTCAGGTATTGGGGAAACAATCATGCAAAAGACCCATGATACTATATATGGACAGTTGAGATGCTTTCACTTTTTAAAAAATTGATGGAAGTGTTAAAATTAACCTATTGAAGCATGTTTCTGGACTTAGAAAGGTAGCAGTTTTATTAATATACACAAAATAAGACCAATCTAGCTAAGTATAATAATGTTGAAATTCATTTCTCCGAACTTTAGCTAATAAAAGTGTCTTATCTACTCTTTCCCAGATTTACTAGTTAGTAGTCACTTATTGTACTTTGTGTAGATGTGTTTTGAAATGTATAAAATGCAGTAATGAAATAACGATACTGAACAAGAAAACCCTGCAATGACTTCAGTCGAGCAAATAATTCCTACAGAAGATTTTAAATTTTGTTTCCTTCCATGAAGTGGTGGTGGTGGTGGAGAGGATAGTATTTGGAGAGGTGGAGATAGACTATGGTTATTTGAATCTTATTTTTCATTTCCTTCTTACCAGCCAGTTTTGCTATTCATTGACTGTGAAATAGCCAAAAACAGAAGCCAGGTGGGGAATGAATTGAGAAAGAGATGCTGAAATAATTAATCCTTTGGTCTTTTTATAAAGACTTAAGATTTCTTAAATAATAGGTGTCTGAAGCAATTGAATTAGAGTAGCCTTGAATCTGTATTAGAAAGCCACATGATTTTCTGTATGATTCGTGTTTAAAATATTAAAGACATTATTTACACATGTTTCAATTATTTATAAGTACTACTCCTGGCTACTTCTGTTTTTACATAGAAGTGTGAAGAATGTTATTTGAAAGTTATTCTGAGACGCCTGGGTGGCTCAGCAGTTGAATGTTTGCCTTTGGCCCAGGGCACAATCCTGGAGTTCCGGGATCGAGTCCCACATGGAGCTCCCTGCGTGGAGCCTGCTTCTCCCTCTGCCTATGTCTCTGCCTCTCTCTTTGTCTCTCATGAATAAATAAATTAAATCTAAAAAAAAAATCACTATGATTTGTTATTCAACATATCTATCATCTTTAAAAAATTTTTAAAAAAATGTTATTCTAACTTTGTTTCACAATGATTACAAAACTTTAAATGTGGTATAATTTCCTGTCACTGCTATCCCACATTGTTTCTCCTTGTACTCTCATCTCCTTCGCCTAAGATTCATGATAAGCATAGGCTCATCCCTACCAACTTCAGGTATTTGGCTCTTTGAAAATACTTCTCTTTTCTAGCCAGCCCTATCTTCTCTCTACCTTTTGATTGATGTGATTGAAAAGAACAGCTTTATATGCACTTCATATTCTTCTTCCCTTATCTTTCAAGCTTTACTTGCTATTTAAATCAGGATTAACCTATGAAGATCTCCTACTTTCCCAATGAACTACAACTTTGCTTCATCCTGGAACCAGAGAAATGGATACATTTTTCTGTGGTCTCTTTCTCTTCCTGCTTCCAAGAGGGGTGTATCGCCTTTTATTCTATGTTCTTTTCTTTTTGTTTTTACTGTACTAATTGCAGTGTGGGGTATTTTTGTGTTTTTTGTTTTGTTTTGTTTTGTTTTTTCTCCCCTTCCTACAAAAATGATCTCAACGCATAATTTACAATTTCCATTTTTGGGTTCTTAAAAGCAGAGGAAGAACTTAGGTTGTTTTGCAATTGTCTTTATAAAGGACTCCACATATTTGTCATATTTCTCCAACATTTTATAGTTTTTTCCAACTAATATCTAGTTCAAAAGCAGTTTTTAAAAAGCAGTCTGCTGTTATTGTCTTTCCAAAGCATTCAACTTAATTTTCCTAGAAGTAACTCTATCTTTTAAATCTATTTAATGATTTAACATGCTAGTTAACAGAATTCCAAAATTACAACAGTAAGCATAGTTGGCATAATCAAGTTTGGTGATAAATATGATTAACTCTTGCTAATCATCCACTATAGCTGTTAGCAACAGAAGTGCTTGGAAACACTAGAGAATGGTCTTGTAGGCATTAGTTATTCTGTGGGTTTTATAGAAAAATGAGGAGAAAGTTGTTTCCATAAGCTTTTATGTCCTAGTAAAGTTGCCCAAGAAATTTTCTTACAATAATACCTGATTTTTCCAGAAAGTTAAATTGTAGTAGTAATGTAATTAACCACAGCATGGTAGGTGTTCACATTTTGTAAGTGTAAATATAATGATATTTTTCTTTAATCAGCATATTTTAAATACCTGTAATAGAGCTCTATATCAAGGGATATTTGGTAGCAATGAAATTAATTGACTCTGTGTGCCAGAGGGTGATTGGAGCAACACATAGACGAAGAGTAAGGTGAATACCAGATACTGTTTTGGTAATCAAACCTAACATATGATAGGAAATTTTTACCAGTATGATAAATGGCTTTTCTCCAGATTTAGCACAGAAATTCACATATAGGCAAAAGAATTTTGAACTCATTTTTCTCTTGTAGTGTAAGCTCTTATTTGCCTCTAATAAACTAATCTAAGATACACCTTTCCACTCTAAAAGAGAAAGTTTCCTTAGCAGATAGGACTTAAAAAAATAGTTTTATAGAAAACTTGTAGTGTACAGAACATTACATCAGTATACTTTGTGATTTTAGGCTTAAAAATTATAACTTGAGACTGTATCATGAGATATGATGAATTCAAGGGGTATGTTTTAGGCTAAATAGAATATATATTATAATAAGCTCAGTATGAGAACATTTGACATTTAACCATTTGACCTTTGACATTTAATATTAGGACATTTGAGCTCTTAACCATTCAGGTGTTTGTGTATGTGGGAGTAGGGGATCCTTTTTTTTTTTTTTTTTTTTAAGATTTCATTTAGTCAGGATCCCTGGGTGGCTCAGCGATTTAGCGCCTGCCTTCGGACCAGGGCGTGATCCTGGAGGCCCGGGATCGAGTCCCACATCAGGCTCCCTGCGTGGAGCCTGCTTCTCCCTCTGCCTGTGTCTCTGCCTCTCTCTCTCTCTCTCTCTGTGTCTCTCATGAATAAATAAATCTTAAAAAAAAAGATTTTTTTAAATCATGAGAGACAGAGAGGGAGGTAGAGACGTAGGCAGAGGGAGAAGCAGGCTCTCCCTGGGGAGTCCAATGCAGGACTCTATCCTAGGACCCTGGGATCATGCCCTGAGCCAAAGGTAGATGCTCAACCACTGAGCCATCCAGGTGCACTAGAGTGTGAGATCCTAAGTCAATCCTTGTTTATCAAAGAGTAGTATGTTCTAGGACATTAAAACCAGATTTGGGGTGAGATCAATAGTATAAAAAGCAGCTGAATTTTTCAAAATATTCACAGTTCATACTTTAGTAAAATGGGATCTCCTGCTTTTCAAATCAATACGGGGTAATTTTGAACCTGGAAAATTAATATAATGGAAAGGATGATGTACCTTAATTTGCATGCTTCTATAACTAAGTTTTATTAAGCCTCTACCAGGTACCTCAACTTGTAATGCTCAACTATGGCTATTGGAAGATTTTGAGTAAGGAAATAAATAGCATCTTTGGATTTGCATTTTTTTTAAAAAAAAGATTTTATTTATTTATTCATGAGAAACAGAAAGAGAGAGAGGGGGAAGTAGGCTCCCTGTGGGAATCCCAATGCAGGAAGGACTCTATCCCAGGACCCTCAGATCACGACCTGACCCGAAGGTAGAAGCTCAACCACTGCCATCCAGGTGCTCCTGGGTTTGCATTTTGAATAGTGTTGTTATCTAGTGGAGTTAAGAGGGGTTGAGAGGTTTGAGTGAGGTGAAGGTATTACAGGGAGAGACGAATTTCTTTATAGGGAGGCAGTTATTGCTTTAATCATGTCAATCATTTCAGAACTAAAGCAGTGGCAGTGATGATGGGGAAAATGAAGTCAAGAAATGGGAGATGCTATTATTAAGGCTGAGTAAGGTAGTGGTCCTTGCTTATATTCGAAAGAGTTGGACATTTTGTGTTTTTTTTTTTTTTTTTTTTTTTTTATTTATTGGTGTTCAATTTACTAACATACAGAATAACCCCCAGTGCCCGTCACCCATTCACTCCCACCCCCCGCCCTCCTCCCCTTCTACCACCCCTAGTTCGTTTCCCAGAGTTAGCAGTCTTTACGTTCTGTCTCCCTTTCTGATATTTCCCACACATTTCTTCTCCCTTCCCTTATATTCCTTTTCACTATTATCTATATTCCCCAAATGAATGAGAACATATAATGTTTGTCCTTCTCTGACTGACTTACTTCACTCAGCATAATACCCTCCAGTTCCATCCACGTTGAAGCAAATGGTGGGTATTTGTCATTTCTAATAGCTGAGTAATATTCCATTGTATACATAAACCACATCTTCTTTATCCATTCATCTTTCGTTGGACACCGAGGCTCCTTCCACAGTTTGGCTATAGTGGCCATTGCTGCTAGAAACATCGGGGTGCAGGTGTCCCGGCGTTTCATTGCATTTGTATCTTTGGGGTAAATCCCCAACAGTGCAATTGCTGGGTCGTAGGGCAGGTATATTTTTAACTGTTTGAGGAACCTCCACACAGTTTTCCAGAGTGGCTGCACCAGTTCACATTCCCACCAACAGTGTAAGAGTGTTCCCTTTTCTCCGCATCCTCTCCAACATTTGTTGTTTCCTGCCTTGTTAATTTTCCCCATTCTCACTGGTGTGAGGTGGTATCTCATTGTAGTTTTGATTTGTATTTCCCTGATGGCAAGTGATGCAGAGCATTTTCTCATATGCATGTTGGCCATGTCTATGTCTTCCTCTGTGAGATTTCTGTTCATGTCTTTTGCCCATTTCATGATTGGATTGTTTGTTTCTTTGGTGTTGAGTTTAATAAGTTCTTTATAGATCTTGGAAACTAGCCCTTTATCTGATATGTCATTTGCAAATATATTCTCCCATTCTGTAGGTTGTCTTTGAGTTTTTGTTACATTTTCTCCTCACAAAACAATCTTCATTTGACAGGAAAGAATGCTTGGAAAAATTTACAGTTGTCAGGATCATATAGCCAATAAGTGATAGAACTCAGTAATGCCCAGATCAGCTCAGTAATGCCCAGTGCCAGTGTTTTTTATGCCACACACTATTGCTATCACTAGACCACGTTGCTCCTCAGGAATTGAGTAATGAAGGGAGAGGAGGACTCCCAGATGGAGTGGCTGAGTCAGTGTTGATGTCACTCACTGAGATGAGAGTACAGCAAGAGGAGAGATGCAAAGTGAGGGCATTGAGGTTATATTTGAACATTTGGGGCTTGAGGATCTGTGAGCAAATCACTAAGAGATATCTAATAGGCAGATGCATATGGGCTGGAGCTCAAGAGTGAGAAGTCCAGGCTGTAGATGAGATCTGAGACTGACCAAATGAGGATGAGCTAGGGAGCCTGTGTAGGAGGTAGATTTGGGGGATGCGAAACCTGGAAATACCAGTCTCTCAGGAGCAAGCAGAGAAGACTGAGGACGAAGGACTGGATAATTTGGAAGAAAAGCATGAACACAGTGTTCCAAAGAGTTTAATCAGGAAAAATTTGGGGAGAATAGGAAATGCTGTAGGGATATAAGGAAGATAGATTTGGCAAGCAAGCAATCAACCTGTGATGACTTAGAGAATAGTTGGGATGAAATTATTCTTTGATGAGCCTGAATCAGAATCAGTTTTATCTGATGGTCATTATTCTGGTGTGAGACTAGTTATTTTCTCTTCTGACATCTTGTGGCTGTGGTGGCTGGAAGCTGCTACTTTCTTCAATGCTGATTGCCTCTGGCTGTTCCTGGACTTTAGTGAATACCTTTTGCTACTTTTTGAATCCTGGACCATAAGAATGTATTACTCATTCAAAAATTAAAGAAAATTCCAAGAGAAATATAGAAATGAGCATTTACGCCTCTTTTTATGTGGTGTCATAATCATTATTATTCAAATAATATTATGAATATTTTTTGTTTAAATGTCTGTCTCCCTCATGAAATTGTAATCTCCTGAAGAATGGGGACATTTATCTGCCTCTGTGCCTAGCACAAAGAAAGGCCTGACATATCATGGGTGCCAGTCACTGTTTAATAAATAAATGGTCTCTGCCTTGTAGGCTATACAATTTTTATGGAAGATAAGATTCCCAATGTAAAACACCAGTGGAATATAACAGAGTAAGTTTAATCCAAAGGAATGGCACCATCCTTGCTTTTTGTTTATGTTGTAAGTAACCTGGTTCAAATGTCCTACCATCTCTTGTCCATCTGCTGAAAGATGGGGGACAGTTGGTAGCTATAACCATTGTCCTTGTGCCCATGGGCAAACCTCCTGGCTCAGTTTTACAATGACTAGGATGGTATGATACTATTTTAGAGGGGGCCACTTAGGAAAGAGCCCTGAAAACAGCATGTCTGTGGCTAAGCACCACCATTGCTGGCCAAGATGCCTAGAAGATACTCAGGGCTGTGCATATTCGTTCTTTCCACTTCTACAGTAAATTAAGGACTCTTAGTTCCTTTGTCTTTCTCTTTGCCAGTTTTACTTCATTCAGAGTGTCAACTGTATATTTAGATATTAGTAAAAAAAAATGGGGTTTAGTTGCTAGAGTGTATAAAATAGCTTTTTAAGTGGACTACAGGCTATTGGAGAAGATTTTAAAATAAGTATTAATATTTTGTTTGGAGTTAAAATTCTTTGACAAAAGCCAGTTTTGAACGTAAGGTAAATAAAAAATGGTTGGCAAGTTTGTTGCAGTGGAATGAAATTTAAGAAAATGATAAAAAGAAGAAAATGATAAATTCACTCAGTTTATTAAGTGATTATTATTTTAAAATAGAGCTGATACCTTGAGCTTTATGTAGTGTATATTATTCAGATAGCTCTGCTCTATATTCAGTAGGAAATAACCTGATATATAGCACATGATTTACATTTTTTGAATTTTTTTCCCCAGAAGATAAGAAAATCGCAAAGAAGTAAGATTGAAAAAATACAGTTTTCAGCTTTCTAGTTTGTTTTTTCAGTTTTACAGAAATTAGGATATTCTGGGGGGTATTCTTCTGGTGTAGTTTTGAGAGATTTTCTTTTTTTTTTAAAGATTTTATTTTTTTAAATAAAATTTGTGATCTCCCAATTCAATTATAATTTTACTGCAGGATAAATAAAGAAGAAAACGGTGAAGGAACAAAGCATTGATTACAGATGTCTTAATAATGAGCAAATGTAGCAGGAAAAAATATATTAAGACAAATCTAAGGTAGGTGGATATATATTTTTCTGTTCTTTTGAAAGTTCTGCTTAGAGAGTTAAAAGTTAAAATAATGGATAATTGAATGATGTATACATGTAGACATGCATCCATGAATGTATATATGTGTGTGTGTATGTATATAATGCTAATAAAGTATGATAAAATGTACCCAAAGTGTGCAGCCATTCAGTTAAAGTGTTCATTGTCTACCTATACCCTGTTAGGCAGTGGCGGGGGGGAGGGGAGTGGACATTGACATTCAGCTGGTGTCACATACTGGCCTTTTCATTTAGAAAGGAGACCATACATAAGGGTGTGAACAGAGTTTTAGTTTTCTTCCTTCCTTGCCTTTAAGCTGTACTTGTACCTAACATAAAACAGAACAGAGTCCCTACCAATTTTTTACAAAAATCCAGATAGAATTTTTCAAGTTTTCTTTCAACTGCTTTCAGAGACATTCTGGTTTATCAGTTGGATCTAGCTTTTTTTATTTATTCATGAGAGACACGGAGAGAGAGAGGCAGAGATATAGGCAGAGAGAGAAGCAGACTCCATGCAGGGAGCCCAATGTGGGACTTGATCCTGGGACTCCAGGATCATGCCCTGAGACAAAGGCAGATGCTCAACTGCTGAGCCACCCAGCCGTCCCATGGATCTAGCTTTAAAAAGAAAATAAATTTCTCTGACATTCTTTTTACAAATAAAGAATAGAAACAATTAATAATACTTTTTCCTTTTGTAGCTGAATTCTATTTTTAAAATTTTACAAGGGCAAATATCATTGCTTTGAGTGTAGTTTGTCTTTGCAAATGGGAGACAGCTAAAATTTTAGAAGTTTGGTAGTTAGAACACCTTAATTATAACTAAGAAACTGCCTTTGTCTTATTTTTCATTTAGATAGATTTGCTCTGTATTTCCCTTTTTCTTTTTCTCTTGTCTTTTAAGAACACTTTCCTAGATACCAGTGATAGCATTCCTTTAAAATGTTTTTCCTCTTCCCATTTTTCTTCTATTTTTATATGTTCTTGACACATAGGGATTCCTATAAGTTTGATCATTAATTGCCTCAGTATTTCTATAATTGTAAATGTAACTTTTATGAATATATTCCTTTGTGTTCATTTCTTGAAGATATGTAATATGTTGTCTACCTATTGTGCTGTGCTGTACAGACAGTACTATATTGTTGTACTTCAGTATTTTGGGGAATTATTGCACTATAATGTAGATGTTCTATTAAAGTTCTAGAAAATAACAGAGTAAGCAAATACAGTTCTACCCCTCTAAAAGTAGTTCAATCTAGAAGTCTTTGAAAATTATGCTAATAGATGGATCCTATTATTTTAAAACATATACCTTAACATTTTATTAAACTGAATCCTAATATATTCAGGACATTTTGGGGGTAACATTCATTTTTCTATCAAAGAAGAAAATGATTTGCTAGAGAATATAAAGATTTCAGAATATTTAACCTTCATAAGAAAAGAATATTGCTACTACTATCAACCATTTTAAATATGCCTATTTTAGCAATCTTTTTTTTAAGTATTTCTTTTAAGATTTTATTCATTTATTCGTGAGAGACACAGAGAGGGGCAGAGACATAGGCAGAAGGAGAAACAGACTCCCCCGGAGAGCCCGATGTGGGACTCGATTTCCTGTCCTGGAAATCACGCCCTGAGCCAAAGGCAGATGCTCAACCACTGAGCCACCCAGGCATCCCCATTTTAGCAAACTTTATCTGTTTTTTAGATTGTGGAAGTTAATGTTTGCCAGTATTTTGCTTGCTGTTAGTTTATAGTGCTTAATGGACTTTTTGTTTTAGTTTCTTATTGTTTCATCTTAGGTCTTTGTTTTTAAATATTTTATAACTTATGATTACTAATTGGTCTTTCTAATAAGGATTATTGTTTAAGATTAATATATTGCTCAATTAATTTATAGATTATTAACTTTAGTACAACTGTGTTTAACGTTTGATATAGAAAGTGAGATTTGGGGGAAATATTCTTGGATACATTTCTTTGGTTTTGACTATAAAGTATATAGTGAACAATGAAGGATTATAATAGAGAGATACTGTTTGAAAATGCCTACTATGTTGCTTGACCCATGTTGAACATTTAATTCTTAGTTGAATCTTTTCCCCTGAATCCTGCCCTGGCATTAGTTTTTAGTGGGTTTAGGAGACTGTACCAGAGAGCAGTTGGATTTTGATCAGTAGTAGAATAAACAGGCTTGAAAATAATAGGATATATATTTTAAATTGATAGCACTGGCTTTAGTTTTCTGTAGATGATTTTTGCCTTCAAATACATTTATTTCTTATTTTTTAAAAAATATTCTTTCTTTTAAGTCATCTTTGCACCCAATGTGGGGCTGTATCACAAGCCTGAAATCAGGAATTGCATGCTCTACCCACTGAGCCAGCCAGGCACCCCTCAAATAAATTTATTTTAGTATCAAACTTTTAGTGAATGATATATACTGGGCACTATACTAGGCAGTCTAGGAGAATACAAATTAGAGTCTCTACATCCTAGTGTGAAAGACAAAGCCTATCTGGATGAAGAATGTAACAACAATTGCAGCATGATCAAGAGCACATCTGTATTATAAAATGTTGTCTAAACTGGAAAACTCAGGACACGGGCTGTGGAGTCATAATCACAAGACCTCTTGTTCACAGTCTTCATGCTATCTATTATGTGCCCTGTAGAAAGTCATTTAATCTCTCTAAACTTTATTTTCTTTTTATCATTTTAGTGACATCTGACAGTGGCATAGTCTTCCCAAGTAGTTGATTAGTTGGATTATTTAACAATTATGGTAGATTCTGTACTATGCATTAGGAAGACATGAGTTGCTTACACTAGTGTTAGTGCTTTGTGAATGAATGTATTATATGCTAGACAAGTGCTATAATGGAAGTATTGCATAAAATGCTTTGGGACCTCAGAACAGAATAACTAATTCTGCCCAAGGCTATTAGAATAGGCTTTTGAAAGAAGGTGTCCTTCAGCCAGACCTTATAAAAACTGGTAGGAATTTGCCTGTTGGATACAGAAGGGGTGACGGGCAGTTCAGGATGAGAGAAGAACAGATATAAAAGATTAGAACTGGGAGAGTAGGATGTGTATTTCAAAGAAATGCCTAAAATGGAGGCCAGAATGCAGAATTGGAGAAGAATGGAGTGACTGGAAATGGGGACATAAAAGTAAAATGGGTTCACGTTGTGAAAGAGATTGAATGGCAGTTTGGTTTGGTAATTGAGAATACGGACTCTGGAAAAAGAACAGTTCAGAACCTGCCTATGCCACTCAGATCAGATCAGATCAGATTGGTGGCAAGATGAGGTTCATAACCTCGTTATGCCTCCTTTTCATTATCTCTAAAAGAAGAACTATCCTGATCTTATAAAGTTGTAAAGGATTAAAACCAGTAGGCTTTTACCACATGGTAATCAACAGATGATTGTTGTGGTTATGATTATTTTAAGTAGTTTGAATTTTATCCTATACTTAATAGGAAGCTACTGAAGAGTTTTAAGCAGAGAAGTGTTTTAAGCAGAAATGTATGCTTGCAAAAGAGAACTGTTGATATGGATTGAAATAGAGAGATTGAGCAGTGATTGACAAAGGGACTAACTTGTTCTTTAACAGGTGGAGTCATCATACTTGGTAAGGTCACTGTAGGAAATGAAAGAGAGAAGGTCTCAGAGATGATACCCAGGTTATCACTTGATGGATAGTGAAGCCCCATTTCCTGAGAAACTCAGAGCAGGAATATATTTGTGAAAGAAAAAGAGGAGATTAGTTCTGGACCCGTTGCTTTTGAGGTACCAAAGGGCACCTATTTGGAGATGTTAGATGGACATTTGAATATATGATTTTGGAATTCAAGAGAGACCTCTGGGCTAGAGATCTAGATTTTTTTTTTAAGATTTTATTTATTTATTCATGAGAGAGAGAGAGAGAGAGAGAGATAGGCAGAGGGAGAAGCAGGCTGTCTGCAGAAGCCTGATGTGGGACTGGATCCCAGACTCCGAGATCACACCCTGAGTCAAAGGCAGATGCTCAACCACTGAGCTACCCAGGCAGTCCTAGAGATCTAGATTTGAGGGTGATAAGCCTGAAACTGGTGTTCAAAACTAGAGAAATGGATGACAGTACACAAAGGGAGATTTGAGAGCGAGGTGAGAAGGCTAAACAGAGCCTGGAAGACATGCAATGTGAGGATTGACATAGAGTAAGAAAAGGATTAGCAAAGGGGCTTGTGGAGGAGTTGTCAGAGAATCAGGTGAAAGCAGAAAATGCAATATGATGACATCAAGAATGAAGATGTCAACAGTTTTTAATACTATTGCGGGATTTAATACTTAAATACTATTTAAGTCCAGATAGGATTTAAAATAATGTTAGATTTAGTGACAGAGATTGGTTACCTTTGCTAGAGAAGTTGAGTGAAGCAGAAACCAGTTTAGGGTTGTCCAGGAATAGGTGGGGGAGGTAAAGAAATGGAGATACTGTTGGAAATTCAGTAATGTAGTTTAGCAGGGAGAGAAAGAAGAGAAGTTCAGGACAATAGCCAGAAAAGGACTTCTAGTTCAGTGGATTTGTGTGTGTGTTTGAGATTGAAGAGATTTGAAATGGTAAGATTGCTGCCCATTTGAGGTTGAAAACCATGAATTCAGTAGTCTTAATAATACTGTTTTTTTAATTTTATTCAGTATTGTTCATCAGCCTTGGTGAAGGCATAGAGAAGATAGAATAGGCTTATCTGATACTGATATTTACTATGTAGATACAACGGAAAGAGAAGGGACGACAGAATTTAGAATATTGGGAAACCATAATTAAAATGAGAAACCATGGATTCCAAGCTGAATAGGATGGGATATGAAGAAAGTGGAAGCTGATAGAGAAAGTGGTGTGGAGATGTCAGTGTGGTGTGATGGGAATAATCGAGGGTGGGTATAAGTTGGGGGGATAAGATGTAGTCAAGAATGGCATTTCAGAATTAAATATTTCAGAGGTGGAGCAGTTTTGGGCACAGACTAGGTCCAGTATATGACCAGCTAAGCAGATGGCTAAAGTGGAGTAGAGAAAGCCTTGGACTGTGATATCAGGGCTGGGCAGGGGTCCTTTCTTTGAGTGTTGAACATAACAGAATAAAGGAGAGGAAAGCTTTTTTTTTTTTTTTTTAAAGATTTATTTATTTATTTGAGCACACATGCATGAGCAGGGGGATGGATGGGCAGGGAAGAGGAAGGGAGAGAATCTCAAGCAGACTCCCTGCTGAGGGTGGGCCAGTGCAGGGCTCACTCTCACTATCCTGAGATCCTGATGTGAACTGAAATCAAGAGTCAGCTGCTTAACTGACTGAGCCACTCAGGCGCCCTGGAGAGGAAAGCTTCTAAGTCAAGTGCCAAAGTCTTCGGTTTGCATCCCATCCTGAATATGAGTAGAAAATGATTATCAGAGATACCTGGGTGGCTCAGCAGTTGAGCATCTGCCTTTGGCTTAGGGCCTCAGAGCCTCAGGGCATAATCCTGGGGTTCTAGGATCCAGTCCTGCCTTGGGCTCTTGTGGGGAGCCTGCTTTTCCCTCTGCCTGTGTCTCTGCCTCTCTCTGTGTCTCTCATGAATAAATGAAATCTTTTAAAAAATGATTATCACGGGAATGAATATAGGATGGTATACCTGATAACTTTGGGCTCAACGGAACAGGGGTTTTTACAAAGACAGAGGAGGAACAGCTGAGAAATAGTAGTGGGGATCAAAGAGGATACCAGGTCGACATTCTGATTCTGATTAGGTATAGGAAGATAAGCTGCTGCCTATTGAGAGGTCAGGTGGTGGTGGGGAAAGAGGTTGTGATGGGAGTTACACATAGCACATTGCAAGGGCTTGGGAGGAGAATAGGAGTAGAAGTAAGCAACTGAATTATGAGGGGAAAGGAAGCACTAGTTATAAGAGGGACAATGAGGTGAGGGCGGAGCCTTCATCTCTGACAGTGACTGGGGAAACAGGAATATGAGGTGTTAATGGATGTGATTCTGGCATAGGTGAAGGGTCATCATGGTTTAGTCATGGTTTACAGGGAGGCCAAATGTGACTTGTAGTCTTCAGAATGGATGGCAGCAGTCGTGAGGAGTAGCAAGTTGGCAGCTTGGTCCAGTGTTGGGATAGGAGGTTATACTAGATAATGCCACATGTGGCTGGGAGGATGAATGGGAATGGCCTCTGACCTTCCATTTCTGCCTTTCTTTACTAGGAGGCTCAGGGCCTAATGGCATCCTGATTTGTCTGCTACTTAGCTCTGTGGATTTTTGTCACTGATCTGGTACTGACTCGCATGTAGACACATGCTTATAGCTTGTTGCTTTGGTGCTTGAGTGAGTAGTGATGCTCTTGATTAAAGGAAGGAATAGAAGGGAACGGGCAGGTATCTGAAAACTGCAGATTGAGATGCTTCATAGGAGGGGAGTGTGCACAAGTACAGAGTTGGGAATCCTCTGCGTGTAGGATTGAAGAAGCTGGAGTATGTGGATTGAAAAAAAGAAAAGGACAAAGGGTTGGACTCTGGGAAGTATCCAGAAAAAACAGGAGCAATTGAGGCGATTGCCCGACATAATGTGTGTTAAAACACTTTCATGAGTGAAATATTTTGAAATGGTTAATAACTTATGAAGCCTTTTATTATACCTCAAAAAGCGAATCCTCATTTAGGGTGACCTTTTTAAGCATTAGAGTTTGTTTTGATGAAAGTCTTTCAGGATTCTATTATGTGTATCCCTTTTTCCTTAAAGTATACTGAGTATAATTAACCTTGAATTGATGACCCAGGGTAGTTATTAAAAATATCATTATTGAATTTTAACTCATACATTTTTCAATTTCTTGAAAGTCACCTTTCAAGTCAAGTCTTTACTTGAAAAGAATGGCTGACTTTACCCTGTATGGACCTAAATTGCCACAGACTTGGAATTCTTGATCTGCTTGTTAGATTCTGTATTGTTCTTCCTCCATCCCTGCCACTGTCAGCTGTCACTTCTTATATCTAATATATTTAGAAGTGAGATAAATGAGTATTGTATTTGAAGTAAAATTGAATGCATTTAAGTATGGACCAAGAGAGATTCTCTTTGTTTTAGAAGTTTAGTATATGGGCTTTAGGACATTTATTTTGCCTATAAACAGGTAACTTTGGCTTATTGTTCAGTTGTTGACTAAATTCTATGTGGATGTCAACTAGTTGAAATGTTATACAATATAGTTTGACAAAATACACACTAAAGGACCTAGAGTAAAGGAGGCATCTGAGTGGGGTGGATTCCCCCCCCAGCTTTGTTTATTTTTAATTTTTTAAACATTTATTCATTTTAGAAAGAGAGAGAGTGCACAAGTGAGGGGAAGGACAGAGGGAGAAGGAAAGGAGACTCCACGCTCAGTAGAGAGCCTGATGTGCGGATCTATTTCAGGACCCAGAGATCATGACCAGAGCTGAAACCAGAGTCAGGTGCCCAACAGGCCGAGCCACCCAGGCACCCTCTCCCTAGAGCTTTAAAAACTATTCTTTCGTTGGTTCTATCCATTCTAGCCCTCCTTCTGTCAGTTCTGCTTTGCCCCTACTCAATCTAATAGGCTTCCCTAAGCACCTAGATTCTCTACTACAATCAACTATTCTGTTTTCCAACTATCCTTTGTACTTTCCCTCCTCTCACAGTTCTCCTTTCCTCTTCTACCTGGTGAAATTCTTCTCATTGTTCATATGTTTATATGGCCCATCCTCAGGCAGATGTAAACGTTATTTACTATGGTTCCCACAGGATTTTATGCATAACGTCCTTCACACAATTTAAGAAGTTACTTTACATGTGGTCCTTAAGGGTCCACTTGATAGATTTGCCAGTAACCTAAGTCTTTCCTAAATGTTGATATACATCAGAATCTCTTGGATATAAAAAAAAAATTAGATGCCCCAGAAAGTTTGATTCAGTAGATTTGGGGTTGAGCCTGGGAATCTGCTCCCCCACACCACCCCCAAACAAGCACGTTAGTTACTTCTGTTACAGGTTGTCCAAGGAACAATTAATGAATATTCCTTCAGGGCAAGGGCTATAATTTGCCCACCTTTATATTTTCCGGGCCTGTCTAAATAAATATTTCCAAAATGAATAGTTTAGTGGGGAAGGCCTTCTAGCATGTCATGTTTGAGTTGAGACTCAGATTCTTAGCAGAGCCTATAAGAGAACTTTAAAATGTGTAAGAAATAGCATAAGACAACATTTCTCGAGTTGTTTTCAGAACACTACTTTTAGGACATGCACCTTGTGGAAAAAGAGTTTTTGGTGGTCAGATACTCTTAGAAAATGCTGCCTGATGGATCTGCACTGTCCATGTCCTGAAGGTGCACTAGCATATTCAGGCTTCTGAGAAGTTCTGCCACAGAAAAACCTTTTAACCCAGGATATTTAGAACTTTTTCACTAAATGTTCCCCTACTCTCTCTCTTTTTTAGATAATACTTTTTCATAACCTGCAGAGCTAAATGTTCTAAGGCATTCTTTTTGGGAATTGTTCGCATAAGCAAACGTAGAGGCAGAAGAATTGGCAGTTTATGTAGGGTGATCTATACTTACCTAGGCTATGCTGGAAAATAAGAGGGAGAGATAAAGGAATTGGGGAATATTAAGGGAAAGACATTTTTGACATGGTAGACTGTAGATTTTTATCTTTTATAAAAATTGCTCTAAATTGTCATGATTAGTTTAAGTTTTGAAATGATTTTTAATAGTGGGAAATAAGTGCAATATAGGTGGGTTTCAGAATAGAAGGCTTGGATTAAGATAATGACTACTGAAATGCAAAAGAAGGTAGTAAAGTGCAAGACATAGATGAAAAATTTGTAAGATCTGGTAACTAAATCTGGAAAAAAGATTTGGACATTTTAATTCAAAGTTCTTAAGTGGCTTGCATACTTTTTGGCTATATATTTAGACTACTAAAGTGAGAAAAACACATTGTATCATTGGTAGTTGAAAAGGTGTATAATAGCAAGGACTATATAGTTTCTCTAAGTTTTTAATATTTGATTTTGTTTATTTTGTTTGTAGTTTGTATTTCTTTTAGTAGGATAACATTTATTATAATGATTTATCTTCTATATAGAAATAGAAATTGTTAACTTAAACTGAAATCATAGACAAGGGACGCTTGGATGGCTCAGTGGTTTGGCACCTGCCTGTGGCCCAGGCCGTGATCCTGGAGACCCAGGATCGAGTCCCACATTGGGCTCCTTGCATGGAGCCTGCTTCTCTTTCTGCCTATTACTTCTGTTAGAGAAGTTAGTTAGAGAGAGCCTTCTCTGTCACACACACAGAGAGGTCTCTGCCTCTCTCTGTGTGTCTCATGAATGAATAAAGTAAGTCTTAAAAAAAAAAAGAAATCATAGAATTATGACAAAAAAAAATTTTTTTTATTGGTGTTCAATTTACTAACATACAGAATAACCCCCAGTGCCCATCACCCATTCACTCCCACCCCCCGCCCTCCTCCCCTTCCAACACCCCTAGTTCGTTTCCCAGAGTTAGCAGTCTTTACGTTCTGTCTCCCTTTCTGATATTTCCCACACATTTCTTCCCCCTTCCCTTATATTCCCTTTCACTATTATTTATATTCCCCAAATGAATGAGAACATATAATGTTTGTCCTTCTCCGACTGGCTTACTTCACTCAGCATAATACCCTCCAGTTCCATCCACGTTGAAGCAAATGGTGGGTATTTGTCATTTCTAATAGCTGAGGAATATTCCATTGTATACATAAACCACATCTTCTTTATCCATTCATCTTTCGTTGGACACCGAGGCTCCTTCCACAGTTTGGCTATCGTGGCCATTGCTGCTATAAACATCGGGGTGCAGGTGTCCTGGCGTTTCACTGCATCTGTATCTTTGGGGTAAATCCCCAGCAGTGCAATTGCTGGGTCGTAGGGCAGGTCTATTTTTAACTGTTTGAGGAACCTCCACACAGTTTTCCAGAGTGGCTGCACCAGTTCACATTCCCACCAACAGTGTAAGAGGGTTCCCTTTTCTCCACATCCTCTCCAACATTTGTTGTTTCCTGCCTTGTTAATTTTCCCCATTCTCACTGGGGTGAGGTGGTATCTCATTGTGGTTTTGATTTGTATTTCCCTGATGGCAAGTGATGCAGAGCATTTTCTCATGTGCATGTTGGCCATGTCTAGGTCTTCCTCTGTGAGATTTCTCTTCATGTCTTTTGCCCATTTCATGATTGGATTGTTTGTTTCTTTGGTGTTGAGTTTAATAAGTTCTTTATAGATCTTGGAAACTAGCCCTTTATCTGATATGTCATTTGCAAATATCTTCTCCCATTCTGTAGGTTGTCTTTGAGTTTTGTTGACTGTATCCTTTGCTGTGCAAAAGCTTCTTATCTTGATGAAGTCCCAATAGTTCATTTTTGCTTTTGTTTCTTTTGCCTTCGTGGATGTATCTTGCAAGAAGTTACTGTGGCCGAGTTCAAAAAGGGTGTTGCCTGTGTTCTCCTCTAGGATTTTGATGGAATCTTGTCTCACATTTAGATCTTTCATCCATTTTGAGTTTATCTTTGTGTATGGTGCAAGAGAGTGGTCTAGTTTCATTCTTCTGCATGTGGATGTCCAATTTTCCCAGCACCATTTATTGAAGAGACTGTCTTTCTTCCAATGGATAGTCTTTCCTCCTTTATCGAATATTAGTTGCCCATAAAGTTCAGGGTCCACTTCTGGATTCTCTATTCTGTTCCACTGATCTATGTGTCTGTTTTTGTGCCAGTACCACACTGTCTTGATGACCACAGCTTTGTAGTACAACCTGAAATCTGGCATTGTGATGCCCCCAGCTATGGTTTTCTTTTTTAAAATTCCCCTGGCTATTCGGGGTCTTTTCTGATTCCACACAAATCTTAAAATAATTTGTTCTAACTCTCTGAAGAAAGTCCATGGTATTTTGATAGGGATTGCATTAAACGTGTATATTGCCCTGGGTAACATTGACATTTTCACAATATTAATTCTGCCAATCCATGAGCATGGAATATTTTTCCATCTCTTTGTGTCTTCCTCAATTTCTTTCAGAAGTGTTCTATAGTTTTGAGGGTATAGATCCTTTACCTCTTTGGTTAGGTTTATTCCTAGGTATCTTATGCTTTTTGGTGCAGTTGTAAATGGGATTGACTCCTTAATTTCTCTTTCTTCAGTCTCATTGTTAGTGTATAGAAATGCCACTGACTTCTGGGCATTGATTTTGTATCCTGCCACGCTACCGAATTGCTGTATGAGTTCGGGGGCGGCTCCGCGGAGGGGGCTGCACGGCCCCGGGAGCAGCTCGGAGGGGCTCGGGCAGAGGAAGAGGCTCCGTGCGGAGGGGGCTGCGCGGTTCCATGACAAAAATTTTTCTGGAAAAATTAGATTCTCGTCAATGAAATGGGAAATGTCTTATGTCTAAGACATATGGTCAAATCTGCATGATTCAATTTGAGAGGCCTGTTTATCAGAAACTGGTTAGAGCTGGCAAAACTAGACACATCTTTGTATTACATACATTTAACTTAGTCTACGGGGAAATTCTTTCATACTATATATTACCTAGTAGGTATTTTAGGCCTTGAGAGTCATAGAATATTTATACTTCATGTAAAGTAGAAGACCTATTTTTTTTCACTTATTTAAACTGGAGGGCTTAAAATAATTATTAAGGAGACTTTATTATAAGATTAACTAATAAATAAACTAATAAACTAATTCCCATAAAACATTTTGCAGTGCTTTCTTGGTAATGTTCATACCCAGTGAGCAGAGTTAGTTCAGAGAGTTAGGACTCTGCCACTTAACCCATTTCTGGAAAAATAAGGTAGTTTAATTGATGACAGAAATGAATATCAGAAAGCTAGGTAAAAACAGAAAAATCTTTCAGATAGGGCCTTAATACTTCTTCCTTTTTTTTGTCTTTTCAGACAAATGACCATGGACACAATGGAATCTCAGCAGGATGGAAGTGTAACAGATTCTGTGGCAGAGAACGAATCTGCACATATGCAGAACCAGACTGGTCAAAATTCAATCCCTACTTTAACTCAGGTAAATTTAATGTAGGCAATAGGCAGGCACTGATGAAAGTTAAAGTTATCTGGAAATAAGAATTATGTGCAGATTGTTTTCTTGAAGTTGATGTGAAGTTTTCCCTGTTCCCTAGTTATCAGCCATTCTTACTGATTTGATTTCAAAGAGAAGATATGTATCTTAGTTACGTTTACCTTGTAATGGACACTTTGAAATGCTCCCTCTACCACCACTGCTATGCAAAAGGAAAAACAGAAACCTGTCCACGATATGTAATCTTCAAATTATTATTTGAGAATATTGGTAATTCCAAGTTGTTATAGTCTTATATTCTTAGCTGGAAATACTGCAGAAATCTTACTTTGCCCTGTATATAATTTGTTTGATCTTTGCTTTCTTTTTAGTTAGGACTTCAAATCTGTTTCAGTTAGATACCACCAGGATGAGTTAGTGCCTGGTTTTCAGCTCCTAAGGTTTATTTCTGAGCTATCTATAAAAATATGTAATACAAGCAAGTACATTGGTCATCAAATATTTATTGAGTACCTACTGGTTCTAGGCACTATTTAGATTCGTGAGGAGATGTAGTTTCTGGCCTTAAAATATCTTATGGCTTAGTGAGGAGAACAGGTATTTGAATGATAGCTCCAATAGTATAAGAAGTGCCATAAAAGGTTAAGTACAAAATGACTAAATCTTACAGAGGAGGGAGCAGCCAGTGGCTAGAGTACTTTATGGAGGATTTTGCTTTTGAGCTAGACATGTAGAGGGTGAGTAGGAGTTTGCCGCGTGGACAAGGATAGGGAAGCATATTCTAGGCAGGCAAAGAGTGTGTGCAGAGGCACAAAGCCAGAGAGAGCACATGGCATCAGGTAACTACGGGTAGAGGAGCTAACAGGAGCCTAGTGTCTGGGCTGGGAAGTTAAGTTGGTAAATGTGAGCAGAGTTTGTATACATTTGAGGATGTATAGTGTCCTGGATTCTAAATATTCTTGAACACAATGTTCACTGTGTTTAGAACACTACTATTTGTGTGAACTGTGTGGAGGTTGGACTGATCGTCAACCAGCCAGTAGTAGAGACACCTTTTGGGTGGAGTCCTGGGAGTGGGGGATACAGTGTGGTGGTGAGATTTTCACAGCATCTTGAAGGGAAGATAGAAAGGATCCATATGGCTGACTGAAGGTCCAGGGGGAACACCAGGTACATCCTGGATTACCTCAGGCCAGACTGGTTCCTGTGAGGTCTCTTCTTTCCCAATACTGGGCCCCAAGCACCCAGCCTGCTTTTCCTTTCTCCTTCAAGCTCCTAACACCCACTCACTCCTTGGGGGTTTTCTCACAAGTAGTCTGTGGAGCTGCATCTCCCTGGCAACACCCTTCTTTGTTAACCTGGAACATAGGCATACAGACCTTTTGCTATTTAAAAGTGGAGGGCAGCCTTTTTCTTATTAAAAAAAATATATGTTTATTGTAGAAAATTAAAACATCTATTACTATAAAGAAGAAAATAAAAACTGCATAATTTAATCATCGTTAACATTTTGTTGTATATCTTTTATTTAGTCTAATGGTCTTTATGAATAGAATACAATCCCTGTACTTTGTCATAAATTTGCGATCTTCTAGAGTTTTTATCACTATGGTTCTCTAATTCTGCCCTTTGCCAAAGCGAGAATTTTGAAAGCAAATCTTCCTTTTGCCTCCACTGGCAAACAGATAACAGATAACAGATCCCGCCTCACTGACCCTCACATAGCCTCCCCTCCCTGTTCTGGGCCAGCACTGTCGAAACAATAGATCTCCATTGTCTAAAAAGGGTAATTTGCAATTCTGAGGACCTTCAGCCTAGGTGACACCCACCTCTGTGAGCGTCAGTCAGAAGTTGCTAAAGAGTTCTAGTAATGTGAAGTCTGAGAAATAACCTTGGATTTATGGGATTTTTGAATTGGAGTCCAGTGAACAGAAAGCAGGTTTTCGAAGATTAGAGAAGAAATAAGAGGGAGAGGTGGTAGATATTGGAGATAAAGATTCTTCAAGAAGTTTTTCTGTGAAATAATAGAGAAAGATGAGTCTGAGACAAAGGGTTGAGAACAGGGGTGTGGCAAAGTTGAGTGTTTTGAGGAAAATAGTAGGAGAGACACACTTTTAAGAAGGCTGAATCAGATCCAGGAAAAACCTGTGGTTTGCATTTATAATGCTTGCTTTTTTAAAAATCAACTAACCAAATATTGATATTTATTAAATGTGGATAGCAAGTTCATGGACTTGCTGTGGTATTTTATTTTCTGAATATCTTAGGGATCTGATCAAAGAATAAACTATGGTTTTTATCTTTCATATATTAGGAATGTTGAGAAACTAAGAAGTAATCTGTGGCTGATTCACTGATTACTTTGGTTAACTAAGAGTTATCCTCTGTCATGTATGGATCATGAGTTTTTGAAGAATTAGGAGACAATTCTTAGCAAAGTTTTCTTTTTTTTTTTTTATTTTATGATAGGCACACAGTGAGAGAGAGAGAGGCAGAGACACAGGCAGAGGGAGAAGCAGGCTCCATGCACCGGGAGCCTGACGTGGGATTCGATCCCGGGTCTCCAGGATCGCACCCTGGGCCAAAGGCAGGCGCCAAACCGCTGCGCCACCCAGGGATCCCTTAGCAAAGTTTTCTAAACATAATTAATCCTAAACAGCTAGATTCTTGTGATGCCTGAAGCTGTTCATTTGTGAGTACTCTTTATTATTATGTGATACTATATGATAAAAGGATTAGGAAATCAAGTTGAAATCTTTATTAAACCTATAATGTATGCTGAAAGTGGCTAACTCTTCTGAATAATTCATGATTGCTTGTATACTTGCCACTTGTTTCATTTCTTTCTCAAAGAGGTCTTTTTTTTTTTTTTTTAAGATTCTATTTATTTATTCATGAGAGACATAGAGAGAAAGAGAGGCAGAGACACAGGCAGAGAGAGAAGCAGGCTCCACGCAGGTAGCTCGATGTGGGACTCGCTCCCAGGTCTCCAGGGTCATGCCCTGGGCTGAAGGTGGCGATAAACCGCTGAGCCACCTGGGCTGCCCGAGGTCTGTTTTGTACAGAGAGGAATTTATAACACTTAATTTCCTTTTTATATGGTCAAATTATCATTAACTAGTATGGGAACAAAAGCTGTGAACAAAGGATTCAGTCAGTTTGATCCTTTGCATCTGGTCATTTGATAGTAGTACCCTGGCCTTTTTTTTTTTTTTTTTTTTTAATTTATTTATTTGTGAGAGAGACATAGGCAGAGGGAGAAGTAGGCTTCCGGTGGGGAGCCTGATGTGGGACTAGATCCCAGGACCCTGGGATCATGACCTGAGCCGAAGGCAGATGCTCAACCATTGAGCCACCCAGGGTCCCTACCCTGGCCTTTCCAAAGCTCCTGCTATCATAGTTACTCTGAAAATCATCCCATTCAGGAAGATCTGACAACTGAGCTTGGCCTCTGGGTACACCAAGTGTCTAGTTTTTCTGTTTTCTAACTTCCCAGATATAAGTGGAATCTTTCCCTACTACCTGTAGTCAAAAGTAAATAGAAGTCACAGTGGTGATAATGTCAAAGAGCTGAAAGCAGGATTTGCCGTAAACAGATCCTGGGGGTGGCAAATAATTGAGGTTAAATTTGGACTTGACTTTCTTTTTGCCTGAGATATTTTTTATGTTGATTGATTGATTGGTTGATTTTTAAGATTTTTTTTTTTTATTTGAGAGAGAGAGAGCACTAGAGAGAGAGCAAGCACAAATAGGGGTCAAAGGGAGGGGAGAAGCAGGTAGGGATTCTGAAGTGGGGCTCAATCCCAGGACCCTGGAATCAGGACCTAAGCCCAAGGCAGAAGCTTAACTGACTAAGCCTCCCAGTTGATTTATTTTTAATTGAAGCTACTTTCTTATTTGTTAAGTATATGTATTGCTATGTAAGACTAGTTTCCATCTCTTCTGACCCTGAAAAGTTCTTGGTAATAAATTGAAGAGTTTATTTTAGATAACTGAGCCAGGAGGAAACCCTGTCCAAAAGCCAAAATGGTGGAAAGCAAAAGTAATATATATATATATTATATTTTTATATATATTTTATATATAATACCTATATTACTGTATATATAAGTAATTTAAAAATTGCCACATATCCTCTGGAAATAATATAATCTTTAAATGGGTAGTGGGAAGTTAGACTTTCTTTTAAAATAGAAGATTTCAAACATATACAAGGTAGAATAATGTTTATATAGATTTTTATGTATGTATATATAAACTTGATTAATTACTAAGATTTTGTACTTTCATTTATCTTCTTTTTTTTCTTTTTGTTGAAGTATTTTAAGCAGCTCTGCAGATCTCAGACATCATGTCATTTTACTCCTACTTCTGGGTATGCAATTTGTAAAATATCATGGATTTTTTTTATGTAACCAAATGTCAGAGTCATATCTAATAAAATCAAGCATAATTCTTTGCAATGATATACACTTCTTATTCACATTATCCCAGGTATCTCACAAATGTGTAATCAACTCTGAAAGAAGAGTGAGGACACTTTGAACTTTTCTTGTTGCAGGTCTCTTGGGGATTATTAATATCACTATGACAATTTGGGTAGGCGAGGTAATCCATATGCAAGACTAACTTTCTAGAGCTTCATTCCCTATAGCTGCTAATGAGGCCTATGGGCCTGAGTTTGGCCCCTCAACTCTAAGAGCAAAATAACTCTTCTGTGTAAATGACCAGTTCTTAGAGTGTTAGCAAAGATGAAAGGAGCAGACTCACAGAAGTCATAGAGCTTGAAGGAAGCTCTGGAGATCATCAAGGTCAGCACAGTGCCTCAGGACAATTTGTTCTAGTATAAAATTTAACCTTCCTGAGGGCCTGTGTATTTTTGGAACCGAGACTAGGGAGCAGAGAAAACCACTAGGGAATGTTGTTTGAGGATGATACTCTGCTAATCTCCTTTCTTATTCCATGTGTTCTAAATGCAAACAATATGTAAAGAAGCACCTCAGAATAAAGTGGGTCTGGCAAGCAGTGAGGAATTGAAATAGGAATGATTTAACAAAGGATACATTTTAATGTATAACTTGTAAGTTTTCTTTTTCAATCTGGTGGGAAATTGGAATGACATTTCTCATTGCTTTGGCCAGCTGTGCCAAAATTCTATCTTCTTGTCCTGAATAAGACCCAGAAGGCTATGGATGGCTATCAGAAAACAAAACAAAAGCAACATTTGCTCTTGATAATGGGTCAGCAGCATATTAAAGACGGTCTGCATTGTGTTCGGTTGATTTGGTATATTTACTATCAGCTCAGTAAATCTAATTTACACTTAGTGTTCAATTGAATCTTGTTTTTCAACTTTGAAATACTAATTCCCTTACTTGAGGAACTCTTACTGAAGGAGAAAAATGTTCCTCTTAAGATTTTGAGGTAAATATTTTTATTTCGGTATTGACTTCATACTGCTCCTTATTTTTATATAATCCTTCCTCCGGTACTTTTTCATTGCCTTAATCTAATTTTTTAATATAATGTTTTACTTCACTTAGAATTCTCTCTAAAAATGAACAAAAGTTGGAGGAGAAAGTAAAACTAATTTTTTTCAGTAAATGCTAAATCTGTGTTGTATAATGTTCGTTAGTCAACTAATTGAAGAAAATATACTGTTTTGAAATGTAACTTACTCTTGAAGGTAATTCAAGGCTTGAGAGATGTAAGTTAAATGTAATTTGTGAGCTAATAGTAGTGGCCTTTTGTTCAATTTGAACAAGAATTTTTAAAATATCTGTACTCTTATTTTGTAATTTTATATATAATAGCCAGTATATTTCTTTAAAGGTTAGTTTTTGACTTTAGAATGGAGTCTATGATTTCATCCTAGTGATAATACTTTGTGTAAAATTTGATATCTCAAAGATAACTTAAAGCAATCAAATTTCAGAAAAAGATTTTGTTTTTATACTTGTGATAAAAATGCATACAAATTAGTTATAGCGGAGAGATTGTTAGATTTTCTGTCATTTATAATGATTTTTCTCTGAGGTTTGGGCACTTTTGTTTGACATTCCAGGTTCTTCGTAGTTTTAGTAAAACATGGTTTGTCACTAGCAGTAATGGAAAAATAACTGAGTGTAAACATAGTTATTCTTTTTACCCTTTTCTCTATGATTTTCTTTCTTTCTTTCTTTCTTTCTTTCTTTCTTTCTTTCTTTCTTTCTTTCTTTCTTTCTTTCTTTCTTTCAGATTTTATTTTATTCATGAGAGACAGAGAGAGAGAGAGAGAGAGGCAGAGACAACACAGGCAGAGGGTGAAGTAGGCTCCCTGTGCAGGCTCCATGCAGGGAGCCTGACGTGGGACTCGATCCCAGGTCTCCAGGATCAGGCCCTGGGCTGAAGGCAGCGCTAAACCACTGCACCACCAGGGCTGCCCAATAAAATCTTTAAAAAAAAAATCTACTTACTATGCTTAAATAGGCCTCTAGAGGTTACAGAAAAGGAAAGATAATTCATAGTTGTTTTATAAGCAACATTCTGATATGGTGCCATGAACTTATTTTAAATGGTATGTTTTATGCTCCTAAGTTTTTGTACTTTGGATTTCTTTTAGGGATTTTAAAACATTGTAAGAATTTCTTTATGCCATTTTGTTTGGCTCTGAAAATCTAAAATATGATTTATTACTAGATTTTGGATTTCATGTTAAGACCAAATTTAGCAGCTAAATATTTAATATTCATGTTAAGACCATATTTAGCAGCTAAATATTTAGGCTTGCCTGTGTATGAACTCGGACCTTTGGACTAAAACTAAAAAAACTTAAGGATTCAACTTGACCTAGCCATGTTTTGTCACTGATTCAGATTTTGACTTATTTTTATATAAATCCTTGATTCATCTTCCACCACCTGAATTTTGAGGAATACTTTAAAAAGTATTTTAATCTTTCCAAATCAAAGGACTAAAACATGTAAATTGTTTAAACTCTAAATTCTTGACTAAATTATTTAAATGCAACAATAATAAAAATAAGAAAAGTGAATATTGAATATTCAGTATATGCCAGGCACTTGCCTCTGTCCTCTGTAGAAAGGGTACTGTTTTCATTCTCCATAACAGTTGTGGGAAGTAAGGTATAGAGGGACTGAATGAGCAACTTGTCATCAGTCACACAACTAGTAAGAGGCAAGGCCAAAATTAGAACCAAGGTGATCTGGATCTGGCTTTAGATTCCATTATGCACTCTACTCTTTATTACTTGTAATATATAGGGTACTTAGTGTTGAACCAGACCATATGGAGGGCATTACCTTGGCGATTCCATAATAATTAAATATAATAGTAAATATATGTTATATATTGTTACTGTAGAGAACTGTATATGTGCATATGTGTATATTGTGTGTATATGTATCTATACACACACACATAAATAGTACTATGCAGTACATATTATATATGTACTATATACTGTTTTCTTCTTCATTATTCAGTGGCAGATTAAGATAGTTCCATATTTAAATCCCAACTCAGCTTCTGATTTGGGATATGTGAAGAGCATAGAAAATTTAAATTTTATCCATTTTGAAGCATTAGTAATTGTTTCCGTATAACCTCTGGCACCAGTAACCATTCTTATGTATAGAACCATCAGTTTGGGGCCAAGAGTATGAGAGTACCCAGAGCTTTAGAATTTTTTTTTTTCCAGAGCTTTAGAATTATGTTTTATAAGATGATGAAGAAATCAGTCCCATTACCTTTGGCAAGATCAATTTATTGAGTGTTTTCCTGGCAAGAAGCCAGTTAATTATTATATCCACCAAATATGGAACCATAGTTATTAGTATTTTGGGGGGGGTGGTAAAAAAATACATAAAATCTGCAGTCTTAACAAGTTTAAGTGTGCAGTTCAGTGGTGTTAAGGATATTCACATTGCTGTGATCAGATCTCCAGAACATTTTCATCTTGCAAATCTAAAGCTCTACATCCATTACATAAAAACATTATTTTTACCTCTGCCTTCATCCCTGGTAACTACCATTCTACCATCTGTGAACTTAATTACTTTAAGATACTTCAGATAAGTAGTTGCCATCAGCATATGTCTTTTTGTGACTGGCTTGCTTCACTTAGCATAATGTCCTCAAGGTTTATCCATGTCATAGTACGATAGCATTCTTTTCCTTTGTAAGGAAAGAAAAGGCTGAATAATATTCCATTGTATGTACGTACTGTATTTTTATTTATTATTTCTATTTTTTAAGAAGTTTATTTATTTTTAAAGTAATCTTTACATCAAGGTGAGCCTCAAATCCTTGACCCTAAGATTGAGTCACACTTTCTTCTACATGAGCCAACCCTAATATTACTATTTTTAAGGTTTTTTTGGTGGTTTGTTTGTTGATTTTCATTTTTGCCAATTCAATACTCCTTAGGACTTACCAAGTTATTGGTAATAAAGAGTAGAGTGCATAATGGAATCTAAAGAAGAAATAAAATAATTCAAGTGAATCGAAGTTTACTTCATAGACACTCTTTATAGAGGTTTTTGCTCGGAAATAAAGATTAACATGAAGCTTGGCTAGTAAGTGGTTTTAGGCATTCATTTTGTGGTTTCTCGCCTTTGGCATATACATTTCTTATTCATTATTAGAAATTAGCTGTATTATTGTTAAGAGCAGTTTTAATGTTATTGTTTGTTCTTATATCTCCTGGGTAAATACCACTTTGGGCTCAGGATCTCACTGTAGCTTCATTATTACACTTAACTACTTGCATCTGGCTAGTTACTATGACCAGTTTTAGTTTTAGTCTCACTGAAACCAAATATAGGATTGATATTTGAAAGTTTTGGAGTTAAATGAATTCTGACTTCTACAAATGTAATATTCATTTCATAGTACTTTAAAAATATAGTTATGACAAATGAAACATTTCATATTGGTTAGAATATAAAATGATGTTCCAACCGCTACAAATAGGACATTCAAAATACTATATAGATTAGATAGGAAAAACAAATGAGCTAGAGCATTGTTTTTGGTTGTTTTAGGTTTTTTATCTTTTTTTAAAGATTTTATTTATTTATTCATGAGCGAGAGAGAGAGAGAAAGAGAGAGACAGGCAGAGACACAGACAGAGGGAGAAGCAGGCTCCTTGTAGGGAGCCCTGTGGGGACTCGATCCCAGGACCCGAGGATCAGGCCCTGAGCCTAAGGCAGACTCTCAACTGCTGAGCCACCCAGGTGGTCCCCCCAGAATGGCTTTTCAAAGGATAAAGAACCCCTGATTTTAATTTGTGCTCAAAAGATCATCACTGTCTATTGGAAGTATAATCAAAACAGACTGAACGATTAAGAATGATATAATTCTGATATTTGCTTTGCTTTCAAGAGGAGAATTTTTTAAAAGATTTTATTCATTTGAAACAGAATGAGAGTGAGAGAGAGTGCATGCATGCACAATTTGGGGGAAGGATAAAGGGAGAGGAAGAGACAGACTCCCCACTGAGCAGGGAGCCAGACTGAGGCTCCATCCCAGGACCCCTGGGATCATGACCTGAGCTGAAGGCAGACGTTTTAAGGGACTGAGCCACCCAGACCCACCATTTATATTTACAATACCAGAAACAGCGATCCACTTCCCCCTTCTCATTTTATTCAGATTATAGATTTCAGACAGTATTTGTTTATGCTCTACACATACAGGAAGCATGTAAGGCAACAGCATTCCCATGTAGTTCTCTTTAGAATTTTAACATAGTAGATACAAAAATAGGAGTCTTAGCTAGCTAACTCTGTTATCCATAAATATGTTCAACTGAAATTCTCAAGGTAAAATTTAACTTCATGGAATTTTGCAGTCTGTTAGCCCCACTAAAAAAAAAAAAAAAAAAAAAACAGCGAGAAAGACACTAAAATGAGACCAACTCTACATTTTTCATTTTGTGTTGTCTTCATTTAGTGCAATTAAACACAACTTAAAAAAATATATTTTGCATCTTTATTCAAGTATTCACTTTCATTATTCTCCTGTTTTCAAACCTTAAAATATTTGAAATATTGAACACTTTTTTTTCTCACAAAAGAAACAGACTCTTAAGAATCTTAATACACAGAAATCGAGGTAGTTTTCAACTTCTTGCTTAGAGTATTAGTGGACTTTAATTGTAGCCCTTAGAATTAAAATAGGTAAGATACAGATTTTATTTCTCAGGAGCAGAAGTGATAGTGAAATCTGTATATTGTGAATTCACATTTCCCCCCATCCTTTATTAACTGTCTTGAATGCAGGCCCAGTAGCTCTGTGACATTTGCAGCTGTTCTATGACATCATAAACCCCATCTTAAGAGAACCTAGCTACGGATTGGAGGTAGTCTACTAGGTGCTAATCAAGTGCTGTTACAACATTGTGAGGTTTTCCCAGTTACGAGTGTCATTATACGGATTTTTTAATTGCAAAGCCAAGTAAGGCTGTCAATTGCATCATCTTAACTTCAGATCAACTACTGTCTATAGTGGGGTTGTTGGTGGATGTGGTGGCATCAGCATAATCTATGTTTCAGGCATCCTATAGAAGAGGATTATTCAGGGGATCTGGAAGAAAAGGTAAATATGTTTACTATGAGTTCATTCTACACACTTTTAGAGTCTCATAAAATATAAAAATTATGAAATATAAAATATACCCATTTTTATTTTTCTGTTTTTCGAACAGCTGCCTACATGACTATTGGAAGGTGATGAATATGCTGATAGATCTTCCGATGGCCTTTTCCTTCCCTTCATTTAGGCTTTTTATGCAAGCGTTCCCTCCTCTGAGAAGTTTTCCAACAAGTGTATTTTGATTAGCTTCCTTCCAAACTACCCCTGCCTTGTCACTCTCTGATCGCTTACCCTGCTTCATTTTTCTTTAAAGAATTTAATAACACCAAAAATGATGTATTTGTTTTGATCTATTTTCTGTCTCCTGATTTAGGAGAGCAGAAACTTCTCTTGTTCACTGTGATAGCCCTGCTGTTTAGACTGGTCCACACAGCAGGCTCCTGATAAATATTTGTCAAGAGACTAAAAGACTGAGTTAATTCATAAAGATGACCTGTTTCTGTGATACTTTTTTTGCATTTTAAGTCTTGGAATGAATATTTGATGTTTATAAGAAGTGTTTCTCTATTTCTGCCTACAGTATGCATATTTCAGTTCAGATGAACTGAAGTTTGTATCCCTAGTGTCTTTTAGGAAAAACTATTATCTTTTTCCAGAGCTTCTTTAGAATTCTATTTGTACATTATGAATAAAGTAATTATAGTACTCTTAAAAGATTGCTCTTTCTTAGCATTTCTCAGATCTTTGTTTTCTGGTTCTAACGCATCAGTCACATAATTCTCCTTGCTTATTAACATTTCTACCTAGTTGCCCTATCATTGCTTTCAACCTAGCCTACCTAAAACTGAATCTACCACTTTACACAAAACAAAAAAGATGCTTCTTTATTGGCTCACTTTTGGTTTTGGAGCCTCCATGCATGTTCTCGAATCATTGCCAATGTTCCTTCTATGCCATCTGTGTACAATACCCTACTTTAAGGACGCTGTAGATTCTGTTATGGCCCATGGTCAGTATAATAGTATAGTAATACTAAGATGCTTAGGGAGGGAGCCACATGAATTTTTTTTTTAATTAATAACATCAAAGTTTAGCCTGTTAACTTTACCAATACAGCTAAAGACTAGTCACCAGTTTTTGGCAAAACCAGTGAGAATAGAATGTCTGAATATAGAATGTCTCTAGATCTAAGGATTTTTGTTTTTGTTTTAAGGATACATCTGAATTCTCTCCCTAGGGTATGTCATCTGTGCAGGTTCCCAGCCTGTATTTCTGTGGTTTAACAAAAGAGTTGTCTCATGAGCTTTTGTGCTGCCCAGAGTTTGGATATAGAAAAGTTTCATTGTAGTGATAGAATTCCTATAACTTATCTCCAGAATTCTAGGAGTACAGTTTTGTTTTAGTAGCTGCAACTCCCTTTCCATAGCAGGTGTTCTTGACACTAAGCCATTTTGATATGAGTGATCATTTAATAATTTAAAATCTTGAAAATTATACTTCAAAGGTAATTAAAGCAACTTAAAGCATGATTTATATTTATCAAAACCTCACAGATCTTTCTTGAGTTGTTCAATTCTTCAGAATATCTAATGTCTTTAAAGCTGGGGTATTTCCCCACAAAAAGTGAATGTGGCATCTCAATCCACAGGTCCAGTCTATAATACTTGTACTCTTGAGTATAATCCATATTATATTTCACCCAGTCTCTGACAAGCAAACTCTCTATCAAGCTTATTGGATACCGTGGTCTGGCTGTGCTGCTGTGGTGTAGTTGAAAGCACAGCCTGCTTCAGTGCTCAGTTCACACTGTGAGCCAGGGCTACATTGGGATAGAGCAGCAGTTTTCAAAATGTTTAGAGACCCCAGGAAGGACTTTGAGGAGATTTTCAGGAGGTTTGGAAGGACCATGCTGTTTTCATAATAATGCTAAGATTTATTTGTCCTTTTTCTCTGTATTGATATTTACACTGATGGTGTAAAAACAGCAGAAGGGGGGTAAAGCTGTTGGCACCTTAGCATGAATCAAATCTGTAGCGCGCATCAAACTATACCAGTAATCATTGTATTCTTCACTATCATTCACTTGCAGGTAAAAAAATAAAGTCAGTTTCATTTACAATACCCCAGTAAGGTGGTAAATGTTACCAGTTGTAGCAAACCTTGACCCTTGAGTACATTTCAATATTCTGTGTTATGAAATTGGTGTGTTTGCTGAAAACATTTCTGCTGTGTAGCAAAGACTGATGGTGTTCTTGAAGAAAAACACATACTTGTTTGAGTGGTGAAATGGACTAGCTGGGTTTTTCCCCACAGGATATCAGTTTTTTTCAAAACAATGGCCAATAGCCAAACTATGGCTATTCAAACTTGAGTGTTTGGAAAATGTTTTCTTGAAAGCAAACGAAGTGAGCTTGTCACTTAAAGGAAAATGACTGACAGTGTTTATTGTCAATGATAAAATTCAAGCTTTTAAGCAGAAGTTTTGAATTTTGGAAATCCTGTGTCTGCCATTGTGAGCTTGATAGCTTTTCAGTATTTATAGTGTTCTGATAAGATTGCTGTTGATTTTAATGAATGAGGTTTTCTGATAAAGTATCATGAAATATGTCAGCATTTGGGAGATGTGCTTAACTCAGTGAGCCAATATTTTCCAAATAACTACTGCATGATGTTACAGAATCATGCATGGGATCCATTCAAAGTGCAGGGTTGGTCAGCGGATTTTAATATAACTGGTACTTCAGATTCCACATTGTAACTAATCTTTATGAAACAACCACATGTTGAGTTTTGGTGTAGTAACAAACAATAATATCCATGTTTTTTGGGAAGAGCTATTATAATACTCTTCCTTTTCTGATGGTTTATCTGCGTGAGGTCCAAATTTTCTTCATAGATCAACTAAAATAACATATTGCAGCACATTCAGTGTACAAGTAGGTATGAGAATTTAGCTAATTTTAACTAAACCGATGTTAAAAGAGTTTTTAAAAAAGTGAAACATTGGGACGCCTGGGTGGCTCAGCGGTTGTGTCTGCCTTTGGCTCAGGAAGTGATCCTGGAGTTCTGGGATCGAGTCCCACATCGGGCTCCCTTGCAGGGAGCCTGCCTCTGCTTGTGTCTTTGCCTGTGTGTGTCTCATGAATAAATAAATAAAATCTTTTAAAAAATAGAATAAAAAATAAAATAAAGTAAAACATTGATAGTCTGGTCACTAATTTTCTGTTTTTGGAAAATTAATTATTTTTAATAAAATTTGTTTATGTTAGTATAAATAGTGGAATTTTTTTGAGGTATAAAACTTTTTCAGTTTTAATTTCTAATATGGTAAATATTGACACATATAACCAGTGGTATACTGTCTTGTAAGAGCCAACTGCCTGCATCATTTCCCAACTTTGTGTTCAGCGTCATCTGTTGGTAAATTGAAACCTGCCAATAGTTGGAGTTTTTACATTGCAGACATCAGCAAACATTTTAAATCAAGGTTCTCCTTTCCCTAAAACTGTTAAACGTTTAGGGCACCTACTAGATATAAATCAGGTAAACAAAAACTTTGTTTTTTTTTTTAAAGATTTTATTTATTTATTCATGAGAGACACAGAGAGAGATTGAGGCAGAGACATAGGCAGAGGGAGAAGCAGGCTTCCTGCAGGGAGCCTGATGTGGGACTTGATCCCAGGACTCCAGGATCACACCCTGAGCTGAAGGCAGATGCTCAACTGCTGAGCCACCCAGGCATCCCTAAACAAAAACTTTTTGAGTCATCAGTAATTTTTAAGAATGTAAAAGTATCCTGAGAGACTAAAAAAGTTTGAGAATTATTGTGTGGCAAAAGGAGTACCTTTTGGAAGTTGGTCCACAAAGAGGTGGAAGCCTTTTTATTCATATAGGTTTATCTTCTGTGCTGCTTTGTGTGTGTGTGTGTGTGTAGTTTTTTTTTTTTTTTAACTTCTGGTTGTTAAATTTATTGGTTTTACTATGGCATAATCTTTTTCTTTCCTCTAAAATCTAAGGTAGACGATAATACTTGAGGGGCAAGTGTGCTAAAATTACCCTTTGGGCTACATGTTGGGTGTCTCCGCCGTTTTCCGTCTATTATGTAGGCCTGGCTCAAGCTGTGACTTCTACACAAAGCCTGTACTTATTGCTCAGACCCATTCTGATCTTTCTGTTCTGTACTCCCATGACTTTCATGGCCTGTACAATGGAGCAATTTGTTCTATACTTTTTGGTGTGCTTTTGTTTCTTAGGTGTTAATTTTATCAATTCTACTTTCTACCCTAGTGCATCTAGTACAATGCTCATCACATATGCTGTCTTGCATGGGTGAAAGATTTTTACTTTAGATTACCAAAGAAGTTTGCTTTCTAAGGAAATTTATAAATAAATCTTACAATTATTTGTTATAAACCCAATTTTTAATAATTGTTTTAAAGTATAAGTAGATTGGAAATCATTGGTGTTTCTTAGAGTGAGGCCCTATACAGAGGCTTCCTTCAAAGTTTGTTTTAGATCTTTTGGTTCTACTACCATTCATGATAAAAATTGGTAGCTTATTTCATTCCCTAAGTTTTTGACTCTTTTGAGCAAGTCATAATGAATAGTGAAAACAGTAAAATGAGGCAAAATTTCTAAGATTACACTGGCCTATAGGATTAAGTTGTTTACTAATTAGAAAACTTCACAGGAAAAAAAAAAAAAGAAAACTTGGTAGGTTTTGAATCCAGGGGGGTGGAGGTATTGTGTTTTGCTGGTAGGGATCTCTGTTGAAAGTCCTCAGGGGTGCTGGGAGATGGCTTTACTCTCTTTGTGCAAGCTAAGTGATGACTCTGGCCCTTTCTGTAGTTGCTGGAGCTAGTGAGGAGGAACGGTGTAAGGACATGCCAGCTCTAAGGCATGTGCGTTCTCTGGATCAGACACACTAAGGGCATGAGAAGTCCTGGAATTCCTCTGGCCTGTGCCATTTTGTGATTATGGGGACATAAAAGTAACTGTGATTTTTGTTAGTAGAGATAAAGCATTAGCTTGCATCTGGAGTAATACCAGTATATCGCATTTCAAATTTTTCATTTATTAAAAAACAATTCACCATATTTAAGTTCTTTCTCCAATTTCTCTGAGAAAGTTAGGGTAGTTTATACTCTGGCCTAAATAAGGATTCACTGTTAGTGGTCACGAGGTTGTAGTGAGGTAGTTTAACTGCTTTAGAACTTTGTGCTTAGAACATTCTTAGCCACCGAAGCATGGGAACCGAAAGTGAGGAGCATGGGTTCTTTAATATCTATCACATCAGAGAATGACTGTTCCAGGACAGTAACCACCTCCTAATGGTAAGTACCCCAGTGTGCTTGGCATTTCTCAGAAGCAGAAGGAAGGGAAAAAATGGCCACTCATAATAGTGAATGGTATTTCTTTTAAAAAGCAAAAAGAACAGAAAATGATCCAGGCATAATCCTCAATGATGATCATTTTTGCAGGTTTCTGTAGCTGGATCAGGCACCGGAAGAGGCTCCCCAGCTGTAACTCTAGTACAGTTACCTTCGGGCCAAACTGTTCATGTCCAGGGAATAATTCAGACACCACAGCCATCGGTTATTCAGTCACCACAAATACAAACTGTTCAGGTTAGCTTCCTTCCTAGATGATTTGCCTTTGACTTTCTTCAGTGTTTTTTTTTCCTTTTATTAATTCATTTATCATTTTTGTATAGCTTTTATGCTCACGTCTTTTTATTAGAAATTTGGAGGAATTTCCTTTTCCTATGTGAAGTGCATTGTGCCCTGCTAGACACATAGATTTGACTTAAGAGTTGCAGTTTGTTGTTAGCTCTTGATTTATAGGATGAGTAATTGCCAGATGAGTAATTCTTCGAGTTGTTGCACTGTGCACAAATTTAGATTTATTTAGCAAAGCTCTCCAGTGGAGCTTAAAAATATTTTGAGGATTCTCTGAAGATGTTTGATTAACAGAGTAATATAAAGATTACCGTTTTCATGAATACTCACATTAGTAGGTGGGTGGAAATTTAAGTTTATTTTTGTTTAATTCAGTATCTCTAACTTGTAGGAAACATAGGATATCTTTGTCACCTTAGTATTATGCTTCTACATCACTCACCCCTCTCAGATGAAACCTTGGTTTTTGTAGACAGGTTATTGTGACTGTGATCCAGATGTATGTTTTATTATTTATTATTATCAGAGTTGATCACAAGTCCTTAACATTTCTTGAAGCTAAATTTTTTAAGGTTTTTATTTTAATTCCACTTAGTTAACATACTAAGTGTAATATTAGCTTCAGGTGTACAATATAGTGATTCAGTACTTCCATACAGCTCCTGGTGCTCATCACAACAGGTACATTCCTTAGTCCCCATCACCTGTTTCCCCCATTCCGCCACCCACCTCCCCTCTAGTAACCATCAGTTTTTCTCTATAGTTAAGAGGCTGTTTATTGGTTTGTCTCTCTCTCCCTTTTTTCCACTTTGCTTATTTGTTTTGTTTCATAAATTCCACATGAATGAAATAATGTGGTATTTGTCTTTCTCTAACTTATTTAGCTTAGCATTATCATACTCCCTAGCGCCATCCATGTTGTTGCAAATAGCAAAGTTTCATTCCTTTTTATGGTTAAATAATATTCCATTGTACATATATACCGCATCCTCTTTATCCATTTATCACTTGATGGATACTTGGGCTGCTTCCACAATTTGGCTATTGTAAGTAATGCTCCTATAAAATCCTATACAATTTGGCTATTGTAAGTAATGCATGTATCTCTTTGAATTAGTGTTTTTGTATTCTGTGGGTAAATATCTAGTAGTATGATTGCTGGATTGTAGGGTAATCATATTTTCTAGTTTTTGAGGAGCCTCCATACTGTATCCCACAGTAGCTGCATCAGTTTGCATTCCCAGCAACAGTGCACAGGATTCCTTTTTCTCCACATCCTCACCAACATTTATTGTTTCTTCTATTGTTGATTTTAGCCATTCTGATAGGTGTAAGTATGCATTTTTTAAAGCATAGTTTTCTTGATTATTGAATTTATTTGTCCTTTTTGAGGTCAGTTATCCTTTAGATGTTGAAATTATTTGAACATAGTTGATGACACAAAGATCAGTGAGGAAAACATAGGTGTGCACACTTAATCAGTCTTGTCTCTTGCATATATGAGTAAAATTTATTGCAGAATAAGGATAAAGGCTGCAACATGATATTTGAAGTAATAAATCCACATACATTAAAAACTTACTTTGCTGCACAAGTATCTTTTCAAAAGAGTAAGAATCATTCTTAGCATTGTCTCTTTTTTTCCCATAATGACCCTTGATTCCAAGAGTTTCTGACTCTTTCTGACCCTGATTATAAAACAAGAAAGTCAAAAAAAAACAAAAAAACAAAAAACAAGAAAGTCCTTCCACTCTCCTTTTTGAATCATGACTTTTATTGGGGTGCAGATATTTCTGCTCAAGTTTGAACTTGGCTGCTATTGATTAGAAACGACAAATACCCACTATTTGCTTGAACGTGGAGGGATCTGGAGGGTATTGTGCTGAGTGAAATAAGTCAATTGGAAAAGGACAAACATTATATGGTCTCATTCGTTTGGGGAATATAAAAATTGGTGAAAGGGAATAAAGGGAAAGGAGTGAAAATATCAGTGAGGGTGACAAAACATTTCCCACCTAACTCTGGACAAGGGGTAGTGGAAGGGGAAGTGGGCAGGGGGTTGGGGTGACTGGGTGATGGGCACTGAGGGGGGCACTTGGCGGGATGAGCACTGGGTGTTAAGCTATATGTTGGCAAATTGAACTCCAATAAAAAATAATAAAAAAAAGAACTTGGCTGCTATTGAAAGTATTATATTCAGTAGGCTTTTTTTGATTTTGTTAAGTAGGTGATTTAATTATCTTTGTAGAGGTTAAGTGCCAGTGGATCTTGAGTCTTAGAGTTCCCACTTTTTGAACAATGGTCAAGTCACTTTGTGTGCATGAACTTCAACTTTCACATTTCTAAAATGGATAAAATAGTATCCTACCTCACATAAGGGGTTATGAGTATATGAGACGTGTGAAAGTGATCAATGTTTGGTGGCGATATATGATTGCTGATTGCAACATTTTTTCTAAGTTCTATTCATTGGTTCGTGTACTTATGTGTAGGGCGTCCATGACCAGAATGTATGGCCATATTGTGTAAATGAATCTGTATATCAGTGTGCCTTGAGAAATATATATTCCTGCATGCATTGTTGACATTTAAATAAATTCTTTTGATTTTGCCTGAATCAAATTCTCCTGTAATTGTAAAGTTAAGTAAAGTGAGTTTTATAAACTCAGAACCCCTAGGCCCTGAATAATAAAGGCTAAACATACTGAGAGCTCTCATGTTATTGTAGAGATTCATTACTTTCGTTTTCAGACTTTCCTTAAAATCATGTGATTTTTATGTGCTTTGAGAAATGAAATCATGCTTAAAACTCTGATCTTTCTTTTTTCCTTATTTTGACCTTCAAGACTTAACCACATCAAGCCCCCCCTTCCTTCATGTCATATAATTCCTAACTTTAATCAGGCTTATTTACTTGTTTGCTTCTTTGAACCTATCTAATGTCTAGTTTGAAAATGCAGCTCAAGTAAGCAGTGGTATTGTGAAGAGGGCAAGGAGGTCAAGATGCTTTATTCTTCCTTTGTCACTAGCTCACTCCATCCCTAATGGATTTGTAAGAGTAGGTTCAGGGTGGAGATCTTTTCTTCGGTCTTATGTAGCTTTTATGTAATCCTTTCCTGTGAAGCTTCAGTCATTCCAACCACTTTGAGTTGCATCCCTGTAGTATTTATCACCCGAGCCATACCTGCTGTACACTGAAGTGTGTGTGTGTGTGTGTGTGTGTGTGTGTGTGTGCTCCCTCTCCTAAGGCAGATGTGCAGTGTACTAGTGCAGGTTCACTGTGTTGTGGTGCTAGACACTTTCCCAGCCCCGGCTTAGTGCTGCCCAGAGGCCCATAAGCACCGTTTTTTGAATGAAGGAGATCATCTATTTTATGATGCATTTCAGAAACTCTTGTATTATAGGTAGCAACAATTGCAGAGACAGATGAGTCTGCAGAATCAGAAGGTGTAATTGATTCTCGTAAACGTAGAGAAATCCTTTCACGAAGACCCTCTTATAGGTAAGTTATTTAAACTTCCTAATATAATGACACTCCAAAAAGGGAGAATAATTATGTATCAAACCGATTTATCCATTATACTTTCCTGTTTTAAATCTCATTCAAATATCTTGATTATTTCTGTTGTTAAATTATGTTTTAGAAAAATACTGAATGAACTTTCCTCTGATGTGCCTGGTGTTCCCAAGATTGAAGAAGAAAAATCAGAGGAAGAAGGAACGCCACCTAACATCGCTACCATGGCAGTACCGACTAGCATATATCAGACTAGCACGGGGCAATACAGTATGTATGCTGCAATTCGCTATGATACAGTGCTAGCTTTAAGTCTTCTCTAGTTACATTGAAGCAACTTGGGTTTGACATTAAATTGTTCCATTTTAAAATGCATCATAATGTCTACACTGTGTATATTGTAGAATGAAACGTACATGTTAAAGAAGTGAGAGATTTGTACTGACAGCTGCCATATATTTTGAAAAGTAAAAACATTTTTACTGAATATAGAAGAAAAATTTTGGGCAAAAATAAAGGGAGGGTTTGCCTATTTATATGTTTATATTCATGTCGGGTAAAAATTTAAAACTTACTGTTTTTTGTTGTCTTTATAAGATGCATGCGAACCTAAGATATAAATGTCTGTAATTCATTCTTGTTGGCTTTTGTTACCAACAATTACATATTATGCTTACTAATCTAAAAGAGGTACATGATGTTCCCTAAATTATGTTTTAAATGTAATTATGTTTTCATTACTCTGTTAATTTGTGCTGCAGCTTTTTCTAGAAGAGAATGGAAAATGATTTATTTTTTAAAACTACAGCAATTGAACAGATCATTTTATTTGAAATTTTAAACATCAAAAGCTGTAAATAAACAGATACGTTCACATTTAGTCTTGTGCATTTTAATGGGCTGTTAATCTTGTGCTTTTTGCTCTAATTAAAGCACTGACTTTTTTTTCCCCAAATCAAGTACATTTGAAATACATAATATGCTTTAGTAAAAAACAAGAGCTAGGAAGAAAAGCAAAAAGGGGGAAGAAAAGCCAGGAAAAGGACATAAAAAAAGATTTTTTTTAAAAAAAGCTATTTAGGTAATGGAATATGTGTGGTATTAAATACTGTGTTGGTTTAAATATGATGGTAGGATTTTAGATATGTTTTGTTTTCCCTTTATTTTTTTAAAGATTTTATTTATTTATTCATGAAAGACAGAGAGAGGCAGAGACACAGGCAGAGGGAGAAGCAGGCTCCATGCAGGGAGCCTGATGTGGGACTTGATCCTGGGACTCCAGGATCATGCCCTGCACCGAAGGGAGGCACTAAACTGCTGAGCCACCCAGGGATTCCCTTGTTTTCCCTTTAAAAAACAGCAATACCTAGAAAAATCTTGAGTCTTTAAAATGTAGCTGTTAAAGCAAATGAGCTACCCTTTAATATATGGGAAGGTCTTATATAGTCATTAGTTTTTTAGAGTTTTTTATTTTGGTGGTGGTAGATTTGCAGTATTAAACTAATTATCATTTGGCAATTCTGGTTCTTCAGGTAGCTCCTACCATGATACCTAGAAGAATTGGGGTATAATTTGTCCACAGCCTCTATGGGGTGCTGAGTGGACATGTCCAATGTCAGTGTTAGGAAAAGGAAGCAACCCACTGTCTCTGTAAAGAGTTAGACCTTGAGGTTTTCACTGTAATTTTTTTTTTTAATTTTTATTTATTTATGATAGTCACACAGAGAGAGAGAGAGAGAGAGAGAGAGGCAGAGACACAGGCAGAGGGAGAAGCAGGCTCCATGCACCGGGAGCCCGACGTGGGATTCGATCCTGGGTCTCCAGGATCGCGCCCTGGGCCAAAGGCAGGCGCCAAACCGCTGCGCCACCCAGGGTTCCCTCACTGTAATTTTTTAAATTACCTCCCTGATTTATATACCTTTTTGTCCAGCCCAGTGGGAATATATGGTAGGAATTTTAGAACTGTAAATCAGAGTTTGCCAGCTGGAGTGCCCCTGCAGTACAGCACACAGGTACAGGGGTGTGAGCACCTCATGCCCTCACTCCCTGGGGTGGCTGGACAGGGCTTGAGGCTGCTGTGGAAACTCCTGGTTGTTCAGGTCTGGTCTTGAGCAGTGGCTGTACACATACTATCATTATCTATTTGTGACGTGATAGGGAAAAGGTTGGAAATTACTGATGAAATAATGCTGAGACATCTTAAAGTTTGGGGGGGTGATCTAAGATGCTGTCATCTTAAACATTTCTTTGGCATATCCCAATGCAGCTGAGGAATTTATAGAAGTGGTCATCTCTTTACAAGTGATATGGAAGGGGCTGTAGATTGTTAGTTGAAATTTGAAATTGTGAAAACATTGGATTGAGAGAATATTGAAGCTAGAGATGATGTGGGGAAGGCACCAGGCCCTGCCATTCACTAACTGGATCAGAGAGAGAAGCTTCATTTTCCCATCTCAGGGTCTTTGAAATGGGAACAATACTAAAATTGCCAAACTCTGGGGTTAGTGTGAGGATAAAAGTAAATAACAAGGAAAAATAGTAGAAAACAGACATGCTACTTTTGACACAAAACAGAAATGTAAGGCAGTGTCTCATGCGTGAACTTTCCCTCCAGGTAGCAACAAAGCCTTTATTTCATGTGCTCTGAGTGTATACACTTGCAGCGGGGGCCTGGCGGGAGACGTCACTGTGGGCGCAGGTGGTGAGAGCAGAGTCATGAGTTACAGTGGAGAACAGCAAATCGAAAGTTTAGAAGTTAAGTGTTTATCTGTTTGCCACATTAGAGGGACTGTCTCTTGTTGAGGTTTCTTAATTTAGACCCATACAGTATGATCCTGGCAGTTATTAAAAGTTGTGATTATTCTGTATGTGCTGTCTGCAGATAGAAATTGCCATTTGTATTGCTTCATGAAAAGTGATACTGCCTTTGCTAAAAATGCATCTCTTAGGCATTTAGTGATGTTTATGTTGATAACTCTTCGGAAAGGTGAATACTAACATTTAATGTGTTTAAAAGACATTTACTTTCATTGGAGGGTAAATGTATATTTACACATAGACAAGATCCATTTTCATTAATAGTATTTCTTAGTAGGAATAACTTTTTTTTTTTTTTATAAATTTTTTTTTTTTTTTATAAATTTTTTTTTTAATTTTTATTTATTTATGATAGTCACAGAGAGAGAGAGAGAGGCAGAGACACAGGCAGAGGGAGAAGCAGGCTCCATGCACCGGGAGCCTGACATGGGATTCGATCCCGGGTCTCCAGGATCGCGCCCTGGGCCAAAGGCAGGCGCTAAACCACTGCGCCACCCAGGGATCCCTTAGTAGGAATAACTTAATAGATACTAATGCTTTAACATTGTTCCTGGATATCTAGAAAATGAAATAATTGCTGGTGTCCTTTGGTTTTTAAGCCAGAGAAGTTTATTTTACTAGAATTTTTGGAGATTATTCTGGGTTATTTGTATGTACCAAATATACCAAAGAAGTTTATTTTACTAGAATTTCTGGAGATTATTCTGGTACAGTTGCATGTACTTCTCATAACCTTTTACTGTAAAATGTGTTTTTGTAGGTTTTTCTTGCTTCAACTTTTATTTATGGATGACTTTCCCCTAAAACTTCACTTTGTTTTTTTTCCAAAGATGATTATTTTAGATTATTTTTAATTTAATATAATGAGTTAGTTGGAGTTAAAAACAAAAAGAACTATGCGACTTTGTCAAAGTTGAAAAAATAAAATAAAAATGAGTGTATTCAAGCTTTCTCATATATAATCAGATAAATTTTTAATAGTTGAAAGTTAGATATTTGACAGAAGTTGACCTTATTTTTACAATTTATTTTTTTAATCCCAGAAACTAAGAAGTGAAAGTTAGAATAGGCTACTCCCTGGGAGTAGTAAAAGTAACTCTAAATAGAGATTCATTATTGCAACACCAAGTAAGTCAGCTACACTTGCAAAATCTTTACTGGAAGTACAGATCTTAGTGATAGGTTTGTTGTAGGCCAATTAAGTCATTCTGGCCAAAGAAAATCTGTTTTGTTTCAAGAGAATATTTCTGAAAGATAGCAGTTCAGATAATCTCAGATTTAGCAAAGAATGTTACTTGTTGCATAAGAGATTTTAAATCTGCATTAAATGGAAATAAATTTCATAAATATATAGTAAAAGTGACTGAAGAAATTTATATGTTTGCAGTTTCTTAATTCATGAAGTTTTCTCCAAAGACAGTCTTTTTTTTTTATTTTAGTCCCCCACTCTACTATACTTGACCTCTTTCCTTACCAGTTAAGGACTATCATCACCCAAGATTTTTTTTCTAAATGTCCCTTGTCTCTTTGCTTGTTCCTACTTTATTTTACTAGGAAACTTGTTAGAATGAGTCTCTGTTAACTCATCTTTACTGGAATTCTTATACACTAAAGGTAAGTGGATCAATCCAAAATCCACCATTATAAAAAGAGATCTATGTGAACTTTGTGGGCTAAAGAATTCAGAATTCTCAGGAGACTCATATGAATAAACACTGATTCCATTTCTTCATAAAAGGAATTTGCGTGATAGATGTATGCATTCTAAAGTAAATGCGGTCGCACTTATAATTCTTAGTAGTGATTTTGCTTACATTCTCCCAAAATAATTTTCAAAGCAAACACAGAAGGTATTTCCTTAATGTAAATCTGGCTTTTTAATCTTGGTGTTGCTATTCCTGTTACAACAAGAGGCTATTTTAGTCTCTTTTGGTTTTTAAGGCACAGGTACTCACAGGTTCTATTCCACACTCACTTTTTAAATTTATAAATCTGAGAGCTCACTAGCATAAGGTCTGCCGTTCTTTATAAAGTTAATTCAGTGAAGTTTTATTTATGAGGTTTTTTTTTTGCAATTTGGAATAAAGATGGTTTTAATTATAATTAAACATTTCCATGTTTATATGTTTGAATTAGCTCATATATACAGGTTTAGGATTACAAAGATGTTAGTATCAGAGGAAAAGAATCCAGGTGGAATCTTAATTTAAATAAATTCTACTCCTTCCTCATTTGGTCACAAACTCTTTTTTGTTTTTCTTTTTTAGTTTTCCACCCTTAATTATCTTTCTTTTCTTCCTTCTTTGGTGATCATACAAGACTTTAAAATGTTGCCTTTTTAATTAAAAATTTTTTTTACCAAAATTCTTGAATTTTTATCCCACACATAATATTTTCCTTACTGCTTTGATATTAATAGTTTTAGGAGAAAAGTGTTCAATAGCAATGAGTAGAAGTAACAAATTTCTTAAATATGGTTTTGTAAATTAGGAATTGTTAAAGAATTTATTGCCTACACTAGTTGATATGATATCATACTGGTTACTGTGATGTATGGTAAATTGGGGATGGAGAAACCATACTTTGGTTAATACTGATTAGAAACTAAATACCATGACTATATAAGGTTGTATATAGACACAATTGTGTAACCCCTAAAACCAACTTAGTAGAAAATTACTTAGTAAGTTAAGGAATTACAGTCGATCTAGACAAATTCTTAATGTAAGGTTAGTGTGTCCAACATTCACCCTGTGGGTATAGGGTAACCTACATAATTATGGGGTAGAGCTTACCTGAGACTAGAGAAAAATAAGTTAGCTAATGCCCAGAACAACTGGGACAACAGAGCCTAACCTCTACCCACCATTACTATGAGCAGTAACATACTAGCAAGCTTGAATCAATTAATAATGAACATTGAAGTAGAATTTAATTGATTATGTAATCTAGCTGTTCAATTTTCCATTTATTTTATCAAACTAATGTTACTAAGGATTACTTAAAAAAGGAAAATCAGAATGCATTAATCTAAAATAAAAACTTCTGCCTGAGTCCCAATCTGTTTTCCTAGACCAGTATGGACTCATTGTGATCAGCAGTGTGGCCATAGGTGTAAACTTTTATGCTTCAGTTGCATGTGTCAGTCTAAGAAATCATTAATAAAGCCTAAAGTAAAATTAGTAGGAAGTACAAAAGTATTTTATCTTCATTGGTTACTAGTGGCCTTCCTATGGGTCAATCATTTTATTTAAAAATTATTAGCCAGACATGATGTCTGGGATTTGTTTTGAAATATTCCAGACAAAAAAAAAAAAAAAGGTTGGGATGAGTGGGCAGGGAAAAATAGATGACACAAAATTCTTTCTACTTTTATGTTTGCTAACAAATTTTCCTAAGTTTCAAAAACATAATTAGGTAAAACAAAAAATGTGACTAAACTCATTAAGTTAAATTCATCTTAATTTTTCCTACTATTTATCTTGATGTGTTTATTGAATACACAAATTTTTCTATCCTTGAATATTTTGTAACCTGAAAAGTTTCCTCTTTAAATCTTGAATAGACACACACACACACACACACACACAAAAGACCTGATTCTTGTATCCCGAAGCATTGGTAAATCTTGTTTATTGTCAAATGAGAGGTACCATTTTGAATGGGAAGGTCTTCTGTCATTTGATAATGCCAAAATCAAAAGTGCCTTTGGTATAAAAAATAAAAGCTAAGCTAAAGTACAAGACTTATCAGCAGAAATGTTTCCTCTAGGCCTATCGTGTATGTGTGTGTGTGTGTGTGTGTGTGTGTGTGTGTGTGTTTACCTCTGTTTTCCATGTCTAATTATATAATGACCAGAAAATAAAATGATGAGAGGAACAGATTCTTTATATATCAACTTCACAATGTGAAAACAAAGAAGTTTGGTTGGAACTATGAGGAAACATTGAAAAAAATAAAGGGTGAAAAAAAGAAAATATGAAAAGAAAACAAGTAAGGGCCTTTGTTATCCACCTATTTCATATTCTTATCCTCGGCGACAATGACTCTCAACTTAAATTTTTTTTTACTAGTCCCAAAGCTTGTTAATTGTATTGGCATTGAAAATTAAGTTCTCTAATTAGAATTTGAAGCCATACTTTAACTCTTCTAGATTCACAAGTGGATTAAGTTGCTTATGATATAGTCTGCCTTGAAGAAATTCAGCATTTATTGAGTGCCTGCTGTTTGCTAGGCTTTGTGCTTCTTCCACATTGTGGTTACACAGCCTGTGTGTGTTCTTTCTAAAGCACTATTTCTGTAACACCAAACTAATTATCAACTAAACATACATTCAGATATATGATAACATGAAATACAATCATGTCCAATCATGAAGACCTGAGGAAGCAATAGCTCTTCTTTTTCATGCTTCTCTTTTAAGAAAATAGACATAGTTAGGTTTCTTCCAAACCCTTTTGTTATAAAGGTTGAATCCTGAGACCCTTGAAATCTTGTTTTTAAAACATGTACAGAATATGATGCTGTACATGAGCTAAATGAAGAAGGTGATATTACATAAATTTCTCAACCTCAGCACCATTAACATTCTGTAACTGATTCTCAGGTTTCTGTCAATCTTATCCTAATAGTGGCCTGTCAAAGAACAAAGACACAGAGAATGCATCTTGCAGAAATCTTTTTCAAAATGTTAACCCATCTTTCTGTGTTAGGCCCTAGGATCTCAGGTCAAGGAACTAAAGATTTGTTGTTGCTCTTTCTTATAGTTGAGACAGGTTTAAACAATCAGGTGTTCACCTACATGGGTCTTTGCTTGGATACTGTTGAAAAGATACTGTTTACTTACCAGCTAGGTAAACAACAGAACTCATCTGCTAATGCCAAAAATTTTAAAGCTCTTAATCCAGTTCCAAGTAGGAAATATTCAACATACACTTTGACACACTACTGTAACATTCCTGTAAGACATTCATGTTAACTTACAGGTGTTGTGTTATTCTTTTAAAAGCATACCCTTTGGTTTCACTTCATCTGTGGTACTTAAACTAAAACATAGAATGGTAATGTTTATGTTTATGTTATGTTTAAGATAACAGAACTCTTCAAATATTTTAAGCAGTGCTTATTTGTCTATTAGAGTGAAATTTAAAAACAAAACATTTGATCAGTTGTTCTTTGGAAACTTTTGGTTAATATGTTAACTTTTAAACATGACTGGCAAGTGTTCAGAGGAAGTCCACCTCATATTGTTGCCATTAGCTGCAGTTATTCAAGACACTTGGTACAGGTAAATATTGTAGCACAAATTCTTTCAATAGTTGTATTTTAAGATACTTTCCAACTTAACATTTTATATTTCAGGATTCTCCTGATATAGTCAAAATGGTAAATGTTACGGTTTGGCAAACTTAGCATTTACAATCAAAATATATAGTAATATATATTCCATTAACAGCTATTTTGTTTAAAAAAAGCTACTTTGTTTTGATGAGAAATTAGTTAGTTGAATGAAGATATAAATTAATGGTAATTCTGATGCTTGATGGGATTTTACTGACTACTTTTTAAATATTAGAAGAATGCTATTTATCTATAACTAAGGACATCTGAGAGAATGGAGAAAATCAAGAAGCTGGCTTTTCTCCCTGTCTGCATCTCCACTTTTCCTCTTAAATAATTTAGTGGGATGGATACCAGGGAGGAGGCAAAATCTATGGGTTCTATGTATTTCAAATAATTCTGAATAAAAGTTATTTTCAAGTGTTCATGAGCTTTTTCAGTGTTGTCCCATGAAGAAGGATCTCCTTATCAATTCAGCATAGAGAAATAAGGGTAAACTGATCATGAGCAGCATTGGTAATTAATAGACCCACAGTATATTCTTCCAGTATGGGATTATTAAAAATGAATCTTGAAATTCTCTAATATTTCTTTTCTTTTTCTGTTAAGTTGCTATAGCCCAAGGTGGAACAATCCAGATTTCTAACCCAGGATCTGATGGTGTTCAGGGACTACAGGCATTAACAATGACAAATTCAGGAGCTCCTCCACCAGGTGCTACAATTGTACAGTATGCAGCACAATCAGCTGATGGCACACAGCAGTTCTTTGTCCCAGGCAGCCAGGTTGTTGTTCAAGGTATATTTTATTAATCTAATACATTTAGAATACCTGTGCATCACTATATCACACCAGTTAGCGGTGATTTTGTAGTTTTCTGAAATATATAGGAGGCAGATTTGGGAGGGGGCACTTAAAAGCTTGAAGAAGGAATATTTTAGTACATTTGATAACACATTGAATTTTATGGTTTTCGCTTTTCTAGCAAGTTTTATTGGCTCTAAAGAAAAGTTCAATTCAGAGTAGCACGATGGGAAAAAAAGACCTGGATACATGAATGAATTTGTACTAATTCATATTTTTATTACCCGGTCTATGAAGATTTAAATATCCAGTGCATGGTGCACTGAATTGGGGGTTTTCCCCAGATATGACACTCAAGTCTCATTTCTAGACATTTCATGTCAAAACAAATGCTGATTTTTTTTTTCTCTAGACCGTTCTAGTATATTTAAAGTTCAGGTACCCATTCTACTTCATATGGAAGTAGTAAGATAAAACATTTGGGGGTGTAGCCCTAAGCTTTTAGAGTAACCTAAGATTTCCATTAAATTCGAATATATATGATTATTATTTGAATATATATTATTTTAATTTCATTCAGTTTTGCTCATAATAACTATAATATATTTAATACAACTTGCAAAAATCCTATGTTTTCATTTAACTGTATTCTTGGCATTTACTTAGGACGTTTGATGTAGCACTAATTTTAAAGGGAATAATATTCATTCTTTTGGTTTGAAAGTTTTGCAAGTATGGAAAAAAGATTCTGATTAATGAATCTCTTGATAATTAGCTTTACTCTTAGGTATTTGGGGGGTTAATATGGACTGTAATAAAAGTGTATCAGGTACTGAGTGGTACTTCCACTCCATTTATGGAGTAAAAAAAAAATTCATAGTACTTTTCTAATACTTTGTTTTCTTTTAATTGTAAAATGAAAGCCACCTGTTTTATTTCCCCCGATTCTCATGAACCCTCTATGTCTAAATAAATAACGATAAAGACTCATCATTTTTTCTAATTTATCTTTTTTATATGGAAAATCTGTAAACCCGATACTTTAATAAGAAGAGCTTAAAAATGTTTTATGTTTTGTGTAGATAATATACTAATGAGTTTTATACTTATGGGGTTTTAAGAACTCATTTTCTTCTATTAGTCACAAGAATATTTTTCTACAATAACTATATTAGCTAGTTTTACCTAAGATTTTATTTATTTATTCATGAGAGACACACAGAGACAGAGACAGAGACAGAGAGGCAGAGACAGAGGCAGAGGGCAAAGCAGTCTCCATGCAGGGAGCCCGATGTGGGACTCGATCCCAGGTCTCCAGGATCACACCCTGGGCTGAAGGCAGGCACTAAACCACTGAGCCACCCGGGCTGCCCAGTACTCTATTCTGTACTGTTGGTCTCCTTTTCTTTTCTTTTTTTAAAAGATTAATTAATTTATTTTAGAGAGAGAGCAGGAGGGAGGGACAGGAGGGAGGGAAAGACAGTTTTAAGTGGACTCCATGCTGAGCATAGACCCCCAGACAGAGCTTGATCTCATGACCCTGAGGTCACGACCTGAGCTAAACCAAGAGTTGGAACCTTAACTGCCTGTGCCACCCAGGCACCCCTTCTTGGTCTCCTTTTCTTTTTTTTTTTTTTTTTTTTTTTTAATTTTTTATTTATTTATGATAGTCACAGAGAGAGAGAGAGAGAGAGGCAGAGACACAGGCAGAGGGAGAAGCAGGCTCCATGCACTGGGAGCCCGATGTGGGATTCGATCCCGGGTCTCCAGGATCGCGCCCTGGGCCAAAGGCAGGCGCCAAACCGCTGCGCCACCCAGGGATCCTGGTCTCCTTTTCTATATGCCAGTACCATACTGGTTTGTTATCTCACAGGACAAGGTTCCCATTTTTATCTTAAAAAAAAATTATTTTAGTGGTGATTAGGTTATGTGAACCATTATTCTTCAATATGCATTTAGAATAAATTTGAGTTTCTAAATAATAACAATATAATAATAAAACTCATAATAAGGTTGTATTTAATGTATAGAGTAATTTAAGGGAAACTGAAGCCTTTTTAAAAATTGAGATATAATTGACAGATGATAATTATATTAGTTTCAAGTGTACAATGTAATGATGTGACATTTAAGATGCAGTAAGTGATCACCACAATAAGTCAATAATCTAGATAACATTCACTGCACAGTTAAAAATTGCTTTTTTGTGATGAGAACTTTCAAGATTTACTCTTGCAACTTTCAAACAGACAATACATATTATTCACTATAGCCACCATACTGTACATCACATCCCCTAAACTTGTTTATTTCGTAACTGGAAGTTTGTACCTTTTGATCACTACCCATTTTGCATACTCCCTCCATACCAACCCCTTCATGCCCATCTCAGGCAGCCACCAATCTGTCCTCTGTATCTCTGAGTCCTGGGGGTTTTGTTGTTTTGAAGATTCCACTTGTAGGTATGATCATATGGTATTTGTCTTTTCTCTGACTCACTTCACTTAGCATAATGCCCTCAAGTTCCATCCATGTTGTCATAAATGGCAAGATTTCCTTCTTTTTTATGGTATAATAGTAATTCATTGTGTGTTTGTGTGTGCGTGTATACACACTATATTTTCTTTATCCACTTATCATTCATCACTCAGGCTGCTTCCATATCTTGGCTATTGTACATAATGCTGCAATGAACATGGGGATACGTATATCTTTTCCAATTCCTGTTGCTGGTTTTTTGATAAATACACAGTAGTGTGATTGCTGAATCATTGGGTAGTTCTATTTTTAATTTATTGAGGAACCTCCATACTGTTTGCTATAGTGGCCACACCAATTTACATTCCTATGAAGAGTGTACCAGGCAGAGGAAGATCTGATGTTTTCATAATGTTAAATTGACCTGTTCCAAAGCATAAAGTGTCTCATTTTTTAGATCTTATTTTAACTTTTTTTTAACAGTTTAAAATCTTTTCTCCCTGGAAGTCTTTTATATTGTTAAGTTAGTTCCTAAATGCCTGATGGTTTTTGTTGCTATTATCAATGATACATTTTCTAGTCGTTGCTGCTGTGAAGAAATATTACCGACTGTTTAAAAAGGTTTTTATTTATGAATCTTGCCAAACTGAAATTATTTCTAATAATGTGCCCACTCTTTGTGAATCTATCTGTGATGGTACATGAATGTTTATATCAACCACAAGTTAGGTGTTTGTTTCTTCCCTTCCAATCTTGATTCCTTGTGTTTTCTTTTAATCTTTTCCTTTCCTTTTTTCTCTTTTCCTTAAAATAATGATAGTAGGGGTCCCAATTCTCTGTTACTCACTTTCTATCACCTTCCATCCTGTCATTTTATTTCATTCAAAGATCACAGCGATTCTTTGCAAGTTCTCTGTCCTTATCTCGATTGATCCCTCAGCAGTATTTAACACTGTGAACCTCTGCTTCCTTCACTTCCCATAGTGATACTCTATTCTCATTGGATTTTTCTTCTCTCTCCTATATCTCTTCCAGTCTCCTTGATTGGTCTAATCCTCTCTGATCATGTCTTCAGTGTTAGCTGGTGTTCGTCAATATTGGGTCCTGGGCCTTCTTCCATCTGACTGAGCACTTTCTCCCGGATGACCTCATTCCTGCCCATGGCATCAGTGCACTGTCACCATGCCCCTGACTCCAGCTGGCTACTTACAGGTCCCATGCTCATGGCTCTTTTTTTTTCTGTTTTCTTTTTTTTTTTTTAAGATTTCATTTATTTATTCATGAAAGACACAGAGAGAGAAAGGCAGAGGTATAGGCAGAGGGAGAAGCAGGCTCCAGGCAGGGAGCCTGATGTGGGACTCGATCCTGAGACCACGGATCACGCCCTGAGCCAGGGGCAGGTGCTCAACCACTGAGCCACCCAGGCATCCCTCATGCCCACCTCACTTCTCCTTTTTACCCTATTTCAGTAATGGAGTCCTGTCCAACCTGTTGCTTCAGGCTAGAAACCTGTGTGTCATCCCTTCCTCCACTCAGATAAACCACTCATCCTTCCATTCCTCTCCACTTCTCTTGTCCCAGCCCTTCTTCCAGCTTCCATCTCCTCTACCCTGAAGCTGGTAGTTGTGGAGAAGTTTCCTGATCTTCCTAATCATGCCAGAGGTGGTAGATCCCTTCTTGGTCCAGTTTTTTGAGAATGGTACCTGAAAAGTTCAGGCTCCCTTTCTTCATCCCTCCCAGTGATTCTGGGAGCTACTAATATTTCTTAAAAACAAATGTCTCTGCCTCCAACGTTTTCTTTTTTCCAGTATACTCTCAATTCTGCAGTTCAGAGTGGTATTTCTAAAATTAAAATCTAATCATGTCAGCCTCCTGTTGAATTATTCAGTGAATTCCTGTTATTTGTTACACAAAGTCCAAAATCTTTAACGTGGCCCAAATCTCTGCTTAATCTAGGCCTTGCCTCCTTTACTAGACTTCTCCCTCTCAACTTCTCTCTCTTTTGTGATGCAGCTCTGTGCTGGATTTCTTCATTTCCTGTGATATGCCATGCCCTCTCTTCCTTTCTAGGGCCTCACACTTAGCCATTTGCTTGACAGGAACAGTTATGCCAGTCATTTGTAATATTCATGCTTCCTCTTACATAGTACTTCCTCTAAGAAGCCTTCTCTGATCCTGCAGATCTGGTTTGGATAGCCTACTGTATGTATCTCCTGAGCGCATGTGTAACATGCATAGGCAATAACTTCCGTTTGGATTGGGGATCCTTAGTATCTAGCACAGTCCCTGGCATATGACAAATGTTTAATAAAGCCATTTCTTAAATGAAAGTGAAATGTTCTTCTTCTATGAAAATGTCATTAGTTCTGTGTGCTGGTTGACTGAGTTTATCTGGTCTTTGGAATATATTAAAACTTTTACTAATAGCAGTAGTCGAACAAATAACCAACTTCCCTCTTTCCTTTCCTTTCTCTACCCTTTTTTCACACTAATATTTATTGAACACCTAAGTGCCGATTTAAAACCAATTTGAACTTTCTGAAATTGGTAATAAAATGGACTAGTACTCCTGGACCCAAACCCTTGGGTGTGGCTGGAAGAGGAGTCTGTCATGGAGCCTCTGTTGGGGATTGATGTGTTCGGTTCATCTCCAAATATTCTTACTTGGCCCATTGTCTTCATGTGTTCTGGAGAAGCACATCGACATTATCCACGTAGGGTTAGGGTGACGAAAATGGGCTTTATCAGCCCACTGGTCAAGATAAAAGGCTTCCGTGCCATGTCACTTAATGTTGTGCACTAGATAAGCAAATCATTTCTTTTCCCAGACTGTTATCCTGTTGAACGTGAGCTCATTTATTTTTTTAATCTAACCTTGCCACTGTTAAATTTCCTATACTGATCTAGCTCTTCATGCACTCAACCATCATTAAGTGACCCAGATAACATTTGACATTTAAAAAATTTACGAGTAGTAATTGTGACTTATTTATTAATCTTTTGAAAAATCCCCAAATTCTTTTCAAAGGATTTTAATTTAGTAAAATAATGCATTAGACTGAGACTCATGAAATTGCTGTTTTTGTGGGCCAAAGAGGTCAAATAGCAAATTCCCGTGGTTCAAACTAATATTTATGGAAGAATGCTATGTTCTTGCTACCTTTGGCACAGTGAATTTTTTAAATGTCAGTTTTTATTTCTTCCAAGTGAAATTAGCAAATTCTATGTCACCTTGGGAACAGCTGGATTTTATGGTGCTGCAGCAAATAGTTCAGCAAATAAAACTGTGTTAAGTGAACAAAGGTGGCTGGGTGTTTCTTTCTTGATGAATTTAGAAGTGTCTAAGAAATACATTTCTGTGTATTTCACAATGTTTTTCTGGGCTAACTGTCAGGGTTTTTTTGTTGTTTTAGTCCCCATGTATTTTTTTTCCTCTGATGAGTTATAAAAAATAGTTTATGCCCCCTTTGTTTTTCTAGAAACCTTGGACAAAATAATAATAAAGAAATCAGTTGCTCCATAAAAAACAATTTTAGAACTTAATGCTAAGAAGACATTTATGCCAGAGCCCATCTCAACAAATTCTAGGTAAAATGAGAAACAAGAACATTAATGTGGTTTATTACAGGAAGGGTTTTTATAGGGCTTCGGTTTCATTGAGCTCCTCTGTGACAAAGCAAATTGATGGCCGTGATAGGCTAGTGATGTCATTGTGATGTCAGTTACTCCTACTTATCCTGCACATGCTGGCTAGTTTGGAACACTGTATGTCAACCTGTGATAGGAAAGACAGGACAGTTCTGTATGCAGAAACCCATCATGGCTGTAACCGGAGATGAAACAGGTAAGAATTTTAAAGAGAGATTTACATTAATTCTGAAAATTTTATTTTTTAGTTTAGAAACATTTAGGGACCTCGGAGTGTTTCAAAAAGTATTAATTTTCTAGTAGCTGAGGAGTAAGAAGTTTCTTTTGAAATCTATCTGTACGTCTTCAGCACACTCCAGGAGGGCATCTTAGTGTAGGTGCTTTTCTGCTCGGTGGCCTATCGCTCATTGCTTATCCTGTCTCTCTCAGCTCTGCTTCACTAAACTAAGCGGTCACTGCATCTGCAACTTGTTGCAAGTCCCAAGCAGCTACAGGTTGAACATAACACCCTGTTCAACTTGTAGAAAATTAAGCTTCCGATTGCATGTTGTGTACGAAGGCGCTCGGCTCGGAGACCCGAGAGGCCGGCCCAGCGTGTCGGGGCGCTGGCGTGCCTCCTGTTCTCTTTCCTCCCGTACTCACATGGTCGGTAGCTCAGCTAACCGAGTTCAAAGGGCTGACGTCACCTCATTTCCTGGAACCGCGTTCGGCAGGGAAGTGGGAAAGTTAAACTCCAGGCGAGCTGCACATTGACGTCAGCTCCGAGTCCTGCTGTGATTTAGTCAGTTCCTTATGCTCCGCCGAGGGCGCTGACAGAGTTGGTCGTTAACTAGCTCGCCGCCGCCCCCGTCTGCACGCCTGCTGGCCCCGGGCAGCCCGCGGTTCTCCTAAGCCTTCCGGGAACGTTTCTCCGCAGGTAAGTGCGGGCTGGCTAGCGGGAGCGCTCGGCACACCTGTAACGCCTGGGTGTGCGGGACCCCGCGGCCCTGGCGCGCCTGCGCCTGCGCCTGCGTCTGCGCCTGCGCCTGCGCGGGCAGGTGGGCAGGTGCGCAGGTACGCAGGTGGAGCCCAGCCCCAGCCCCCGCCCCCGCCCCCGTCCCCGTCCCCGTCCCCGTCCCCGTCCCCGTCCCCCGCCTCGCCGCCGCCGCTCGCGCCCCGGGACCCCTGGGCTCTGCGGTGCGCACCCTGGTCGCGCTCGGGGTGCCCTCTGGCGCCCGGCCGGGGAAGTGCTGGCCTCAGAGCTGTCACCCCCCACCCCCACCCCACCCCACCCCACCCCCACCTCCACACCTCCACACCTCCACACCTCCACGTCCCAGGCTCAATTCTTGACCTCTGTCATCAGTGCCCCTTCAGTGCTTTGGTTTTCTTAATTAGGTAACGATTCTGACCTAGTTGCCAACGGCCTGTAGACGGTTGCCTTGTTTTTTTCTGTGGTGTCTAATTTCTAACCAGTTCTGGAGTTGCAGATTGTAAACAGCTTCACCACAGTTTAACTTCTCAGTTAGTTGGGCTAAACCGTTGTCCTACGTGGGAACATTCCACTGATTTGAGCAACTAAAACCAGCATTAAAGCTTTTTGAAAATTATCTCAAACCAGTTTCAGTGAAATTTTAGAGAAACTATAGATTGCAAAAACTCTTAAATGACACGTTTATTGTAAGATACGGATGAACTTAATCTCAAATACTGCATGTCATATAATTGTAGAAGCAAGAGGTATTTGGTGCATGTGTTTCTTTGCTAAAAATTATTAGTTGACTTGTATCTTTATTTACCCACTCTTTAATTCCAAATCTCGCGTCTAATCATAAGAGAAAATTATAACAGAAGATAAAAGATTTGAAAATACACGCTATATTTAAAGATGAAAGCTTAAGGTAAAACTTTGCGTATATTTTTAACCATTGCTTGTAAATGAACATTTTTATACATTCATGTGTACAGAACAAACCTATGCCATCCTTGAAGAGTTGTTTTTTTTTACAGTTTTACCCATAATGCTAATACATGAGTTTCTTCCAAATTAAAATTTTACAAATACTAAAACTAAAAAAAATCTCAAACATTTTCACAAGATCTTATTGTGCTTTGGAAATCATTATTTTTAGAAATCGAATCAGTTTTCACAGAGCCAATTCTGTTTTGAAATGCTGTTTAAAAATGAAAAACACATTTTTTTTTTGAGGAACCCAAAGAGAAAAAAAAGGGGGGGACTTTTTTTTTTAAGGAATAGTAGAGCAGCTTTAGGGACCCACCTTTAGGTTCTCATTTCTGGGCTGCCTGTGTAGATTGGTGAACCAAGTAGACTGCTCTAGACCTAAATCTTTGGCTTACACATTTGATCATGGCCCACATTTTACGTAATGATGCAGTAGACTCTGTGTGTGTGTGTGTGTGTGTGTGTGTGTGTGTACAAAAAACAATTTTAAAAATAATGTTTATCTTGAGGCGCCTGGGTGGCTCAGTCAGTTAAGCATCTGACTCTTGATCTCAGCTCAGGTCTTGATCTGAGGGTCATGAGTTCAAGCCCCGTGATGTTTTGTTTGTTTGTTTGTTTTTTAAGTGCTTATCTTTACATATAGTAGAGATGTAATGTACTTTTCTATTTTTTCTATGACTCATGAAATTGATTTTATGACCCACTAATGGTCAAATGGTCAAACTTAGAGTTTGAAAAACTTGTCTAGACCAAAATCAGGCTCCTAATAATGATTGGTGTGGGAAAAGTTTTTAGGAGTATTTATTTATAGGATCATGGAATAAAATGTAAAAAGTGAATACCTATAGTTTATAGAATTGTATTATGAGACTTTAGAGTATAGTTAAATTTTTGTTAGAAATAATTTTGGACTTTATTCATAAGCTGATTAAGAGCCTCACTCCATATCTTTTAGTCTCTGAGTCTAAAAAACTCTAATATGTTGTATTCAGCCTGGATTTCTGAACTATTAAACATTACAACTTATTCAAATTTGGAAAATAGTATCTTAGTTAATGTTTGATACACGACAGTAAGGATACATTTCACCTTGTGAAAAGAGGGCACTTGAAAAGATTATTGTTGGAGAATTTTCACATAAAAGAAAAGTTTGGATCAGGTGTAACAGCTTCTTAACATTGCTAGAAAAGCAAAGTATAATCATGTTGGAAGTGAAAGTCATTTACCTTAAGTTTTAATAAAACTCCAAATCTGTATGGAAGGTTTACTGAAATTTCCGTTGTGCTATGTTCCCACTATTTTTGAAAAAAATTTCAGTGAAATATTTTTTGGTTCTATTTGTCTATGAATATATTGCCCAATAAAATAATTATGATACTTTGTATTTATGTAAGCTTTAGAATAAAAAAATCGCAGGGTTACAATATAAATACAAATACAAATGTGGTCAGTGGTATCAAAAAAGGATCAAATGGTGAGAGAAGTACATGAAGCAGGTGATAGAGGTTAAAGTTCCAGGTGGGCCTTTCTGAGGAAACTGTATTTAAATACCCAAGGGGAGGGATCCCTGGGTGGCGCAGCGGTTTGGCGCCTGCCTTTGGCCCAGGGCGCGATCCTGGAGACCCAGGATCGAATCCCACATCAGGCTCCCGGTGCATGGAGCCTGCTTCTCCCTCTGCCTGTGTCTCTGCCTCTCTCTCTCTCTCTCTCTGTGACTATCATAAATAAGTAAAAATTAAAAAAAAAAAAAAATTTAAAAAAAAAAAAATAAATAAATAAATACCCAAGGGGAGAAGCACTTTCCAACTATTTTTTCTGATGCACTTAAAGCAAATAATATTATATTCGTCTTTCATATAACAGCGTGGGTCAGAGTGGTAAATAACTCTTCCAAGCTTACAAAGCTAATGAGTGGTGAACCAGTTTGGATCTTCAGACTTCAAGAAAAGACCTTGTCTGATTCTGTTCACACACCATATCACATTGCTCCTCAAAATTCACCTGGTAAATTCATGCTAATGTTAGATGAGTTACCACAGCATACTACATGCTACTTAGAAAACATAGAAAATAAAGTTAGCATCATTTCAAGTAGTCAAAATGGATTTTTTCCCAGAGTGTTTATTATTACTTTCATGGAACAAGAGTATATATTTGCTATTATCTAGAACTTTGAATTTCAATATTTATAATTTCTCATCTTTTATGCCAACTTTCTTTTGACTCTTAAGATTTTCACTTAAACAACTCAGGAAGTTCCCTTAGATGTAACTTAAAAATATGTAACGACTTCGTTTTTTGTGGTCTGTGTGTTATTGTAACAAATTCAGAAATGTTCGGTGCTTTATAGTCATGCTTATGTAGGGTTTCTTTTTCCTGGAAAAAGTAGAGCGTAGAAAAGGGAAAGGTTTTGACAGTGTGAGACACCAAGCAAGCACAAAGCTGATTTTGGGCATAAGGTGCCCCAGTAGCAGTGGAAGGGTGGGAGAGAACCAAAAAAGAAAAGTAATGATGTCAGTAGCTTCTTGGAGCTAGGGAAAAGAAACCCCTGCTTACCAGTACAACTTCAAAGTTAGCTCTGTTGCTTGTACTTAGGTATATTCGTGGTAAGGGACACCTAGTGAAATGACATCTGAAGGTAGGAGCTCCATATATAAAAATGTTTTTATTTGGTTACATGCTCAGTACTATAGAGATCTCAATTAGTAGATAAATAAACAACAAAACACCCACTATTTGAGATGTGGATAAGTTGTTCCACTTCGAAAGCTACTAAGATAGGCATTTGGCTGAGTTTCTTATTTCTTTTTTTTTTTTTAATTTTTAAAATTTATTTATGATAGTCACAGAGAGAGAGAGAGAGGCAGAGACACAGGCAGAGGGAGAAGCAGGCTCCATGCACCGGGAGCCCGACGTGGGACTCGATCCCGGGTCTCCAGGATCTCGCCCTGGGCCAAAGGCAGGCACCAAACCGCTGTGCCACCCAGGGATCCCCTCTTATTTCTTTTTTCATTAGGAAGAAACAAACCTCTTTGATTTGTGAGGCTTTTCAGTGAGTTCTCTCATTACCAGTCTGATGAGACTGTATCGTTTGGTTGCTGGTGATTCTCCACCTTTGAGGTTCTATCCTAAATTATTATAAACCCTGAAAATTCAGGACATTTTATGTTATCTTTTAATAATTTATTCTCTAATGGAATATAATATACTATAAATTTTAAAAGTTTTTATAGCATATTTTTAACAAAATAAACAATAAGAGCCATACATTTCAATCATTCTATTACCCATGTTTGTTAGAAGGGAAAGTCCAGGGGAATATATATTTGTGGATGTTACGTGCCTTTTAACTAATATACAGTATAAGCATAATTTGGAACATTGTCTTTCAGAACTTAAGGAAGGGAAGAGGAAGGGAACTAACATTTGCTGAATGCCTACCATGTGCCAGGCACTGTGCTAGACACTTTGACATACATTACAGGGTTTATTGTGAGTATTAAATGAGATAATGTATCCCCATTTTACAGATGAGGAAACTGAACTTGCCCCAAGTCACATGGCTGGTAAGTGGCAGAGCTGGACTAGAATCCAGACTCCAAATCCCATGCTTTTTCTACTGTACTGTGTTTAAAACTTGTGAAGAGAGGTATGAAGTTTAATGACCAGAATTGAGAGTTCTAGGAATTTTCTTTTTCCATGAAATATTTGATGCTAAACCTAAAAAAAATTTTCATGTCAGGAGGTAGATGATGGGAAATACACTATAATTAGAACTCATCTGCTTCTCAAATGCCAGGCGAGATGACTAGTATCTAAGGGAAGATTAGTAAATAACACCAGTTTGAATAAATACATAGCATCTTGTAAGGGCTTCCCATGTCTTGGTGTTAGAGATTTAAAGACTTAGCTATAATAATAGCTAATAATAGTCTTATAATAATAATAATTCTGCTTATTTTAAACATTCAAATGACAGTGGGCTTGGGCAAAATCCTGGGAAGTTCAAAATTTTCTTCATGGTGTACCTGTAAACCCACCGAGCACTCATCTTATGCCAAATACTGTGCTAGGTTATAGGGGTACCAAGCTAAAAAAAGACACCCTTGACTTGTCTTTAAAGTTTTTGGTGCCTTAGAACAAAATTAGTATCTACGTATCTTTTTCTTATTATCTTTCTTCAGTCACAAGATTGCAGCCCCACTGGAGGCTCATTTATTTTTAGAAATAACATATACAGTGAAATTCTAGAATAAATAATGTGGACACACATTTAGTAGTTAGATGGAACAGGAACTGGCCTTTATAGGCGTACAGGATAAGAATATGTCATCAAAGACTATAAGGTGGTTCTTTGAACTATGATCCTAGGTATCAAGTCTGCTTTAAATTGCCCCTGAATTCACAATATTTGAAACTGAAGCTAACTAAGATAAAAACTTTCTTATCACTTCTTTCAACAACAAAACTTTTTGATGCTTGGATTTTCTCAAAACAAGAGATTCTCTTTGCCCGTATCTTTTTAGTGTATTTACTAATAAGATCATACTTGAATATATGAAATTTATCCATTGACATTTACTCTGTGACCACTAAAGGTGTACATTCACACAGATTCCTTAGGAGATTACAGAAATGTATGTTAGTTCCTACTAATTAGTACTAATTCATATTTCTGTCTTGAACTAATGACCTGCAATCCAATTTTTGTTGAAGGAGATAAATACATAGTATGTCTGAAATATTACAATAAAACCCAATTTATTACCTAACACCCCAGAACTGATATATATCCAAATATTTCAGCCCCTTCCACGATAGCCTTTTAAAATGATATCTTTTTCCTGAGCTATTGCTCAGAATGTTTTAAGAATACTTGTTCTGAATTGCTTTTATTCTTCATGTTGCCAAATTTGGTCCTGTGAGGGTGGTTTCAGCTGAAACCTTTTGGAAACCGGCAAAAGTTTAGAACCATTTCTGGTTGTAAGTCCAATGGATGAACTTTAGTTTTCATCTGTGAAGTTTGCCTGCCCCCCTTTTCTCCTTTTTTAAAAAAGAGTGGATACTCTTAAACTAACTTCTACATGTCCTCTGAGCATTCAGCTCTAACTATAGTACAGAACATAGCCGATGTGCACAAAAGGAGAGAGTATAATGAACTCCTCTATTAGTTTTATTGCACTTTTCTGTGACCAGCATTTGCAAAAGAACAACCCTAGACCAAGGTATGCATCCATGCTGCCTGCAAATGTCCACACAGTGACACATAAACTTCTTATAAACTTCTCATTCGTCACTGGCTATTGTTCCAGTTTTAGAAAGCCTGTGTCGCCTCCAGCTGTCCCATTGTTTCAACCTTTATGATCCCGTAACCTTCTTCCCTGGATGTGGGTAAAGAGAGAAGAGAGAACTATGTTATTCTGTGCTCCATTCTATCTCCTCTGACAATACGATTAAAATATAAAAAATCTTTAGTGGGTTAACAGTTTAAAACTTTTAAAAGTTTTATTCTTAAATATTTCAAAGCCGTAAGATTTCCTATGACATATAATGAATAACTATGTATACAGTATTTTAAATGGTCACAAAAACAAATTTAGGGTTTTTCCCAAGTTCATTATTGATAGAGATTTTGCTGGTGATCATTATATTTATCACAGTTACTATTAATCACCATTGTTTGAAAAATCATATATATATAAAGGAAGGAGCAGTGCAACTTTATAAGTGGTATTTTTGTTAATCTTATGAAGACTTTTCAGGTGCTCTTCCCCCAAAGCCATATTTTAAAAATTTAAAACATTTTTTTCACCTAATTCTTAAGCTCTAAGGGGGAAAAAACCCTGGCATTTACCCAAAAAGGAGCACATAGATCAGTTTTTTATTAACCTTTTAAACTGGTTGGCTATTTTCAGTTGTAATATTTTATGTAAGTGAAAAAAAGTCTTTGTGTCCCCTTTGGGTAAAATTTCAGCTCTTAATGGTTATAATGCATTTTAATGAAATATGGAAGTGATGTGTTTTATATTTTGATTGGCATTGGTTCAGACCAATTTTTGTAGGGTTTGATAACTTTAAAAAAATTTTTTTTTTTAAATTCATAAAAGACACACAGAGAGAGGCAGAGACACAGGCAGAGGGAGAAGCAGGCTCCATGAAGGGAGCCTGATGTGGGACTTGATCCCAGGACCCTGTGATCACGCCCTGGGCCAAAGGCAGATGCTTGAACACTGAGCCACCCTGGCACCCTGGATTTGATAACTTTTGTAAAACCTATTTCTTGCATATAACTTTGAGATAGCATGAATTTTGTAATATCTTGGGGTGTCGGATTAACTCTGGACCATACATTCTCAAAGTTGAAACAGTGATGGTAGAAGCATATTTCATCACTTAAATCCATCTGTCTTTTCTAGGAAGCTATGTTTATTGCAGTAGAAAGGCAAATGTTGAGTATAAATTATGAAATGGGGGACTTTTAGTATTCAGTCTAAATACTAAGTAAATATTAAGTCTGTCGTTTAACTATGAATATACTTTAATTAGAAAAGTTTTTTAATTGAATACTTAGAATGTATTATTATCTCAAGAAACCTACAAGAGGCAGAAATTATCATCCCCCAGATAAACTAGACTTAAGTAGAGCTTTGCTTCTTTGTTTTTTTATTTTGTTTTGGTTTTTAAACTGAAAATACAGCGAGGTAGTATTTCCCTTCCAATACCTCAGTCATCTTCTGGTAGAAGGACTTGTATTTAACGACATCCAGCAACTGTCTCAGGCATGATAATAGGGTACAGGAAAATCTCTTCATCTGGAATATTCAGAGAATGGAAATGTTCTGCTTTTTTTTTTTTAAGATTATATTTATTTATTCATGAGAGATACAGAGAGAGAGGCAGAGACACAGGCAGAGGGAGAATCAGGCTCCATTCAGGGAGCCTGATGTAGAACTTGATCCCGGGACTCCAGGATCATGTCCTGGGTCAAAGGCAGGCGCTCAACCTCTGAGCCACCCGGGCATCCTGGAAATGTTCTGCTTAATTAAAATTTTTGCAGTAGTATGTTAGAGCCAGCTCCCACTGACATGCTAGAGTGATTATTAAATTTTCAGGGTTTTTGTGAGCTGATTGTAAAAAAGAGCCATTATTAAAAATTAAGTATATATAAAGAAATACATATATATTTAACAAGTTATGTTAAAACCAATAAATACTCAAAACTCATCACTTCTCATAATTTTATCTATGCTCTTGAGGTTATTTACCTCTCTTTTATCTGTATGGTGTACTACTTACCATGTATGTCTCCCCATCTCCATATTCTGTGAGGTCACACTGGTAGCTTGAAATTGGCCATGGTGAAAGTATTTACATCATGTGAATTCACAAACAGATCAGGGCTTTTTTCCCCCAGAGAGCAGTTGAAAAGCCTCCCTAATTTAGCCTTTGATAAAAACCTTTCTAAAATGCATTGGGGCATTTTTCTACCTTAACAGTAATAGAGCATGCTGAATATTATTGTTCAAAATGCTGAAGATCTTAGATACCTAAAACTTAAATGCTCAGAATAATCACCTTACACATCAGCAAGGTCACTTCTTATGACATGTAAAAAGAAGTGTGTTATTTCCACATCAATTTTATATAAAAGATCAAGTTGTGAATTGTTTATATAAACTTGTCGCATTTTGTTTCATTGCAGCCGCCACTGGTGACATGCCAACTTACCAGATCCGAGCTCCTACTACTGCATTGCCACAGGGAGTAGTGATGGCTGCCTCGCCAGGAAGTTTGCACAGTCCCCAGCAACTAGCTGAAGAAGCAACACGCAAACGAGAGCTGAGGCTAATGAAAAACAGGTAGGATGTTTCACTGGAAACCAGTAACCGCTTATTGGACACATAACTTATTGCTGTGGGGCTTTTTTAAAAAATCGCTTTTCCCAAGCCATTTCTCCCAAGTTACATGTTCTGTGGCATTTTGGGGTTTGTGCTCTGCATGTAATGGTAATTAGATTGTCTTGTCATCAGACTCCCTATCCCTGAAACCATTTCATCAGAGGAGGCGCTTCCCTATGTGTTGTAAGGGTAATGTCTAAAAGATATTAATTTTTTTAATGATTATGGAAGAGCTTTATTACAAATAAAGATTTATTTTTTACTTGGTATTTACTTTGTGAAGTAAGTGATAAGTTTAATTTTTTAGTGTCTTTATAAGCAAAATGAATTTAACTGTGAGTTAAGAATTTCTAAGTCTTGTAGGGGCACCTGGCTGGCTTAGTCAGTAAAGCATGCAACTCTTGATCTTGGATTCAATGGGGTAGAGTTTACTTAAGTTTAAATAAGTAAGAATTTTCTAAGCCTGTTGTATGTAGTTTGTTTTTATCTATTTTGTGACTTTTTCTATATTATACTGAAATACATACATATTAATTCTGATAAATTTTAGTCAAGTGCAAATACAAAGCAACAGAAAGAAATAAAATTACTTAGAGCCCCATAACTTAGAGATACCTAATACTATAGCATATGTACTTTCAGTTCATACTCTGTCATTTTCTAACTTATTCTTGTGCCATGTTTCTGTCATTTTATTTTTTAAACAGGAATATGTAATAAAAATGGCATTTTCCAAAATTATTTAGTTTGATATGTAATACTATTTTTTGGTTTAGTTTTTATGATGGAAAATGGTGCAAATTAATCTGATTTTCAAAATGAGTAGAATAGCCTAAGAATTTTCCCAATTGTCTGGTCACCTTATTTTTAAATGTTAAATCATGCCCTCATTGTAAGAAAACAAAACATTTCATTTTTTAAAAAATATTTTATTTATTTATTCATGATAGACAGAGAGAGAGAGAAAGAGGCAGAGACACAGGCAGAGGGAGAAGCAGGCTCCATGCCGGGAGCCCGACGTGGGACTCGATCCTGGAACCCAGGATCGCGCCCTGGGCCAAAGGCAGGCGCTAAAACGCTGAGCCGCTGAGCCACCCAGGGATCCCCGAAAACAAAACATTTCAGATGGGATCATGTGCTCATCTCTGACCAGAACCACATGATGGTGGTTTGTTTAGCATTAGCAGGCTACTTAATCTAGAAATTGTGGCCTCTGAGCTACTACAATTCAGAGATAAGTGCTGACATCATAATTGTCCTTTGTAATTGAATGTGAACCAGGAGCAGCTATATTCACTTTACTAATAGTCCTTCAATTGTCACAGTTTGATATATTATTATAGGACTCTTTAAGTTGGCTTCAGTTCCCAAGCATTGTAGTTATCACAGATCACTAGATAGAGTTTTGTGCCCTGGAAAATGCAACAGATGACCAGAAATAGGATCATTGAGATATACGCATCTCTATCGGTGGTGGTTCTCCATTAACTAAGTCATGCTGGGTTCATCTTTTTCATTGTCAGCATTTTACTCAGAAATCCTGAAGGGGTTGGTGCCTCAGTGGCTCAGTTGGTTGGACGACTGCCTCCAGCTCAGTCATAATCTCGGGGTCCTGGGATCAAGTCACATGTTGGGCTCCCTGCTCAGTGGAGAGTCTGCTTCACTCTCTGCCCCTCCTCCAGCTTGTATTCTCTCTCTCATTCAAATAAATAAATAAAATCTTAAATAAATAAAAAAAAATTCTGAAGGGTCTGAATGGGTGGAGCTCACATAGTATCATACGTTATTATATGAAAGTCTTGCTATCAAAGATCTCTAACTTAGATCTGATGGAGGAATATGGAAATTTAAAAACTGTCCTTTTCAGAGATTTCAGGAAACTTTGAAAATAATTCCTTCTATGGTCCCGGAATGTACGTTATGAAGTTCAGTTTAGAAATATAAAGTGTGGCAATAATGCAAACTGTAAAAGTGTTCATTGATGTCTTATTTTCCTAAAGAAAATAAAAAAGAAAGACCTAGAAAGTAGTGTTCTTATTTCCCTTTTGTCTTTATTCTTTACCTTTATTTTTAGATTAAAAAATATTGTCAGTAGACTTACAAAATGAAATAGATGAAATATTAGGCAATGGGTTCCCCTAAACATGCCCTACAACTACCTGCACATACATAAAAAATTTCCCTGATGAAAACAATCATGAAATTTTAGGTTAAAAAAATTAACTAATAACAGCTATTGGATAACATCTGCGTTTGGGCTGTAAATAATCCAGGGAAATAGAGCCTTCACCTTGTAGACATTATTTTGATCTTATGTGGCTGGTCCAGGGTATGTGCAGCCAGAACAAAGGCTCAGCAGTGTCATCAGGGATCCAGGCTCTCCTCCCTGCTCTGTCACCTTCAACATGTGACATTTGTTCTAAGGATTACCACATGGCTGCCACATCTCTAGGCGGAAAGAAAGGAGGAGGGCCAGAGCCAAAACTGAGCCCAGCTGAGTCTAGCCCTTCTGGAAACTTCTCTTGGAAGACCCTCGAAGCATCTTTTAACCCACATTTCCTTGGCTAGAAATAGCTAATAGAATCCCTAGTTGCAAGGGATTCTGAGGGATTTTACCTTTCCCGACCTCAATTTCAGAGCAAGATGAGGGAAGAGCAGATGATAAATAGCTAATAAGTGGCTCAGTTGAGCAAGTACCATATGCAGGTTTTAAGTGCTTTGTTTCTACTGTTTCTTTAACTCTTCCCATTACATTCGCATGAGATGAGGTCTGGATATTCTCCTTACTTTCCAGATGAGGGACTGAAGTTCCAAGAGGTTAAATAATAAGTTGGTTAAGATCACGCAGCCCACACTGGACAGAACCTGGATGTACAATCAGGTGGTCTTTCTTCCAGAGCCTGCCCACTGTGCTACATCAGAGTCACTCAAATAGACCCCAGAGTAAGCTTCAGATTGAATTTCATGGAAAGTATATAGGTTATACTTATTAACACAAAAGACCTCTCATACATTCCCTTTTTATTCTCTGGCTGGCATTTATGATAGATCTGATAGATATTTCTCCCAGTCCAGCAACAGTTTATATTTCTTTATAGTTTCTTTATAGCCTTGTCAACATTTCCTCTCTATCGTGTGTTTCCTCTCCATGCTGAGGATATATCCAGACACATGCAAGGCCTGAAAACTGAGCTATTAATAGAAGAAACAGGTGTTTTCCATAGCTGGGAAGTACTTAAGAATGTACCATCTACTGGTGTGATCATTTAAAGTTTTGGCTTGGAACTTTGGTAACGTGCCCATTCCCACATGGGATGTGAGTTATGATATTTACAATAAATAGTACACCTTGGTATAGAAAATAAAAAGATAAATATCCCACAGCACTGCTATCAGATATGTAAAATTTCATTTGATAGTAACTTGTTTTGTAAAATTATTATCTTTCTTCCAGATCTAGAATTTAGTAAGATTCAATCTTGAAAACCTTGGTATTCAATCATGAAAACCTAGGTATTTTAGCTAATAACTAAATGTATTTTAGTTCCTTTGTAGAAGATTGGCAAATTTATGAGCGTGCTTGGATTTATTCTCAACATTTCCCTATGCATAATTTAGATTAAATCAACCTGTATTTATCAGATTCTGTTCACTTTTTACATCTTTTAATTTTTTTGTTAACTAGTTGAGAAGTCTGAGAACTTTGTGAGTTCACAGGGCGAGTGCATTGTTCTTGGCTAGGAAGTAGGGGTTGATCTTTTCCTGCAGTTCACTGGGATTTCTAGGTCTTTTTTTCTGCTGACACTTGGTCCCATGTAGAAAAAAAACAGATAACCAGTTGTTAGTCAACTATCCTAAAAATAAAACAGAATTGGCCAAGTCTGTTGTGCACATCACTCTTGGTTCATAATTGCAGCAGTGCAAGCTGGCATTATAGTTACTGGCATTTAGACGTCCAACATGACTCTTGTTAATATATGTTTATCTCTTTCAATGTAGGCTTTTTTGATATGAAGCATACCCCAAAGGCAGTTATTTTCAACTGACTCCTCCAAAAGAACACTGTTATCAGAGGGTATATTCTATAGAGGAGTTAAATGATGTAGTTGCTCCCCCTCCCATCCTGAAAAAAAAAGGAGAAAGAGAAAAATGTTGGCTGTATTTATCATTTTTTGGTGGGGTTATGCGTAAAATGACTGACTCATCTCATCTGTGTATTTGTGTTTGTTGCTTCAGCCACTCTGTTCCTTCCTCTGGGCACATCTACAGTGCTTTAAAGATCCATATAGTGGGTAGTAAATGCACGTGATTGGAAAAGTCTTGAAATATACTGTTGAGTTATGTAGTAGCTTCCTTGCCAAAGTTTTAATTGTGGTGTTCTCACTTCATGTGTTTAAATTATCCAAATAATATCGGGTGTTGTGTTCTGTACCCTCCCTTCTTCCTTTCCTTAATTTTCAGAATCAGAGTCCATTTCATTTTGGTTTTTGAAAATGTGTGTGTGACTTGCTGACTGTTGTCTTTATCCAGGTTGTTTTCTAGCCAATAAGCTGCTCCTTGCAGTTGTAGTTGAGTTTATTTGTTTTACTGAGATTCAGTCTTGAAGAAACAAAATCTCCAATATGGACATTTCAAGTTTCTGAGGATTGATTTTTCTAACATTTTTGACCAAATAAAGTTAACTCATTGTGATGGAATATGTGGCCTTTTGTGGACAAAGATAAGTAAGAGAATTGAAAGGATCTGTAAATGTTTTTGTAGAAATTCCACTTGGGGATGTGGTCCTATTGTTTTAGGTGACTAAAAACCATTCTGGTCACTGTTACCATGGAATGTGTGCCCTAAGAAAACACCCATTTACAACGAAGGATGGACACATTGATCATGCTCTCAAGTCTTTCCTGTTGTTCTAAACTAATTTTACAAAAGGCATGTGCTTGCTTACGTTTGTTGTGTGGCTTTGTACAAACCTTCCCTGGCATTGATTGGCTGTTGAGTTTGGGGGGCAGAAGTTCATTTGAGCCAGTCTGGGCTGTGCTGAGAGGGTGTTCCTATAGTCATTTGCCTTGTATTGGTTCCAGGGAAGCTGCCCGGGAGTGTCGCAGGAAGAAGAAAGAATATGTCAAATGTCTTGAAAATCGTGTGGCTGTGCTTGAAAACCAAAACAAGACTCTCATTGAGGAACTCAAAGCCCTCAAAGATCTTTATTGCCATAAAGCAGAGTAACTGTCTTTGACTTGGACCTTGTTTACTGTGAACTCTAATCAAGGCAGGAGATGCAGCAATTCTACTAATTGCCATGTGGACTTGTGGAAGGGACACTTGTGACCCTTGAGAATCCAGTGTGGCTTAGTGTTTGACATTGAATTGGGTATGCTGTTCCAAGATTTGGAATGCAGCCATGATCAGATTTACCAAGCTTACTTCAGTCTGCTTGTCAATAGCACGCAAAAAAAATGTTTTGTTTGCCCTCTTGCTTCTACTTTTTTTCAGGGAAGCTGCTAAAGAATGTCGACGTCGAAAGAAAGAATATGTAAAATGTCTGGAGAGTCGAGTTGCAGTGCTGGAAGTTCAGAACAAGAAGCTCATAGAGGAACTCGAAACTTTGAAAGACATTTGCTCTCCTAAAACAGATTAGTAGAAATATTTAACTATGAACTGATTACAACATGTACAGTTGCTTCTGAAGGCAATACAATATTATAGCCAGCAAGAATTATGGCTTTTTTCCTTTGTATCATTCACCGTATTCTCTAACCTCTGACATTCCTAAAATGCCTCACTGTAGTTAACTCTTAGCTATAACTTCGATTTTTTTAAAAGAGACAAGCTGTAAAAAAAAAAAAAAAAAAAAGTATGTAACAAATTCTTAAAATGCAATATTTGTAAGACTTGTTCCAGTGCCACATATTTGCAGTACCCAACCTCTGTGTCATGAATAGTGTCCTATGCAATAAAATTTTTTGCGGGTCTTTAAAAATCATTTTAGGAAAGGATGATCAAAGATAATGCACCCAGCAGTACAATAAAAGCAAACCACAAAAAAATACCTCGGGAAAGAATTGAAAGAAAGAATTGAAAGAATCTAGTGACATGCCTATATGAAAATAAGAGCCTATAAATGAATTTATGGCATTTGCAGATTTTTATATTAGTTGCTTTGTAAAAAAAAAATATTGTATTGCTGTCCTTGAATGCCATAGTTGAAGAGAGTTTTTAATAGAACCATGCTGGTTACACTTTATAGTGTTTGGTGCTCATTTAACTATCTGAACATTTACTACGGTTTTTACTGTATTGTGTAATATAAAAGATCTTACAGAAGTTCTTAGTGTTGGTCTGAATGAATGAACCTAATGAAAGTTACAAGAAATTTTTAATATCTGGAATGTGTTAAAAGTTAAAATTGTTTAAAAAAAAAAAAGTTAAAATTGTAATCGCATACCTTCAAGGGTATATGAGCCAATTTCTACACTGGGTTATGCTCTCTGTGAATGCTCCTTCCACCATCCCATCAGAGGGATGGCCCCAGAGCTGTTACATAGAAGAGCAGCTACCAGAGATTCAGGTCATGTGATGCTGGAGTAGGCCTTTCTGCAGATGGCCCCCTATTTTGCGTTTCAGCTAATGGCTGCCGTAGGAGTTTTAAAGTAACAACCCAAGATTTTATTTTCCGTTTGAAGACAGCTTGAAGTCTACATGAGATCAAAGATTTTTATGTCAGCACATTCAGATGAAGTCCATTACATTGAGCCAGCAATGTTCTTACTGGCATTTACTTTTTGTTCTGTTTGCATAATAAAAAGCTCTAAAAGTATAAGCCCAAAGCCCTAATCATAAGATGCTCCTGTCATCCTCATTCACTCCAGAGACATTTGTTAAATGCCTGCTGTGTGCTGCACCCCGCCGGGTCCTCTAACTTCTGATTTGTTAAGGGTGCGCCCCAGCTCCTGCTTTGGTCCGTAGAAGCCAGTCAGTGCGTTAAGGAGGTCACCAGTGTGCTGCCTCACTGCAGTGCCTCCCCGTCGTCATTCTTTCCCTAAACTGTAACCCCCAGAAGGCAGGCCAGGCCATTTTGGGCTTCCTTCAGAAAGACTTACCTTCCTTCAGAGTCTGGGCTCTGAATTTCTTTTATCTCAATTATTGCCTTTTCTCCTACAGAGAAGTAAGATGAAGAAAGAGGACAAGAAAAAAAGGAAAATCCCATGTTTCAGGTGAAGGAAGACAATGCTTTCTGCTCAGTGTAAATCAGGCGTGTTCTCGGCGTGGTAGACGCGGAGAGGGGGGACACAAGGATGAGTGGACAAGATGTGTGGCAGAGACAGGAGATGCCATATGTTAGAGCCAGGGACAGATGTAGGCAGGGATGAAATAAGATACTGTTGTTGGAGGGGGCAGATCTAGAACAGGGCCCCAAAGTGACCCAGTACTGGGGAGGAGGGTATTCCCACCGGGAGGAGACAGACTGCTCTCTGCTCGAGGAGCTTGAATTTAGGAGATGAATTTAGGAGAATGTTAGGACTGACTCGAGCCTTTAGTCTGGAGAGTGAGTGGGTGTGCCACGTTAGTGTGTGTGCGTGATTTCAGAGGAAGGGGGCTGCATCCGACGACTTGGGGCTTCAAAAAGCAGAGGTCTCCCCACTCCCCAGTGGTTTAAACAGTAAGGAGGTTTCATTCCCTCACAAAACCAGAAGCTGGGAGGTAGGAAAAACCAGGGTTGCTTCATTCAGCCACGGAACGAGGGCATCAGGACCAGATTCGGCCTAGGCGGGTGCCCCAGCCCCGACGGCGCAGCGGTGCGGGCCCCAGGCGGGAGCAGCCGGCTGCGGGGAAGGCCTGCACGCAGGCCCGGCAGCAGCTACATGATCACCGCCAGGAGAGAGGAACTGCAGCTCTGGATTGCTCGCGAAGATTCCCCTCCCCCCGCCCCTCCCCTGCCCCGGGCGGGGAGGGTCTCGGGCTCCTGTGCACCATCAGGCATCAGTGTGCGGTGTGGGAGGCTGGCGTGTGGGCGCTGATGGTGTGTGCAGGGAGGGCGCCGACCCGCAACTCGGGGAGCTGGTGGGATGGGGGCTTGAGCTCTCCCAGGGGTGTGGGAGCTTTTCATTCTCGCTCCTCTAATTTGTCCCTGACACCAAAACTAGCTACTAAAGATAGCACGGTTTGCTAGCTGTCCCTTCAGCCTTAGAGGCTGCCTGCACCCCGCTGCCAGCCCGCAGCCCCGCCCCCCCCTCCCGGGCACTGCACCACTGGATCTGCAGGTGTCCTGCAGGACGACGAGCTGTCATTGCATTCGCGGCTTTTCTTTTCTCCTAAAATTTTCAGAATCTGGACTTTGGGATGTAGAAATTACTGATCCTGAATCGTGGGATTATGCCACCTTGTCAGATCTAACTAGGTAGTTCACGCTGTTAAAACATTTGGAATGGGAGAATAAAGGAAATGAACTTCTGCCATGTATTTAAATGTGTTTGAGAGCCAGGCTTGCCCAAAACAGGACCTTTCTCATCAGCAGCCACACTTCTCAGTTTTCTCCAGAGATTCTTTTTTTTTTTTTTCTCCAGAGATTCTTAATGTCCACTACAGTGGACAGTTTGCTGAGTGCCTAAAGTACACTGTAGAAAAAAAAAAAAAGACTCGTGAAACCAACACACTGTTGTTTTAGTCTGGAACCAATAATAATAAGTAGTTTGGACCTGTATGGGACAAGAAAAGCTGCTGCCAGTTGGCTAGCCATGATGCACTGACTTTCTTCTATCGTGTGTCCCAAGGTCTTCAGGAACTTAGATGTGGCTCATCTTTTCTAGGGTCATCCTAAAGGCACAGGCCTGATTCTGAACTACTCGAGCATGGTATATTTCAATATTTATGCTTTGTGTATAGCTTATTTCTATATATGTCCATCTTACCATAGCTACATTTCATATTTATACATTTTAGAATTACAATGTATTTTTAGGGCAAAGTTTTTTTTTTTAATTTTTATTTATTTATGATAGAGAGAGAGAGAGAGAGAGGCAGAGACACACAGGCAGAGGGAGAAGCAGGCTCCATGCCCCGGGAGCCCAACGTGGGATTCGATCCCGGGTCTCCAGGATCGCGCCCTGGGCCAAAGGCAGGCGCCAAACCGCTGCGCCACCCAGGGATCCCAGGGCAAAGTATTTTTAACACAGTATTGTTTATCTTTAAAGATCCATTTTGCCATGCAGTACTATGTGGTAGCTTACTTATAATGAGATTTACGATTTCTTTTCAGGGGGGTGCCTTAATGGCTCAGTTGGTTAAGCATCTGCCTTTGGCTCAGGTCATGATCCCAGGGTCCAGGGATGGAGCCTCGAGTCTGACTCACTGCTCAGCAGGGGAGTCTGCTTCTCCCTCTCTCTCTCTCTCTCTCTCTCTGCCCCTCCCCCAGCTTGTGTGCGGTCTCTCTCTCTCTTTCAGGTGGATAAATAAAATCTTTTTTTTTAAACAAGATATTTCTGGGATGCCTTGGTGGCTTAGTGGCTGAGTGTCTGCCTTCAGCTCAGGGCATGATCCCAGGGTCCTGGGATTGAGTCCCGGCATTGGGCTCCTTGTGGGGAGCCTGCTTCTCCCTCTGCCTATGTCTCTGCCTCTTTCTCTTTCTCTCTGTCTCTCATGAATAAATAAAATCTTTTTTAAAAAATTTCTTTTCAGGACCATCTTCTTTACAGACTCACACATAATTCCATCAGGGATGGGAAGTGATAAGTAAAAGGAGAAAATTAACTTTGTTATATCTTTGTTATACTAAATTGTACTTGCTCAAATAAAATGCCCTCATTATTTCGAAGCCAGTCTTAATTTCCTTTTTTTAAAAAAATTTTATTTATTTGTTCATGAGACACACACAGAGAGAGAGAGAGAGAGAGAGAAAGGCAGAGGGAGAAGCAGGCTCCGCGCAGGGAGCCCGACGTGGGACTTGATCCCGGGTCTCCAGGACCACACCCTGGGCTGAAGGTGGCGCTAAACCGCTGAGCCACGTAGGCTGCCCGAAGCCAGTCTTAATTTTCAAAAGGATGCTAAGTTCTTTCAAATTTCTTTATTAGAAAAATATTTTGGGGGCACCGGGGTGGCTCAGCAGTTGAGTGTCTGCCTTTGACTCAAGTCGTGATCCTGGGGTCCTGGGATTGAGTCCTGCGTCAGGCTCCCTCTGACCATGTCTCTGCTTCTCTCTCTGTGTCTTATAAATAAATAAATAAAATCCTTAAAAAAAAAAGAATAGAAAAACATTTGGGAAAACAGCATGAAAAAAGCTGAGCTAGCATGGGTTATTTGGACTACACACATACACAAAACACTTTATTTGGTCTCTCTCAATTCCTGTCTTTGCCTTACTTGGACAGTAGAATCAGAGAGTCAGAAACCCCTGCTCTAAATCTACAGTAGTAATTCCTTTGGTTCTTTTGTGCAGAAGCCAGTCAAAACCTGAATAATCCTAAACCTTTCTCTCTCAGCTCCCAGGGCTTCTGCATGTACCCTTCGTGCGAGGGCATGACAGAGCCATGGGCACTCAGACATTCCAACCAGCACGTGAGGCTGGACTTCCAGTTCCCCAGCTCTCATGAGGGGGAGGTATAAACTTTTTTTATGTTACAAACTGTCTTTTTACTTTTCAAAAATTAGCATGTTAGAAATATTTTTTTAAAAGAAAAAAATTTTTTTGATATAGGTAACACATACTTGATGTTCAAAATTCAAAAGATACAAAGACATATAGTGAAAAGTCAGTTTTCTGTCCCTGACTCAAAGCCACATCCTGGGAAGGCAGCCACTGCTACCAGTTTCGTTTTGTGAAAGAGATACCTTTAATTCACTGATCATGCCACTGGTTTCTTTACATTATTGTCCCATTTTCAGAGTTGTGTGATCTGGACTTTCTGGAAAGAGTTATAGGGAATCAGCATATATCCTTCAAGTCAACAAGTGAAGTTGCATTAGTAAGTATAAGTCTGGAAGGAGACTTCATGGACTTTCTCCAGTTGCTTGCTGAGGTCTATGGATGCTGTAACCATGCAGTTGTCATCAAAACTAATTGCCGCCATTTACTGCGTGCTTAGTCTATGCCAGGCAGCAAACAATGTGCTGTATATAGCTTATCACATTTAATTCTCATAACCCAACAAGTGTTGGTGCTTTTATTATCATTCCCAGTTGGCCGATGAAGAAACAGGCTTGGAGACAAGGTCAAGTAGCTTGCCCAAGATCACATGGCTGGTAGAGCTCAGGACCAAGAGCAGAACCTGGCAAGGGGCACAATGCCTCTGTCTCTGACCTAACCTCAACCAAAGGGGAAGGGACGAGAGAAGTGCATGTTGGTCAAGCAGGTGGTGTGGCCTGCTGAAAGACCATTCTATGGCTCCAAGTAATTAGATCTAGGAATAGCCAAACCTGTCCTCTTCTGATGAGCAGAAGCATGTATTAGTTTCTCTCTGGTTTCTAAAATCTCTGATGCTAATCAGGAGGAAATGACTGGTTTAAGGACTAACTGTTGGCAAAATCAAAGTTATGCTTGTACACATTGAAGTAAATCTTCAAGGTAAAAGAAATCTTGAGGGGATCCCTGGGTGGCGCAGCAGTTTAGCGCCTGCCTTTGGCCCAGGGCGCGATCCTGGAGACCCGGGATCGAATCCCACGTCAGGCTCCCGGTGCATGGAGCCTGCTTCTCCCTCTGCCTGTGTCTCTGCCTCTCCTTCTGCTTGTGTCTCTGCCTCTCTCTCTCTGTGTGTGACTATCATAAATAAATAAAAATTAAAAAAAAAAAAAATCTTGAAAGTATATAGTTGACCCTTGAACAACATAGGTTTGAACTGCATGGGCCCACTTATAGACAGATTTTTTACAGTATGGTACTGTAAATGTATTCTCTCATGATTTTTTAAATTTTTTTCTCATGATTTTAACTTTTTCTCAGCTTAGTTTAAGAATACAGTATATAATATATAAAATACATATTAATTGACATTAAGGCTTCTGGTCAACAGGCTATTAAAGTTTTGGGAGACTGAAGAGGGTTATATATGGATTTTCAACTGGGGAGGGGGTTGTCTGTACCCCAACCCTTGGGTTATTCAAGGATTCACTATAATTTACCCACTGTAATTTGCCCCTGATTATACAAGTACACAGTTACTTGCAAAAAGAATGAGCTATTTGATACAGGAATTTTATAAATTGCTTCAGGTCATATTTTCAGTAAGTAAGTGATTTTTAAAAGGATCAGTTTGCAGTAAAATTGCTTATTTTGCTTTAATTGCTTCTAACTAGTTATATTAGGGGATTAGAACAATGGAAAATGAGACCAAGGTCAAAGAGTCTTGCCCTCTCCCCTCCATCCCCGACCCCTCCCAGCTAGCTGCAGTGTCATTGAGTTGTGGCCATAGATAGCATTTTAATTCTTATCTTAAACCTGTTATCAGGCTGTGGGGCTCAGAAGGATCAGAGAGGCATGATCATATCACTAGAAGTTATTGACAATACTGAGGAAAATCCATCTTTCATTCACTGTGGGAGAGCAACGACATTTTCAAGTTAAAAAATATATATAGTATATCCTGTTGCTTAGTAGATGCCAAGATCAGCATTTGTTATCTGAGGTTGAAAGATAAAAAAAAAAGTAGTTGGAGATTAAGACACTGATGATATTTGGCAATTGCTGAGAGGTTAGGTTAGTGACATTAACAATATGCCTTTGAATGACTTAAATTCAGAGACTTTTGCTGTAATACATGAAATTATGAATAGTAACAGAATGTTAGACATTCCAAATTTTAGAACATTAATCCATTTCAATATGAATTTGTTTTAAGATCAATACACACACAAGAAGTTTTTAAAAATACACATGCATACATGCTACTTTCGTCAGCCAGAATTCTTAATATCCTTTAACTTACCTAACCAGTCAGTATTTTATTACCTAACCAGTATTTTATTTAAAATAAAAATACCTCTGATGCCACAAATGTCTCAGCTTTTAGGCAGTGTAATTTTGTTTTTTCAGGCATGTATAGATCTGTATTATTTGCATGGTTTCATTTATCCTTTTATTCAGATGTCTGAATTGATACTACCCAGCTGGATTTTGTTGGCGCTTAGATCCTGAAGGGTAGACCACAAATCTCTTTTATCAAGGGTACATAACATGCCTGACCCATTAATCTTTCTAGTCAAGAGACATGACTTACGTCATTGAATGCCTAGTTGCTCCTGCTCCAGAAATACTTATAGGATCATGCAGTCTGGGGCAGGGGGTGGGGGTGGGGGTCTCTTGCAGAGCAGTGCTTGTAACCGGAGCTCCTAGTGTAATGGCAGAGAGTAAAGAAGACTGGTTGCCATGGAGCTTTGCAGAGCAGCTAGGAGACCCCTCCATGGCTGGGCTGTTGTAGGCATCATTCACCAAAGCACAGTAGGAGTCCGTGTGTCGTTTTCAGTCCTAACGCATTTTCACCAGTACTAATTACTTGAATATTTCTCCCAAAGCATTTATCATCCCAAACATCATTGTCTCATGACTTATTTTATAGCGCTTGAATCAAGCAGTCATTATCTGTTTGTTTGTTTGTTTGTTTTTTCAAATCCATCCTGATTAAAAAGAACTACAGAAACAACAAAACAACAGAAAACCCTCGATGTTACAGATAATATAAAGTGCAGAATGAATAATGGATGTGGGTTTTAATCAAGGGCCTAGGGCTTCTAGCCACAAAATCTGTTTCTAGACCCAACTCTTCCATTCACTTCCTTAATCACTTTGGCCACATCACGTAACCTCAGTTTCCTCTACTTAGACCTTGACATTTGGTGATGCTGTGAAGAAAACAGATCTTCAAATTTCTGAGAAAAGTTAATGTAAGTAACATTTCCTCAGGCTCTATTTTTTTCTTATCCCTGTGAGCAGTTACTGGATTCCTGGTTCTCAAATCATTAATCCAAAAAATTGTCATTTGGATTGCTTTAAATATTAACCAGAATTCAAAAGCAAAAATCCCTTAGACTGAAAAATTGATCTCATAATGAAGACAGGTCACCCATTTGATTTGGGAAACCTAACCTAATTTGCGTTAAAATTTTGACACATGAAAACTTTATTTGGACAAATGTTATTTTACTTGTAAATATGCTCCAAATATGACTGAGAGGAAATTTCTGGCTCACAAGTTCCCTCCACCCTTCTTAATCATAACAGGGCTGTACTGCATAAGAGGAAGCATCACCAGTGCAGACATGGTTGTGGTTTTCATTGTGTATTACAAGGTTTGCCTTCCTATAATCCAATGCATTTTATGTTTCCAAAAGAACAAAAGAGGAAATGAGAGAGACTATATTCCTTTCAAAAGATATTTTCATGTTACCCAGTTACTTGAAAAGTTCACTGGTTAATTTGTCTAACTTTCAGGGACTTAGATCAAAATTTTTTTCTATTTATTTGAGACAGGGAGGGAGAGAGCTCAGGCAACTGGGGTGTGGGGCAAAGGGAGAGAGAAAAAATCTCAAGCAGACCCTCCTGAGCATGGAGCTCAACGAGGGTAGGGTTCCATCTCACCACCCTGAGATCATAACCTAAGCCAAAATCAAGAGTCTGACATTTCAGTCTACTGAGCCACCCAGGTGCTCCATAGATCAAAAATTTTAAAATCAGGGGCTCCTGGGTGGCTCAGACAGCTGAGTGTCTGCCTTCAGCTCAGGTCATGATCCCGGGGTCTTGGGATCGAGTCCTAGCTGGGCTCCCTGCTCAGCAGGCAGTCTACTTTCCCTCTCGTCTGCCCCTGCTCCCCCACTCATGCTCTATATCTCTCCTTCAAAATAAGTAAACAAAATATTTTAAAAACAAATTTTTAAAGATCGTACTTTAAAATGTAGTTTTAAAAATGTAAAATAAAATAGTCATAAAGATAAAAGTTTATATAATACTTTTACTAGAATGTATAAGTAATCCAAAACTAGTTTTAAATGATTTTAATATTTTCAGTAAGAAAGAATTTCTAGTTGCTTATTAAAAACCATGGTGGTGTGAGATTAGTGTTATTTATTGTCTATACCATGGATAAAATGATTGGATAACTTCAATCATTGTAGATCTGCTTAAATCAATATTTGAAAATGTTTCCTTATTCTTGAAGGCTAACTCTGGTGTTTCATAACTTCAGGCACCTGAGAGCCAGAACAAAGGTATTTCTGTAGTGAAAGACAGCTACATCTGGCAGTTGCTGGCATCCTCCTTGGAAAATTAAGTTTATGGAAAAACCATTCATTGCTGACTTTGCTGACATTCTGTGGCCATAGGAAGCATTGCAACTAACTTGTGTGTAACTTTACCGAGGTGTAATTTACATGCCATAAAACTCACTTTTTTTTTTTTTTTTTTTTTTTTTTAGATTTTTTATTTATTTATTCATGAGAAACAGAGAGAGGCAGAGACACAGGCAGAGGGCGAAGCAGGCTCCATGCAGGGAGCCCGATGTGGGGACTCGATCCGGGTCTCCAGGATCAGGTCCTGGGCTGAAGGCGGCGCTGAACAGCTGAGCCACCCGGGCTGCCCACAACCTGGTTAATTAGCTAAAAATCATTGAACTGTATACTTAAAATACGTGAATTTGGGCAGCCCGGGTGGCTCAGCGGTGTAGCGCCGCCTTCAGTCCAGGGCGTGATCCCGGGGACCCGGAATCGAGTCCCACGTCGCGGTCTCTGTGTGGAGCCTGCTTCTCCCTCTGCCTGTGTCTCTGCCTCTCTGTGTCTCTATGAATAAATAAATAAAATCTTTAAAAAATAATAATTAATCAGGTTGTGCAATCATCACCATTATCCGATTTGGAACATTTCTGCACTCCAATAAAATTGTGTCCATTTATAGTCAACTAATCTGGTTTTATTGGGTTGCTGTGATACAAAAATGGTTAAGTATGTTTTGTAACTTGAAATGTCTTGAAATTTCATAACTATAAAAGAATTCTATTCTTGAAGTTTTTGACTTTTATATTTCTTTAGAAAGCATGTAGGTTTATAAGACACACTGAGAAAAAAAGTCAACTATTACATCTTTGACCCCCAGGTAACATCATTCTCAATGGGGACAAACGGAGCTTTCCCCTAAAGTCAGGAACAGGGCACAGATGTCCACGCTCACCACTGTTGTTCAACATGGTACTGGAAATCCTAGCCTCAGCAGACAACAAAAAGAAAGAAAAGGCAGCCAATTGGGCAATGAAGAAGTCAAACTTTCACTATTCACAAACATGATCCTCTATGTAGAAAACCTGAAGGACTCCACCAAAAAACTACTAGAACTGATACACGAATTCAGCAAAGTTGCAGGATATAAAATCAATGTACAGAAATTTGCTGCATTTCTATACACTAATAATGAAGGAGTAGAAAGAGAAATTAAGAGGTCCATCCCATTTCAACTGCACCAAAAACTGTAAGATACCTAGGAATAAACCTAACCAAAGTGGTAAAAGACCTGTACTCTGAAAACTATAGAACCCTTATGAAAGAAATTGAAGAGGACACAAAGAAATGGAAAAACATTCCACGCTCATGGAAGATCAAACGTTGTTAAAATGTCTATACTGCCCAAAGCAATCTACACATTCAGTGCAATCTCTATCAAAATAACACCAGCATTTTTCACAGAGCTAGAACAGCAATTCTAAAATTTGTATGGAACCACAAAAGACCCTGAATAGCCAAAGTAATGTTGACAAAGAAAAGCAAACTGGAGGCATCACAATTCTGGACTTTAAGCTCTATTACAAAACTGATCATCAAGGCAATGTGGTACTGGCACAGAAATAGACAAGGGAATAGAATAGAAAACCCAGAAATGGGCCCTCAACTCTATGGTCAACTAACCTTTGACAAAGCAGGAAAGAATATCCAATGAAAAATAGACAGTCTTGGGACACAGGCTCAGTGGTTGACCTGACCTGAAAGTCAGGGCGTGATCTTGGGGTCTTGGGATCAAGTCCCACATCGGCTCCTTGTGGGGAGCCTGCTTCTCCCTCTGCCTATGTAGGTCTCTCATGAATAAATAAAATCTTTAAAAAAATAGTCTCTTCAACAAATGGTGTTGGAAAAACTGGACAGTGACATGCAGAAGAATGAAACTGGACCACTTTCCTACACCATACACACACAAAAAAATTCCAAATGGATGAAACACCTAAATGTAAGACAGGCAACCATCAAAATCCTAGAGGAGAACACAGGCAGCAACCTCTTTGACCTCGGCTGCAGCCACTTCTTACTAGACATGTCTCTGGAGGCAAGGGAAACAAGCAAAAAGGAACTATTGCAATTTCATCAAGCTAAAAACTTCTGCAGAGGGAAGGAAACAATCAACAAAACTAAAAGACAACCTACAGAATAGGAGGAGATATTTGCGAATGACACATCTGATAAAGGGTTAGTATTCAAAATATATAAAGAACTTATAGGGCAGCCCCGGTGGCGCAGCGGTTTAGCGCCGCCTGCAGCCTGGGGTGTGATCCTGGAGACCTGGAATCGAGTCCCACATTGGGCTCCCTGCAGGGAGCCTGCTTCTACCTCTGCCTGTGTCTCTGCCTCCCTGCCTGCCTCTCTCTCTCTCTGCCTCTGAATAAATAAAAAATAAAAATAAATAAAAAAAGAACTTATAAAGCAACACCCAAGAATCAAATAATGCAATTTAAAAATGGCAGAAGACACGAATAGACATTTTTTGAAAGAAGACATACAGATGGCTAAGAGACACATGAAAAGATGCTCAAAATCACTCATCCTCAGGGAAATATAAATAAAAACCATGATGAAATATCACCTCACAATTCAAGAAACAACAGATGTGTTGGTGAGGATGCAGAGAAAGGGGAACCCTCTTACACTGTTGGTGGGAATGCAAACTGGTACAGCCACTCTGGAAAACAGTGTGGAGGTTCCTCAAGAAGTTGAAAATAGAGCTACCCTACGACCCAGCAATTGCACCACATGGGACTTATCCAAAGGATACGAAAATGCTGACTTGAAGGGGCACATGCACACCAATGTTTACAGCAGCGTTATCAACAATAGCCAAATTATGGAAAGAGCCCAAATATCTATCAACTGGTGAATGGATGGTGGTATAAAAAAAAAAAGAAGAGGTGGTATATATATGTATGTATACACACATACATACACACATACACACAATGGAATATTACTCAGCCATCAAAAAGAATGAAATCTTGCCATTTACAAAAATGTATATGGAACTAGAGGGTATTATGCTAAGTGAAATAAGTCAGAGAAAGACAAATACCATAGGATTTTACTCATATGTGGAATTTAAGAAACAAAACAGATGAATATAGGCGAAGGGAAGGAAAAATAAGATAAAAACAGGGAGCAAATAATAAAAGACTCCTAATCTAGAGAACAACAGAGTTGCTGGAGGGGAAGGGAGTGGGGGAATGGGCTAGATGGGTGATGGGCATTAAGGAAGGCACTTGTTGGGATGAGCACTGGGTTTATAAGTAAATGATGAATTACTAAATATTACTCCTGCAACTAATATGTTAACTTGAATTTAAATAATAATTTAAAAACTATTACATCTTTGTTTGAGTACATTTCACAGAATCAGGTACTTAGGAATGAAGGCTATAAGGCTATACTCCAGAAATGAAAGGATCCATCATTATTAAGCCTATTAGGGGATTAAAGATACATTTTTTAAAAGTGTTATGATTTTACTGATATCATAGTTGCCACTCAAGGATTTGCTTATAATTGAAGGCTTATCTAAATCAAAGGACCTTATACCTATATGGGGATCAAAGGGGGAAACATCACCTCTGTTTCTGCAAAGCTTATTTGTTACTTCTGTTGAGCTGGTTCTGAGAAGCTTGGTTTCTATCAATAGAACATTAAACTAAAAATCCATCAACAACCATTGTTCCTTCATCCTCTCACCCCACAATGGACTCTGAAGTACCTTAACAAATTTAAAGTTTAAAAAAAGGAGATGAAACAGAATAGGTATTGGTACTTAAGGCAAAACCTTCACTGCTGAAATTATATAAATATTTTTATGGAGATATGTTGTCCCTTATTTGAATAATTGCTAATCCGGTGCTTAATTCATATTTTTGATGATGACAATTTAGAATAAAGGGGGAAAGAATATAAGGCAGCATATGGTTGTATTGAGTTTCATTCTATAAGTTCCTTGTACACTAGAAATTATGTGTGTGTTAATAGCAGTAATACTATGTAAATTTGAGACTCTCGGAACTGGCAGTGACTCCTCTGGACATAGGACAAGTACCTAAAGAGGTACCTACATTACTTATGCCCAGCTGTAGTAGTCTAAGAGGAAACTTCCAAACTCACCTGACAGGGGCAGTAGCCAAGACACATTGTGTGTTTGCCAACCAAGTTTGTCACTGGGCCTGTGTTTTATCAGTGGTTACAAGGAGAATCACCACATTCCAGTTACAACACTGACAGGTTATTGTGTGAGCTTCAAGACATATTTATAGATGGCCTGATTAACCATCTGTGGATACACTGTTTTATGTACTTCTGATGTCTTCTGTAAAGGGTGTAGAATGGGCAGCCTAGACCTTTGTGCACCTGGAAATCCCTCTAGGTTTCCAGGATGGTTTCTGAGCAGTTGCCCTGCCCTATTTGGAAAAGGATCTTCCAAAAGGAATACTGTGAGTGTGTTTGCATTCCTGACTAAGCATGCCTGAATTTAAAGATCCCCTTAACTCAACCCCTGACCTGCAGACTGGAGACTGAGGAGCTGTCTTTGATGTGAAATATCTGGAAGAGCAGAAAAAAACCGATGTGTGGCCCTTCCTTAGCCCCCTAGACATTTGCTAACTGCCTGAGATGACACAGAGATCACTTCTAGTGATTAGCACATCATTTAGATCTGATTGTTAAAGCATAAGGAAATTATTTTTCTATTTAATTTTCTTTCTAAATTTAAAATCACACCTTACCTGTTTCTCCTAGAAACTTATAAAGTGCTGCAGGCCCTCTAGTCATCGAACACAGTACCCAAATGGTTAAATAATGTATGGTGCAATTGAGGGTATTAAATACTATCACAATGTTAAAAATACATAAGAATTATGCCTACCAACAAGGAATGCTTTCTAAGACATCAGAAAAGCAAGGATTATAGCACAGTACAAAAGTATGATCTCAGTAGTTTTACAAAAGTCACACACACACACACACACTTACACACACAATGTATATAAATTTATAGAGTGGTGTGGACTTGACTTCTTTTAGGTGCTCTGAAAGGCCCTCCACTGCAAAGCAACTAGGTCCCCCCACACTCTCCAAGGGCCACCCCCTGAAAAAAAAATGCAAGCTAGCTTGGAGCAGGTGGCATCCTGAAGGGGTGAGCTTGCCTTGGGTTGGTGGAGGCCCACAGCAGTGTTGCTGCTGGGAATTTCTCCTTGGCTGGGAAGGGTAGGGGAGCTGGGCTTGGGTTCTGGAGCCAGACAGGCAGTAAGTAGAGTTCAATTAGGAAAGCAAAGCATCTCTAGAGGAAAGTTTCCTAATTTAGACCTGGAGGACTCAAGGATCAATGATCCCACAAAGCTGACCAAAACACAGGAAAAGACAAGCCACTGCAAGGGCAGCAGCAACGTTCACACCTCCAGGGCTGCAGGGATGGGTTTTACATCAGTGAGGAAAGGAGGCACACTTCACAAAGGGTGCTGGGTAGTTGGTTATTCACATGGGGAGAAACACAATGTCTACATATCTGTAGGACTAATACTTGAATGTGAGGAGAACAATCAGAAAAACATTTAAGAGCATAGCTCCTTGACTTGGAGTAGTGAATGCTTCCTTAAACAAGACACAAATAGACTAACCAGAAAAGAGAAGATTGATACATTTGACATTAAAATTAAGAATTTTTTTAAAAGTAGGCTCCACCCTGGGTGTGGAGCCCAATGTGGGGCTTGAACTCACAACACTGAGATCAAGACCTAAGCTAAGATCAGGAGTTAGACACTTGACTCACTGAGCCATGCAGGTACTCCAAGAATATCTATTTTAAGTGAAATCAAAAATACAAATGGGAGGGACACCTGGGTGGCTTAGTGGTTAAGCATCTGCCTTTGACTCAGGGCCTGATCCCAGGGTTGGAGATCAAATCCCACATCAGGCTCAGCCTGCTTCTTCCTCTGCCTGTGTCTCTGCCTCTCTCTCCATCTCTCATGAATAAATAAATAAAATCTTTAAAAAAAATACAAATGGGGTTTGTAATATATGCAATTTAGAGTAATATCCAAATATATAAATAATTCCTATATATCAAAGTTAATCAAAGAAAAATGAATAAGATGGAAGTATTTTATAGAAGAAACAAATATAAGCCATTAAATACATGAAAAGCTGTTTTACCTTAATAGTGATAAAGAAAATATAACATCATGAAATGTCATTTTGTAAATATTAGATTGGTAAATTAAGAAGTATGGCCACACAGGATGTTAAAGATGATACAAGAGACTACCCTCTCTGATGATAACAGAGTAACAGGAACCAGATTTACCCTCCCAACTTTACATAACTGGAAAAAAAAAAGGATATGACAAAACTTTGGTTTTCAGCAGCACAGGATAAGACCCCTGAAGGAGGGGAAATAATTGAGGTGAGCTCTGCAATGCCCAGGTATACTGTCTGGAAAGTGCTTCCAAGGCCACTGTGCAGGGAGGAGAAGCAAACAGAGCCCAGCTATCTCCCCAGGTTGACACAGACTGTGTCAAGGTGAGGCCAAGGTCACCAACGTTCACAGAGGACAGGTGCACAGAGAGATGCCCCCAGGCCTGAAGAGTTTCCATCTCAAGTCTTCACACTGACACCAGGCCTGAGGAAAGAACCATAGAAAAGCCAGGCAGAGTAGTTAAAGGAGTTCACACAGAGCCAGCCAGGCATGGTCTGTGTTTCCAATGGCCAAAGTGGAAAACACTCGTTTTCATGGCACAGCAGGGAGAGTTACTCAGAAAAATACTGCCTTAGTGAGTGAGATTGGAAGCAATCTTCCCCAGTCAGGTCACTCAGCTTGGTCAAGATCCTGATTGCAGCTTTGTAAGAGACTAAGTTAGAGAACCTAGCTAAACCAGGGCTGAATCTTGATCCAAAGAAACTGTGACATTACAAATGTTATTTTAAACCACTAAGTTTTGGGACTATTTGTTATGCAGCAATAGGTAACTAATATACCCACTTGCCAGAACTGCTCCAGCAAGCTGTGCAACTGAATATCCAATTTTCCAACAACAGAGACCAATACTGTGTCCTAGTTGGCACCATCCCCTGGGAAGATCAACCAGCTACTAGGAGACAATTTGACTACATGGGATCCCCTTGCATGTTGGAAGGGATACAGATACATTCTGATAGGAATAGACACAGTCCACATGTTCATTTACCTTCCCTATTTGGAGAGCCCCAGCCCCACTAGCCCAGGCCTTATAGAATATTTCACTGTCCTGAAATGCCTCATAACATCACTGCAGCTCCAGAGACCCATTTTATAGCAAGATAAGAGAAAGAATATACCCCATGACCATAAGATCCCCTGGTCGAATAATAATACCTAAAAGCAGCTGACCTGTAGGTTATCAGAACAGGCTGTTAAGGGCACCGCTGAAGCACTTGCTTCAGGGCAATACTTAAAAAGAATGAGGTGCCACCCTCCAGGACGCAGTCCACAGTTTAAATATAAAGACCTTTACACAGTTCTGTGTACTCAATAGGAACAATACACCAGCCTGGGGATTAAGAGGCCCACCTGCATCATTCCCAGGGACCCACTCAAGAAGGAATTAATGTTTTTCACCTCAAGTATGGGCTCTGCAGTTCTAAAAGTCCTGGATCCCAGGAGTATACTTTTATTAGGAGAAGTACCAGCTGGTACTCAGGCTCCCTGTGTCAAGGGACCTAATAACAGGAAGAGGGGTCACCCTCCCAGCAACACAGGCTGACAGTGATCACCAGGAAAAGAAACACACACTTCTGATCCATGCTGGAGATAGAGAAGAATATGTTTGGCACCCAGGTGGTTGATTTGGGTACCTCTTAAGAATAAATGAACAAATGCAGCAATCTCAGCCTAGAAGGAGATAATGATCAAGGCTCAGTCACCATCCCATGAGGCCAGTAGGCATGCTAGCTGAGGAATGGAGGGATCTAGGATGGACAGTGGAGGAAAGAGATGAGGAATATTGATTATAGCCCCAAGACCAGCTATTGTGGTAGAGGCTATGGTTTGTCTCACTAACTGCCCCCAGGAAGAAGCCCTTCAGAATCTCAAAGCAGTTGCTCCTATAATGTATGTGAATCTGACCAGCTCCAGGGGTAAACTGTGGTGAATACTACGGCACACCACTCACCTCCCCCTTCAATGAAGGGTTTGAATCCTTAGAGGCAGGGAGTTTCATCACTAGACAACCTTCATCTCAGCCCCTTCTGGGACTGCTACAGCTGAAAGAGCTCTTTGACTCAAAGTCATGGTAGTCCACACACAGCGACTAACCAGTGTGGTCCAATCAGGACAATAATGCATCATCAGTCTAGCTCCAGAGCTCCCCATGGGGTCAAATAGGACTATCATTTGACCAGCACAGCAACTCAATTTCTCTTTCTGCCCAATTTGTTTTTTCCCCACCTTTCCATGGGTGTTGGTCCCCAGAGCATCCTCACCAAGCCTTCTGGATGTTAAGGCCATCTGAGAGTCAGCTTCCCAGGGAGCCCAATCTCTGGCAGCAAATTTGTGCCAATAAATGTCAAAGCTTAGACAAGTCAGGCCATTCTGAGAAAGTTTTAAGCTTCCAAACTACTCAAAAGAGAAAACTTTAGAGGCACCTGGGTGGCTCAGTGGTTGAGCATCTGCCTTCGGCTCAGGTCGTGATCCTGGGGTCTTGGGATGGAGTCCCACATCAGACTCCCCACAGGGGGCCTGCTTCTCCCTCTGCCTATGTCTCTGCCTCTTTCTGTGTGTCTCTCATGAATGAATAAATAAAATATTTAAAAAGAGAGTAAAAACATTAATTATATAACCATTAAAAATAATTTTAAAAATAACACCAGATTCATTCAGCTTTATAGGGAAGTGGTATCCAATTTCAAGGTACAGACTCCTAGCTTAGAAAATTTTTTAGGAGGACGCCTGGATGGCTCAGCAGTTGAGCGTCTGCCTTTGGTTCAGGGCCTGATCCTATGGTCCCCGGATTGAGCTCCATATTGGGCTCCCCGTGGGGAGTCTGCTTCTCCCTCTGCCTGTGTCTCTGCCTCTCTCTCTGTGTGTGTCTCTTATGAATAAGTAGGTAAAATCTTAAAAGAAAAAAATTTTTTTTACAGAAAATAGAAAAAGACACCGCTGCAATGTATTTTAAAATAGTTAAACTAACGAGATTAGTCTAACATTGGTATTAAAATGAGGAAAGTCCAGTAAATGAAGAAAATGTATAAGCTAATTCTTTTTTTTTTTTTTTTAAGATTTTATTTATTCATGAGAGACACACAGAGAGAGGCAGAGACACAGAGGGAGAAGCAGGCTCCACGCAGGGAGCCCAATGCAGGACTCGATCCCAGGACTCCAGGATCACACCCTGGGCTGAAGGTGGCGCTAAACCACTGAGCCACCAGGGCTGCCCTCAATGCCCTTTCTTAATTTAAAAAGAAAATAGGGGCACCTGGCTGGCTCAGTCAGTAGAGCTCTTGATCTTGTGGTTCTGAGTTCAAGGCCCACAGTGTGTGTGGGGCATACTTAAAAAAATAAATAAAAAACTTAAAAAAAATAAGAATAAGGAACTACTAAAACTTGACAAAGTACTAAGAGGAACCAGCATGTAAGTAAAAAGGTAGAAGCATTATTCAGCTTTGTATTGTAATGAAGTACCCTGCTAATGCAAGAAGACAAGGAAAAAAAAGGTATAAAAAGAAAAAGAACAGGAATAACCATTATTTACAGAGAAAAATGTCTATGTATGAAATTCAAGAGAATCTACAGATAAAATTTTAGAAATGAAAGAAATTCAGTAAGGTGCTAAGTACAAGGTAAATAAATTAAAATTCAATAAATCCTACATACCTACAAAAAAGCAAGTAGAAACTGTGATAATAAAAAAATCCTATTTACAATAGCAAAAATGTATATATAGTACCTAGAAATAAATATAACAAAAAGTTGTACAATTTTGCAGCAAAATTATATGTCTTTACTAAAGAGTACAAAAGAATATTTATGAATGGGAAATCTCAGTATTCTAAAAGATGTTAATTCTCATATCGATCTATAAATTCAATGCTATTCCAGTCCACATCCTAGCAGAGTGTCTTCTTTCACAAAAATTGGCAAATTGATCTAAAACTAAGAGTAAGTTACAAAATTTCAATGTGGTTGATGAATAATCGCTTCTCCCCAAATGCCAGATCTCAATGCCTGGTAGCTGTGAATATGTTACCTTATACAGCAAAAAAACTTTGCAGATGTGATTAAGGATCTTGAGATGGAGAAATTATCCTGGATTATCTGGGTAGGCCCAAACACAAGAGTCCTTATGAGAAGAAAGTGGGAGAGTCAGAGAGAGAAAAAGTCATATGACCACAGAAGCAGAGAGAGAAGAGGGTGGGCAGAGAGAAAGAGAGAGAGAGAGAGAGAGATTGAAAGATGTTTCTGTGCTGACCTTGAATTCAGAGAAAGGAGTCAAGGAATGCAGATGACTTCTAGAAGCTGAAAAAGTCAAGGAAAGGGATTCTTCCCTAGAGACTTCAAAAGGAACATAGCCTGGTGACACTTTGATTTTATACTTCTGATTTCCAGAACTGTAAGAGAATAAATGTGTGTTGTTTTTAGCCACTAAATTTGTGGCAATTTGTTATAAGAGCATCAGGAAAATAATACAGAAAAACAGTCCAAATAATTTTGAAGAAGAATAAAGAGGGAGCCTTTTAAGTATCAAGACTTTATATACAGCTATTGGGGTTGAAAATCATGTGAAACTTACATAGAGATGGACTGATATAGCAGTGAAACAGCTATAAACCATCCTTGAGTACTTGGTACACCTGGAGGTGGTATTACAAACCAGTGAGGAAAAGAATGGGCTAAGTAAGTGGTGCTAGATTTTGCATGAATGATATCTACATGTACCAAAAGGATCCATGTTGACAACATGTCTCCCAAAAAGGAAAACTGGAAATTATTTTAAGCATTATGACACTATTTGTATAAATTTACACACATAAAACCACCCTAAATAGTTAAAAGTGCAATTACAAGATGACAAGGACAAGGACAACACAGGCATGGGAGGATAGGCCTGAACATGAACATAGTGGCTACATCTGGGGAATGGTGAGCCTAGGGTGTGCCTATAATGATCTATGTCTTATACATTTTTTAAACAAATGTTTTTTCTGAGAATTAGGTACACAGATATGATATTTTCTCTTTGAAATATTTCATCAGTTTAGAACTTTTTTACATACCTCATCAACTATGATTGAATTATTGTAGCAGAAATGGCCACCCATTTACCAAATACCATACCTCTTTGTTCTTAGTAATAGATGCCTCCACCCCTCTTTTTAGCTAGCCATATTGCATCTTGAAAAGAAAACTACATTTCTTCATTTCCCATATGTTCAGAGACATGGCTGAGTGACTAAGTTCCAGGTAAGGAAATATGTGGAAATACGTGTGGGACTTCATGGAAGCTCTTTAACAGAAGCCAGTTCAGTAAAAAGGAACCTCCTTTTAGCCCCCTTGCTGCTCCCTGGCTTGCTGACACCCTGCCAGGATCCAAAGAAGACTTGGACCTTGAGGTGACCTTGTTGATGGGTCATATCCTGAGGATGGAGGATAGAAACATAGTCAAGGACTTGAGATTGGCTTCTTCTATGTGGAGCCATCATACTGGCCCTGAAGGGTCTACCTGTGTCGGGATTTTTTATATGAGAGAATAAGCTCTCGTGCTTAGGCCACTTTCTTGAGGTTTCTGTTATACCCAGAAGGCAACTCAACTGATAGAGCCACCATGTTGCTCTATTGCTGTGGTCTAAGCAGACCATTACTGTGATGTTAATGATTCAATTTAAATTTGATCCCATTAATTTTAATTGTATGTATGTATGTATTTTTTAAGTAAAGTCTACATGCAAGGTGGGGCTTGAACTCATGACCCCAAGATCAAGAGTTTTATACCCTACCAACTGAGCTAGCCAGGTACTCTATAATTAATTTGAATTTTAGTTGGTAATGTTTATTCACAAGATTAAAGATTACAGATTCCATCAGCACCCATGAAATAATAAAGTAAGCATTTTGTATTTTATCTATGGTTTTTAATTGCTAAGTAAAAAAACCCCACAGAATATAATAACTTCTATAGACAAAATACCCCAAAATAATATTTCTTGCTTGAAAGATTGTTAAAAACACATAATTTTGTAGCTTCTATTTTAAGGCAGAACATTTGTCTTTCATTTATAGCTGGCACCATAATTCTTTTGAGAGAAAATAACGATTTCTCCTGGGAAAATACATGTATGTGTTTTGGGTAAAAGCTGATTCTGAGAGCCAGCTCTGGGTTTGAAGAAGGTGCAAACTATCATGCATTAAAAAGGGGAGAATTTTGCAGGTCCAGGGTTCAGTTTTTGCAGGGCATGGGGGTTGGAGAATAGGAAGCATTCATGTGTGATAAAGCGCCCCCCACACCCCAGGATCCCGTATTTTCCCAACTTACAAACATTTGCTCACTCTCCTCTGTGTGTGTGTGTGTAACTCTATGGTAGTATACATTCAAGGCAGCGATAGCATGAACAGTTGCAGAAACAAGGGACTGCAGCTGATATCTTGCTCACTTTTGGGGGTTCTTCATGTTATCCTCTGACAGTGAGTGCAGCTGGGAATAAACTACCCTCGAATGTAGTCATAAGTTCCTCATTGGTGGCTGTCAAACCAACCTGCTTTGGTGCCAGAGATTGGGAAAGAACTATAGACCAATCTTGGTTTTTAATATGGAAACCAAAATCTTGAATAAACTATTTGCAAATATAATTTAACAATACTTTCACATGATATTTATTTATTTGAGAGAGAGAGAAAGCAGGAGGGAGAGGGAGAGAGAGAATCCTGAACCCACTCCCTGCTGAGCATAGAGCTGGATACTGGGCTCCATGCCATAACCCTGAGATCATGACCTGAGCTGAAATCAATAGTCAGATGCTTAACTGACTGAGCCACCCAGGAGCTCCTAATTTAACAGCACTTTTAAAGAATAATATGGATCAGCTAGGTGGAGTTCATTTCAGGAATGCAAAAAATGATTCAATATTAAGAAATATATGGATATAATTCATATATGTATTAAAGAGAAAAAACATTATTTCCATGAATGCCAAAAAATATTACTACTTTCAGCATCCTTTTCTTTTTTTTTTTTTTTTTTTTTTTGAGGTCAGCATCCTTTTCTGATTTTAAAAACTATAGAAGGGTTAATTTGCTCTTTTACATGTGATTTTGAATATGTGTATGTCAAACAAAGTACCAGTTAACATCATATTTGATACTGAAACTACAGATCATTTATTGAAAACAAACAACAGATGAAACTGACCAGGCATGCACTGTGATTCTTCCTTTAACCCTTCTTCCCTCATTAGATCTTGTGTTATTTCACTTTGTCTTCTATTTTCCCCAATCCCTGTTCATTGCTGCACTCGCCGTGGGCGAGTTTGCTCAGCAAACAAGATGGTGATTGGAAGGCAGAGTAGATAACTTATACCTGGGATCCTCCTATGTATCTTTCTCACCTGCCTCTTTTTTGTTGGGAATATTAGGGTTATTTTTATGGGATTTTCCCCCTCACCTTCTTTCTTCCTATACTGCTTCTGAAAGTACCAGTATAAATTAGAAACATCTAAACCCTGCTCAATCAATAGGATAGTGGGAATCTTCTGCCTTTCTCTCTCTCTTTTTTTAAAAGATTTAACTTATTTATTCATGAGACACACACACAAACACACACACAGAGAGAGAAAGAGAGAGAGAGAGGCAGAGACACAGATCAGAGGGAGAAGCAGGCTTCCTGCAAGGAGCCCAATGTGGGACTCAATCCCGGACTCCGGGATCACACCCTGAGACAAATGCAGATGCTCAAGAACTGAGCCACCCAGGCATCCCTGTCTTTCTCTCTCTTTTTTTTTTTATGGGAATTGGTTATTTCTTCATTAAAATTTTATTTTAATAGGTCTCAAAATTCTGTGACATATTTTTGGTCAAGTTGTTTCCATGAAAAAGTACTGATTTTAAAAACTAATTACTTAAACCTGCCACATACACACAAACAACAAATGGTCCACAAAACATTCTCTTTCCTTCTGAAGGTTTTATCATTCATTGTTGTCATTAACCAGTGCTTTTTACTATCAAACATAAATGGCCAATTAACAAAACCATTCTGAGAGTGTTTACCATGGATTAAGCCTGGGGTGGCAGGTATTGGGTATAATATTCATTTAACCTTCTGAGCTTTCTGGGCAGACTTGGTGACCTTGCCAGCTCTAGTTGCCTTCTTGTCTACTGCTTTGATGACACCCACAACAGCCATCTGTCTCATGTCATGAATGGCAAAATGGCCCAAAGAAGGATAGTCAGAGAAACTCTCAACACATGTAGGCTTGTCAGGACCATATCAATGATGGCAATATCACCAGATTTCAAGAAATTGTGATCGTCTTCCAGCTTTTTTCCAAAACAATAGTCAATTTTCTCCTTCAGCTCAGCAAACTTGCAAGCAATGTGAGTTGTGTGACAATCCAGCACAGGTGCATATTCAGCACCGATTTGGCCTGGATGGTTTCATTTGATCCATGAAGCCAGCTGTTTCCATTGGTGAGTCACATTTGCTGTGATGTGACCCATATTGCCACAACAAATATCTTTAACAGATACGTTCTTGACATTGAAGCCCACATTGTCCCCAGGAAGAATCTCACTCAAAGCTTGATGGGGCATTTCAACAGACTTTACTTCAGTTGTAACATTGACTGGAGCAAAGATGACCACCATGCTAGGTTTAAGAACACCAGTCTCCGCTTAGCCCACAGGGACAGTACCAATATCACCAATTTTATAGACACTCTGGAGAGGCAGACACAAGAGCTTGTTAGTTGGATGAGTTAGTGGCAGAATGTAATTCAGGATTTCAGGCAGTGTAGTTTCACTGGAGTTGCATCGTTATGGGTGACTTTCTATCCCTAGAACCAAGGCATAGAACCCTTGGCTCAAGCATGTTGTCACCATTCCAACCAGAAATTGGCACAAACGCTACTGTTGGAGTTGTAGCCAATTTTCTTAATGTAGGTGCTGACATCCTTAATGATGTTTTTTGTATCTCTTCTGGCTGTAGGGTGGCTCAGTAGAATCCATTTTGTTAACAACAATAATTAGTTTTTTTACACCCAGTGTGTAAGCCAGAAGGGCATGCTCACAGGTCTGCCCATTTTTGGAGATATCTGCTTCAAATTCACCAACACCAGCGGCAACAACCAGGACAGCAGAGAAAGCCTGAGATGTGCCTATAATCATATTTTTGATGAAGTGTTTGTGTCCTGGAATCAACGATGGTCACATAATACTTGCTGGACCCAAGTGCTCCATACATAATTTAAAAAGAGAAATTGGTAACTTTCATAGGAGAGTGATGTCATATTTGGATTAAGATCCTATTCTAGGGATGCCTGGGTGGCTCAGTGGTTGAGCATCTGCCTTTGGCTCAGGGTGTGATCCCAGGGTCCTAGGATCGAGTCCCACATTGGGCTCCTCAAGGGGAGCCTGCTTCTCCCTCTGCCTATGCCTCAGCCTCTCTCTGTGTGTCTCTCATGAATAAATAAATAAAATATTTTTTAAAAAGACCCTATTCTATCTATAAAATGGGGATACCCAGAGCTTGCAGTATCAGGTTGGCTATGAGCCTGGCTATCAGCATGTGTGGAAGCTCTTATTTAGGTCAGAAGATACCAGAAACTGGGTATGTTACTGGGGAATGGAGGACAGGAACGAGACAGAGGCTTATTTGTCCATCTTTGGAACTTGCCACAAAATGTTGCAACAACGGGAGCCTCAGAGGCAGAGAAGCAAAAGAAATTTGAGAATGAATTTATGGAGTCACATCTTCAGTGGTGGATTGAGTAAGATTTAGAGCTGTCAACCCACTGGCTCCTGTATCAGAATGCCTGGAAACATTCATATGGAGACTCAAGGGTAAAGAGTGTTGTCAGGATTCATATGTCAGATTTCTAAACACACACTGACAAAAGGAGAAAGATCTCTGCATATGTGCTAAACCAAAGAGACTTGTGCCATAAACACAGGGCAGATGGGCAGCTACTGGAAGCAGTCTGTGAAATTGGGCTCTGTTGAACAAGTTCCCAGGAAAGCAGAGCACTACTGAGGAAATAGAGGCCTTGATTCTGTTAGGAAAGCTAAAATCAAGAGGAGGAGAGGGAAGAAACAGCCTTAAGAGTCTTGTGGGACCAAGATCTGGTAGTAGAATGGTCAGATATGGGCAGTGTGGAATGGAAGCAGGCATAACCCAGGATGCTAAATTCTTGACCACAAACTTCTAAAGAGTAAGGACAGGCCTGTCTCACTGCTGAGCAGAAGAGCCCTTAGAGCAAGTCCAAGGCCATGATCAAGACTATGCCCCACTTTTTCTCTAGTGTGGGGCCTTAAGTCATGGTTAGGGTTGTGATGACTAACAGGCCTTAGTAGGTCACAGTTGTTAGGAAAATTCATGGCTTTGGGGAATCATTGAATAAATGTCTATCCTTGCATTGGCTGGAAAGAGGATGGAAGATTTTATATATATATATATATATATATATATATATAAAATCTATCTATATATATGCTGAAAGTGCATATATACATATACATATGTAATATATATATGATACTGTCCTTGTGGTAAAGTCCTTACTTTAGTCATGCAGATATTGAGGAGGTAAAAGGTATTTGAACCAAAAAAGATCTCTTTGGCACCTTAGTCTTCTCCACCCCCCCCAACCCCCCGACCCCCGTCTTCTCTCTCTCTCTTTACCCTCCTCACCTGCCATGACCAGGGACTCAGGCCTCAGGGAATGTGGTTAGGGGGGAGGGATTTATGCTGAACCAGGAACACAATCCCTATGTGAAGTAGAGAACATAATTTCAAGATACTGTAAGGGAACAAAAATTCTTTTTCCTACACTCTCCTAGGTTCTTTGGGGCCCTATAAACTGGGCTGACAAAAGACAAGTCAGCAAAAGAAAACCAAGCAGAAGTTTATTAGCATGTGCACCATCCTTACCCCTGGAACACTCAGAGATGAGTCACTCACAGGGGTGGTTAGAACCTGGCCTTAGGTAGCATCATAGCATCACAGCAAGGGAACACTAACGTGTTAGAGAAGCAACAAGACAAAGGAAAAGAACCTTGAGTCACTAGGGATCCCAATTGTGGGAAGGCACAATATGGAAAACCTAAAGGTAAATAAAAGTTTGTTAGTCAAGAGTGTTATGTAGATTTCTCTAGTGCTGTCTCCAGGCTGATTAAGGTCTAAAGTTGTCTCTAGTGATTAATTTTGGTCCTTACTAGTATAGAGGGGAGGAGGATAGAGAGCTTCTTTGTAAATGTATGTCCTGCTTTTAGGCAAAGAGGGAGAGGGCAGAGAGCTTCTCTTGTATTTTTCTTCTCAGTTGTCTTCCCCTCAAAATTATCATTATGTGAAAGTGGCATATTTTGGGGTGGCATGTTCTGACACCCTATAATACCTAATACCTTGACCATTTCCCATAATCCAGTATGACTGCTCCATTTCTTTTGAATGCCAAGAAGACAATAAAAATCTAAATTTTAACAATTTCAAATTCACCTTTTGTCTCACATACTATGAATTTTGTGTTGGGCTTAAGATTTAATCTATTTTAGGAGAAAAAAAATGTTACTACTTGAAAGGAAAAGATATAACATGTGAATAATAGGTATTAGAAAAAAACAAAAATCCCAAGCAGATGTCTCTGTTTTTCCTTTGCACACCTCCCTGTAGGCACAGCACAGGTGAGAATACTCAGTGAGGTGCCACCAAGATTTCAATGTCTCCCACAGTTATTTCTCCCTCCACAAGGGATGAGCACAGATGTAATTTCAAAGAAAAATTCAAGTGTGTTTTCCTGATGAATTTTCATAAAAAGTAAGCAGATTTCTTTCTATAGTTATTGTGCCTAGATTAGTGCCCAACTAAGAAGACGCTTAATGGACTATCTGATTAAAGAACAATTTCATGAAAATGATCACTAGTTTTATGCCAATTCATAGATACAATGTAATGTTATCAATTTTTTTTTAAATAGCTCCAGAAAAATATAGCAAATTACTTAAGTAAAAGCCTGATATTGCCCCATGGAATGATAGAACATTAGACCTGATTAATTACAACATCCGTTGTATGAATTAATCTACCATGAAGAATTAACGAGAATGCTCTTCCAGAAGAACATCAAGGAAAGAAAAGATGAATAACCTGATTTACAAAAACAGGCAGTGGGCATGATTTGACCTACAGGCTCATTTTGCCAATCCCTGCACTAGAGCTAAGATGTTGTTTACATTTTTAAATGACTCAAAAAAGTTAAAGGAGTAATAAGTCACAATATGTGAAGGTCATATGAAATTCAAATTTCAGTGTCCATAAACAAAGTTTTTTGGAGCTTGGTCATGCCTGTTCATCTGTGTGCTGTCCGTGGCTGCTTTTGCTGTACAAAAAGCAGTGTTGAGTAGCTGTGACAGAGACTGCATGGCCTACAAGGCCTGGAACATCTACTATCTGGTTCTAGCTGAGTATGTGAGTTAAAACTCAGGTCCCTACTTAGGAGTAATGTCACCTTGGACAAGTCACTCTAGGCCTCAATTGCTTGTCTGTAAATATGAAGGCCAACACTGGGGTCCAATTGGGGAGGATTCAGTAAGAGGGGGAGATCTGGGAACTCTCACATAGATGAATACCCATTGGATCATTCCCCCTTGTCATGTTAAAATAAAGATATCTTGGGATCCTTGGAGCTTAAAATCAAGTGTCCTCCAATGAGACCTCTGACCTGATTCCTTTTGGGAACCTAGGAAGCCCAAGAATGAGAAAGTGAGAATAAGCCATGGGAAAATGGAAAAATTAAGAGTTTGGAGTGGGAAGTTTTGATTCTAAGAATCCTTGTTTGTCTAATGAGATGTGAAACATTATACAAATATACAGAGTTGCCAGACTAATGTATTTGGAGCATACTTATACTAAAAACTCATTTGTTATTTATCTAAAATCTAAATTTTACTGGGTACACTGAATTTTTATTTGCTAAATCTGTCAACTCTATATACAAACCTTAGTAATTTTTCAAAAAAATGACTAAATATAATGTTTGCTAAGAAATACATTCTATTAGTCTATCATTTTCCCCAAAACCTTTCTATGAAAAAATTACTCTGCTTTGTGTTAATAAAAAGGGGCCAAGAATGTGTGATTTTAGAACCTACTAAAATGTGCAAACCGACAGCTAGAGGGAGCCAAATGGATAAAGAAACAGAAATGACACCCCATATCCTAGACTGATGAGTCCTCCTGCACAGATTCAGAAGGAGCTCTATGTGAGAATTAGTCACTTTTCTGAAAGGTATATATTTTTTATTTTTGTGAACTAACATAATTAACACATTCAATGTCGAAAAAGGTAACAATAAACAGGTTTCAACAAAAAGATCCTTTTTCCATTTGTTCCTGGGTGGAAATGGGGGAGCAGTGGGAAGTAGAGCACAGACTGACATGAAATATATGAATTCCAAAGCCTAAGACTGATTCTGTAATGCAGTTAACATTATAAACTAGAATCTGGGACACCTGGGTGACTCAGTGGTTGAGCATCTGCCATTGGCTCAGGGTGTGATCCTGGGATTCTGGGATCGAGTCCCACATCAGGCTCCTTGCAAGGAGCCTCCCTCTGCCTATGTCTCTGCCTCTTTCTGTGTTTCTCATGAATAAATAAATAAAATATTAAAAAATAAATAAACCAGAATCTAATCTGAGAGATGATTTAGTGAGCCTGAAACAGCACAAAATCTCTCCTTTCAGCCCAGGAGATGTCATCTTCCCCAATAGTTCTCTCACTAGAGGGGAAATCTTAGCACACATTTGTCTTGTCAGACCTAAAAAAGAAGGGATTTTTCTGTTTTCTCTTTCCTTTTCAAGGGATCCCCTTATGCTCTGGTTTAAAATAAAATCGTTATACTTTTAAATTTTTCAAATGATCATCCATTGTTAAAAATTATGAGCTTGTAACAATTTATGAGTCAGCCAGATTTGCCTCTTGAGACACAAAGAGTATTTAGAATTTATAAAATGTTTTCTCTTTGAAAACTTGCTTTGCAAGCCTGTGATCTTCAAAATTCTTAAAAGCAAAGACTAGACTGCAAAAAGTATGTAATATTTCCCTTTGCCTTTCTGCCATAAGAACAATAGTCCTACCTGAGGCAAATGAATGCTGCCAACAGAATAGAGAGAGGTCATTCATCTGGAGGTACAAGGAGAAAAGCACATCAGGTATTTTAAAGGTAATATTACAGTGATTATTCAGCACCAAAGTCAACTCAGCTTTATCAAGAATTTTCTTACACCTGATGTTTACCCAATAGTTACTCAGATACAAGCAAACAGAAATAGTTCCTAAGTTCTTGCACATATATTCTCAAGTAGGATGTACAAATGTCCCTATTATTTGGAGGTCATCCAACTGTCCACAAACATTAGAACAAATGGAAAATATTTCTCAATGCCTGAAGTAAGTACAGTAGAAGATTAACTAGGAATCTAAATGGAAAAATTTTTCTAAAAGAATTTTTCAAATGATCATTGAATGTTAAAAATTATGCCACTGAAATAATGAAAGAACTCTTGATCTGGGGCAGGTGTATGGCAATCATGCCATCTGTGGGATGACTGGTTAATGTCAGGCAACCCTGGGGAGAGCTGGGAACCAGGTGATGGTCAGTACAGCCATCTTCCTAGTTACCTAGGAGCTGGAAAAATTATGTCTTGGGAGTCATTAACTGTTTTAAAAGATTGACTAAGAATTTGCAGGTATATAGTAAACACCTGTGGAAATAAACAAAGACCAACAAAATGAGAAAAGCAAAAGCTATTTATTGTGAGCTTGCTATGTAGTAAGGGAGACAGCCACAGTCCCTTGTGTTTTGGCGGGAACTCAAAAGGCAGGCAGAGGAGTGGGAAAGCTTTATAAAGTGCACTAAGAGGAGGCTTCAAGAATGCTCCATTGGAGGCATTGGCAGGCGCAGCTGCAGGGAGGCTAACTAGAAGCAGGGCATCCTCAGTGACTAGTTATGTGTGCACATTTGGCTTTCTCTGGTGGGTCCTGAATTGGAAGCAGGGACAAAATTTAGGGAAGCTGTCAGTTATTAATCAAGTTCTGGCCACTTTAGGCTGATTGTTATAGAAGTTATTGTTTAGCTTCCTGCATTGCCACTAGTGATAGCAATCTTGTTCCTTGTAAGTCTGATTTATGGCAGGCTGGCTTCCTGTGTTGTTTATTGTAGATAAGAGGTTGGTTTCCTGGGCAGGTTGCTGCAGGTTGTGAGTCAAAGTTTTATTTTCATACGTGGTCTCACCACTGCCCATTTGTATATTCAGTCTCTCATATCCCTTTCCTTAATCTATATAATGGAAAGAAAAACTAAGCAAACACACCCAGAAGGTGTTGATGATAGGTCAGTTTTACCATTTTAATCATTATGCTCTTTTAGAATTAAGATATTTAAACTTCAGATATACTCTTCATCCAAATAGGTCAGGGTGCAGATCTTACAGAGAAACAATTTATGTTTTAAAAAACCAATGTCCTAAAATTATGCACTTTATTAGGTAGACTGCAAAGGCATACATACTATTAGGTACCATACAATAGAATATAAGCTCCACAAAGGACAAAACTCTGTTTTGTTCAGCACTTTTTCCCTGGCACCAAGAACAGGGTCTGATACATAATAAGCACAAAAGAAACATATATTGAATGAATTGATGCATGTTTCTAAGTCTTTTATAAATTTTATTTTTAATTGTGGTAAAATACACATAAATTTGCCATTTTAACCATTTTCAAGTATACAGTTGAATAATGTTGAGTATACTCCAACTGCTGTGCAACCAATCTCTAGAACTCTTTTCATCTTGCAAAACTAAAACTCTGATCCATTAAACAACGTTGTGCTTCTGCTCAACTCCTCCTGTCTCTATGAATTTGACCACTCTAGGTACCTCACATAAGTGGAGTTACACAGTGTTCGTCTTTCGAGATTGGCTTATTTTGCTTAGCATAGTGTCCCCAAGGTTCATCCATACTGTACATGTGACAGGAGTTCCTTCCTTTTTTAAAAACCTCTTTCTTACCCTCCACACACCCCCCCCAAAGTAGGAAGAATATAAGCTGAAAACAATGAACTCATAACAGTGTCCTTGCTTCTCTTATTTCATTCATTTCCAGCATTTGGAAAGGGGTACTCACCATAAGCTTCATTTTTTCTCATCTGTAAAATGAAATAATAATATATGCACATGGGCACTGATCTAGCTCTCATGCTTGATGCAAAGCAGTCCTCTCCCCTGATCCTCCTCTTGAGCTGGTTTTCTCCTCACTCCTTCTCTCCCTACTCAATTCCTTTCTCTCCTTTTTGACCCTTCTGGGACCTAAAAGAAGGGGGAACAGAGAAAAGCCATGACATGGGATTACAGAGGCCTTTACTGCAGGGCAGTATAGAGGGTGGGTGAGGGGTGGGTCTTCACATGCACAGGTCAAGGCCTAGGTGAAAATGATCACTGTGCCCAGGACAATGGAGTATTCTGGGGGTGGGGGAGTTCTGATTTTTAAAGGTTTAATAATATTCCATCATATAGGATATACTACATTTTGCTATCCATTCGCTTGTCAGTGGACCCTCCTACCTTTTGGCTATCCTGAATTGTCCTGCTATGAGTGTGGGTATACAAATATCTGAGAGCCTCTTTTCAATTCTTTTGGGTATATATTGAGAAGTGGAATTGCTGAAATATATGGTAAGTCTATTTCTATTTGAGAGGGGAAAGCACAATAGTACTTTCTATAGCAACTGCACCATTTTACATTCCCACCAATGGTGCACAAGCATGTTTCTAACTCAAGTTTGGATATCTAGTTTGTTGCTCTGGAGCAGATTAGAAGAAATAAATTAGAAGGAATCAGCAGGTAAATAATCACATGAAGTATCATTTGGCAATCTAATGTTGAGTGACAAGAATTCTAAGAAACAAACTTAGTACTGGATAATTACAATATTCAGTAACGGGTACTCTTAATGATGCTCTCGAGCTATAATTAAAAAGTCAAATTATGTTTGATTTCCATTATATAAGCAGCGACATATATTTTAGAAATATAGCCATCGATAATCTAATTATGTAGGTATTGAAGAGTTTAATTTTATTATTTCAAAAACTAGGAGTTCCATCAAAAATGGTGAAATGTTTTGAAAGATTGGTCGTTAAGGAGGTAATTTTCATTTATCCAGAAATTTCACTTACATGGAATGGAGCCCTTCCCTGTCATGCCACATTAATAGGGTGTTACTATTTCCATATATAATAATCATACAGATGCCTTTCCAAATATGAATCATGATGTATTAAGTACAAATAGTAAGCTAAAACAACATTTTCAGTTAATGGTGACTGTGTGATTGCAAAATGTTTATTGATTAAGAAAAGAGGGAATCCATTTAGCTGGGAACAATCTTGGGGAGATGAATATTAAGATATGTAGAACACTTGAGGGCTGATAGTAGAGTTTTCAGGATACTCTAGGATTCCTGAAGTTCTATCCTTTCTCCTCTTATCTCATCTTTCTCCAATCCAAATTTACAAACCAAACTATTGAAGGATGACAAGCCTAACAATTTTTTAAATTTATTTTTTATTGGTGTTCAATTTACTAACATACAGAATAACCCCCAGTGCCCGTCACCCATTCACTCCCACCCCCCGCCCTCCTCCCCTTCTACCACCCCTAGTTCGTTTCCCAGAGTTAGCAGTCTTTACGTTCTGTCTCCCTTTCTGATATTTCCCACACATTTCTTCTCCCTTCCCTTATTTTCCCTTTCACTATTATTTATATTCCCCAAATGAATGAGAACATATAATGTTTGTCCTTCTCCGACTGACTTACTTCACTCAGCATAATACCCTCCAGTTCCATCCACGTTGAAGCAAATGGTGGGTATTTGTCATTTCTAATAGCTGAGGAATATTCCATTGTATACATAAACCACATCTTCTTTATCCATTCATCTTTCGTTGGACACCGAGGCTCCTTCCACAGTTTGGCTATCGTGGCCATTGCTGCTATAAACATCGGGGTGCAGGTGTCCCGGCGTTTCATTGCATCTGTATCTTTGGGGTAAATCCCCAACAGTGCAATTGCTGGGTCGTAGGGCAGGTCTATTTTTAACTGTTTGAGGAACCTCCACACAGTTTTCCAGAGTGGCTGCACCAGTTCACATTCCCACCAACAGTGTAAGAGGCTTCCCTTTTCTCCGCATCCTCTCCAACATTTGTTGTTTCCTGCCTTGTTAATTTGCCCCATTCTCACTGGTGTGAGGTGGGATCTCATTGTGGTTTTGATTTGTATTTCCCTGATGGCAAGTGATGCAGAGCATTTTCTCATGTGCGTGTTGGCCATGTCTATGTCTTCCTCTGTGTGATTTCTCTTCATGTCTTTTGCCCATTTCATGATTGGATTGTTTGTTTCTTTGGTGTTGAGTTTAAGAAGTTCTTTATAGATCTTGGAAACTAGCCCTTTATCTGATACGTCATTTGCAAATATCTTCTCCCATTCTGTAGGTTGTCTTTTAGTTTTGTTGACTGTATCCTTTGCTGTGCAAAAGCTTCTTATCTTGATGAAGTCCCAATAGTTCATTTTTGCTTTTGTTTCTTTTGCCTTCGTGGATGTATCTTGCAAGAAGTTACTATGGCCGAGTTCAAAAAGGGTGTTGCCTGTGTTCTTCTCTAGGATTTTGATGGAATCTTGTCTCACATTTAGATCTTTCATCCATTTTGAGTTTATCTTTGTGTATGGTGCAAGAGAGTGGTCTAGTTTCATTCTTCTGCATGTGGATGTCCAATTTTCCCAGCACCATTTATTGAAGAGACTGTCTTTCTTCCAATGGATAGTCTTTCCTCCTTTATCGAATATTAGTTGAACAATTTTTTTAAAGATTTATTTATTCATTCATGAGAGACACAGACTGAGAGAGAGAGAGAGAGGCAGAGACACAGGCAGAGGGAGAAGCAGGCTCCCTGCAGGGAGCCGGATGTGGGACTCGATCCTAGATCCCGGGATCACGACCTAAGCCAAAGGCAGGTGCCCAACCGCTGAGCCATCGAGGCGTCCCACGTCTAACATTTAATTACCACTTTGGGGTGCATATAATGAATTGTCTCCTGTACAGAATGCCAGGAATCTGAAAGAAACTAGGAGGTGACATATGCCCTGAGGGGGGTCATGACATAGTTATGACACACAAGGGGCATTATTACAATGTGTGAGGGGCCGCACATGGGAGGAATGGGTCAGGGAGACATGTGCTCCATCCCAATCAAGAGCCACTGCCACCACCCAATTGATAGCTGACTGGCTGACAGGCTTGTCCAGAGGCAGCGGGACAGAGGCATGGCGGTGAGCACTGTGTGGAGACAGGCCAGAGGTTGCTAGGAAGGATGGGTGATCTAGGAGTCAAGCGTAATGTTTGTCAGAAAGGTTGCTGGTGGTTCACCAACAGAAACTGGAGCCAGGGAGATAAGCAAGATTAAGGAGCCCAAAGAGATCTGAATAGAAGGTATTGAAACTGAGAATAACCAAGTAACTAACAGGTAAAATGTCAGGGAGTTGTTGCAGTATGTGTGGGGAATCTCACAAACACTGAGGCTAGAATTTCATCTATTGAATTGGGAGAAAGCTGCTGTCGTTCTGTTTCCTACACAACGTGGTTCCTGTGTAAAGTAGGGTGCATTGTTATTCCAGGTTCACGGGTGAGGAAACTGGGTGGTGAACCCAAGCCCCTCCATTATATTAACATCAGAAGCTGAGCTAGCCCTGGAATTCACTGCTCTGGAGCTTTGTGCTACCAGGTGAGCCTTGATCCTGTAATTTTCCAGGGCTAAGAATCTCTTCTTTCCTAGAAAAAGCTTTTGTTTCCAATAAATATGCTATGTTTTAATGGCAGTGGGTGTGGGGACAGGGTAACTTGCACAAGCATATCCAGTAAAATTCCTCAGCAGTGTTGGCTTAGGAAGTGGCCTGAATTTAGGTAACATGGTTGTTTAAAGTCTTATTTAGAGACGCTAGGTTTCTGATGCCTTACATTGAGACTTCTATTCAGTAGTACAGATTCTGTATTAACCAGTAAGTATGTGCTGGACTAATGATTTTTATCCAAAATGAAGGTATTTGTCTTTTTTAAGGCAGTGAAGCAAGGGCTTTTTCATGTATGTTTGAACCTTTAGTGCCGATTTCAGAAGATCACTAAAATTTAAGACTATTAAGATTGTTGTTTAAAGCTTTTTAAAAAATAACTAGATGGGTAAAATATAAATCTTGGTCACATTTTATTTTTTACTTGTAAGTTCCTTTATTTGGTAGTTGAATCTTAAAACCTGAGTTACTTCTAATTAGTTACAAACAAAATAGCTCAAGGCACCTGCTGTATCCTAGAACGTTCTACAATCAGGTATAGTTTAGGATTTGTACTAATGATTAATAAGATGCCAAGCTGGAATGGGCTAATCCCTTTTCTTATCTCACCTCTTAAGGTAGAGAGTTCTAGTAGAAAAAAATAAAATATATCTGGGAGGATTATATGGGTTTTCACCTATGTTCATATCTACAACCTGACAGAAAGTTGCTCTGGCATCAGGGAAGTTTAAGACAGAGTTTCTCAAAATCAAGTATTTAACTGAATCCTTTTATTTTTTATTTTAATAAATTTATTTTTTATTGGTGTTCAATTTGTCAACATACAGAATAACACCCAATGCTCATCCCATCAAGTGCCCACCTCAGTGCCCATCACCCAGTCACCCCCACCCCCCCGCCCACCTCCCCTTCCACCACCCCTAGTTCGTTTCCCAGAGTTAGGAGTCTTTATGTTCTGTCTCCCTTTCTGATATTTCCCACTTATTTTTTCTCCTTTCCCCTTTATTTCCTTTCACTATTTTTATATTCCCCAAATGAATGAGACCATATAATTTTTGTCCTTCTCCGATTGACTTACTTCACTCAGCATAATACCCTCCAGTTCCATCCACGTTGAAGCAAATGGTGGGTATTTGTCGTTTCTAATGGCTGAGGAATATTCCATTGTATACATAAGCCACATCTTCTTTATCCATTCATCTTTCGATGGACACCGAGGCTCATTCCACAGTTTGGCTATCGTGGCCATTGCTGCTATAAACATCGGGGTGCAGGTGTCCCGGCGTTTCATTGCATCTGTATCTTTGGGGTAAATCCCCAGCAGTGCAATTGCTGGGTGTAGGGCAGGTCTATTTTTAACTCTTTGAGGAACCTCCACACAGTTTTCCAGAGTGGCTGCACCTGTTCATAACTGGATCATTTAAAAAAAAAAAAAGTGAATCTCAGAATTGTGACTTAAGCTTATTTTTTATAATGTTACATATAAGAACAAATATGATATTAAATATAAACTATTTATGAGGGGATGCCTGGGTGGCTTAGTGGTCAAGCATCTGTCTTTGGCTCAGGGTGTGATCCTTGGGTCCCGGGATCAAATTCCACATCAGGCTCCCTGCATGGTGCCTGCTTCGCCCTCTTCCTGTGTCTCTGCCTCTCTCTCTTTGTGTCTCTTATGAATAAATAAATAAAATCTTAAAAAAATAAACTATTTATGAGGATAAATTTTATTGGCATCTGAAGCCAAAGCAAGATATACAAATGAAATACAAACAAAACTATAAAACTAATAAAAATTCAAATTAGCAACACTGATGCAAGACAGCTGCTGTTGTTTACTGAAACTAAATTGTACGTGTTAAGTTTATAGCAGAAAGATGTTGCTTCAGGTCCAATTCTATTTTTAATTAAAGTAACATGACTACAAATAAGGCTTTGTTTGCTAACTCAGAATAATTACACTTCATACTTAACAAAACTTTCTAGCAAGTGATCCTAACGTGGTCTCCCTCCGTCTTTCACATATCCACAGCCCTCTAGATCAGGGGCTTTCTTTCTTTCATAAAAGGCCAGATATTAAATCCTTTAGGCTTTATAGACCAAGAGGCAAAATTGAGAAATACTTAAATATTGAGAAATTTCTTACATATTAAGAAAATGTCTCATCACACGAATGGGTACTGCTGAATAGTGATGTCAATCATAAGCATGTGATTTTAATAGAGAATATTAATTACTCGTGCCATTTATAGAATTCTATTATATTCTTTCCTTGATACGTGTCTCTCAGCATGTTGTTGTAGATTAATTAGGTCAATTAACAGTTAAGTGGAAGCTCCTCAATTGCACAATTAGATGGATTTTGAAATATGGGACTTTTCCTTTACATGTGGAGTGAGGTCCCCAAAATACTGCTGGAACTGTAGGTTGAGCTTGGAAAATATATTTTCTGCAAATTTGTTTGGGATGGAGATTTCACTTCTCATTTTAATTTTTGACAACATAGGAAGTAAGTACAGCAGCTTGATATTAATTAAGTCATTTTGATGATATTAACCTGTCATCAAAATGACTACTGCAATGTAAGTTTTGTATATCAGCTCAGCTTTGCCTTGTAGCTTTAGGCTCAATTTGTTAAGAAACATCAAAAACTAATTTCCAAAGTCATTCAGAGTTAAAGAACAGTGATTGAAGAGGGTCTTTGTTCAGAGAAATTTCAATCTTGACTCTGCACTGAAAATAATCTCAATAAAATTTCCTCACTGCTAAACCGTCAGACTGCTAGGTGATAGAGCAAGTAGAGGTTTGCTTCTACTTATGACAAATTTATGGGACTGAAGATTATTAAGTCCATGAGAGTGGAAGTTTACTGTTGACACTACCAATTCAAAAACACATGATATCAAATATGTTCCTCAGAAGTACCTGCTGATAAATAGTACAATGAATACAATGAAGTCTTTAAACATCTTACATTTTCAAAAGCAGTAAGTTCATCCAACTAAGCCCTTTTCTTTTCCATGTACATTTTTATCACCATCAGTAGTAGCACATCTTAGCAGATTCCACTTCAGGTTGTACTGGATTTTGTGTTTTCTCACTGTTTTTGAAAATATTCTCAATTATAATTGTTTCATGTGGACCATTTATAGAGATGAAGCTCAGTGACTTAAGATCTGGCATTGACTCTTTGAATAAACAACAATTGAACAGTATGTTGGTTTATCAAAGACAAGAAAGACCACTTGAAATCATTTGGCTTCTTTTTAAATTGACTATTGATATTGCTTCCAGTGTCCTCAACTCTTTGAGTAACTTTTTACTCAAAGACTACTTAAGACTATTAACTTCTTACTCATAAGTTAATAGTTAATAGTCTTAAACCAGTTTATTTTCTCTGGACATATTTGTTTGCCTTGGAATCATATGATTTAATTAACACCATTGGTAAATGCTTGCTTTATCTAACAAATGAGCTATTTGGAAACTTCTTTGGTTTGCAGCTTCATTTCAAAAAATTTTGTGAAAAAAAATATAATGAAGTATTCTTCTTATACTTCCTACTTTTTCTGACGTGCTTTCCTGTGAGTTGGGAAAATTGTTATGATTGCTTAGTCCAGTAATATTGACAGAGACTGTATTTTTAGCACAGATATAGTACCACTTCATAATAAACACAGCTCCTTGCTACCCAATTTGATGATAAAATAATCCACACTGCACTGTCTTAAAAGTGTAGTATTTGAGGTTAACTTTTCTCTCCATTTTTTGTCTTGACATTCACTGGTCATAAAAAAAATTATAAAATGTTATATTACAGCAATATGCATGGCACTCAAAATACTGTTGAATTAAAGCTGTGTCAGTGTGTTTTGAGGTGGGCTGAGCAGTCTGCAAGCAGTAGAGTACTACATACAGTTTCTGTCACAACTACTGTCATAGAAGTATACAATGTGTAAAAAAATGAGTATGGCCATGTTTTAATAAAGCTTTATTTATGGACACTGAAAAGAATTTCATCATGTTCACATGACAAGATATTATTCTTCTGATTTTTTTTTTTTTTTGCGAACATTTAGAAATGTGAAAACCACTCTTTGCTTGAGGACCACACAAAAACTGGCAACATGTGGGATTTGGCCCACAGACTATAGTTTACCCACTACTGCCCTAGATTTAAACTCAGGCCTATTTATTTATAAAGATTTTATTTATTTATTCATGAGAGACACAGAGAGAGAGGCAGAGACAGGCAGAGGGAGAATCAGGCTTCATGTAGGAAGCCCGATGTGGGACTCAATACCAGAACTCTGGGATCATGCCCTGAGCCTAAGGCAGACACTGAGCCAACCAGGCCTCCCAAACACAGTCCTTTTTAAAAATTATGACTTTAACTTCTGTTATCCCTCCCTGGATGGAGTTGTATTTTCAGCCTAATTCTTCAAAGTAGGAAAAAATGTGGTCTTCTAGGCATTTCAAGCATTACCAACCAGCGTGGTTTTGAAAAGGAGATCCTGAGATATCACACTGCTATGGAAAGTCACTTGCTCTTCTCACTCTGAGGACTGTCTTCCACTAATGTCTCAGAAAGAAACCAAAGCCAGAGAGGGGGCAGGCATCAGAGAAAGCACAATCTCTATGTCAGAACCGAGAATTTGATTCAGTTTGTCCTTCGTCTATTTCCACTTCCAATGCCTTTTTCTGTTCTTTTCTAGAGCCACCTGTCCCCAAAGCACCTCTCACCCCCTAGCAGTATCATGTTACTTGATTATTCTTATCACAACCAAAGCAAATGAATAACTAATTTGTGCTATCTCTTCTCAGAATCTGTTTAAGACTTCAGAGGAAAGAGAATCTTGAATCATGGGTTTCATTTTAGGTCAAAGCACAGAGCAAGTCTTACATGTAAGAGTCTACCTCCTGCAACACTGACCCTTCTGCCATAGCCCCATTCCAGGGTGGACTGAAACCATTCCATCATTTCCACTGGACCCTCCTCTCTTGGAATTGTAGTAATATGTCAAGTGGAGGACCCAGTCAGGGACTGGGTTGAGAAAGCATCCAGTTGACAAACCCTAAGATGGATGCTTTTCCTAAGATAAAGGTTCTGAACACTGGCTATGCATGAGGACTACCTACAAAACTTTAGAAAAATGTGCCTGAGCCCCACCTGAGCATGATCAGATGGTTTTCCAGGGTTTAGAATCACTGCCCAGTTCTCATTTCCCCGCAGGGCCTATCACCGGGACATAATTTCCCTCTACTACATTCAAATCCTGACTAAAGGCTAATTGAAGGAATCCCTTTTAGGATCCCTGAATTACCTTAGAATCTACCAGTTATATTTAAATTTGGGGGGAATTTCTGAAAGGCTTGGTGTGTTACATAATGAATAGTATGAGCATCACACCAAGCATGCATCACCAAAAAAGCATTTTTACTTTCTTAAAGTGGTTGTTGACAGAAGACTTAGGTCTCTAAATGTAAGAAAGCTGACGATATGCTTGAGAACCGTCCACAATGAAAATCTTAACAATTCAAGGACTAGATATATATTGCGAGTATTAGTAGACTGGAGATATGTGGTAATGAAGAAAATAGTGTGAAGAAATAATTTGGGGCTTATTATGTACTAACCTATTCGTTTTCTTGACAAAAGGGGAAAAGTTAGATAAATGAAGAATAAAGTTGGTCGATTAGGGTTTCTACAATACTTTTGTTTGGAGATCCTTGGGTTATTTCTATTGTCATTTATTGAACTTAAGTTTACAGTTTTTACGTTTAAATTATTTATTTCTTTGGAGGCATTTTGCCTCTAGTGACTCCCATGTGTACTGGATCTTCATCTTGTACAGCCAAAGTTGAGAACCAATGGAATAGAAAGGACAATGGCAGAGGACTCAAGGTATTTCTCCCACACCTGGCTTTAAATGAGGGTTTTAAGATGTACAAAGGTATCATGTTACTAAAGTGGGACCAGTGGTTGTGTTGTTACCTTATTTTCCTAGTGGTTAAGGAAAATGTGGGGCTTTTCGGGATGTGGTGCCCTAAAGCATACAGTTTACAAGAATTAGGAGTACAGAATAAGTCTTGATAGAGGAGGATAATGCAACTCAGTAGCATGTCGTTGGTATGATGACTTCTTCCCTTCACTGTGAGGAACATACCTGCAAGCCACCTGCAGGAAAGGCTATGAGTCATACTGCTGAAGGCAGCCCTCTTCACATTCTACAAGTGCAATTATTTTTTAAAAATCTAAATAACATAAGCCATCCTTGGGTAAATATGGAGAAGAAAAGATGACAGAAGAGGATTTACATTACCTTCAGATAATTTCTTAAGTGAGAAATTTAGCATACTTTTCTTGGTTACTTTGTGGAAGGACTCTATGTATTAAGTTGATTTGAAACTCTCATGCATGGACACAAGCACACATATTTCTCCTATTTGTAACCCATATAAAAAGGATCCTCTTGTGTAGAACTAATGATATTTTTTAGTGACAAATAGAACAAAATGGAACAAGAGCCCTAATAGATACTTACTCATAGATATTCCCTACAGCAGGTAGTGGGTGGGAAATTACTGGCAGCAGGATAGGTTTCATTTGGGATTCTTGTTTTCTACTTTTGGTTTAGCAAGTATTTGTTGATTTGATTTGAATGGAATTTATTCTAATTTCTAAGGCTTACCTTGAAAGATGACATACTGTGAGTAACAACAGCATATAAAACAGCCTTTTCCAGAAGAAGCTGACTCCAGCCTCACTCTAGAACTTTCGTGTCAAACATTGGAAAGCTTTTCCTTGTGTGGGTTCTGCTTACATATTCAAAGTCTCCCAGTTTAGCTAGTTCTACAGCTGCCAAATGAGGAATGGACTAGATAGCCCATGTGGAAGGCAGCTATTACCTTGTGCATAGCAGACAGCACTCACTTCTGTTGGAGTAAACAGCCCATGGTCCAGTTTCTCCAGGCAGTGGAAGACAAGAGTGGGTTTGGTCTGAGTTCAGTGGGAAGCCATGGGAGAGGCTCCTTTGAAGATGAAAGGAAGATGATGGGATTCCTGCTCTCATTTGTGAGAGAAAAAGAGTCAAAGTATTGATTCCCAGAATTAAGACCTAAGAAACTCATGAAAAAAAGCCAATTCAGGCATGACTATTGCCTTTTGTCTACCTTGTAAGTTCCTGATTGAGCTGAACAATGTCAGGTAAATACCTGGGTGGCAGAATAAAGTAATTGATTTACAAACGAGAATGTGATAGGTTAACACATAGCTGAAAAAGTGAGAGAACCTGAGAATGTAACTGAGTAACAATATTTGGCATATAAAAGAAGTCAGGCCTGGTTTATATGAGGTCAGGCCCATGGTCCTCAGTAGGCTACTCATTACATTTGATTCAGTTAAGTCTGGAAAGATGTGAGGTGTGTCTGAACTCTCTGTTTGAACATCCAGAAGGGAGTACTAAAGGCGAAAACACAGTTTGAAGAGATTGTACAAGCATGAGAATCAGAATCAGATATGATGGAAATGTTGGAAGTTATCAGACCAAGAATTCTTTTAAACTTTGATTAATATGCTAAGGCAAAGGTAGACAACAGGCAAGATCAGATAGATAATGTAAGCAGAGATATGGAAATTCTTTTTGTTTTCTTTAAGATTTTATTTTTGAGTGGTCTCCACATCCAACGTGGGGTTTGAACTCACAACCCCAAGATCAAGGGTCACATGCTCCACCCACTGAGCCAGCCAGGCATTCTGAGAGATGGAAATTCTGAGAAAGATAAAAAATGCTAGACATGAAAAATACTGTAACAGCAAATTTAAAAATGCCCTTGATGGACTCATTAGTAGACTGGGAATAGCTATAGAAAGAATTTCTAAGGATATAACAATAGAAACTCCCCAAATTGAAAAGTAAAGAGAAAACAGACTGAAAAAAATTCAGAGCAGAACATCCAAGAACTGTGGCACAATTACAAAAGATGTAGCATACTTACAACAAGATCATCAGAAGGAAGAGGAAAAGACAAAGGAAGAGTAGCAATATCTGATGCAATAATGACAGAAATTTCCCCCCAAATTAATATCAGACAATGCACCACCAACCCAGGAGCTCACGGAACCAAGCGAGATAAATGCTAAGGAAACACAACAACAACAAAAAATCCCAACAGGCATATCATAGTCAAAGTACAGAAAATCAAAGATAAAGAATCTTGAAAAAAGTCACAGGAAAAATACACCTTACTTAAAAAGGAGTGAAGATGAGCATTATATATGACTTCTCCCTAGAAACCATGCAAGCAAGAAGGGAGCTGAGTGAGATTATTAAATTGTAGAGGGGAAAAAATCATCAACCAAGAATTCTGTACTCTGTGAAAATATCTTTCAAAAGTGAAAGAGAAATAAAGATTTCTCAGGTGAAAAAAAATTGAAGAAATTTGTTGCCAGTAGACCTGAATTGCTAGAATTGTTAAAAGAGGTTTTTCAGAGAGAAAGGAAGTGAAATAGATTGGAATCTTAGATCTGCATAAAGGAGTACTGGAAAATGTTTAAATGAAGGTAATATAAAAGTTTGTTTTCCTTTCTTTTAAAAAAAAAATATATTTATTTAAGTAATCTCTGTACCCAGTATGGGGCTTGAACTCAAAACTCCAAGATTTAGAGTCACCTGTTCTTTCGACTGAACCAGCCAGGCACCCCTAAGAAATATTTTTCTTATTCTTAATGGATCTAACAGTTAACAATTTGTTTATAATAATAAGAGCAACAGTGTATACCTATACAGCTAGGCATATATGTATATATATATATTTTTTTTTTTTTTAATTTTTGAGTGATCTCCACATCCAACATGGGGTTTGAACTCACAACCCCAAGATCAAGGGTCACATGCTCCACCCATGTATATTTATTTATACATATATATTTATACAGTTTATATAAATAAAGTTATGTGTATATATATGTATGCTCTTGAATAAGTGAAATAAATGACAGCAATAACATGAGCAATGAGAGGGAAGAGTTAGGAATATTTTGTTATTCCTAATATATACCTAATAATACCTAATACCTAAAATATTTGTTATTATTAGGTATTGGTTCCACCTGTCAGTTGGTATAGTGTTATATGAAAGTAAATTTAGATTAGTTTTAATGTGTATTGCAAAGTCTATGGTAATCACTTTAAAAAAGTTTGTGGTAGTCACTTTAGAAAGTATAATTTAAAAAAAAGAAAGTATAATTGACACCATCAAAATAAGCTTTTGCATAGCAAAGGAAACCATCAACAAAATGAAGAGGGAACTTAATGGGAGATATTTGCAAATGATGTATCTGATAAGGGATTACTATTCAAAATATACGAAGAACTTAGACAATTCAACACACACACAATCAATTAAAATTGGGCAGAGGACTTGAATAGACATTTTTCCAAAGAAGACATACAGATGGCCAACAGATACATAAAAAGATGCTCAGCATCACTCATCATCAGGGAAATGCATATCAAAACCACAGTGAGCTATCACCTCACACCAGTCAGAATGGCTAGCCTCAAAAAGACAAGAAATAACAAGTATTGGTGAGGATGTGGGATAAAGGGAACCTACCTGTAATGTTAATGGGAATGTAAATTGGAGCAAACGCTGTGGAAAACATTATGGAAGTTCCTCAAGAAAATTAAAAAGAGAAATGCCATGCAATCTAGCAATTCCACTACTGGGTAAATGAAAACACTAGTTTAGAAAGACACGCACCATAGGTTCCTTGCAGCATTCTTTACAATATCTACTGTGGAAGCAACCTGTGTCCATTGATAGAGGGATAGATAAAGAAGATGTGGTATGTGCGTATATATGTGTGTGTGTTTGTATGTATAGTGGAATATTATTCAGCCATAAAAAAGACCTCTTTACATCATGGATGGGCCTAGGGGCAGACAGAGAAAGACAAGTACCATATGGTTTTATTTATACGGTGAATCCAAAAACACCAAGCAAACAGAGAGCAGAAGCAGACCTATAAATATAAAGAACAAACTGACGGTTGGCAGAGGAGTGGGGAGTAGGGAAATGGGCAAAATGGGTTAGAGGGAGTGGGAATCACAGGCTTCCCGTTATGGCAGGAAGGAGTCCTGGGGGTGGAAGCTGCAGCATCGGGTGTGGAGTCAACGGCATTGTAATAGCCTTGTAGGCGACAAACGCAGCTGTATTCATGAGAAGCGTAGCATAACGTAGAGTCGTGAGATCACTGTTTCACGTGTGAAACCAATGTCACGTTGTCAATTAGACTTCGATTTTAAAAGAGCATAACTGATACGCTAAGAAGAGACAATGGGGTCATATACTCCGTTAAAGCCACGACAGGGAGAGCCGAGACCGGGACGCGAACCCCGCCCCGCCCCGCCCCGCGCCTGGGGCGATTTCTTCCCGGCTCCGACCGCTTTGCCCGCCGCACGTGAGCAACCTGGTCTGTTACAGACCAACCAGCCGGTGGTGGCTGCCGTGACGACCTCCGTGGTGGCGTTCCTGCCCCTTCCAGATCCTTGGGGCACTGTCGCGGTGCTCGGGTGCGCAGCGCCAGGCCCGCGGCGCGGGCGGAGCAGCCGCATCCCACGGCGCGCGTCCTCGTCCCGGGGCGTGTTGGCTATAGCTGCCGCCTCATATCCGTGTTTGCGGGAGTCGCGGTCTTTGTGTTTGGCATCACTCTTCCTTTGTTGCTGATGCTCATCCACGGGTCGTTGAGACTTCGGAATCTCCGGAACGAACTGGAGAATAAAATGGAGGGGATAGGCTCGAAGAGGACCCCCATGGGCATTGTCCTAGATGCCCCAGAACAGCAGGAAGAAACTGTCAGCAAATTCGCTGACTATATCAGCAAAGTGAAGAAATAAATACAGCTGACCTGCTGAGAGGACTGCGGCACACATCAGGGTGCAGTCTGCCCCTATCCAGACCTACTTCCCATACGTGTTCTTGAAATAGGAGGTGCCGGTACCATCCACCTATCTGTGGCAGCATGCATATGTAGGTCAACTGTTAACATGACCGATGCTCCAGAGAGAGGCCCTCAGAGACTGCAAGAAACTACCCTCCTCTTACGCCTGAAGTTTCAAGTGTGTTTATGCAAACTGATAAGAAGTGGATCACACTTATTTCTTTAGAGAAATAAAGAGAAAGAATTTTGCATTGTACAGCAACAGTACTGTTAACTTGTGGGCAAAAACTAATTGTAAAGTATCAAGGCAATATGAGTAAATGAAAAAAAAAACTGTTAAAGTGGATGTCATGCATTAGCCTGTTTTAATCCCCCCAAGCCTCCAGCACCCTCCAAAAATATTTCCTGGGACCCAAATATGTGCGGTCTAAACTATTTTAGTGTTTTTATTATTCTTTTAAAATCGAAGACGATCTGTCTCACTTTGCTGCCTGTTGGACATGCAGTGGAAACTGGATAAACCGGTTTTTATTTTGTTTACAAATATAAAGATAGCTGTTGAGGAGAATATTTTGTCAAATTTTGGTGAAATTTTGAAATGCTAGTAATGCCTTTTCACTAGCAGGTATTTGTTGCAACCTAACTATCATCCTTTATGGAGGTTATAGATACATGCCCTATAGTATTCTTGACGGTCTTGTTTTAAAAAAAGCAACAACAAAAAAATAAAACATGAGTTCTGTTTATATTGCTTATTTTTTGTTGTTATGACAGAAAGGTGTCCAAGATAATTATGTTTCCTATATTGTTTTTCAGTTTAGTTTTTAACTGGAACATTTAGAAAGAAGAAAATCAATGTACATTGTCTTGATTCCTTAGGGGCACAAAAAGCACAATAATGGCTGATCCTTTGAAACCTGAATGGCACCTGCAGATGACCAAGCAAAAAGACTTATGAAAATGCGAATCATCAAAGGCTTCTGCGCTTCATAAAAATTTTAGATAGCAGTTGTTACAACTGTATGTTTTTATAGATAGGCATTAGAATCAAGATAGCATGAGTTTATATATCCTGTTACTTTCTTCCTTTTATTTCTCATGTATTTAGAAATAGATCATACAAAAATGTTTTGCTTGCCAATTGAGTGATTTCATAGCTGAACAGAAAACATTTGGGTTTCCCTAACACTGAATTATGAAGACAACTGGAGCAGTACTTACTGAAGAGACTGCGTGCGTCCTAAAAGAAGCAGCAACAGCATATGCTGCTCCTGGTTTTTCTTGCATTTTCACTTTTCAGCCAACCTGCAGCCTCCATCTCTAGCACAGTGATATCACCACGACTTGATAGACATGGTCTAGAGTTTGTACCCTTACCCAAATATGGAGAATAAAATTTATGGAAGATTAAAAAATAATAATAATAAATGAATAAATAAATAAAACCACAAAAGGCAAAAAAATGTCAAAAACAGAAATAAGAGCAAAGAACAACAATAGAAAACAGTAGCAAATATGGTAAATATTAATATAACCAAATCAGCAATCACTTTAAACATCAATGGTTTAAATAGACCAATTAAAAGACAGACTGTTAGAGTGGATCAAAAGCAAGAAATGAGAAGTGGATAGATCCAGCTGGCATAAAATCAATAAAGACATAGTTGAACTCAATAATACCATTAACTGCATATAACTGACATCTATAGACTCCTTCATTCCACAATATCATATTGCACATTCTTCTCAAGATCATATGGAACATTCGTCAAGATAGACTGCATTCTGGGCTGTAAACCACATCTCAACAGGTTTAAAAGAATGGAAATCACGGGTAGCCTGGGTGGCTCAGCAGTTTAGCACTGCCTTTGGCCCAGGGCCTGATCCTGGAGACCCGGGATCGAGTCCTGCATCAGGCTCCCTGCATGGAGCCCACTTCACCCTCTGCCTGTGTCTCTGCCTCTCTCTCTCTATGTGTCTCTCATGAATAAATAAATAAAATCTTAAAAAAAAAAAAAAAGAATAGAAATCGTACAATGTGTGCTCTCAGACCACAATGGGATTAAATTAGAAATCCATAACAGAAAGATAGCTGGAAAATCCCAAAAATACTCAGCAATTTTTAAACAACACATTTCTAAGCCCATGCCATTAGGGAATTGCAAATTAAAACAACAATGACATCACACACACCTATTACAATGTCCAAATTCCAAAAGACTAACAATCCCAAATACTGTGAGGATGTGGGACAACAGTTGCAGCCACTTTGAAAGATAGTTTGGTAAAACTAAACATACTTTTACCATTTGATCTAGCAACCATGCCCTTTGGTATTTACTCAGAGGAATTGAAAACTTGTTCACACAAAAACCTGCATGCAGATATTTATAGCACCTTTATTTATAAACCACCCAAACCTGGAAGCCACCAAGATGTCCTGCAGTAGGTAAATTGATAAATAAACTGTGGTACATCCAGACCATGGAGTATTATTTGGTGCTAAAAAAGAAATGAGCTATCAAACCATGAAAAGACATGGAGGAAACTTAAGTGCATATTACTAAGTGAAAGAAGCCAATTTGAAAAGATTACATACATTAGTCAAGACATTCTGGAAAAGGCAAAGCTATAGATATGATAAACACATCAGTAGTTGCCAGAGGTTGGGTGGGGAGGAAGGAAGAATTCCCAGAGCACAGGGCAGTGAAACCATTCTGTATATTACAAAAGTGGATTCCTATAATTATATAATTGTCAAAATCCATAGAGTGCAGAAAACCAAGAATGAACCCTAATATAATCTATGGATTGGGGTAATGATGTGTTAATGTAGGCTCACCGATTGTAACACTGTAGCAGGATGTTGATGGGAGGGAGGTTGTATATGTATGGGGGTACAGAATATCTGGGAGCTGTATACTTGCTGTTCAATCTTGCTGCAAAACAAAGATTGCTCTAAAAATAGTTTATTAATTAAAAATGTTTATATACTATTAAATGTACAGATCTTAAGTGTACAATTCAATTAGCTCTGATTAATGTCTACACCTATGTAGTCACTAAGCCAAATCACAATATATAGAACACTTCCATCACCCCAGGAAGTTTTCCTGTACCCATTCCCTTAGGCAATTATTGTTCTGATTTCGATCAACTTATATTGGCTTAACTCAGTCTTGAAGTCCTTTTGAAAGGAATCATACAGTATGTACTCTTTTCTGTCTGCCTTCTTCCACTTAGCATAAGATTTTTGGGATTCATCCATAGTTTTAAAAGTATCCATAGTTCATTTTTTAAATTATTGAGTAGTATTGCATTATGTGACTATATTAATTTGTCTATTCATACTTCTTTTGATGGAAATTTGGGTTGTGTCAAGTTTCTGCTTTATATATGATGCAATTATGATATTCTTGTCTAAGACTTTGTGTAGACACATAATTTCATTTCCCTTGGGTCATGGGATAGTTTCATAAAAACTGCCAAACTGTTTTCTAAAGTGGTTTCATTTTTTTAAAGATTTTATTTATTTATTCATGAGAGACACAGAGAGAGAGAGAGACAGAGAGACAGAGACACAGGCAGAGGGAGAAGCAGGTTCCATGCAGGGAACCTGATGCAGAACTTGATCCCAAGACTCAATCCCGGGACTCCAGGATCATACCCCAGGCCAAAGGCAGGAGCTAAACTGCTGAGTCACCCAGGGATACCCCCACCGTTTTTTGTTTTTGTTTTTTTTTTTTAATCCAAAGTGGTTTCCATCTTACACTTCAACCAGAAAGTATGAGATCTCCAGTTGCTCCATATTCTCATTGACATTAGTGTTGTCAGTGTTTTCAGTTTTAGCAATTGAAGTGGGCGTAAAATGGTATCTTAGTGTGGTTTTACTTTACATTTCCCTGGTCACTTTCTTATTACTCAGTCATATATCTCCCTTTGTGAAATACCTGTACTTTTTCTGACCATTTAAAAAAGTTTTTGGTTGTTTACCCCTTATCACTGATTTGTAGAAGTTATTTATATTTACTTATCCTTTCTGTCTTTCTCTATGCCTATCCTCTAACAGAGGGACTTTTAACGTAATTTTGAGGATTGGCAAGTTCAAAACTTGTAGAGCAGGTTAGCAAGCTATAAACTCAAGCAGGATTTCTATGTTATGGTCTTGAAGCAGAGTTTGTTCTTTTCCTGGAATCTTCCTTTCTTTTTTGCTCTTAAAGTTTTTAACTGATTAGGTATGGCCCACCCACATCCTTTAGAGAAATCTGCTTTACTTAAAATCAACTGATTATAAACATTAATGATATCTACAAAATTTTCACAGCAACGTGTAGTCTTAGTGTTTGGCCAAACAACTGGGCACCATAACCTACCCAAGCTCACAGATAAACTCCACAGTGCCTTTGTAAAGTCAATTGACCATATATGTGTAGATCTATTTCTGGACTCTATTCTGTTTCATTGAATTATTTTTCTGTTATTTTGCTTAATCATGCTATCTTGATTTTTGCAGCTTCATAGTAAATGAAGGTAGTATAATGAGGTAGTTCAATGAGGTAGTATAATCCTTCAATTTTGTTCTTTTTTCAAGATTTTTGGCCATTTTAGAGCTTTTGCTTTTGCACAGAAATTTTAGAATCAAATTTCAATTACTACAAAAACCCTACTGGGATTTTGATTTGCATTGGGTTGCAATACAAAAATAAAGTTTTTCTCCCTTATTCTGTTATATAGAGATTACATTGATTTTCAAATGCTAAGCCAATCTTGCATTCCTGGAATAAACCCTTAGTCATGATATGTTACTAATTTTCACTTCAATTAGTAATTACTGGTAAGGATTATTGCCTCTATCTCTGTATAATCTATAATTTTCTTTTCTTGTCATATCTTATAAGATTTTCTGGACTGAGTCTATTCTGACAGAATTTGTGTATGATTGTCATTTTTTCCCCCTTAACTATTTAATAGAATTCACCAAGACTATTTGGTCTAGAGTTTTCTTTATGGGAAAATTACTGACTACCAAATTCCATTTACTTAGTATATACAAATGTTCAGGTTGTCTTCTTTTTGGTAAATTGTGTTTTTCTGCTTCACCTAAATCATTGAATTTATATTTTTCCCTATTTTTCATGATCAGTTCTTGCTAGAGGTTTGTCAATCTGTTTAAACGTGTTAAAGGAATCAACTTTTAGCCACATTAATTTTCCCTATTTATTTGCTTTTCATTTCATTGATTTCTGATTTTTATTTCCTTCCTTCTATCTACGTTGGGTGTAATTTGCTCTTCTTTTCCTAAGAAGCCTCTTATGTTGCAACCTTAGATCACTGATTTTTTAAACATTCTTTTCTTTTTCTATTTCATTGTACTTAAGTATTTTAAAGTATTGGCTTCCCTCCAGGGAAGTACTGTTTCAGTTGAATCCCATAAAATTTAATACATTATATTTTCATTAGCAATATTTTCTAACTTCTTTGGTTTTATTCTTTTACTTGTGAGTTATTTAAAAGAGTATTGTTTCCTTTTCAAATATTTGGAGCTTTATATCTTAGTTTTACTGAATTCTAATTTGATTTTCTTGTTATAGAATATATGCTGTAATATTTCCCTCTTTTGAAACTTAGTAAGACTCACTCTATGGCTCATTATGTGTCTACTTTTGTGAATGCTCTATTGTACTTAGAAAGAATTATACCCTTGTAGTTGTTGTATACAGTGTTCTATATGTCTTATTTGGTTGAAAGTTTGTCCAAATCTTCTTTCTCCTGTATTAATTTTTCCCTTCCTTTTGAAAAGCCTAAATTTAGATCTGTAGATACGATGATTTATTAATTTATAGTCACATACACATATACACTTCATAGCTGCCCATCCCACAAAGACCTTTATGCTAGGGAAACTCATCTAAGAATCACACCCCTGTGAAGCCATGAAGGCAACGCAACATCAACTGGTTTTTTTTTTTTTTTTTTTTTTTTTTTATTTATGATAGTGACAGAGAGAGAGAGAGAGGCAGAGGGAGAAGCAGGCTCCATGCACTGGGAGCCCGACGTGGGATTTGATCCCGGGTCTCCAGGATCACGCCCTGGGCCAAAGGCAGGCGCCAAACCGCTGCGCCACCCAGGGATCCCCGACATTAACTGGTTTTGAAGATCACTCCTCAGTTCATAGTTCCTCACAACTCCCTTCAACCTACTTTCCATTACAGCCTAGAACTTTTGCTTTTGAAATCCAGAAAAATTATTTTAATAATCCAATAAATTATTAATGAAGCTATGCCTTCTCTAACTGATAACAAACTGTTAAAGTGGAGTATCAATATCAATACAGACATTACAGCTGAAGCTGTCATGCATAGAACAACAGATCTGGTCTGAAGGAAGGCTGAGAAAATTCAAGCTGAATGTCAAGAGGAAGCAGTTTTCTAGCATAAAGTCACACATGAATGCGTAGGCAATAGCTAAGCATTCCTTTGATTTTTTATTAGATTGGTTGGCTCTACCCTACCAAAAACAGGACCTTAAATAAGTGAGACCCCAGAAATTGGGTTTAATGGAATTGGTCCAAGGTAGGGGTCTCTTCTTAGTATAGGTCTCATACATACCAAAAAATAAGAAGGAAGCTTAAGGAAGACAAGGTGGTGCTAAAGATGTTTCCTTTCTCATGAGTCTGACTAGGTAGCTTTTCTATGAGCAGTGTCAACATCTCATGGGAACTTTCTAGAAATGAACATTTTAACTCCATGCCAGATTTCTTGATTCCAATTCTAGAGAAAGACAGCAATCTGCAGTTTTGCCAAGCCCTACGGGTGACCATGATGTGCACTGAAGTTCGAGAACCACAGGGATAAGGCCAGTCCTATGGGGATGCTGAGAGGTCATTGCACGGGTGATTTGTACAACTGCCACCACCGAAACCTGTACAATTCCCTTATGCTTCTTCTGTAATTACTTGTGGATCTGGTCTCCTCCATTGCATATCTACACACTAAAGAAACTATAAAAAGTTAAATTTACTTCTTCATAAGATAATTTTCCACTTATATTAGAGCAATATTCCACTTCTAATAATAGAAGGAGCTCAATAAATAGTTGTTTAATGAATGAATGATGAGTGCCTTAAGGCACCTACAGTCAAGCATGCTGAACCAAGAAAAAAGCATAAAATAAGCAGATATTTCTAAGAAAAGTGTTAGTTTTTATTTTTTTCTCTGTATCAGTTTATATTTTCCCCTGGTAGTGCCAAATGAATAAAATTAGCATTTTCACTCCCCTAGAAGTGCATGGTTATCTTGCTCTATGTGAGTAGAAAACAGGCTGGTAATAAAGCCAACATAGAATGAGCCACTGAAGAAAATATTTCCTCCCAGAAATGCATTTATGCAATTAAAATGCATTCAAATAAACACCTCCTAGCCACCTAGCATGTACAGTCATTTATACTGTTACTTTTTATTTCTCAGGATTCTCAGATGTGTGGTTCTGTGATTGGCATGGTGAAAATGACCCACAGGCTATTACCAAGCTAATAAAGAATAATTTCCTAGAAGAGTAATGAAGATAAGCATGGTTTTCAGTATCAACACTCTCAATGGAGCTTTATCTGGGATAACTTTCATTATTGCTTCTTTAAAGAAACAGCTTTTTTTTTTTTTTTTAAGAAACAGCTTTTTGAGCTATAATTCATATACCACAAAACCCACCCTTTTAAAATATACAATTCAATGGGGTTTTTTTTTTTTTTGTGTATTTACTAATTTGTGCCACCATCACCACAATCTAATTTTACATTAATTTTCACATTCTATCTCCCATAACATACAAAAATGTTATACCGATTAGCACTTATTCTCCATTGCTCTTTCCAACCCCTAACCCTTGGCAACTAATTATCTATTTTCTATTCTATAGATTTGCTTGGTGTGAATGTGTGTGTGTGTATATACAATTGTTTTTTAATTTGTTCTCTAGGTAGTGATGGTTAGTTAATACCTACTGGGAGTTAGTTGTATGTCAGTCATTATTTTGAGCACTTAATACATATTAGTTCATTTAAATCTCAAACAAATCCTATGAGATGGGTGCACAGGCTAGCAATCCTGGATCTGCCAATGTGGTAGAAAGATGACAAATGGCCCACACCGCAACTCCCCATGTCAGTGTCCAGGAAATCCACAGGCAGTCTTCCCTGGCTGGGTTAAAGGCTTAATGCCTCAAGGCTTCTTAGACCCTGTGGTAGGAGCAGATTAGTATCACAACTTGTGTGTCCCTTGACATGGTGAGATTCCTATCAGTTGACCTGCTGGATGCTCTCCCATCTCCACAGCCTGTGTTTACAGAGCCTCTGCTGCATCTGGCCAGTCCCCTGTCCTCTCACAGTCTCCGGAGTTGAAGCTTCCCACTCAGCCACCTTTGTCTGGCTCTCCAGCTCACTCCCGACCTCCTGAGAGGAGGGGACTTCCAATCCACTTGCCCCGGACGCCTGCGTGTCGTGTCTCTGAGTCTCTCGGTGACGCTCTGCTCCCCGGCCTGTCCCATCTTACTCCCTGGCCTGCACCTTCACCTCCCTGCCCCTTTCACCTTCTGTGGCACTTAGAGGCACGATCCCAGCCCCGGTGGGAAACACACCCCACCTGCATCCAGGCAACTGAATGTGGATGCAGAAAAATACAAACCTAAGCTGACCTACAATTGCGACATTGTCCCAGCGGCGCGCGTTTCGGGCAGCTCCCAGGGCCACGGGGAGCAGCTGTTGGCCTGCGCGTTCTGGCCCGCGCTCCCCTAAGCGCACCTTCCGCTCTGCTCCGGCCCAGGTCCCCAAGGCCGCCTCACCGCCTCCTCAGCAGCCCAGCTATCGTGCGGGCTCGCTCTGGCCTGGCCTGGGCCCCGCCCCACCTGAGTGCACCCGGGTCCTCCAGGGAAGCTCACCTTGTCCCCCTGGTCCCCTCCCCGCAGCCGTGTGACCAGGGCGTTTGTCAGACAGCGCTCACAGGAGCGGCTCTGACTCAGTGCTATGGATGTCCTACGTTAGATGGATCAGCTCTCACAGGACCAGGTGCCTGAGGGGCTTCCTTATTTGAAGTGGTAAAAGCTTTGCTTTGGGACCTCAGAGGCCTACCTCGGGCTTCTCCTGCCAGGCTTGCCATAAACTCCCACAGCATCTTCTCCCAGCACAGACCCCTCTAGTAGATGTGCTCTGCGGGTTCAGAGCTCACCCCATAGCCGGCTCTCACTGCGGGGCCCTTTCTTGCCCTGGGCTCCATCCGGCAGCCTTCCGTGTCATCGGCTAAATGGGATACGGCAATATTCCCAAGGGTGGAATATGCCATCTCCAGGCCCTCAAGAGGCTTGCCAGGCTCTGCACTTTGTCTCAGCATTGGGATATTCCAGCGTGTGCCAACTCTCTGGACCCCTGAACAGGTGTCTGATGGAGCAGGTTCCTAAACCTCCACAGACTTACCTCCCACCCTCTTGTCTGCAGCTGTCTTACCAAGGCCTCCAAGTTACTTGCTATCCTCCTTCCTCTGGTCTGATTAGCACCGTGCCATCCATATGATGGAGCAATGTCTTACTCTGTAGAATGCCCAAATCCCTTTCTGCTATAATGTGATGGCTGGCAGGGAAGCTAACATTGTACCGGGCAAAGACTGAGATGTATATGGTTTCCTGTTCATGTGAATGTTTACTGCTTATAATCCTTCTTTTTGATAGGGTTGGAAAAGAACCCATTTGCCAGACAGGTGGTCATATATGTGTGTGCCAGAAGTTGGGTTAATGTGCTCTAGCAGAGATGCCCCATCCAACACAGCAGCTGCCATTGAGGCTACTACTTGGTTAAGGCTGCCACAGTCCCTTGTCATCTGCCATGATTCACCTGACTTTTGGTAGGGGTCAGGTAGATGAATTAAATGGGGATATGACAGAGACCACTAGCCCTTCATTCTTTAAGCTTTGAGAGTGGCCTTGATTTCAAGGTATTATTTTTGACTTGGTGTCTTTCCTGAGGAAGGAAGGAGTTGCAGAGATTTCCATCTGGCCTACCCACTGCAATAACTTTTATCTCATGTTTGAGGAATCTGCCAACTGAAAAAGTATGCTCAGTTTTATTACTAATTTGGAATTGCAGAAATGACTGATGCGTAGGTCAACTCACTGTGAGCTGGACCTGGACCCACTTACTCTGTGATCCCATCCACTCCAAGTTTTGCAGAGAAGGTATGGTGGTGTTTTGGATAGACCCTGTCCTATCTTTCTTTTCAAAATCCCCCAATGGCTTCTCATCTCACTCGAAGAAAAATCCAAATTCTTATCATGGCTCACAAGGTGTTCCATGATCTGGCTCCTGACTAGCCCTCTTATCTTGTACTACTTTCTATCCAATCACACTGGCTTCCCTGCACCTAGAAATGTCTATCAAAGAGTAGAGGCACTTCAAATGGTTGTAGAAAAATGAGGGCAGCCCCGGTGGCTCAGCAGTTTAGCGCTGCCTTCTGTCCGGGGTGGGATCCTGGAGTCCCGGGATCGAGTCCCATGTTGGGTTCCCTGCATGGAGCCTGCTTCTCCCTCTGCCTGTGTCTCTGCCTCTCTCTCTCATAATGAATAAATAAAATCTTTTAAAAAATGATTAGATGGTTTGGGCAGAAGCTAGGTTATGGTGATTGAGTAAATGTGAGGTGAGAAATGGAAAAACATTTTATAGACTTTGGCTATGAAGAAGAGGCAAGAGACTTGGCATTTGGAGGTGGAGGGGGAGAGGGCTAGAGATAGGAGTGTTGTTTTTTTTAAAGATAGAATCCCTGTGTGTTTAAATAATGACAGTAGCAGGAAAGGTGTAGCCTAAATATCTAGAATATTCCAAATAAATGACCAATTATTAAGTGGTGGTTTGAAGCAAAGGGAAGAAGGAGCTGGACCACCTGAGTAAGTTTCCTACCTGAGCCAGTTGAATTGCTATAGACTGGATGGGTATGCTCAAGAGAAATCATTTTGAACAAAACCCATATTCTGAGAAAAGAAATAGGCATTTGCCATGACTTCTCTCCATTTCACCATCTTTTCCTGCACATTTTTTCTTTACTCTGGCTGCTGCTACTTTGGTATTACAGAAATGAGAGTGAAAGTAAAGTGAATTCACATTTTTTTGAACACCTATTATATTCCAGGGCACTGTGTTTAAGGAAATAAAGGTATGGGAAAGAATGCTGTAAACTACTCTGTGACAGAGAGGATAAGACAGGAGAGAGGAAAGTAGGAGATGGAGGGCGGGAGAAGGAAAATCCAGAGTAGGTTGTACCAACACAGAAATGCATGAATTAAAGCAATCACCAAAAAGGAGGCTCACTCTGTGCACATTTTCTATCCTTTGGCCTCCTGACATCAAGTGTTTGCTGCATATTGAAAATGGGGATGTGATAGTGTGTGTCACTGCATGTTGTGAACTCTCAATGAAGAAGAGGCTATTGGCGTGTTGTTAGGATCCATAAATTGTAAACTGCTGCTTAACAGAAAATGAAAGCAAGAGATAAATCTACTGGTGCTCAAACATAGTACACCTGAGAGAGTTCTAGCTTGTAATTACATGCTATAATGCATTCCCTTGTTGTACTTCTTTAAGTGTCAAAATGTACTGTACACTAAGTGAACTTCACCTGGGTTTTGCTGTCTGACTGGGATCATTTAGGTAAAGTTCTGTAGTCTGAAGCCTTAATGAAGGCAATGGATTCTCTTGAAGCCCAAACTGGCTTTTGATTCATGTAATTTTAGGAACTCTGCTGGTGAACATACTTCTGAATAATACTAGTTTACTCTAATTGATGATACTAGATGATAAAATCTATTCTCTACTTAAGTGAATAAAGCAGCAGTAGACCCTAACATCTTTCAGGTTTATAATTCAGTGCATAGAGGATGAGATAGAAGTAGGTAGAAAAACTAATAATTTATTGTACACACTAGAAAAAGTATTAGTTAAGGACAGTTATTTTGACTTGAGAAAGCCAATGGTGGAGAAACTATGTGCAGGGCTGAGGACAGCACTGACAGCAGGTTATGGATGCAAAGAAGGCTCCATCTTCAAGGGAAGATGTTCTGTTCCATAAAGGATTTTTTTAAATAGTTTTTTTCTTTTTAGATTAATTATTTTAGAGAGCTCGTGTGCACATATGTGCACATGCAATGGGGGAGGGAGCAAAGGAAGGGGGAGAAATATCCTCAGGCAGACTCCCTACTGAGTGCAGAGCCCCAGGAAGGCCTCACGCCCCTGAGATCATGACCTAAGCTGAAAGCAAGAGGTGGATGCTTAGGCGACTGAGCCACCCAGGCACCTCTTAAAAAAAATAGCTTTATTAAAAAAATAAATAAATAAAAATAAAAAAAATAAAAAAATAGCTTTATTGAAATATGCTTTACATACAATAAACTACATATTTAAAGTCTATAATCTGGTAACTTTTGATATATATATTCATCTGTAAAACCATCAATGTAATCATGAAAATAAATATATCCACTATCCCCAAAGTTTCCTTATGCCCCTTCCTCCTGCTCTCCTCCAGTTTATGTTCATAGAATTGTTTATAGTGTTTCCTTATTACCTTATTAATGGCTGCAGAATCTTTAATCATATCTCCTCTTTCAGTTCTGATATTGGTAATTTGTGTCTTGTCTCTTGCCAGTCTTTCTAGAGGTTTATCAGTTTCATTGATCTTTTCGGATCCCTCTTTTCCCGTTTTCAATTTTGATTATTTTTTTTTTCTCCCATCTTTGTTTCCTTCTTTCTACTGGTGGTAGGTTTATTTTGCTCTTCTTTTCTAGTTTCTTGAAGTGGAAGCTTAGGCTATGATTTGAGACTTTTATTCTTTTCTAATATAAGTGTTTAATGCTATAAATTTCCCTCCAATCACTGCTTTAGGTGCATCCCCCAAATTTTACTGTGTTCTAGTTTCAACTTTAATGTTGCTGGGGACTTCCACTTTGACTTATGAGTGACCTAGAAGTGTGTTAATTTCCAAGCATCTGGAGATTTTCCTCTTTCTCTTATTTAGTTCTAGCTTAATTTGATTAAGTTTAGAGAACATAGCTTATATGATTTTAATTCTTTCAAATTTGTTCAAGTTTGTCTATGGTTCAACTGGTCTATCTTGGTGAATATTATCCATGTACTGGAAAAGAATGCATATTCTGCTGTTATTTCTGAAATGTCCTGTAAATATCAGGTCAATTTTTTTGATAGTGTTGCTCAGTTCTTCTAGATCCTTGTCCCAACTATGAGTTCCATTACAGAGAGAAGTGTTGAAGTCTTCTACTATAACTGTGGATTCATCTCTGTCTCACTTTGTTCCAGTCAGCTCTTGCTTCATGTATATTGCAGTTCTGTTGTCAGGTGCACACACATGTAGGATCGTCATGTCTTCTTGGTGAATTGAACATTTTATTTTGTGCAATGTCCCTCCTTATCCCTGACACCTAGGTGGCTCAGTGGTTGAGCATGTGCCTTCAGCTCAGGGCACGATCCTGGGTTTCTGGGATCAAGTGCCGCACGGCTCCCCACAGGGAGCCTGCTTCTCCCTCTGCCTATGTGTCTCTCATGAATAAATAGTTTTTTAAATTTTTTAAAAAGATATTATTTATTTATTCATGAGAGACACAGAGAGAGAGAGAGAGAGATGCGGAGACACAGGCAGAGGGAGAAACAGGCTCCATGCAGGGAGCCGGATGTGGGACTCCATCCTGGGTCTCCAGGATCATGCCCTGGGCTGAAGGCAGCACCAAACCGCTGAGCCACCTGGGCTGCCCAATAATTTTTTTTTTAAAAGAAAGTCTACTTTGATGTTAATCTAACCATTCCAGGTTTCCTTTAATGTTTTTATCCTCTTACTTTTAATTTATCTATATCATTATGTTTGCAATGAGCTTCTAATGAGCTCAAAAGGCTACTCATAGTACCATGTTCTGACTTTGTGGTTCTAAATGAAACTTTCTTGTTGATTTTTATTTTAAAGCTTTTGTGTACTAAATTCCAACAAAATTTATCCAGCTTTAAGTCAATATGTCAATTATCATAGTGTCATTCAGAAGTTCCCATTTCCAGGCAAATACACATAAAAGAAGTAATTTCTGTATTGTTTATAGAAATGTTAATATCTTAGACATAACAAACTTAATTTCTTATATGTAAGTGCTTAATTACACCTTTCTCTTTAGATCTAAATGACTTCATGAGACATTGAAGGTGAAGGTAGGACCCGTTCCTCTGTTATGTTTTTTTTCAGACCACAGGAGAAAAAGCAGGGAGATTTTGAAAGTTGTCCTTTTTCCATCAAATAAGGTAACCTCTCAGCCACGTCTGGCAGTTAAAAAATTTTGGAAGTGGACAGAATATCTTTTTTTAAAGAAATTTAAGACAATGTTTTCTATTTAGAATTTGAAAGGATTTACTCTTAGCCAAGGCTGAAACTCAAAGGTTAGAATCACTTCAAAGGATCAAAGCATTCATGATTATAAAAATGGTTTTACAAAAAAAAAAAAAAAAAAGGTTTTACTATAAGTTGTCAAAAGAGATGCATGCCTTTTCAAAAAGAGAGTAGCTTTAAAATTATTTGGGGATCTATTATTACTCTATTTTAATAATTAAAACATTTTAATGTTCTTTAAGTAGTACACACATTTATTTTTTAAAAGAAACATTTTGAGGTTAATTTACATATAACAAAGTGCACTCATTTAAAGTATATTGTATGATAAATTTTGACAAGTAAACACATACGTGTAATGTCCACCTAAATCAAGATATAAAACATTTCCATCACTCCAAAAAGTTAATACATCATTGGCAATCAGTCCCCACCATGTGTGTACCCAAGCAAACACTGATCTGTTTTCCGACAGTATCAGATTAACTTTGCCAGTTCTAAAACTGCATACAAATGTGGCAGCCCTGGTAGCTCAGTGGTTTAGCGCCGCCTTCAGCCCAGGGTGTGATCCTGGAGACCCAGGATCAAGTCCCATGTTGGGCTCCCTGCATGGAGCCTGCTTCTCCCTCTGCCTGTGTCTCTGCCTCATTATTCTCATCAATAAATAAATAAAATCTTTTAAAAAATAAAAAAAAATAAAACTTCATGCAAATGGAACCATTTAGTGTGTACTCTTTTTTGAATAGTTTCTTTCATTTGGCATAATATTTGAGGGATTTGCCCATATTGCTGAGTGTTCCAGTAGTTCATTCTTTTTTGTTGCTGACATATATTCTATTTTGTGAATATACCACAATTTGATCATATTTTTCATTTTTTGATGAACTTTTGGGTTGTTTCTAGGTGTTAAATATTATGAGTAAAATTGATATGAATATTCATGTGAAAGTGTGTGGATGTGTTTTCACTTCTCTTGGGTAAATACCTACAATTGGTATTTGATTGCTGGGCCTTATGGTAAACACATTTTTTACTCTATAAGAAATATTAAACTATTTCCAAAATGAATGTATTATTTACATGCCACCATCAATATTATAAGGATTGCACTTGCTACATATAAGTTACTGAGAGTTGGTATTGGTAGTCTTTTTAAAAATTTAGCTATTCTAGTGAGTGGGTAGTGAATCTTCTTATGGTTTTGATTTCAATTTTCCTGATGACTGGACATTGAGCATCCTTTCATGTGCTTATGATTCATTTCTAGATTTTCTATTAGATTTCTTTTAGATTTTTTTATTTGGGTTGTTTTGAGTTAAAAAAAGTTTTTCTATATATTCAGGTAATGAATCATCTGTCAGATATATGTATTATGAATATTTTTTTGTAGTCTGTGGCTTGCCTTTTTATTTCTTTAATACTATCTTTTGATGGGGAGAAGTTTTAAATTCTGGTAAAGTCCATATAAAATTTCTTTATGGTTTGTGCTTTTTGTGTCCTTTAAGAAGTCTTCGCTTATCTGAAGATTGCAAAGATTTTCTCCAAAGTTGCTCCTAGAAGTTTTATAGTTTTAGTTCTTACATTTAGGTATATAAGCCATTCTGAGTTAAATTTTGTGTGTGGAGTGAGAAGTTCAAGGGTTTTGTTTTGTTTTCATAAGAATATCCAGTTGTGTCAGCTACTTTGCAAACTTTGTGAAAAATTAAATAACTTTGCAAACTTTATGGAAAATCAATTGACAAAATCAAATATCCACCAATGCATAAATATATTTCTGGATTTTTCCTCATTTTCTTGATTTTTTAAATTTTTATTTTTTAAGGATTTTATTTATATATTTGATAGAGAGAGAGCACACACACAAGAGAGCACAAGCAAGGGGAATGGCAGAAGCAGACTCCTCACTGAGTAGGGAGCCCCAATGCATGGCTCTCTCCCAGGACCCCAGGCAGGATCATGACCTGAACTGAAGGCAGACGCTTAACCAACTGAGCCACCCAGGAGGTCCTTCACTTTCCTGATTATTGTAGCTTTATAGTAAGTCTTTTTTTTTTTTTTAATTTTTATTTATTTATGATAGTCACAGAGAGAGAGAGGCAGAGTGTACACAGGCAGAGGGAGAAGCAGGCTCCATGCACCGGGAGCCTGACATGGGATTTGATCCCGGGTCTCCAGGATCGCGCCCTGGGCCAAAGGCAGGCGCCAAACCGCTGCACCACCCAGGGATCCCTATAGTAAGTCTTAAAATCAGGCAGTGTAAGACCTCCAACTTTGTCCTTCTTCCAAACTATTTTAACTACTTTAGGTCCTTTGGATTTCAATATAAATTTTAGAATCAGCTTTTCAATTTCAAAAATCCTTCTGGAACTGTGATAGAGATTGCACGAAATCTATGGATTAAGGTGCTATTTTCCAACCCATGAACATAGATACCTCTTCATTACTGAGGTCTTTTAAATTTTTGCTCAGAAATGTTCGAGTTTTCAAAGGAAAAAAATGTTTTCACTGTATAGATCTTGCACATATGATGTTAAATTTATCCCTATTTCATTTTGCATATTATTATAAATGATGTTAATATTAATTTTCTAATTATTTGTTGCTTGTATGTAAAAATATAATAGGCTTTTTCTATATTGACCTTGTATCAGGTGATCTTGTTTATATAACTTATTAGCCCTATAAGCCTTTTTGTACATTCCTTAGGATTGCCTTCATACACAAATATGTCCCTGTAAATAAAGATAGTTTTACTTCTTTCTTTTTAACTTTTGAGCCTTTCTTTTTCTTACTTTTACACTAGAGAGGCCCTCTAGAAAAATGGAGAAGTGGTGAAGGTAAATGTCCACTTTATTGTCAGTCTTAGGGTGAAAGCATTTGGTAGCTTCACCATTAGGTAGGTTTTATTTTAGGCTTTTTTGGGTTTTAGTTGTTGCTGGTTTTTTGTTTGTTGTAGATGTCTTTTATCAGGTCAAAAAAAAATTCTTTGAATTACTTGTTGATTAAGAACGTGGCTTTGTTTTTTTATACCATAAAATCGTGTTAAATTTGCTTTGCTTTTCATGTATTGAGAAAATCATATTTTTCTCTTCTATTATGCTAATGTGGTGAATTTCATTGACTCTTTAATAGATTTTTTTTGCATAATGTCTCTATTGAGATATATTTCACATACCATATAATTTATTCATTTAAAGTGAATGATTCAATGGTCTTTAGTATGTTCTCAGAGTTGTACACATATCACCACAATCAATTTTAGAACATTTCAACACTTCAAAAAGAAACCCTCATCTATAATTAGTCACTTCACATTTACTCTCTACTCTTCCAGCCAGGGACACACAATAATCCACTTTTTTTTCTGTATAGATTTGGCAATTCTGGACATTTCATGTAAATGTGTGGTCTTTTGAAACTGGCTTCTTTTACTTATACTAAAGTTTTTAAGATTTACCCAAGAAGGTGCATTAGTACTTCATTTATTTGTATGGCCCAGTAATATTCCATTATATAGCTAGACCACATTTTATTTAATCATTTATCAGTTGTTGGTGTTGTTGCCACTTTCGTCTCTTAGGAACAATGCTACTATAGTATTTGTGCACAAATTATTGTATATGTAGGTTTTCATTTCTCTTAGGTGTATATTAGGAGTAAACTGCTGGGCCATGCAGTTTGATCTTGAAGACTACTTGGCTGCTTCTCAAAGAGGCTGTACCGTTTTACATTCTCAATGGTAGTGTGGGGAAGGGTCCAATTTCTCTACATTTACACCATCTTTGTTATTATCTTTAGCGTTGTAGCTATCTTACTGGGTGTGAGGTGGCATCTCATTGTGGTTTTGATTTGCATTTCCCTAATAGCTGATATAAGTGCTTTATCAGATATATAACTTGCAAATTTTCTTCATTTTGTGAATTGTCTTTTCAGTTTCTTGATGATATCCTTTGAAACACAAGAGTTTTAGTTTATTTTTAATTTTTTGAAGGATGAGAGTTTTTAATTTTTATAATGTTCAATTTATTTTTTCTTTTGTTGTCCATACTTACAGTGTCGTATCTTCCAGAACCCATTGCCTAATTTAAAATTATGAAGACTTACTCCTGTTTTTTCCTTTAAGAGTTTTATACTTACAGCTCTTACACTTACGTCTTTGATTTATTCGTGGTTAGTTTTTGTACATGGTATGAGATAGGGGATCCAATGTATATTCTTTTGCATGTGACTTTTGGTTGTCCCAGCACACTTTGTTAAAAAGACTATACTTTTCCTCACTGAATTGTTGTGGACCCATAGTCAAAAATCAATTCCTTGTAAATGTGAAGGTTTATTTATGGACTTTCAATGTGGGTCATTATGTCAGAACCACACGGTCTTGACTACTTAGCTTTCTAATAAGTTTTGAGTTGGGAAGTGTGTGCTCTTTAAATTTGTTCTTGTTTTTCAAGATTGTTTCAGCTATCTGGGTCCTTTAAATTTCCATATGAATTTTAGCATCACCTTGCCAATTTCTGCAAAGAAATCAGCTGGAATTATAGTAAATACATTGAATCTATAGATTAATTTGTGAGTAATGCCATCTTAACAATATTAAGTCTTTTAATCCATGTATGTGGGTTATTTTCCATCTATTTAGATCATCTTTAATTTTTCAACAATGTTTTATGATTTTTAAAGTATAAGTTTTACATTTCTCTTATTAAAATTTATTCCTCAGTATTTTATTTCTTTGCATGCTACTGTAAATGGAATTACTTTCTTAGTTTCATTTTCAGATTAGTCATCAGAAATGTATATACATACAGTTGAGTTTTGCATATTGATCTTGTATCCTGCCATCTTGCTGAACTCATTTACTAGTTTTAATTTTTTTTAGTGAGTTTTTTTAGAATTTCTACATAAAAATAATTTCATCCGCTAACAGAGATCATTTTACTGTCTTCCCAATCTGGATGCCTTTTTTAAAAATTTATTTATGATAGTCACACAGAGAGAGAGAGAGAGAGGCAAAGACGTAGGCAGAGGGAGAAGCAGGGTCCATGCTGCTTCGACGTGGGATTCGATCCCGAGTCTCCAGGATTGCGCCCTGGGCCAAAGGCAGGCGCCAAACCGCTGCGCCACCCAGGGATCCCCTGGATGCCTTTTATATCTTTATTTTGGGTAATTGCCATGACTAGAACCTCCAGTACAATATTGAGTAGAAGTGGTAAAAGGAGATATTTTTGTCTTATTCCTGATCTTAAAGTGAAAGTATTTAATCTCTTACCATTAAATATGAAGCTAGCTGTGCATTTTTTGGAGATGCTATTTATTAGGTTAAAGAAGTTCCCTTTGGGTAACCCGGGTGGCTCAGCGATTAAGCACTGCCTTCGACCCAGGGCATGATCCTGGAGACCTGGGATTGAGTCCTACATCCGGCTCCCTGAATGGAGCCTGCTTCTCCCTCTGCCTGTGTCTCTGCCTCTCTCTCTCTCTCTCTCTCTCTCTGTGTCTTGTGGGACCCAGGAAATTTAACAAAATCTCCTACCCCTGGACAAGCAGAGCAGGACTGACTCTATTTTGGGCTACACCCGCCTTGTGCTGACCTGCTTATTACTTAGGGCACTGCCCCGCCCTAGTCAAAGACCAGGACATCCAGCTTCCAAAAACAAACAAACAAACAAACAAAACAAAACAAAACAAAAGGCCAGGGCACACCCTAATGGAAATCCGGCTCAGTGGACCAGCATGACTGTGCAACTTTCTGCGTATCCCATTGGCCACCGGCCCCTATAAAGTTGCTAAGGCTCTTAGTCTCAGCGTCCAAGTCCCTGCTCCGCTGTGTCGGGTACACTTGGACCCAGGCTCAAGCTTGTAAATAAACCCTCGTGTGTTTGCATCGGTGTCGGCTCCTTGGTGGTTTCTCGGATTCGCGATCTTGGGCACAACAGTCTCTCATGAATAAATAAATAAAATCTTAAAAAAAAAAAAAAAAAAAAGAAGTTCCCTTCTATTTCTTGTTTAAGTGTTTTGTTTTTTTTTTTAATTTTTAAATTTTCCCAAATGCTTTTTCTACATCTATTGAGATGATTATGTGGTTTTTGCCCTTAATTGTATGATATGTATTACATTAAGTGATTTTAAGATGTGAAGCCACCTTTGCATTTCTGGGATAAATTCCACTTGATGATGGTGCTTAATTCTTTTAAAATGTTTGTTTCAATTTGCTAGTGTTTTGTTGTAGAATTTTGCATCTATTTTCAGAAAAGATATTGGTCTTCAGTTTTCTTTTCTCATGAGGTCTTTTTCCGGTTTTGGCCTCAGTGTAATGGCGTGATAAAATGATTTGGAAAGTGTTTTATCCTCTTTTATTTTTTTGGAAAAGCCTGGGAAGAATTGGTATTTTTTTAGATTTTATTTCAATTCAAGCTAGTTAACATATAGCATATTATTAGCTCCAGGGGTAGAATTTAGTGATTCATCACTTGCATATAACACCCTGTGCCCATGGCAACAAGCGCCCTCCTCAATGCCCATCACCCATTTACCCCAGCCCCTCACCCACCTCCCTTCCAGCGACCCTCAGTTTGTTTCCTATGTTCAAGAGTCTCTTATGGTTTATCTCCCTCTCTGTTTTTACCTTATTTTATCCCCCCCCCTTCCCCTATGTTCATCAGTTTTGTTTCTTCAATTCCACATACGAGTGAAGTCATATGGTATTTGTCTTTCTCTGACTTATTTCACTTAGCATGATATCCTCTAGTTCCATCCATGTCGTTGCAAATGGCAAAATTTATTTCTTTTTTTGGATGGCTAAATAATATTCCACTGTGTATAAATAAAAAAATATATATATATGTATATAAAGAGAATTAGTACTAATCCTTATTTAAATGTTTGATAGAATTCATCAGTGAAGATATCTATGTCTGGTATATTTATTGTGGTAGTTTTCTAATTATATTCAATTTCTTTATTTATTACAGGTCTATTCAAGTTTTCTATTTCTTCTTGATTCAATTTCAGTATCTCTTTTAAGCATTTGTCTATTTCTTCTACATTATTTATTGGCATACAGTTATTCATAGTATTCCTTATAATCTTTTAAAATTTCTGTCTGCAGTATTGCTCCTCCTTTCATTTTTTATTATGTAAATCTGAGCCTTTTTCCTTCTTTTTGCTTTTTGTGTGGTCAGACTAGCTAAACATTTGTCAATTTTGTTTTCTTTTCTTTTTTTTTTTCAATTTTGTTTTCTTTTCAAAGAACCAAATCAGTCTTTTAAATTTTTCTGTGTTGTCTTTCTATTTTCCATTTTGCTTATCCATGCTTTAATCTTTATTATTTCCTTCCTTTTGTTTGCTTTAGGTTTAGTTTGCTTTTGTTCCCACTGTCTTCAAGCGGAAGTTAGCGATTTAAGATATTTTTCTTTTTAAATTTGTTGTTTATTTCCCTCCAAATACCGTTTTAGTTGCATTACATAAGTTTTGGTAAATTTTCTTCATTTTGACTCATCTCAAAGTGTTTTATTATCTTCCTTGTGATTTCTATTTTGATTCATTAGTTATTTGGGAATATATTGTTCTATTTCTACATGTTTGTGAGTCCCCAATTTCTTTTTGTTATTGATTTCCCTTTTTCACTCTATTATGGTTGTAGAACGTCCTTTATATAATTTAAAATAAAAAATCATTGATACTTGTTTATATTCTGGCAATGATCTATCTTGGTGAATGGACTTGAGAGATTCTGCTATTGTTTGGTCTATAAAGGTCTTTTAAGTATAGTTGGTTCATAAATATTGAAATCTCTATTTCCTTGTTTATCTTCTTTCTAGTTCTGTTATTGAAAGGAGAGTATTAAAGTCTCTATTATTGTCAAATTGTCTATATTCCCCTTCAATTCTGTCAGCTTTTGCATTTTGGTGGCTCTGTTGTTAAGTACATATATGTTTATAATTGTTGTATATTCCTGATAGGTTGAGTCTTTTATCATTACAAAATGTTCCTCTTAATTTCTAATCTATTTTAGCCTCTCCTGCTTTCTTATGATTGCTGTTTTATAATATATCTTTCTTCCACCCTTTTACTTCAATCTATTTGTATCTTTGAATATACGATGTATCTCTGGGAGCACCTGGGCAGTTCAGTTGGTTAAGTGTCCAACTTTTGATTTAGGTTCAGATCACAATATCAGGGTTGTGAGATAGAGTCCTGCATCAGGCTCTACACTGGCTGTGGAGCCTGCTAAAGATCCTCTCTCTCTCTACCTCTGCCCCTCCAACCCCATGTGCTTTCTCTCTCTCAAAAATAAATAAAATCAATCAATCAATCAATCAATCAATCAATCTCTGGTGACAATATATAGTTGAATTTTCCCCCCAGTCTGACAGTTTTGGCTATTTTATTGATTGATGATATACTCACGTTTAATTTATATGGATACAATTGAAATTACATATACTACTTTATATTTTGTTTTTTATGTCTCATCATTTTTGTTCCTCTGTTCTTCCTTTACTATCTCTTTGTTTGTTTCTCTAGGGTTTACCAAATACATCTTAACTTATTAGAACCTACTTTAGACTTATATTCACTTAATTCCAGTGAGATATAGATATGACTATAGCTCTATTCCCTTTTTCCTTTTTGGTGCTGTTATTGTATATATCAAATCTATATATGTTACACATCCAATAATATAATGCTACAATTATTACTTTGTGTACTTTTAGGTCTATTAAAGGAGCTGAGAAAAGAAAAAAGCAAGTATGTATTTATAGACTTTGATATATTAACTTTAATATTTACAATTTCTGGTTCACTTCATTGCTCCTACAGATTTGAGTTGCCATCTGATATCATTTCCTTACTCCAATACAGCTTTTATCCCATATACCTTCTTTTTTTTTTGCTATTATGGGCAAATATATTTCTATATGTTATGGGTTTATTTTTTTTTTTTTTTTTTTTTTTTTTTTTTAATTTTTATTTATTTACTTATGATAGTCACAGAGAGAGAGAGAGAGAGGCAGAGACACAGGCAGAGGGAGAAGCAGGCTCCATGCATCGGGAGCCTGATATGGGATTCGATCCCGTGTCTCCAGGATCACGCCCTGGGCCAAAGGCAGGCGCCAAACCGCTGCGCCACCCAGGGATCCCTCTGTTGTTAAGTACATATATGTTTATAATTGTTGTATATTCCTGATAGGTTGAGTCTTTTATCATTACAAAATGTTCCTCTTAATTTCTAATCTATTTTAGCCTCTCCTGCTTTCTTATGATTGCTGTTTTATAATATATCTTTCTTCCACCCTTTTACTTCAATCTATTTGTATCTTTGAATATACGATGTATCTCTGGGAGCACCTGGGCAGTTCAGTTGGTTAAGTGTCCAACTTTTGATTTAGGTTCAGATCACAATATCAGGGTTGTGAGATAGAGTCCTGCATCAGGCTCTACACTGGCTGTGGAGCCTGCTAAAGATCCTCTCTCTCTCTACCTCTGCCCCTCCAACCCCATGTGCTTTCTCTCTCTCAAAAATAAATAAAATCAATCAATCAATCAATCAATCAATCAATCTCTGGTGACAATATATAGTTGAATTTTCCCCCCAGTCTGACAGTTTTGGCTATTTTATTGATTGATGATATACTCACGTTTAATTTATATGGATACAATTGAAATTACATATACTACTTTATATTTTGTTTTTTATGTCTCATCATTTTTGTTCCTCTGTTCTTCCTTTACTATCTCTTTGTTTGTTTCTCTAGGGTTTACCAAATACATCTTAACTTATTAGAACCTACTTTAGACTTATATTCACTTAATTCCAGTGAGATATAGATATGACTATAGCTCTATTCCCTTTTTCCTTTTTGGTGCTGTTATTGTATATATCAAATCTATATATGTTACACATCCAATAATATAATGCTACAATTATTACTTTGTGTACTTTTAGGTCTATTAAAGGAGCTGAGAAAAGAAAAAAGCAAGTATGTATTTATAGACTTTGATATATTAACTTTAATATTTACAATTTCTGGTTCACTTCATTGCTCCTACAGATTTGAGTTGCCATCTGATATCATTTCCTTACTCCAATACAGCTTTTATCCCATATACCTTCTTTTTTTTTTGCTATTATGGGCAAATATATTTCTATATGTTATGGGTTTAATAATATGTTATATACGTATTATTCATATAATAGCTATTTAATCAGTTAAGAGAAGAAAAGCACAGAAATATATATATTTATACTGTCTTTCATAATTACATAATTACCTTTTTTAGTACTCTTGTCTTGTTATGTGGATATGAAGTGCTGTCTTGTGTCACTTGCATTTAGCCTGAAGAAGTTTCCTTACTAACTTAGTATTTATTATAAGGCAGCTCTGCAAGCAGTTTTTCATTTACCTGTAAATGTCTTTATTTCACCTTCATTTTAAAAATTGTTTTTCTGGGTAGAAGATTTTTGATTGGGGGCACCTGGGTGGTTCAGTGGTTGAGTCTCTGCCTTTGGCTCAGATCATGATCCTGGGGGTCCTGGGATCAAGTCTCACATTTGACTCCACACAGGGAGCCTGCTTCTCCCTCTGCCTATGTCTCTCATGAATAAATAAATAAAATCTTAAAAAAAAAAAAAGATTTTTGGTTGGATTTGTTTTTCTTTCAATACTTGTAATGTGTTATCCCACTACCTTCTGGTCTCCATTATTTCTGAAAAAAAAAATTGTTAATCTTATTAGAGTACCCTTGTAAGTGACGAGTCATTTAACTCTTGCTGCTTTAGAAATTTTCTCCTTGTCTTTGGCTTTCAGCATTTTTCCTATGATGTTTCCAGATGTGAAACATCCTGCGTTTATTTGAGTTCTTTGAGCTTCTTAGGTGTGCAAGTTTTTTAAAAATCAAATTTGGGGTGTTTTCACGTCATCATTTTGTCTAGTTTTTTCCCTGCTCCTTTCCCCTCTCCTTCTGGTACTTCCCTTACTTAATGGTATCCCACAAGAAAGGGCAACCCTCTTGCCCTGTTGGTGGGGTTGAATCTGGTGAAGCCACTTCCGAAAAGAGTATGGAGTTTCCTCAAAAAGCTAAAAATAGAATTACCCTATGATCCAGCAATCACACTATTAAGTATTTACCCAAAGAATGCAAAAACACAAATTTAAAGAGATACATGCACTTCTATGTTTACAGCAGCATTATCTACAATAGCCAAATTATGGAAACAGTCCAAGTATCCACCAATTGATGGATGAATAAAGAAGATGTGGTCTATATACAGTAGAATATTAGCCATAAAAAGAATGAAATCTTGCCATTTGCAATGACATGGAAGAGCTAGAGAGTATTATGCTAAGTGAAATAAGTCTGTTGGGGGAAGACAAATACCACATCTTCTTTATCTACTTATATGTGTAATTTAAGAAACAAAACAAATGAGCAAAGGGTGGGGAGAGAAAGTGTCAAACTGAGAAACAGATTCTTAAGTATAGAGAAAAAGCTAATAGTTCCCAGAAGGGAGATGGCTGGGAAGATGGCGGAAATAGGTGATGGGGGATTAAGGAATGCACTTATGATAAACAGCAGGTGCTGTATGGAAGTGTTGAATCACTGTATTGTACACCTGAAACTAATATTATACTATATGGTAACTAACTGGAATTTAAACTAAAACTTAAAAAAAAGGGGGTATCCTACATTTCTCTGTTCATTATTCTTCATTCTATTTTCTTTCTATTCCTTGGACCTCATAATATATCTTCCTATCTTCAAGTTCATTAATTATTTCTTCTGCCACTTTAAATCTACTATTGAGTTCCTCTAGTCATTTTTCATTTGATTATTGTAATTTTCAACTCTAAAATTTCCATTTGTTTTTAAAAATAATTTCCTTATCTTTATAGACATTTTCTATTTGGTGTGACATTGTCATCATAGCTTCCTTGTTAAGCTGTCTACTTCATTTGATATTACACACAACTGTTAGTCTTCACTAACTGCTAGCTGATGATGCTCTGTTGTTCTACACAATGTCCAAAGGAGGTAGAAGGCCATAGCTCAAGTGCCACAGAGTCATGCTGTTCTTACAGAGATTTAATAGATTTTTAAAGAAGAGTGTTTCTTTATTTGATATTTTCCCTTAGGACAATTACAATTTTTGCCAGTTATGGTGTTTCACTGGGAACAGGTGCATGGAGCTCTTCATGTCACCATTCCAGAAGCATTTTTTGCTTTTTTTTTTTTCTTTTGAGAGAGAGAGAGGAAGAGTGAGCATGACCCAAGGGGAGAGGGGCAGAGGGAGAGACTCTCAAACAGGCTGCATGCTCAGGCAGATCCAGATGCAGGGCTCTATCTCAGGATCCTGAGATTATGACCTGAGCAGAAATCAAGAGTCAGATGCTTAATTAACTGAGCTACCTTAGGTGCCCCTTTGCTTTGTTTTTTAATTCTAGAGAGGATACTTTTATTTTTATAATATATAAAAAGTATATAAGTAGATCTAAATTTTAACACATAACATTAATGGTAATAATCCTGGGTATGGAATTGAGTGGTTTATTTTATTTTATTTTTTTAAATTTTTAAAATTTATTTATGATAGTCACACAGAGAGAGAGAGGCAGAGACATAGGCAGAGGGAGAAGCAGACTCCATGCACCGGGAGCCGGACGTGGGACTCGATTCCGGGTCTCCAGGATCGCGCCCTGGGCCAAAGGCAGGCGCTAAACCGCTGCGCCACCCAGGGATCCCCTGAGTGGTTTATTTTAATGAGATTTACTGAAGTGTAATTAAACTAAAATATGTGCATCCATTTTAGGTGAACCTTTCAATGAGCTTGACAAATACAACCACAGCATATTTAAGATATAGAACATTTCTATCATCACCATATTTAAGATAAAGATCATTTCTCTAATCTGTCCTTTTTCAATAATCTCAACCCCAACTATGTCTTCTAGAATTTTACTGAAATATACTTTTATGTTTGGCCTCTTTCATTCAGGATGTTTCTGAGATTTATCAATGTTGCTGCATGTAGTAAAGTTTATTTCTTTTTATTGTTGAGTAGTATTACACTGTTTCCTCATAGCATAATTTGTTTATCCAGTTGTCTGTTGATGAACATTTGGGTTATTTCCAGTTTTTGAAAATTATCAAGAAAGTTGCTAAGAATATTTATGTACAAGTTCTATATAGACATATATTTACATTTTTCTTGAATAAATAAGTAGAATTGCTTATATTTTGGCTTTATACTTTTGACATTTGTTTTCAAAGTGATTGTAACATTTTACATTCCTACCAGCAATGTATGGAGGAGTTCTAGTTGTTCTACAACTCACCAGCATTTGTTACTGTCAGTCTTTCAAATTTTAGCCATTCAAGTTGCTGCAGTGATATTGTATTTTCAATTCTTGTTTCTCTGACGACTAATAAAGCTTGGTACCTTTTCATGCGCTTGACTGATTTTTAAAAATTGTGATAAAATACACAAAGCATAAAATTTACCATCTTAACCATTTTTATGTGTACAGTTCAGTTGGCATTTTAGTACAACCATATTGTTGTACAATCATCTACATCCATCTACAGAAAGCTTCTCATTTTGCAAAATTGAAACTCTGTACCTATTAAATAACAATTTCTGATCTTCCTCTCCCCCAAGATCCTGGCAATTATTGTTCCACTTTCCATCTCTGAATTTTATGACTCTAGGTTACTCATATAAGTGGACTCATACAGTATTTGTCCTTTTGTGACTGGCTAATGTCATGTAATACAATGTCCTCAAGGTTCATCCATGTTGAAGCATGTGTTAGAACTCTTTTTTTTTTAATTTATTTTTATTTATTTACTTGTGAGAGAAGAGAGAAAAATAACATTAGTGGGGAGTGGGGAGAAGCAGACTCCCTGCAGAGCAGCAGGCCTGATGTGGGGCTCATTCCCAGGACCCTGAGATCATGATCTGAGCTGAAGGCAGATTTTTAACTGATGGAGCCCCCCAGGTGCCCCCAGAATCCCTTTTCCTTTTTATACCTGAATAATATTTCATAGTATTTATACACTACCATATTTTGTACCACATTTTGTTTATCCATTCATTTGTTGATGGATCTTTAGGTTGTTTCCACATTTGGCTCATGTGAATAATGCAGAATAACAAGGGTGCAAAATATGTGTTTTGGTCTCTGCTTTCAATTCTTTGGGGATATAAACCCTGAAGTGGAATTGGTGGATTATATGGTTATTGTGTCATTTATTTTTTAAAGAACTGTTTACATAGTGGCTGTACAAAATAGTACATACTTATATTTTAATATAAAATAATATTCTCATCAATAGTGCACAAGGGTTCTAATTTTTCCACATCCTCATCAACACTTGGTTGGGTATTTTTTGTTTGTTTGTAATAATAGCCATCATAATGGATGTGAGATGACATCTTATTGTGGTTTTGATTTGCATTTCCCTAATGATTAGTGATGTTGAGCATCTTTTCATGTGTTTTTGGGTATTTGCAAATCTTTTTGAGAGTAACACCTTCTCATGTGGTATATGTATACAAAGGAATATTACCCAGCCATTAGAAACGACAAATACCCACCATTTGCTTCGACATGGATGGAACTGGAGTGTATTATGCTGAGTGAAATAAGTCAATCGGAGAAGGACAAACATTATATGGTCTTACTCATTTGGGTAATATAAAAAATAGTGAAAGGGAATAAAGGGGAAAGGAGAAAAATTGAGTGGGAAATATCAGAAAGGGAGACAGAACATGAGAGACTCCTAACTCTGGGAAAAGAACAAGGGGTGGTAGAAAGGGAGGTGGGGTGGGGTGGGGTGACTGGGTGATGGGCACTGAGGGGGGCACTTGATGGGATGAGCACTGGGTGTTTTTCTATATGTTGGCAAATTGAACACCAATAAAAAATAAAATAAATGAATAAATAAATAAATAAATAAATAAATAAAATTTAAAAAAGAGAGTAACATCTTCTCAAGTCCTTTGCCCATTTTCAAAATCATTCCTTTTTTTTCAACTGTTGGAATTCTTTATATATATATATATATATATATATATATATATATATATATATAAAATATTAACCCCTTACTAGATGTATTATTTACATATATTTTCTCCTATTCTGTGGGTTGCATTTTCACTCTGTCGATCATGTTCTTTGATGCATAAAAGTTTTTAATTTTGATGTAGTTCAATTTATCTATTTTTAATTTTGTTGTCTGCGCTTTTTAGTGTCATATCCAAGAAATTACTGCCCTTGATTCACTTTGAATTAAATTTTGTATATGGTATAAGGTAAGCATCCAACTTCATTCTTTTGCATGTAAAAGTGTTTGGGTTAAATTGGTGTTTCTTCCTCAAATGTTTGATTGAATTTTATAATAAAGCCACCTGAACCTGAATTCTTTGTGGAAATTTGAAATTAAGGATTCTATTTCTTCAGAAGATAGGAACGTTCAGATTTTTATTTCTTTCTGTGTTAATTTGGTAATCTCTATCTTTCATGGAATTGTCTAGTCTATCATAAGTACTATCTGAATTGTTAAATATACTAATATATTATTAATATTTCTTATTTTATTTCTGGAGAATCTGTGATGGTGCTGCTTCCTTAATTCTTGGTATTAACAGTTTACTTTCTAATTCATTTTTTTGACTAATCTAGCTAGAGGTTTACCAATTTTTTTTCAATTAGCAATAATCGATAAACCTCATTGGCTATGATATTGCCACTGCACAAAGCTCCACTTTTTTTTTTATATATATATATTTTTTATTTATGATAGTCACAGAGAGAGAGAGAGAGAGAGGCAGAGACATAGGCAGAGGGAGAAGCAGGCTCCATGCACCGGGAGCCCGATGTGGGATTCGATCCCGGGTCTCCAGGATCACGCCCTGGGCCAAAGGCAGGCGCTAAACCGCTGCACCACCCAGGGATCCCCTCCACTTTTTTTTTTTTTTAAGATTTTATTTATTTATTCATGAGAGAAACAGAGAGGCAGAGACATAGGCAGAGGGAGAAGCAGGGTCCCTTTGGGGAGCCCAATGTGGGACTTGATCCCAAGACCCCAGGATCACGACCTGAGCCAAAGGCCAACCTCAATCACTGAGCCACCCAGGTGCCCCAAGGTTTACCAAACTTATTGATCTTTTCAAAGAAGTGGTTCTTTTGATTGATTTTCTCTATTTTTGTCTGGTTTTGGCTTCATTAATTTCCAATATAATCTTTATTGTTTCTTCCTTCTATTTTTCTAAGATGGGATCTAAGGTAATTGATTTTAGGTCTTCTTAATTATTTATGTATTTGTCGTTGAAAAATATTTTTAAAATGTATTTTAGAAAGAGAGAGATTGTGAGTGAACAGGAGGAGGAACAGAGTGGGAGGGAATGAGAATTTGAAGCAGACTCCACATTGAGCAAAGAGCCTGACTTCAGGCTCAAACACAACTGCAAGATCATGACCTGAGCTGAAACTGAGAGTCCAGCACTTACCACCCACTTGCCCCTTGATCTTCTTTTTTAATATAAATACCTAATGCTTTTTTTCTCTAAAGCATAACTTTAGCTAAGTACATCCCACAGATTTTGTAGAAATATTTTCTCATTGTTCTTACAATTTCTTTTTTGACTATGGTTTATTTAATTTCCAAATATTTTGTGCTTTATAGTTATCTTTAGTTATTGATTTCTAACTAAATTGCATTTTGTAAGGGCTCTATGTGATTTCTATCCTGTTGAGTTTATGGAGACTACTTTTATGGCTCAGCATATGACAAATGTCCCATTGGCACTGATAACACTGCAAAGTCTGCCATTGCTGGGTGAAGTGTTCTTTAAAAGATAATTAGATCCACTTATGTGAAAGGATTATTCAAGTTTTCTATATTCATATCTGTTTTTCGATCTGCTATTTCTATTAATTATGGAGGTGCTGAAATATCCAACTCTAATTGTGGATTTGTCTTTTTCATTTTTGTCAGTTTTTTCCTCAGATATTTTGGGGTGTTTTTTTTTTTTGTCTGTTTTTTATTTTTCTGTTTATTTCAAGTTTTTATTTAAATTCTAGTTAGTTAGCGTATACAAAATTGATTTCAGGTGTAGACTTTAGTGATTCATCACTTTGCATATAACACACAGTACTCATGACAAGTGTCCTCCTTAATACTCATCACCCATTTAGCCCCTCCCCCAGCCACCACCCTCAACACAATTCTCAGTTTGTTTTCTACAGTTAAGAGTCTCTTAGAAAAAAAAAAAAAAAAAGAGTCTCTTAGGATTTGTTTCCCTCTCTCTTTTCTTTCTTCTCATATGTTCATCTGTTTTATTCCTTAAATTCCACATATGAGTGAAATCATACAGCGTTTGTCTTCCTTTGATTGACTTATTTTGCTTAGCATAACCCTCTAGCTCCATCTCTGTCATTGTAAATGGCAAGAGTTCATTCTTTTTTTTTTTCAAAGATTTTTTATTTATTTATTCATGAGAGACACAGAGAGATAAAGAGGCAGAGGCACAGGCAGAGGGAGAAGCAAGCTCCATGCAAGGAGCCGGATATGGAACTTGATCCCAGGTCTCCAGGATCATGCCCTGGGCTGAAGGCAGTGCTAAACCACTGAGCCACCGGGGCTGCCCAAGTTCATTCTTTTTAATGGCTGAGTAATATATACCACCTCTTCTGTATCCATTCATCAGTCGATGGACATTTGGGCTCTTTTCTATAGACTATTTGGCTATTGTTGATAATGCTGATATAAACATCAAGGTGCATATGCCCCTTCAAAACTGTGTTTTTTGTATCCTGTGAGTAAATACTTAGTGGTTATAATTGCTGAATTGTAGGGTAGTTGTATTTTTAACTTTTTGAAGAAACTCCATACTGTTTTCTAGAGTGGCTACAATAGTTTGCATTCCCACCAACAGTGTAACAGGGCTCCTCTTTCTCTGTATCCTTGCCAACATTTGTTGTTTCCTGTGTTATTAGTTTTAGCCATTCTGACAGGTGTGAGGTGGTATCTCTGTGGCTTTGATTTGTATTTCCTTGATATGAGTGATGTTGAGCATCTTTTTAAAAAGATTTATTTATTTATTAGAGAGAAAGAGAGCATGGAGAAGAGGGGCAGAGGGAGAGGGAGAGAGAGAGAGAATCTCAAGCAGACTCCCCGTTGAGCACAGAGCCCAATGCAGGGCTTGATCTCACAACCCAGAGCTCATGACCTGAGTTGAAATCAAGAGTCTCATGATTAACCAACTGAGCCACCCAGACATCCCAGTGATGTTAGCATCTTTTCTTTTCTTTTTAAAATTTAAATTCAATTAAAATTTAAATTTCATATAGTGTATCATTGGTTTTAGAGGTAGAGTTCAATAATTCATCAGTTGCATATAACACCCAGTGCTCATCACCTCACATACTCTCCTTAATTCCCATCACTCAGTTATCCCATTCCCCCACCCACCTCTGCTCCAGCCACCCTCAGTTTTTTATAGTTAAGAGTTTCTCATGATTTTTTTCTCTCCCTGATTTTTTTCTCTCCCTTTTTCTTTCCATTCAGTTATCCCCCCTTTCCTCTATGATCCTCTGCCCTGTTTTTATATTCCACACATCACATCTACACTCTTTCCATAGTTTGGATATTGTGGACATTTGAGGCATCTTTTCATGTGTCTGTTATGCATTCTGTGTCTTCTTTGGAAAAATGTCTGTTCATGTCTTCTACCCGTTTCTTAACTGGATTATTTATTTTTTGGGTGTTGAGTTTGATAAGTTCTTTATAGATTTTGGATATTAACCCTTTATCAGATAAGTCATTTGCAAATATCTTCTTTCATCCTGTAGGTTGTCTTTAGTTTTGTTGGTTTTTTCCTTCACTGTGCAGAAACTTTTATTTTGACAAAGTCCCAATAATCCATTTTTGCTTTTATTTCTCTTGCCTCCAGTGGCATGTCCAGTAAGAAGGTGCTGCAGCAGAGGTCAAGGAGGTTGCTGTCTGTGTTTCCTCTAGGATTTTGGTTGTTTCTATCTCACATTTAGGTCTTTCATCCATTTTAAATTTATTTTTGTGTATGGTGTAAGAAAGTGGTTGAGTTTCATTCTTCTGCATGTTGTTGTCCAGTTTTCTCAACACCATTTGTTGTCATTTTTCCATTGGATATTATTTCCTGATTTGTCAAAGAAAGATTAGTTGATCATATAGTTGTGGGTCCATTTCTAGGTTCTCTATTCGGTTCCATTGATCTATATGTATGTTTTTGTGCCGATACCATACTGTCCTGGTGACTACAGTTTTGTAACATAGCCTGAAGATGGGAATTGTGATGCCTCTAGTTTTGCTTTTCTTTTTTAAGATCATGTTGGCTATTTGGGATCTTTTGTGGTTCCATACAAATTTTAAGATTGCTTATTCTAGCTCTGTGAAGAGTGCTGGTGGTATTTTGATAGGGATTGCATTGAATGTGTAGATTGCTTTGGGTAGTATAGACATTTTAACAATATTTGATCTTCCAATCCATGAGCATGGGAAGTTTTTCCATTTCTTTGTGCCATCTTCAATTTATTTCATAAGCATTCTATAGTTTTCAGCATGCAGATCTTTTATGCTTAGGCTTTTTCCTAGGTACCTTATGGTTTTGATGCAACTGTAAATTGGATTGATTCCTTAATTTCTCTTTCAGTTGCTTCATTTTTGGTGTATAGAAATGCTATCTCTGGGTGGCTCAGCGGTTTAGCCCCTGCCTTTGGCCTAGGGTGTGATCCTGGAGTCCCGGGATCGAGTCCCGGCATAGGGCTCCCAGCATGGAGCCTGCTTCTCCCTTTGCCTGTGTCTCTGCCTCTCTCTCTCTTTCTCTATGTCTATAATAAATAAATCTTTTTTTTTTTAAGAAATGCAACGGATTTCTATACATTGATTTTATATCCTGTGACTGCTTAATTTGTGTATCAGTTCTAGCAATTTTTGGGTGGAATCTTTCAGGTTTTCTACGTAGAGTATCATGTCATCCACAAATAGTGAAAGCTGCTTGATTTCTTTCTTACCAATTTGGATGCCTTTTATTTCTTTCTGTTGTCTGATTGCTGAGGCTAGGACTCCTAGTACTATGTTAAATAACAATGGTGAAAGTGGATATCTCTGTCTTCTTCTTGACTTTAAAGGAAAAGCTCTCAGTTCTTCCTACTGAAGATGGTATTAGCTGTGGTGTTTTCAAGTATAGCCTTTATGATGTGAGGTACGTTCCCCCATCCTTACTTTGTTGAGAGTTTTTATCAAGAATGGACTCTGTAGGGGATCCCCAGGTGGCTCAGTGGTTTAGTGCCTGGCTTCAGCCCAGGACGTGATCTTGGAGTCCCAGGATCGAGTCTCATGTCGGGCTCCCTGCATGGAGCCTGCTTCTCCCTCTGCCTGTGAATCTGCCTCTCTCTCTCTCTCTCTCTCTGTCTCTCATGAATAAATAAAGTCTTTTAAACAAATTTTTTTAAATCTTTTTAATCATTTTGTTGGATAACTAGGTTTTTTTAATATTTTATTTATTCATGAGAGACACATGAATGAGTTTGGAAGTTTTCATTTCTATTTTTTGGAAACAGTTTGAGAAGAATAAATATTAACTCTTCTTTAAATGCATGGTAGAATTCCCCTGGGAAACCATTTGGCCCTAGACTTCTGTTTGTGAAGACATTTTTGATTAATTAAGTTCTCTGCTGGCTAGGGTTTGTTCAAATTTTCTATTTCTTCCTGTTTCAGTTTGGTAGTTTGTGTGTTTCTAGAAGTTTATCCATTTCTTCCAGATTGCCCAGTTTGTTGGCATATAGTTTTTCATAATATTCTCTTATTATTGTATTTCTGTCATGTTGGTTGTGTTCTCTCTTCTTTCCTTCGTGATTTTATTTATTTAGATCCTTATGCTTTTCTTTTTGATAAGTCTGGTGAGGGGTTTATCAATTTTACTAATTCTTTCAAAGAAATAGCTCTTAGTTTCCTTGATCTATTTTACTGCTTTTGTTTGTTTCTATATCATTTATTTCTGCTCTAATCCTTATTTCTCTTCTTCTGCAGGCTTTAGCCTTTATTTGCTTTTCTTTTGCTAGCTCCTTTAGATGTAAGGTTAGGTTGTGTACTTGAGACAGTTCTCACTTCTTGAGGTAGGCCTGTATTGCTATATACTTCCCTTTTATGACCACCTTTGGTGCATCCAAAGGATTTGGGCGGCCATGTTTTCATTTTCATTTGCTTCAATGTATTTTTTCATTCCTTCTTTAATTTCCTGGTTAACTCCTTCCTTCTTTGGTAAGATGTTCTTTAACCCCCATGTATTTGTCATGTTTCCAAATTTTTTCTTATGGTTGATATCAAGTTTCATAGTATTGTGGTCTGAAAACATGCATGGTGTGATCTCAGTCTTCTTGTACTTGTTAAGGCCTGATTTGTGACCCAGTATTATATGATCTATTTTGGAGAATGTTCTATGTATACTTGAAACGAATGTGTATTCTGTTGCTTTAGGATGAAATGTTGTGTATATATCTGCTAAATCCATCTGGTCCAGTGTGTCATTCAAAGCCATTGTTTCCTTACTGATTTCTGCTTAGATGATGTGTCCATTGCTATAAGTGGGGTGATAAGTCCCTACTATTATTGTACTATTATCAATAAGTTATTTTATGTTTGTTATTAATAATTTTATATATTTGGCTGCTCCCAAGTTAGGGGCATAAATATTTATCATTGTTAGATTTTCTTGTTGGATAGACTGCTTTATTTTGATTTAATGTCCTTCTTCATCACATGTTACAGTCTTTGGTTTAAAATCTAATTTGAAAAAAGAAAAAAAAACTAATTTGTCAGGATACCTGGGTGGCTTAGTGGTTGAGCATCTGCCTTTGGCTCAGGTTGTGAACCCAGAGACCTGGGATCGAGTCCCACATCAGGCTTCCTGCATGGACCCTGCTTCTCCCTCTGCCTATGTCTCTGCCTCTCCCTCTCTCTGTATCTCTTATGAATAAATAAATAAAATCTTTTTAAAAAATCTAATTTGCCTGATAAAAGTATAGTTATTGGGCTTTTTTTGATGTCTATTTGCATGTTAAATGGCTTTCCATCACCTTTTTCAATCTGCAGGTGTCTTTAGGTCTAAAATGAGTCTCTTTAGGCAGCATATAGATAGGTCTTTTCTCTTTTTTTTTATCCATTCTGATACCCTATGTCTTTTGATTGGCACATTTAGTCCATTTATATTTAGAGTGATTATTGATAGATATGAATTTAGTGACAGCGGATTATTACCTGTAAAGTTGGTGTTTCTGGAGATTTTCTCTGTTCCTTTCTAGTCTTTGTCACTTTTGGTCTTTCCCACTCAAAGAATGCCATTTAATATTTCTTGCAGAGCTGGTTTAGTGGTCTTGAACTCCTTCAGTTTTTGCTTGTCTGGGAAACTCTTTGCCTATCCTTCTATTCTGAATGACAGCCTGGCTGGACTAAGTATTCTTGACTTCATATTTTTTTCCATTGAGCACATTGAATATATCATGCCACTTTCTTCTGGGATGCTAAGTTTCTGTGGATAGATGTGCTGTGAACCTAATTTGTCTTCCCTTACTGGTTAAGAACTTTTTCTCTCTTGCTGCTTTCAATATTCTTTACTTGTCTGTGTATTTGTAAATCTTGGTATGTCTTGGTGCTGGCCAGTTTTAGTTGATTTTTTTTTAAATTTTTTAAAAATTATTTATTTATGATAGTCACAGAGAGAGAGAGAGAGAGAGAGGCAGAGACACAGGCAGAGGGAGAAGCAGGCTCCATGCACCGGGAGCCCGACATGGGATTCGATCCCCGGTCTCTAGGATCGCGCCCTGGGCCAAAGGCAGGCACTAAACCGCTGCACCACCCAGGGATCCCCAGTTTTTGTTGATTTTGATGGCAGTTCTCTGTGCTTCCTGGATTTCAATGTCTGTTTCCTTCCCCATATTAGGGAAGCTTTCAGCTATACTTTGCTTAAATAAACCTTCTCCCCACTTTTTCCTCTCTTCTTTTTCTGGGACTCTTATGATACAAATGTTATTACAATTTATGGAGTCACTGAGTTCCCTAAATCTATATTTGTGATCCAACATTTGTCTTTCCTTCTTCTATTCAGCTTCCTTATTTCCCATAATTTTATCTTCTATATCACTGATTCATTCCTCTGCTTCTTCCATCCTTGTTGTCAATACAGCCAGTCAGTTTTGCACCTTGGCTACAGCATTTTTTATTTCATTATGACTAGTTTTTAGGTATTTTATCTCTGTAGTAAGGGTCTCTCTGGTTTCTTTTATGCTTTTCTCAAGACCAGCTACATCTTTATGGTTGTTGTTTTAAGTTCTGGTTAAAGCATTATTTGTATCTGTTTTGATTAGATCCCTGGCTGTGATCTCTTCTTGTTCTTTCTTTTGGGGTGAATTCCTCCATCTTGGCATTTTTTTCTAGGTTTGTGTTAGGGAAGCCTGTTATGTTTCCTACTCCTGAGCATAATGGCTATATTAAGAATAGGTCACGTACTTTTCAGGGCCTGGTGCTTCAGGAAGTTTTTTTTGGTGTATGCTGTATGCACTCTACTGTTGTGTTTTGGCTACTTTCCCTCAGATCCATCCTCTCAGAGTTTCTCTTTGCCTGCAGTGGGGCAGTGTTTGGACCTAGTCCAGTGTGTGGCAAGTTTTAACTGAGTGTGTTTTGCTCTGCTTGTTAGAAAAGGCTAGATCATATTTGCACTAAAGCTGAAGGTTTGTAGCACTCTATGATCCGACTTGGTGCATATGGAGGGTTTGTGCTGGTCTTCTGGGGGAAGGGCCTGCTGCACTCATTCTCAGGGAAACTTACCCTAGTGGAGATGCATCTGCAGGTCACAGTGGGGGCTTGGTGTAAATGGCACGAGTCTCCACTGAGGGCACTCTTTTGTTCACTGAAGTATGTCTGTGCTGATGGGGGAATGGGGCAGGGTCACCCACTCTCTTGTCTCCAAAGAGGAGAATTCATGCTCACTACTGTTCAGGGAGCCCTCACAGAAAACTGAATAATCTCTCTTCTTGTGTCTCTGGCCCTGTCACAACCCTGCTTTCACCCTGTGTCTGAGCCATCACTCTGCCTACCTCAGGCACACCAGCTTGGTTTCAACACTCTGAGTTTTAGGGACCTGGCAGGGCACAGACCCCCACTAATCCTCTCAGGGAGAGTGTCACTGCACTGGGGCTCATGCTGGTTTTTCCCAGAAAAGCAATCCCATGACTCTGCTGGGGCTTGGCGTTTATGGCAAAACATAGCAAAACGTGCTTCCAGGTTAGCTGCCTTCAGCAGGTGCCTCTGGAGCTATGCTAATTAAGGGGCCACTCAATGGTGCCCCATTGTCTCTTTTGTCCTTTTCTCAACTGCATTCCAAGAAGGGAAACTGTCTTTCCCTGTGCACACCACAGTATCTTCAGACCATGTTGCCCATTCTGGGGCCTCTGTCTTCATTCCCCAAAGAAGCATTGTTAAGCTTGCCAGGCTCAAGCCCAGCAATGGAGCAGACTTCTAAAACTTCAGACTATGAGCTCCACGGCTTATAAAAACTTGCAATAATCAGCCCCTTTTCCTAGTCAATGGTTTTGGACAAGAGTTTTTCTTGTGGAATCCTTTATGTGCTGCTCCCCACCTCCCCACCCCAGCATGTCTCTCTTGGTGATCAGGGTTCCCTATCCTCCACAGCACCTGTAATTCTTTTCTCCCCTAAATCAACTCTCTGCAGCTCCTACCTTCCACGATGTGGCGTTTTTTCTTCCTTTAGATGTGCAATTTGTTCCCTCAGTCCTCAGATGGATTTCTTGGGTGTCAGAATGATTTAATATTTCTCTAGCTGTGTATGGGGGGGACAAGGTAAGTATAAGGTCCCCCTACTATTCCCTACTTCATGTATTTTGAAGCAGTTGGGTGTATTCACATTTAGGACTGTCATTTTCTCTTAGTAACTTGCCATTTTATTATTATGAAACATCCCTCTTTATCTCTGGGAGTAGTCCTTGTTCTAAAGTCTACTTTGTCCAATATGAAGATAGTCATTCCACTTTTCTTATGTTTCATGTTTACATGGTATGTATTTTTCTGTACTTTTACATTTATCCTTCCTGTATGTTTATTTATAAAGATTTTATTTATTTATGTGAGAGAGAGAGAGAGAGAGTGTGTGTGTGTGCTTCAATGGGGGGAGGGACAGAGGGAGAAGAAAAGGGAGAAGCAGACTCCCTGCTGAGGGGCAGCCCAGCCTGAGGCTGTATCCCAGGACCTGAGCAGAGGTGAGATGCATTTTTATTTTTTAGATTTTATTTATTTATTCATGAGAGATACACAGAGAGGCAGAGACATAGGCAGAGGGAGAAGCAGGATCCACACAGCCCAATGTAGTACTCAGTCCCAGGTCTCCAGGTTCACAACCTGAGCTGAAGGCAGATGCTCTACTGCTGAGCCACCTGAGCATCCCTAGAAGTCAGACACTTAACCAACTGAGCCACCCAGGCACCCCCTGTGTCTATATATTTAAAGTGAATTTCTTGTGGAAAGCCATATAGTAAGACTTGACTTTATTAGCCAATTGGACAATCTCTGACTTTTAATGAGAATATTTAATCCCTATGCATTACATGTAATTATTGACATGGCTAGGTTTAAATCTACTGTTTTGCTCTTTGTTTTCTATTTGTCCCATGTACTTTCTTTTTCCTTCTTTTCCTATCTTTTGGATTATTTTTTCGTACTCCATTTTATGTCCTCCATTGAATAATGTATTATACTATTTCATTTTTTAGTGATATAAAGCTTATGATAGACATCTTTAATTATTAGTGTACCTTCAAATGGTATTATGCCACTTCTACAATAATGTAAAATTTTCACCAGTATGTAGTAGATCCTTGAACAGCATGGTGGTAGGGGCACTGACTCCCCTCACAATGCAGTAAAAAATCTGAATATAACTTTTATTTTAAAAAAGATTTTATTTACTTATGCATGAGACACACACAAAGAAAGGCAGAGACATAGAGGGAGAAGCAAACTCCCTGCAGGAACCCCAATGTGGGACTCGACCCTGGACCCTCAGCATACCCTGAGCTGAAGGCAGACACTCAACCACTGAGCCACCCGTGCATCCCTGAATATAACTTTTAACTCTCAAAACGTAACTACTAATAGCCTACAGTTGACTGGGAGACTTACCAATAACATAAACAGTCGATTAACACATATTTTGTATGTTATATGTGTGATATACTATATTCTTACTATAAAGTAAGCTAGAGAAAAGAAAATATTAATAAAAATATAAGGAAGAGAAAATTCATTTACAGTACTGTATTATATTTATCAAAAATAAATCCATGTGTGTAAGTGCAGCCATGCAGTTCAAACCCATGTTGTTAAAGGGTCAGTTGTATTTCCAAGGTCTCTCTGCTCTGTCTGGCCTGAACTTGAATAACTCACATCTGTGAGCTATGAGGGTTCATTTTATTTTATTTTAATTAATTAATTAATTTTAAAGATTTTATTTATTTATTCATGAGAGACCCACAGAGAGAGGCAGAGACACAGGCAGAAGGAGAAGCAGACTCCCTTCGGGGAGCCTGATGTGGGACTCGATCCAGGACCAGGATCACACCTTGAGCAAAAGGCAGACGCTCAACCCCTGAGCCACCCGGCATCCCAATGGGGGTTCATTTTAGAGCTCCCTTGCTAATGTTTTCTGCCTGGCCTCATGGAGTCTCACTCTATGCATTAACCAAAGACGCAAGGAGGAGCCTCTTCAGATTTCTAGCTCTTGTTCTGCCTAGCTTACTGATTTCTGGTACTATGCCCTGCAAATTCCAGCTGCCTCAGCCTTCATAACTCTGATCACTCTTTCCTCAATTTAGCAAAATGCCATGCTTTCCTAGAATCAGCCTTCCCTGCATCACAATCTGAAAAGTAGTTCCAGAAAGAAAAACTGGGACTTGCTTTCACTTCTCTCAGTGCTTACAGTATGGCTTCCTTTGTTACTCACGGTCTGAAAACAATTGTTTTATGTATCTTCTCTGGTGTCTGTTTATTCTAGAGGATAAATCTAGTACCAGTTACTGCTTCATGGCCAGAAGCTACTGTTGCCCCTTTGGTTATATTTGTATTTCTTGTAACTTTAGTTTTGCATTTGTCTATATAGTCTATTTTTTAGATGATCTATTTTTTATCATCACATATGGTTCTTTGAAATCTGTTTATTTCTTTCTACTACTTAGTAATTACTCAGCGGGTAAAATGTGCTTGCAGATATAGTGCTTGAAAGCATTTTTAGGCTAAATATGAGGTTTTTTCAGACTAGTGGTATATGATCTATTATTTATTCAAGCTAGTTTTCACTTCATTTTTATAGCATTTAGTGTATAGAATTTCATTGGTCAGCTCCTAAACAGAATAAAAACGTGACTTAAAGAATAGAAAAATCACAATCTCAGAGTGACTTAGGTATTCAAGAGAAGTTTTACAGTCCTGTTTCTTGTTGTGAGAAAGAACTAGATTTATGCAACCAGTGAGCTAAGCCTTTCTTAAGAATTTACAATAAAAAAGAACATGATTCATGTATGTTCTCTTCATAACTGGGCAGTTCCAATATGTCTAGCCTAATTTATCCTCTTATAATCTAAGCTTATCTTCTCTTTTCCTATCCTTACTGGAGACTAAGATTAAATAGACTTCATTTGCCCAAGTTTCATATTATTGATAAAGCAATCATATTTTTTATATAGCAGTGAGAACCACCAAATACCTCTTTGGGGCTTTATATATAAAAAAATATTTCTTGGTCCCTGCTGGCAACAATAAGATCCTATTCTTATTGATAAAGGTCAGTTTATATGATTCTCTCTGAGTAGTTGACTCATAGTGACTCCCTGGTTTTCTTACCTCAGTGAATTCCAATATTTGTAAAATTAAAAGTAACTACCATTTTGGTAAAAAGAACTAGACTAATATACCATATAAATACCTAAATATATTTAAAATCAGTATAATTAAAACAATGTGGTACTGAGGCAGCAATAGATTGATAGATTAATGGAAGAGAATAGAGTTTAGAAATAGACTCATATATAAGAATTTAGTATATGTTAAAATTAGTATTTCAAATCAATGAAGGAATTATTATTCTTATTTTTAAAGATTTTATTTATTTATTCATGAAAGACACAGAGAGAGAGAAAGAGAGAGAGAGAGAGGCAGAGACACAGGCAGAGGGAGAAGCAGGCTCCATGCAGGGAGCCTGAGGTGAGACTGAGTTCTGGGACTCCAGGATCATGCCCTGAGCTGAAGGCAGACGCTAAACCTCTGAGCTACCCAAGGATTCCCGGAAGGAATTATTTAATAATTTGTGTTAAGACAACATGATAATCATATGGGGAAAAATTGCATTCTTATTTCATAATACTTACAAAAATAGAGTCCATAAGGATTAGAGTGTGTGTGTATGAATGAGCTGATGCATAAAAATGTCTGAAAAGATCTACACCAAGCTCTTCACAGTGATTATTTTTAAGGGGAATGATTAGAAGGGACTTTTACTTTCTTCTTTATCCAGATCTATTTATATCATTACAATTTTTTTTACAATTAGTATATATTACAGATATAATCAGAAAAGTTTTTTTTTTTTTGAACAGCCCTTTTTTTAAGATTTTATTTATTTATTTATTCATGAGAGACAGAGAGAGGCAGAGACACAGGCAGAAAGAGAAGCTGGCTCTACGCAGGGAGCCCGACGTGGGACTCGATCCTGGGTCTCCAGGATCACACCCTGGCTGAAGGCAGACACTTAACCGCTGAGCCACCCAGGCTGCCCTGTTTTGTTTTGTTTTGTTTTGTTTTTTTGAGAGGAAAAGACATAGGCAAAGGGAGAAGAAGCAGGATCCATGCAGGGAGCCTGATGTGGGACTCGATCCTGATCCCAGGAATCCAGGATCATGCCCTGAGCCAAAGGCAGACGCCCAACCGCTGAGCCACAGACGTGTCCCATCAGAAAAGTTTTTCATTTTGAAATAGGAGGTCATAATGAATGGATATTGCCCATGGAAACATGATGAAGTAACAATTGCTACCATTTATTGAGTGTTAATTATGTGCTAGCCCATTCTATAACTGACTTAAGGGCCCACCATAACCCCATGAGACAGGTCCCACTTTGATCCTCCTTAAAAAGTATTGAGGCAGGAATAGATTGATAGACTGGTGGTAAGGCAATTGGAGGGAGGATGGCTTAGAGAGGTCACATAGCTAGTAAGTGGCAGGATCAGGATTCAAACTCTGACAATTTGGCCTCAGAGCTAAGGTCTTGATTACAACACTACATTAACTTTCAGAAATATTGTTGCCTGAACACAGGCATAATATCCCCCGTTTAACACACTTATGGCCACAATGCTTAGACATGATGGAAGCCCAACTATGAATACAGATTGAAATGTAAATATGTTTTCATCAACACTAGAAAAATAGAAAAAGATGTGTGTGGGGGGGGTTATAAAGACTTTCCTGGAAATATCCTATCATGGAATCATTTATGTCCTCCCCGGGAAAATGAAGGTAAAATGAAACCTTCTCTTCCAGGTAGTATATGGCAAAATGTAATCATTTTGCAGATTCTTAGCTGCCAGAACTTTTATGCATTGAATGTCTCTTCTCATTTCTTGAGCACCTGAGATATGCGAGCCTGACATAAAAAGTCCTCTTTTGTCCAGAAGCAAGTTTTCATTGCTATCCTATCAAAACGGGTTAATACTTTGACATGTTAATATTTGAACATCAAGAACAAAGCTGTCAATCTGAGACAAACAATTTGCAGACACCCAAGGGCATTTCAGGATGAACAATTTATGGTTGACAAATTCAATCTAGATCATAGCCATTGACAATGACATTAATTTCTCAATCAGCAGTAAGAGCAGAGTGACCATGCACACTGACAGATAATCAAGTCTGCGAAGAAACTGCATTTTGAGAAGTTCAAGTATAAATGCTTCCTATTTTTTTTAAGAAAAATTTTTTTAAAGATTTTATTTATTTATTCATGAGAGACACACAGAGAGAGAGAGACAGAGACACAGGCAGAGAGAGAAGCAGGCTCCATGCTGGCAGCCTGACGTGGGACTCGATCCTGCGTCTCCAGGATCACACCTTAGGCCAAAGGCGGCGCTAAACCACTGAGCCACCTGGGCTGCCCGGTATTTATGCTTCTTCTTCTTCTTCTTTTTTTAATGCTTAACTATTTTTTAAAAATTTTTATTTATGATAGAGAGAGAGAGAGAGAGAGAGGCAGAGACACAGGCAGAGGGAGAAGCAGGCTCCATGCACCGGGAACCCGACGAGGGAATCCCGGGTCTCCAGGATCGCGCCCTGGGCTAAAGGCAGGCGCCAAACCGCTGAGCCACCCAGGGATCCCAGTATTTATGCTTCTTATAGGTACTGTGTATTTATTCAGTATAACCAAAAGAGTAATTTATTAGGAATTAAAGAGACAAGGGAGAAAGAGAAAATAAAAACCATGAGCTTCTATTGTACTATAGTCCCCTCCCATATAACAAATGCATATTGGATTTACATATATTTTGATCAATCGAGGTTTAGTGATACAGGTTTAAATATATTGATCTCAATTCCCAAAGTGTTAGTTGATTTGTGCTGTCCTACTGCTGCAATGCACCTACCTTTAACCCTTGCTGGCTGCCTACAAGGCAGGAAGGAGTGGAGAAAGCTTAGTGCACAGTCACCCCTCACTGAGAAATCCAAATGTTGTGCCCCAATCATGAGTATCCTATCTTTGCAAAAGAGAGCCATGAGTAGGGTTTGTGAGGGGAATAGTGGAAGGCAAGCTCCCATTGCTTTCTACGTGGCACTCATGATCTGCCTGGGATGAGAGTTGATAAGGAGCAGAAGACACCATTTCTGTTACTACTGAATATGTTGTCAGTGATCTGTCTCCAGCATCAGAGGGCACCAACCTCTCAATCTTCTGGTATCTTTGCAGTTTCTGCACATGATAGTTCATCAGATATTTATTTAGTTATGGTTAAAAGTTGTATGTTGGAAGTTGTTGAAAATAAGGCTGAGGAGGTTGATATCTTTAAGTTAATAAGTAAGGATCCACTGCAGATTCTTGAGAAGTTTTTTTTTTTTTTCTTTCAATGTTTTGGCTAGATTATTGCAGGGTTTCTCAGCCTTGGTACTATGGGCATTTGGGGTGATATAATTTTTGTTGTTGTTGGGGCCTACCCTGTGCATTGTGGAATGTTTAGCAAAATCCCTGGCATCTACCCACTAGGTACTAGTAGCACCCCATAGGTGCAACCACCAAAAATGTCTCCAAACATTGCCAAATATCTCCTGGGGTTGCAAAATTGCCCAGTTGAAAACCACTGGGCTGTTAAGGGGAGTTAGTGAGGTTAGCAGCTGAAGATCAGATGCTCCGATCAGAAGAAGGGGAGCCAAAAAAGGAGGTGGATGGAAGATAATTAATTCAAATGTAATTTGATCTAAGGGTAGTGACTCGTTACTGGTGTTATTTTTTTTTCGTCACTGGTGTTATTATAACTATATGTAGTATTTTGGAGCTTACTAAAGAAGTGTTGTGTGGTACTGAACTAAAAATCTAAGGAACAATTCATGAGGCAGTCGCTTTTGTCTCTTCTGGAAAAATATGAAACCTTACATTGCTTGAAGAAAACTGCAGCCAGAGCTGTCAGGGAAAGGTTATGGCCAGTTGTTCTTTTGCTTGAATAAATTTATCCTTTATGTAACTGAAAATACCAAAAGTAAAACATGTACCTTTTAATGCAAATTGTTATTTTATGTTTATAAAGCTTTCAGTTTATTGTGCTAGAGAAAATGTTGCTGCAGGTTATGCTGTAATTCTCTCCTGCTAAGATGTATATTATAAAAATCTGTGCTGTTACCCTTTGAAATGTGAAGCAATCCTCCTTAAAGTGTGGTGGATGTTATCAAATCAGTTTCAGGAGAGGCTTGCAGGGAGCAGGAACATGAAATACGTATTAGGTAAAAAACAAGTTGGTTCTGAAAAAATTTGTGTTTATTTCCAGTGACAGGAGCTAATAGTAAGTTAGCTAATGTTGCAGCATCTGGTGTCATACTATTTTAACAGAGCTTCTGTTTACTAGTTAAGCAAGGCAGAAATTAGGTGAGGTTTAGGCTGCCTATGATTTGCTACCATGCTTTATTTTCTTAATCTTTATTTTCTGCTCCTTTAAGATCTAAAGAATAGTCATTCTATCTTCCTTTATTTGAGTATTGATAACTGGGATATGTGGATGCTTCTAGGAAATGTCTATTTTCAAAAGATATTTGCTTGGTGGCCTTCACACTGACGACAGCAAAATTCCCTTATTGGGATCCAGCTCTTGATACACGATCTTTAGAAGTAATGACCTTTGGGACAATGATGCCAATCTGACCCCTTATAAAAGTCCACAGAAATGCTTGGGATCATTTACACTGTTTCATTTCTACCATAAAACTGGTTGATACAAGGTGCATGAAATCCACTCCTTTTTTTTTCAAAGTGAGTTTCTAGTGTCATAAAACATTTTGTGTTAAGTTTGTACTTTAAATTCTTGTTTTATATGCCATCTTGAATTTGTCATCAGGTGCAGTGTGAATGTCGGCACCAAGCACTGTGCTTCCTTATGCAATATTTCATTCTCTCAGGACTGTTCCGGTGGAGGAGAGGTCTCTCCAGTGGGCCATTACTGCCATCAGTCTCTGTTCTGGTGTTCCAGCAGTCTCTTCCCTGGCTTTCATTCCATTCAGTCCTTGTGCTCGCTTTGGCAGCCCATATATCATTCCATTCATCCAGTGCCTCAAATAGAACTCTTAGGTGTCCCTTCTTTTCTGACCGTTACTCCCATTACTTCTGCTATATGCCCTCACTTCCTTTCTCCCTTTTCTTCTTTTCTTTTCTTCCTTCATTTCTTAGTCTGTTTCAGCTGCTGAAATAAAATACTAGTAGGCTGAGTTTATTTATTTCTCAGAGTGCTGTAGGCTGTAAGTCCAAGTTCAGGATGCCAGCATGGGGGTGGTGTGAGATTTCATGTTGTGTCCTCACACGGTGGAAGAGGCAAGGGAGCTCTTTTGGGCCCTCTTATAAAGGCATTAATACTATTCCTGAGGTCTCCATCTTCATAACCTAATTACCTCCTGGCCCCACTGCATAATATCATCACTTTGGGCATTAAGATTTAACATATTAATTTGGAAGGGGACACAACATTTCTAGCGTAGCCATTTCCTACATGATATAACAACCTTCAGATAGCAAAGTACCCTATAGCAGTAATCTTGGCTTTTGTGTGAATTCTGATTCCTTTTAGGATGTTCTTTAAGGGAGAGTTTAGCCTTCAGCGGCCAGAAAGGTGGCAGTTCTGCTAACTCAAGTAGTTTTTTGGCTTTTATTCCTCTCAAATAATTTTTTAAAAAGTAACCTTAGAGGTTACTAATGTGGGGCTCAAACTCATGACCCCAAGATCAAGAGACATAGTTCTACCAACTGAGCCACCCAGGTGTCTCTTCCTCTCAAATAGTTTTAAAGTAACATGTCTGCTACAAGAGAACTTGTACCAAATCCTGAGTACTCTTATGCCTATGCCAGTGGGTAGGGAGCAGCAGACTGTAGCACAGATGGTCCTAGGGCCAGACTGTAGAGTTTCAGCTCTGCTGCTCACTAGTATCCTCAATTTGTGGCTTCCATTCCCTGATTCCTAACACAGGGATGTCATCATCAGGTTGTCATAAGGGCTAAGTGAGTTTATCAATGTAAAGTGCTAGCCCATAGTTCACACTTGATGAATGTCAGGTGTAATAACATCACCATCCTTGTCCTCAAAGACCTTGGAAACTAGTTACGGAGATGGGACAACAGACATGAAATAGTTACAGAAAACAGACTATCATAAAGTTTTACATTTGGGGTAAATGTCATGGGAGTTAAAAGAAGAATGAAATGTTTTAGGGTCTATGGTTGGGCAATGTTAATGGAGGCTAAAGGTTGTTTAGGCCAACATACATCTGGTGTTTATCCGTCCTATTACTCAGTCACCCAACTAAAGGTTCACCACATGACATTCACTTTGCTATTCATGTTTGTTACCCCCAAAAGAGTCCCTGTGCTGGGTGCTGGGCTAAATAACCCTTCCATTTGTTGGGCCATTGAATCCTCTCAACAACCCTGGAATTAGGTGGCAATATCACCATTTCACATCTGAAGACACAGAAGTTCAGAGATGTTAGTTTCTCTAAGATGACAGTAATAAACAGCAGAGCTGAGTCTGGAGCACAGGTCATCTGATGGCAGAGCACGTGAAAGAGGGGTATGTAAGGTGCAAAAGGCTGACAGAATAGGTGCAGAGAGGAAGAAACCAATGAGGCCAACACCCCAGTGGGAACAGAACATCTATTGGGTGTCAGAGATAAAATGGGATTGCTATGAGCGGTCTCCTTAGAAAGACACCACAGGACACGCAAAGGAACTTGGACTTGACTTGGTGGCAGTAGGAAGTTACTGGCCCCCGAGCCCTGCAGAAAGTGACGTCATGAAACAAGTTATTATTGAATTTAGCCTGGCTCCAGCCTAATGAGCTAGTGAAAGATTAGAAGGGCAAATTTTGGCTTGAGAAGGCAGCCAGGCAAAAGGAAGTAGGAGAGATGCAGGTGTGAGCTGACCTGGGCCCAGTTCGGGGTGTGCCAACGAGAACAAAGAAATCCATGGGACTCTTTAGAGGCAGACTGCCAGGTCTCCATACCAGCTTGGATGAGGATGAGAAATGAGAAAGAGAGGATCAGAGTGTTCCAGAATTTCTTGCCCTAGCAGTTCTGAAGATAGTGACGTTTCTGACAAGGCAATGAAAATCAGGAAGCTGTGTAGAGAAGGTTTCATTTTGTTTTATGCATATTGAGCTTGAGGCGGCCTGTGGGAATCCTGTGAACATTTGGACAAATAGAGACTGGAGTATGCATGAGAGGTCAAGGCTGGAGACAAAAATCTGAGAATCAGCCATGTGAAGAAAAAAGGACATACCTCCAAGGCAATGATAATGTACCAGGTTAGGTGCCAAAAACAAGAAGAGGCTGCCAAGGGAAAAAGAGTGATTGGTTTGGATAGTTACAGGAAAGTCAGGAAAATAGAAGAAATAATAGCATCCTGTATTAGATCAGAAGGTGATCACTTGGGCCATTTGAGGAAGTAAGCCATGGGCTCAGTAGACCCTGGGGGTGGATGCCGCACAGGAAGAAGCAGGTAGGGGAGGAACGGAGTGAGTGAGCAGAGGTGATAGAGACTCTACAGACTGACAGGAAGAGAGGTTTAGGATAGGTCTACCCCAGAAGGGGGACATGGGGCCAAAGGAAGGTTGTCTTTGTTTCATTGTATAATCAAATGGCATAGCCCTGCTGGTCAGGGGCAGGGTCCCTGCTCAACAGAGGTCTGTGTATCCCTTTATCTCCCACTCCCCTCGTGCTCTCTCTCTTGCTCATTCTCCCTCTCAAATACAATCTTTAAAAAAAATTAAATGGCGTGGGTATGTTGGAAGGCACGTGAATGGCTGTGGACAGAGAGAATTTCACAACTCTAGGATTATAAAACAGATAGGTATAACAGGAAAAAAAGAACTCTGGGGAGGGAATTGTTTGCAGCTTTCTTAAATGGCAATGGAACAGTTCAGACCATGTCTCACTCAAACAGAAGTGGAACTTTTTCATAAGCTTTATTGCAGTGCCCTCCAAGATGTTTTTGGATTGTTTACATCTGGTAGTACAATTTTTTTGAGCATTCAGTCCAATATGTGTATATTCAATCTTCAATTATATATATGTACTACTATATATATATATATATATATATATATATATACACACACACACTAATATCTCAAGGTACATCATTCACTAGGGTGAGTTCACTATTAAAAATAGTGGACATAATTCTATAATTTAAATGTTGTTTTGATAATTTAGAATTATTTTGGGGTGACTTCCTGTTAGAATTGATTATATTGTCATTGTTTTTACTTTGTACTTGGTTGGGGGTTTGTTTAGTAAAGTTATGTAACTTAATCCATACTAAGTGGGGCCTTGGAAACTTCCCATCTATACAAACTAATGCATGTGGACCCCACACCCCCTTCAGAGCACCACACATCCCATTCCTGACCCATGATGTTTGATGTAGGACTATGTGAGTGTACCAGGGTCAGTCTATATAGTAAACATTCATAAAGCCTAATTCTCCCATCTCTCCCTCCTTCCTTGCTACAAAATGAACATCCATAGATGCTCTAATATTTTCTTTTACCTCCCAATAAATCATCTCACCTGGGGTATGTGCCGCTACCCCTGCCTTGGAGAACACAACTTTAGAAAGTAAAAAATGGAAGAAATGGGAGAATAATTTTTATCATTATTCCACTATAGCACTTCCTTTTTCTTTATTGTAGGTTTTATGCCTTGGATTGGGAATCAGGTACTTGGGTCTTAACTTTCTCTTTACTTCCAACTTGTCTACTATGCTCTAGGGTAAGCTCCTTTATTCTCCTGATGCCTCGATTTCCTAATCCACAGAGTATGCTTTCCTTAAATGGCTGCACAAGTTCTTCAGGACTAATGTGTATGAAAGTGTTATCAAAACTAGAAAATGCCAAATGCATGTTTATGATAACTGTCTTCCCAATCTCATCTCTAGAACATACAGATTCCACATGGTACACCTCTTTTCCCCCCCAAATTCTTTACAATATAGTGAATCCTTCAATCATTAAGGATTTCTTTTTATTATTTCCATTCACTGAAGGTAGTATTATGCCTCTTGTTAGCTAGCAGCGCTTACAGATTCCTTTCTGGTATCTTTGCAGACGCAACTGCCACTTCTCTGAAAGCCCTTCTTTTTTCAGGCTATTTTACAAAAAAACTTTGTTTTTATTGTCAACAAAGTCTCAAGCCAACACTTACTGCCTATTTAAGGGGCAAGTGTCTCCAGATGGTTCACCTTAGTATGGACCCTGCCAGGCACATCCAAGGCCCAATCTACACACCACTCATACAATTCGGATCAGAGAAAGATACCACACAACTTACTTTGCTTACATTGCCAAAGTAAGACAAAACAATTGTTTAAAACAATTTTTTGTATAGGGAGCTGGAATCATTTTGAATAATTTTTTTCTGATTATTAAACATTCATGGTAGAAAATTTAGAAAAGAGATAAATAGAAAAAAAATAAAAATGACCTATAATCCCAGCCTCTTTGAACATTTTAGTGTAGATTTCTCCCTTCTTTTTTTAAATTTTTATTTATTTTTATTTTTATCTTTTTAAAGTTTCTCCCTCCTAATAAGAATAGAATCACACTGCTCAGTAATATTATTTTTAAATATGTAATAACATTCAGTGATATTTTATTATTCTTTTCTGATATGATTTTTTAAAAAGGTGTTAAAGAGATGTTAAAAAGATTTGAGAGAGAAAGCAGACACAAACAGAGGGCTAGGGCAGAGGGAGAGGGAAAAGGAGACTCCCATTGAACAGGGAACCTGACTCAGAGCTTCATCCCAAAACCCCAAGGTTATGACCTGAGCTTAAGGCAGGTGCTGAATCAACTGGGCCATCCAGACACCCCTCTTATATGATTTTTAATGGTACATTACATTCCATTAGATGGATCATAACTTAACAATAGGCTATTATTGAAACATGGAGATATTTTGCCTGCAGAGTTGCAGAGCTGGCCAATGAATTGCGGTGGGAGGTGAGAGACACAGAGTATGTTTCCGCTGAGCACATGCTCCAAAAAAGATAACTAAGGTGAACTTTTCACTCATTTCCTTGATGGTAGAACTTCGCCACATGTTCATCACTGCAATGTATATCTTATAAAACTCTAAAAACATATCAATGATTATTCTTTTGGATGAATTCACAGAAATGGAAATTGGGGATTAACTGGTTTATAATTTTCCAAGGCTTTGATGAGTATTTATTGCAAAACTATCATTCAGAAAGTTTGAACCTATTTTCTGGAGTAATATAAAAGACTGTTTCCTCATTGTTATTGCCAAAAGTTTTAGCTTTTTTAAAACATATTTTTGAGTGGGAATAGTTCTGACTCTTTATGTTTACTGAATTAAGTTGTCCTTTGGACATCTTGCCAAAAAAGTTGTTGGTTTCTGAGCTTCTCTTAGATGACTGTGAAACTGTTTTAGTTTCTTATTTGTTTTTAAGGCAATAACTACAGCAATAAGGAATGAAAGCAGAACATACCAAGAGAGTGTATTACAATCACAATTGAATACTAGGATGTGTTGCTAAAGCATTCTGATAGGCAAGAATTCAATAATCGAGGTATCAGAGGATGTCTTACATGACAAAGTTACAAGGTTTATCTGAAGACAAACCATGCCAATTCTCTGATTCTTTCGTAATAGATTATGAGGTAATTCCTAGATTTTAGGGAAATAGCTTCTTGATGTTTGAATAGAATTTAATCTCTATATGACGAGCTCCCACCCACCACGATTCTGGCTGCTAATATATTGTATTTGGTACCACAAGTCAGGTTTGCCATGGCACTCTAGTGACTCAAAATCTGTTAACAGTAACAAATTAATATTTGACATATTGCAGTACTATCATTTCTGTTTCTGTGGGCTGATTTGTGTCCTTATCTCCTCCATAACAGCTACCTATGTGCAAATATTGGCTTCATCAATTGAAAACTGGGTAGCAGATTGGAATTTAGTCCTGTATCTAGTAATCAAGAAGGTATATATATATATATATACTTTACCTAAGAGAGAAAAAAATCAGTTTCACTATATCTGACTTTATTTTTGTTACACGAAATTTAGAGGCTTGTATAGAAAAGAAATGATTCTCTTATTTTTGAAGTGTTGGGTAGATGCTTTATGCTACTATATTGTAAAATAAAATGTGAAAGAAGTTTAATCACAATGTAATTTTCTTGCAGTTCTGACTATATGTTTCCCTTTGGTAATAACAAAAAAACATGGATTTGCTTTTTAGTTTTATTCAGGAATCTGTTGATATACTGATCACTCAGCAGCAATGTAGTAATGCAAGTGCTAGAATAATAATGACAACCTAGTAAATTCCCATTTAACTAGAGATGTTGGGAAGTGCTGTTTTTTGAATTCATTGAATATTTTGACTAATCAATTATTGAAGTGGTGTTTGCCAAATTTAGCTGCCTGCCTTGTATTGTACTCTGTTAGGTTGGGGGGCAGTATAGAGGAAAGGTGGTAGAAAGAAATATAAGAAATGATCCCTCCATTCAGGAGCTAACAAGCCAGTTAAGTAGACATCTTCACATACATAAAACTGGGAATAATACAGAAGAGTGCCCAGTTGCTAAGTGATGAGGTAGAAAATAAATATGACTATAGGGGGATCCCTGGGTGGCGCAGCGGTTTGGCGCCTGCCTTTGGCCCAGGGCGCGATCCTGGAGACCCGGGATTGAATCCCACGTCGGGCTCCCGGTGCATGGACCCTGCTTCTCCCTCTGCCTGTGTCTCTGCCTCTCTCTCTCTCTCTGTGTGACTATCATAAATAAAAAAAAATAAAAAATAAAAAAATACATTAAAAATATATGTAACTATAGGATTTTGGATAAAAAGGAAGGGCAATAAAGCACTGGAGCAGCAAGGAAAGCTTCATGGAGGAGGTGGCCTGGGACTGGTAGCATAGGCAGCATTTATGCAGGAACTGAGGTGGAAAAGGGATTCTATGTAAGTGAACAGACTGGAAATTATGAGTAGGCTTAGGGTGTGGTTTGCTGAGATGACCAAATGAAGAAAAAAGGAAGGTGATTAGGAAAGGTTGGTGGCTAGAGAAACTCAAGTTATGGTAAAAGATCATCCTGAGGAGTCCAAGGCACTATGTTCAAAAATATGACAAACTAGCCTTGGGACTGTTGGGTCTGAATTCCTAAGTGTGTGCTGGGTGGTCTAGTCTTGGGACACAGCACCAAGTAGAGTACAGGAGGCAAGTAAGTCTTTAAGTAATCTGGCTGCATTAAAGTTTAATGCATAGCTTATGGGGTACAAGACCAATTCTAGGGTAGTGCTATCCATTGGAAAATGAGTATAAGTCACATATATAATTTAAAATTTTCTGGTAGCCACATTTTAAAAAAAGGAAAAAGAAACAGGTTAGATTACTTTTTATATTTTATTTAACCCAACATATCCAAAATATTATCATTTCAATATGTAATTAAGATAAAAAATATTCATCAAGTATTTTACAGTTTTTTGGTCCTAACTCTTTGAAACTATAAAATGTATTTTATAGTTGTAGCATATCTCAGTTGGACTGATCACACTGCAAGTACTAGTAGCCACATGTAACTAGTGGCTACCATATTGAACAATATAGTTCTAGAGTTGAGGGCCCTAATCAAGGATGTAATTAAGAGTTAGAACTAGTGTATTTATGCAGGAAAAGTGGGGAAATCAAACCATAGTCTGGATTCAATCAAAGCTCGTTATGAGGGAAAGGGGAGGAGGGGGAAAGGTAGAATTAATGGAACAGATGTTTTACCTAGAGGGTTCCACAACTTCTCAAAGCTGATACTCAAGTCAAAGGGCTCCATTCCAAGCTTTCTCAAATAATCATAATCATGCAGATAACCAGAGGTGGAAATCAGGGACAGGTCTGGGTTCATGGGAGGGCTACCAAGAGGAGACAGAAGACAGTTCAGAGGATAAGGGTGAAGAAATGACCTTCTCTGCAATAAGGGTCTGCTCTAGGGTATGAAGGGGAGGAAATTAAGATTGTTTGGGTAGGTAGTAAAAGGAAAGACCATAATTGAGACTTAGAGTTTCTCTTGAAGGTATAGATGAGGTAAGGATATAGACTTGGGAGGCATACTGAGCCTAACCATGAGGTAGGACCTCACCATGTAGGAAAACTCCACTATGTAGACTACACCACTGCAGAGATCTTACCATGAGGTAGAACTCACCATAGGGGAAGACCTTACAAAGTGGGAGGACCACTATCATAAAACAAAACTTTCTCATGTGCAAGGACTCCACCATGAAATAGGACCTCACCATATGGAAGGAATCTACCATAAGACAAGAGTCCACCATATGGAAGAACACTCTTCGTGTGATAGAAACTCTCCATGTGGGAGGAGCCATGACATAAAAAGACAAACCACAGAAGGTGGGAAAATATTTGCAAATGATATATCTGATAAAAGACTTGTTTCTAGAATATGTAGAGAACTCCTATAACTTCAATAACGTAAGTAACTCAGCCTTATTTTTATTTTTTAAAATATTTTTAAAAAGTTATTTATTCACGAGAGGCACAGAGAAAGAGAGAGGCAGAGACATAGGCAGTGGGAGAAGCAGGCTCCATGCAGGGAGCCTGATGTAGGACTCCATCCCAGGACTCCAGGATCATGCCCTGAGACAAAGGCAGATGCTCAACCGCTGAGACACCCAGGCATCCCAATAACTCAGTCTCAAAAGTAGGCAAAGGGGGACTCCTGGGTGGCTCAGCAGTTGAGCATCTGCCTTTACCTGATGATTTATATGACATGTCTAGAATAGACAAGTCCATAGACACATTAAGTAGATTAGTGGTTGACTAGGCCTGGAAGGCGTTAGGGGAGAGTAGGAATGGTGAATGATTGCTAATGCATACAAGGGCTCCTTTGGGAATGTGTAAAAGTTCTAAAATTAGATTATGTTGATAGTTGTGCAAGTTTGTAAATATATTAAAAACCACTGAACTGTAGAGCTGAATGTTATGGTTTATAAATTATAAACACCTTAAACAGTTGAACTTTATGGTTTATAAATTAGATCTTACTACAGTGGCTAAAAAATGAACCAAGCTGGGACACCTGGGTGGCTCAGTGGTTGAGCATCTGCCTTCCGCCCAGGGAGTGATCGTGGGGCTCCGGGTTCGAGTCCCACATCAGGCTCCCTGCATGGAGCCTGCTTCTCTCTCTGCCTATGTCTCTGCCTCTCTCTTTCTCTGTGCCTCTCATGAATAATTAAAATCTTTAAAAAAGTATATAAATTAAAAAAATGAACCAAGCTTCAGGGCCCTGTGGGATAATATCAAGTGGTTTCTTTTTTTTTTTTTTTTTAAGATTTTATTTATTTATTCATCAGAGACAGAAAATGAATCACCAAAGAAACAAAGGGCCCTGGGATCACCAAAGCAGGACATCAAACAAAGAAACAAGGGCCCTGGGATCCCTGGGTGGCTCAGTGGTTAAGTGCCTGCCTTTGGCCCGGGGCATGATCCTGGAGACCCGGGATCATGTCCCATGTTGGGCTCCCTGCATGGAGCCTGCTTCTCCCTCTGCCTCTCTCTATCTCTCTCTCATGAATAAATACATAAAATCTTAAAAAAAAAAAAAACACTTGATATTATCCCACAGGGCCCTGAAGCTTGGTTCATTTTTTTAATTTATATACTTTTTTAAAAGACTTTATTTATTCATGAGAGGCACAGAGAAAGAGAGAGGCAGAGAGAGAAACAGGCTTGAATGGTACACTGGACCAAATAGATTTCACAGGTATACACAGAACATTCCATCTGAATGCAACTGAATACACATTCTTCTCAAGTGCACATGGAACTTTCTCCAGAATAGACCACATACTGGGACACAAATCAGGTCTCAACTGATGCCAAAAGATTGGGATTGCCCCCTGCATATTTTTAGACCACAATGCTTTGAAACTAGAACTCAATCACAAGAAGAAATTTGGAAGAAACTCAAACACATTGAGGTTAAAAAGCATCCTACTAAAAGATAAATGGGTCAATCAGGAAATTAGAGAAGAAGTAAAAAGATTCATGGAAACTAATGAAAATGAAAATACAACTGTTCAAAATCTTTGGGATACAGCAAAAGCCGTCCTAAGAGGGAACTACATCCCAATACAAGACTCCTTCAAAAAATTGGAAAAAACTCTAATACACAAGCTAACCTCACATTTAAAGGAATTGGAGAAAGCAAATAAAGCTTAAACCAAGCAGAAGAGAGATAATAAAGATTCAAGCAGAACTCAATGAAATAGAGACAGAAGAACTGTAGAACAGATAAACAAAACCAGGAGCTGGTTCTTTGAAAGAATTAATAATATAGCTAAACCCCTAGCCAGCCTTATCAAAAAGAAAAAAGGGGCAGCCTGGGTGGCTCGGCGCCACCTTCAGCCTAGGGCCTGATCCTGAAGACCCAGGATTGATCCCACGTCAGGCTCCCTATATGGAGCTTGCTTCTCCCTCTGCCTATGTCTCTGCCTCTCTCTCTCTCTCTCTCTCTCTCTCTCTCTCTCTCTGTGTGTCTCTCACAAATATATAAAGAAAATCTTTAAAAAAAAGAAAAGAAAAGAAAAAAGAAAAGAAAGAAGAGAAAAGAAAAAAGACTCAAATTAATAAAATCACAAATGAAAGAGGAGAGATCACAACCAATACCAAGGAAATACAATTTTAAAAATGTATTATGAGCAACTATTAGTCCAATAACCAGTGAGGAAATTGAAGCAGTCATCACAAACCTCCCAAGACACAAAAGTCCAGGGCCAGATGGCTTCTCAGGGGGAATTCTACCAAACATTTAAAGAAGAAATAATACCTATTCTACTAAAGCTGTTTCGAAGGATAGGAACGGAAGGAATATGTCCAAACTCGTTTTATGAGGCTAGCATTAACTTGATCCTCAAACCAGACGAAGACCCAACCAAAAAGGAGAATTATAGGCCAATATCCCTGATGAACACAGATGCAAAAATTCTCAACAAGATACTAGCCAATAGGATCCAACAGTACATTAAGAGGATTATTCACCATGACCAAGTGGGATTTATCCCTGGGATGCAAGGGTGGTTCAATGCTCATAAAACAATCAACATGATAGATCATATCGACAAGAGAAAAAACAAGAACCATATAATCCTTTTAACAGATGCAGAGAAAGCATTTGACAAAATACAGCATCCATTCCTGATCAAAATCCTTCGGAATGTAGGGATAGAGGGAACATTCCTCAGCATCTTAAAAGCCACTTCTGAAAAGCCCATGGTGAATATCATTCTCAATGGGGAAAAACTGGGAGCCTTTCCCCTAAGACCAGGAACATGACAGGGATGTCCACTCTCACCACTGCTATTCAACATAGTACTAGTACTAGAAGTCCTAGCCTCAGCAATCAGACAACAAAAGAAAGAAAAGGCATTCAAATTGGCAAAGAAGAAGCCAAACTCTCCCTCTTTGTAGATGACATGATACTGTATATAGAAAACCCAAAAGACTCCGCCCCAAGACTGCTAGAACTCATACAACAATTCAGCAATGTGGCAGGATACAAAATCAATGCCCAGAAATCAATGGCATTTATGTACACTAACAATGAGATTGAAGAGAAATTAAGGAATCAATCCCATCTACAAGTGCACCACAAACCCTAAGATATCTATGGATAAATCTAACCAAAGAGGTAAAGGATCTATACCTTAAAAACTACAGGATACTTCTGAAAGAAATGGAGGAAGATATAAAGAAATGGAAAAACATTCCATGCTCATGGATTGGAAGAATAAATATTGTGAAAATGTCTATGCTATCCAGGGCAATTTACACGTTTAATGCAATTCCTATCAAAATACCATGGACTTTCTTCACAGAGTTGGAACAAATAATCTTAAGATTTGCATAGAAAAAAAAAAAGATTTGCATAGAATCAGAAAAGACCCCAAATAGCCAGAGGAATGTTGAAAAAGAAAACCAATGTTGGGGGCATCACAATGCTGGATTACAAACTATATTACAAAGCTGAGATCATCAAGACAGTGTGGTACTGGCACAAAAACAGACACATAGATCAATGGAACAGAATAGAGAACCCAGAAATGGGGCCTCAACTCTATGGACAACTAATATTCAACAAAGCAGGAAAGAATATCCACTGGAAAAAAAAAAAAAAAAACAGTCTCTTCAATTAATGATGTTGGGAAAATTGGACAGCCACATGCAGAAGAATGAAATTAAACCACTCTCTTACACCATACACAAAGATAAACTCAAAATAGTTGAAAGATCTAAATGTGAGACAAGATTCCATCAAAATCCTAGAGGAGGACACAGGCAACACCCTTTTGGAACTTGGCCACAGCAACTTCTTGCAGGATACATCTATGAAGGCAAGGGAAACAAAAGAAAAGATAAACTATTGGGATTTAATCATGATAAGAAGCTTCTCACAGCCAAAGACACAGTCACAAAACTAAAAGACAAACCAACAGAATGGGAGAAGATATTGGCAAATGACATATCAGATAAAGGGCTAGTATCCAATATCTATAAAGAACCTATCAGATTCAACACCCAAGAAACAAAGAATCCAATCACAAAATGGGCAGAAGACATGAACAAACATTTCTCCAAAGAAGACCTACAAATGGCCAACAAGCACATGAGAAAATGCTGTGCATCACTTGCCATCAGGGAAATACAAATCAAAACCACAATGAGATATACCTCACACCCTAAGAATGGCTAAAATTAAAAAGACAGGAAACAACATATGATGGGGAGAATGTGGAGAAAGGGGAACCCTCCTGCACTGTTGATGGGAATGCAAACTGATGCAGCCACTCTGGAAAACAGTTTGGAGGTTCCTCAAGAAGCTAAAAATAAGAGCTACCCTATGACCTAGCAATTGCACTACTGGGGATTTACCCCAAAGATGCTGATGTAGTGAAACGCTCAGGACACCTCACCTGCACCCAATGTTCATAGCAGCAAAGTCCACAATAGCCAAGCTGTGGAAAGAGCCATAATGTCCTTCGACAGATGAATGGATAAAGAAGATGTGGTCTATATACACAATGGAATATTACTCAGCCACCAGAAAGGATGAACACCCACCATTTGCTTTGACATGGATGGAACTGGAGGGTATTATGCTGAGTGAAGTAAGTCAATCAGAGAAGGACAATCATCATATGGTTTCACTGATATGTGAATATAAGAAATAGTGAAAGGAATTATAAGGGAAAGGAGAGAAACTGTGTGGGAAAAATTAGAGAGGGAGACAAACCATGAGAGACTCCTAACTCTGGGAAACAAACAAAGGGTTGCAGAAGGGGGTGGGGGTGGGGGATGGGATAACTGGGTGACAGGCACTGAGGAGGGCACTTGATGGGATGAGCACTGGAAGTTATACTATATGTTGGCAAATTGAATTTAAATTTTAAAAATGTGAAAAAAAAGCCAATAGAGTTCAAACAAACAAACAAAAAAATGTTAAAGGAAGTTCTTTAAGCAAAAGGAAAATGCTATCTGATGGAAACCTTGGACTTACACAAAGGAATGAAGAGCACCAGAAATGCTCTATATGTGGATAAGTATAAAATAATTTTTATATTAACTTATTAATTTCTTTAAATGGTAACTGAGCAAAGAAAAAACAAAACAGTACAATGTGTTAGGATGTTCATAACACTTGTGGAAATAAAATGTATGACAAGGGCTCAAAATACAAGAGGGAAAATTATAAGCATAATGTTGTAAGAATCTTACATATCTTATCCGAGATATAGTATAACATTTCAATGTAGATTGAATAAGTTAAAGAACGATATTGTAAATCTTAGAGCAACCATTAATAATTAGGACAAAGGGAAATAGCTTATAAACTAATAGTGGAAATAAAATGGACTTCTAAAAAAAACAACCCAAAAGAAGGTAGGAAAAGAAACAGGAACAATGCAGATTTGGAAACTCATCAAAAAGACATAACAATCCTAAAGTTGTATGCACCCAAAACAGAGCTTCAGAATATATAAAGGGAAAAGTGATAGAAGTGCAAATGGAAACAGAAAAATGAATAGCTGGAGACTTTAATTCCCTCTCTTAGTGTTTGACAGATTAAATAGACAGAAAATCAGTAATGATATAGGTGATTTTGACAATCCTATTGAACAACTGGGTCTAATTTATATTTACAGTATGCTTCACTCAACAATAGTAAAACACATTTGTTTTCAAGTGCACATGAAACATTTGCTAAGATAGATCCAAATGCTGGGTCATACAACATGCTTCATCATATTTAAATGGATTGAAATAATTACAGATTGCATGTTCTGAAAAAATGGAATTATCTGAAATTGTTTAGAAAATCCCCAAATATTTTAAAACTAAACAAATAAAATATTTAAATTAAATAGCCCAAGGGTAGAGGAAGAAATCACGAATTAGAAAATATTTTGACCTGAATGAAAATTTGTAGAAGAAAATGTATAATTTTTCTTGGAAAATGTATAATTTTAAATGTTCAATTATTAAAGAAGGAAGTGCTAAAATCAATGTATGCATCTGCATTAAGAAGCCAGAAACAGAAGAGCAAATTAAATCAAAGTAAAGAGAACTAAAGAATAAAGAAGTTAAAAGTGATGATATAGGAAACCAAATAATAGTAACATAGAATAGGAAATTATATATTAGAAAATCCATAGAGCCCAATAAAATCTCTTTGGAAAATGACAAAATTGATAAACTTCTAGTGAGACCAGGTATAGGAGACTGGTGGGATTGGTGGGAGATAAGAAAAAATTAACATCAGTAGAGAAAAAAGGACATTATTATGGATCTTGCAACCATTAAAAAAAAATAAAGGAATATTACAACTATGCAAATAAATATAACAACACAGATGGAGAGGACAGATTCTTTGAAAGTCATAGATTAACAACAGTCACTCAAGAAAAAAATAGAAAATCTGAGTAGCCCTATTATGTACTAAAGAGATTTAATTATTAATTAAAAGCTTCTCACAAAGAAAACTCCAGGCCCAGACGGATTCACTGTAAATTCTACCAAACATTTAAGGAAGAAATAATACCAATTGTATATAAACTCATTCCAAAAATAGAACATTTCTCCACTTTTATTTTCTTTGAGGACAGACTATAAAGTACAAGCAAAGAAAAGTAGTAACTGATACACTTCATTGAACATGGATACAAAAATTCATTTTTTTTGTATACAAAAATTCCTAATGAATTTTAGCAAACTGAATCTAGCAATATATATAAAGGATAATGCATTATCACCAACTGAGATTTTTTCCCCCATAATGCAAGGTTTTATATATATATTAAATATATATTAATATATTAATATATAAAATATTTATTTATATATTATTTATAGTATATATATATTAAAGATTTATTTGTTTGAGAGAGAGAGAGAGAGTGAAGGGAGTACATGCATGAGCAGGGTGAGGGGTAGAGGGCTAGAGGGAGAGATCTTTTTTTTAAATTTTTTTTTTATTTTATTTTTTTAATTTATTTATGATAGGCACACAGTGAGAGAGGCAGAGACATAGGCAGAGGGAGAAGCAGGCTCCATGCACTGGGAGCCCGACGTGGGATTCGATCCCAGGTCTCCAGGATCACGCCCTGGGCCAGGCGCTAAACCGCTGCGCCACCCAGGGATCCCTAGAGGGAGAGATCTTAAGCAGGCTCCATGCCAGTGCAGAGTCTGATGCAGGGCTCCATCTCATGACCCAGCAATCATGATTTGAACTGAAATAGGAGTCGACGCTTAACTTACTGAGCCATCCAGGTGCCCCGAGATTGCTTTAATATTTATTTATTTTTTATTTTTTTATTTTTTAAATTTATTTTTTATTGGTGTTCAATTTACTAACATACAGAATAACCCCCAGTGCCCGTCACCCATTCACTCCCACCCCCCGCCCTCCTCCCCTTCTACCACCCCTAGTTCGTTTCCCAGAGTTAGCAGTCTTTACGTTCTGTCTCCCTTTCTGATATTTCCCACACATTTCTTCTCCCTTCCCTTATATTCCCTTTCACTATTATTTATATTCTCCAAATGAATGAGAACATATAATGTTTGTCCTTCTCCGATTGACTTATTTCACTCAGCATAATACCCGCCAGTTCCATCCACGTTGAAGCAAATGGTATTTGTCATTTCTAATAGCTGAGTAATATTCCATTGTATACATAAACCACATCTTCTTTATCCATTCATCTTTCGTTGGACACCGAGGCTCCTTCCACAGTTTGGCTATCGTGGCCATTGCTGCTATAAACATCAGGGTGCAGGTGTCCCGGCGTTTCATTGCATCTGTATCTTTGGGGTAAATCCCCAACAGTGCAATTGCTGGGTCGTAGGGCAGGTCTATTTTTAACTGTTTGAGGAACCTCCACACAGTTTTCCAGAGTGGCTGCACCAGTTCACATTCCCACCAACAGTGTAAGAGGGTTCCCTTTTCTCCGCATCCTCTCCAACATTTGTGGTTTCCTGCCTTGTTAATTTGCCCCATTCTCACTGGTGTGAGGTGGGATCTCCTTGTGGTTTTGATTTGTATTTCCCTGATGGCAAGTGATGCAGAGCATTTTCTCATATGTATGTTGGCCATGTCTATGTCTTCCTCTGTGAGATTTCTCTTCATGTCTTTTGCCCATTTCATGATTGGATTATTTGTTTCTTTGGTGTTGAGTTTAATAAGTTCTTTATAGATCTGGAAACTAGCCTTTATCTGATACGTCATTTGCAAATATCTTCTCCCATTCTGTAGGTTGTCTTTGAGTTTTGTTGACTGTATCCTTTGCTGTGCAAAAGCTTCTTATCTTGATGAAGTCCCAATAGTTCATTTTTGCTTTTGTTTCTTTTGCCTTCGTGGATGTATCTTGCAAGAAGTTACTGTGGCCGAGTTCAAAAAGGGTGTTGCCTGTGTTCTTCTCTAGGATTTTGATGGAATCTTGTCTCACATTTAGATCTTTCATCCATTTTGAGTTTATCTTTGTGTATGGTGAGAGGGAGTGGTCTAGTTTCATTCTTCTGCATGTGGATGTCCAATTTTTCCAGCACCATTTATTGAAGAGACTGTCTTTCTTCCAATGGATAGTCTTTCCTCCTTTGTCGAATATTAGTTGACCATAAAGTTGAGGGTCCACTTCTGGGTTCTCTATTCTGTTCCACTGATCTATGTGTCTGTTTTTGTGCCAGTACCACACTGTCTTGATGACCACAGCTTTGTAGTACAACCTGAAATCTGGCATTGTGATGCCCCCAGATATGGTTTTCTTTTTTAAAATTCCCCTGGCTATTCGGGGTCTTTTCTGATTCCACACAAATCTTAAAATAATTTGTTCTAACTCTCTGAAGAAAGTCCATGGTATTTTGATAGGGATTGCATTAAACGTGTATATTGCCCTGGGTTACATTGACATTTTCACAATATTAATTCTGCCAATCCATGAGCATGGAATATTTTTCCATCTCTTTGTGTCTTCCTCAATTTCTTTCAGAAGTGTTCTATAGTTTTAGGGTATGGATCCTTTACCTCTTTGGTTAGGTTTATTCCTAGGTATTTTATGCTTTTGGGTGCAATTGTAAATGGGATTGACTCCTTAATTTCTCTTTCTTCAGTCTCATTGTTAGTGTATAGAAATGCCACTGATTTCTGGGCATTGATTTTGTATCCTGCCACGCTACCGAATTGCTGTATGAGTTCTAGCAATCTTGGGGTGGAGACTTTTGGGTTTTCTATGTAGAGTATCATGTCATCGGCAAAGAGGGAGAGTTTGACTTCTTCTTTGCCAATTTGAATGCCTTTAATGTCTTTTTGTTGTCTGATTGCTGAGGCTAGGACTTCCAGTACTATGTTGAATAGCAGTGGTGAGAGTGGACATCCCTGTCTTGTTCCTGATCTTAGGGGAAAGGCTCCCAGTGCTTCCCCATTGAGAATGATATTTGCTGTGGGCTTTTCATAGATGGCTTTTAAGATGTTGAGGAATGTTCCCTCTATCCCTACACTCTGAAGAGTTTTGATCAGGAATGGATGCTCTATTTTGTCAAATGCTTTCTCTGCATCTAATGAGAGGATCATATGGTTCTTGGTTTTTCTCTTGCTGATATGATGAATCACATTGATTGTTTTACGGGTGTTGAACCAGCCTTGTGTCCTGGGGATAAATCCTACTTGGTCATGGTGAATAATTTTCTTAATGTACTATTGGATCCTATTGGCCAGTATCTTGTTGAGAATTTTTGCATCCATGTTCATCAGGGATATTGGTCTGTAATTCTCCTTTTTGGTGGGGTCTTTGTCTGGTTTTGGAATTAAGGTGATGCTGGCCTCATAGAATGAATTTGGAAGTACTCCATCTCTTTCTATCTTTCCAAACAGCTTTAGGAGAATAGGTATGGTTTCTTCTTTAAACGTTTGATAAAATTCTCCTGGGAAGCCATCTGGCCCTGGACTCTTGTGTCTTGGGAGGTTTTTGATGACTGCTTCAATTTCCTCCCTGGTTATTGGCCTGTTAATGTTTTCTATTTCTTCCTGTTCCAGTTTTGGTAGTTTGTGGCTTTCCAGGAATGCGTCCATTTCTTTTAGATTGCCTAATTTATTGGCGTATAGCTGTTCATAATATGTTTTTAAAATCGTTTGTATTTCCTTGGTGTTGGTAGTGATCTCTCCTTTCTCATTCATGATTTTATTAATTTGAGTCTTCTCTCTCTTCTTTTTAATAAGGCTGGCTAATGGTTTATCTATCTTAATTCTTTCAAAGAACCAACTCCTGGTTCTGTTGATCTGTTCCACAGTTCTTCTGGTCTCGATTTCGTTGAGTTCTGCTCGAATCTTTATTAACTCCCTTCTTCTCCTGGGTGTAGGATCTATTTGCTGTTTTTTCTCTAGCTCCTTTAGGTGTAAGGTTAGCTTTTGTATTTGAGTTCTTTCCAGTTTTTGAATGGATGCTTGTATGCGATGTATTTCCCCCTTAGGACTGCTTTTGCTGCATCCCAAAGATTTTGAACGGTTGTATCTTCATTCTCATTAGTTTCCATGAATCTTTTTAATTCTTCCTTAATTTCCTGGTTGACCCTTTCATCTTTTAGCAGGATGGTCCTTAACCTCCACGTGTTTGAGGTCCTTCCAAACTTCTTGTTGTGATTCAGTTCTAATTTCAAGGCATTATGGTCTGAGAATATGCAGGGGACAATCCCAATCTTTTGGTATCGGTTCAGACCCGATTTGTGACCCAATATGTGGTCTATTCTGGAGAAAGTTCCATGTGCACTTGAGAAGAATGTGTATTCAGTTGAGTTTGGATGTAAAGTTCTATAGATATCTGTGAAATCCATCTGGTCCAGTGTATCATTTAAAGCTCTCGTTTCTTTGGAGATGTTGTGCTTAGAAGACCTATTGAGTATAGAAAGAGCTAGATTGAATTCACCAAGTATAAGTGTATTATTATCTAAGTATTTCTTCACTTTGGTTAATAATTGATTTATATATTTGGCAGCTCCCACATTCGGGGCATATATAACGAGGATTGTTAAGTCCTCTTGTTGGATAGATCCTTTAAGTATGATATAGTGTCCCTCTTCATCTCTCACTACAGTCTTCGGGGTAAATTTTAGTTTATCTGATATAAGGATGGCTACCCCTGCTTTCTTTTGAGGACCATTCGAATGGTAAATGGTTCTCCAACCTTTTATTTTCAGGCTGTAGGTGTCCTTCTGTCTGAAATGAGTCTCTTGTAGACAGCAAATAGATGGGTCCTGCTTTTTTATCCACTCTGAAACCCTGCGCCTTTTGATGGGGTCATTAAGCCCGTTCACATTCAGAGTTACTATTGAGAGATACGAGTTTAGTGTCATCATGATATCTATTCAGTCCTTGTTTTTGTGGAATGTTCCACTGAACTTCTTCTTAAAGGGGAATTTTAAGAGTCCCCCTTAAAATTTCTTGCAGAGCTGGTTTGGAGGTCACATATTCTTTCAGTTACTGCCTGTCTTGGAAGCTCTTTATCTCTCCTTCCATTTTGAATGAGAGCCTTGCTGGATAAAGTATTCTTGGTTGCATGTTCTTCTCATTTAGGACCCTGAATATATCCTGCCAGCCCTTTCTGGCCTGCCAGGTCTCTGTGGAGAGGTCTGCTGTTACCCTAATACTCCTCCCCATAAAAGTCAGGGATTTCTTGTCTCTTGCTGCTTTAAGGATCTTCTCTTTATCTCTGGAATTTGCAAGCTTCACTATTACATGTCGAGGTGTTGGAACGGTTTTTATTGATTTTAGGGGGGGATCTCTCTATTTCCTGGATCTGAATGCCTGTTTCCCTTCCCAGATTAGGAAAGTTTTCAGCTAGAATTTGTTCAAATACATATTCTGGCCCTCTGTCCCTTTCGGCGCCCTCGGGAACACCAATTAAACGTAACTTTTTCTTCCTCAGGCTGTCGTTTATTTCCCTTAATCTATCTTCATGGTCTTTTAATTGTCTCTTTTTTCCTCAGTTTCCCTCTTTGCCATCAACTTGTCTTCTATGTCACTCACTCGTTCTTCCACCTCGTTAACCCTCGTCGTTAGGACTCTAGTTTGGATTGCATCTCATTCAATTGATTTTTAATTTCTGCCTGATTAGCTCTAAATTCTGCAGTCATGAAGTCTCTTGAGTCCTTTATGCTTTTTTCTAGAGCCACCAGTAGCTGTATAATAGTGCTTCTGAGTTGGCTTTCTGACACTGAATTGTAATCCAGATTTTGTAACTCTGTGGGAGAGAGGACTGTTTCTGATTCTTTGTTTTGAGGTGAGGTTTTCCTTCTAGTCATTTTGCTCAGTGCAGAGTGGCCAGAAGCAAGTTGTATTGGGAAAAGGAGAAAAAGAGAGGAGAGAAAGAAGGAAAGAAAAGAGAAAGAGAAAAAAAAGGAAGAAAAAAACGACAAAAAAGAAGAAAAAGAGAAAGAAAATGAAAGAAAGGAGAAAAAAGGGGGGTGGGGGAAGGAAACAAATCAAAAAGCAAAACAAAACAAAACAAAACAACAACAACAAAAAAAGAACCACGGGGGAATATCCTCTGATTCTGTGTACTTTAAGTCCCTTGACTTCCCCTGGAAGTTGTCCGTCCAGCTGGTCTTCTGGGGGAGGGGCCTGTTGTGCTGATTTTCAGGTGTTAGCACTTGGGGGAGCTGCTCTGCCCCAGCCTGGTGCAGGGCTCAGGGGGGGTTGTTTACCCCGTGAGGCCGCAGGAGGAACAGCCCCAGTGGCGGGGCAGCTCTGGAAACCTGGAGTCAGCCCCCGCAGTATCTCCAGAGCTCTCCGTCTGCAGGGCCTGGAGGCTCCGGGGCGGGGCCGCTGATCTGCTCAGCTGGGGCAGGAGCGTCCTCGCTGTCCTGGGCCCTCCTGGCCTCTGCCTGTCCCGGGGGGAGGCGGGATCCTGGGCTGTGTCCCGGCGCCCTGTGCTCCGGGGCCTGCGCTGGTGGATTCGCGCTCCCGCCCCGCAGCCCCCTCCGCGGAGCCGCCCCCGAGCCCCCCCGAGCTGCTCCCGCCCCGCAGCCCCCTCCGCGGAGCCGCCGCCCGAGCCCCTCCGAGCTGCTCCGGGTCCCGCCCGCGCTGCAGCCCTTAGGGAGCTCGGCGCACTCTCCCGGGGCGCAGGTGTCTGTTACTGTCCCCGGGAGCCCGAGGGCATCCCCGCCCTCCTGGGTCCTGCTCCACCTCCCTGCGAGCCCCTTTCCCCCGGGAAGGTCGGTGCAGCTCCTGCTCCTCCGGGACGGGGCTCTCCTGTCCTGGGGACACTCGCCCCGGCCTCAGCCCGGCTCCTCGCCGGGCCCCTCCCCCTTGGAGGCCTTTGTTTATTTCTTTTTTCCCGTCTTCTTACCTTGATAGAAGCGCAAACTCTTCTCACTGTAGCATTCCAGGTGTACTCTCTTTAATTCTCAGGCCGAATTCCTAGATTTTCAGGATAATATGAAGGTCTTCTAGGTAATTTGGTGGAGACAGGTGATTTGGAGACCCTACTCTTCTGCAATCTTGCCCCTCCTCCCCTGCTTTAATATTTAAAAAAAAACTCAATGTAACCACCACATTTACAGAATAAAGGAGAAAATCATATGATCCCCTTATGAGATACATAAAAATGTTTAATAAAATTCAACATCCATTCATACTACAAAAAAACTCTTAACAAAGCAAACTAGAAATGGAAAGGAACTTCTTCAACCTAATAAAGAGTATCTGAAAAACCTTTAGCTAACATCATCTGCTGGGTGAATGCTTTCTCCAGGATTTAAAATAAAGCTAGGATATTTGCTGTCAAGCTTTTGATTAACATTATCCTGAAGGTCTTAGCCAGTATAATAAATTTAAAAAGATAAAAAGAATACAGGAAAAAAAGTAAAATTTCCTTTTTTGCAGATGACATGATTGTATATGTAGAAAAATTTAATTAATCACAAAGCCAAATAGAATAAGTGAATTTAGCACACGTAAGACTAATATACAGAAATCTAGTCTTTTGACACTAGCAGAGGGTAGTTGGAAGTTGAAATAATATACCATTTACTATCAAAAATATGAACTACCTAAGGATAAATTTAACACAATATGTGCAAGGCCTTTACAACTAAAAAAACAGACTACAAAAATTGCTGAACAAAAGTAAAGAAGATCTAAATAAATGGAGAAATGCAACAGGTTTGTAAACTGAAAACTAAATATTGTGATGTCAATTTTCCCTCAGTTGTACATAGCTCAGTGCAATCCCAATAAAAATCCCAGCAGACAATTTTACAGCTTATTCTAAAATTTTTTATTAAAAACAGAGGATCTAAAATAGCCAATTTTAAAAAGGAATACTTAAACGATCAGATTTCAAGATGGACTACAAAGTTATATTACTATAGGATAGACATATGGATCAATAGAACACAATAGATCCTGGAACAGGATCTATATATGGTTATATAATTTTTGTCACAGGGGCCACAGTAATTCAAAGGGGGAAAAGAGAGCCTTTTCAACAAATGGTGCAGGAACAACTGGATATCCACATGAGAAAAAAATGAACCTTGATCTTTACCAAACTTCATATATAAAATTAACATCCAACTGAAATGGATCATTTACCTAAGCTTAATAAGTGAAATTTAAATTTTCTAGAAGAAAGCATAGAAGAAAATCTATATGAACTGGAGGTAGTAGGAGATTTCTTAGGGCACAAACAACGAGAGCTATAAACTATTGATATTGAGCTATCAATAAATTAGACTTCTACTGAGTTAAAACTTATGCCCTTAAAGGAAAATGCTAAAAAAAAAAGAAAAAAAAAGGAAAACACAAGCCACCCACTGGAAGAAAATATTCACAAAACACGTATCTGATAAAGGAGTTGTATCTAGAATATATAAAGAACTACTACAACTCAGTAAAATAGATAACCCAATTAATTTGGGCAAAAAACTTGAAAAGATATATTAGTAGCCAATATATTAACAGACATACAAAAACATGTCCACATCATAGTCATCAGGGAACTGCAAAGTAAAACCATAGTGAGGGGCACCTAGGTGGCTCAGTCAGTTAAGCGTCCAACTCTAGATCTCAGCTCAGGTCTTGATCTCAGGGTCGTGAGTTCAAGCCCTGTGTTGGGCTCCATGCTTGGCATGGAGCCTATTTATAAAAAAAAAAAAAAAAAAAAAAGAGTAAAACCATAGTGACTTACTGCTACATACTTATTAGAATGGTGACAATTTAAAAGAATGATTACAGTAAATATTTAGAAGTGTGGAGCAATTACAAGTCTCATACATTGTTGGTGGGAATGTAAAATAGTACCAGTACTTTGGAAAAGTCTGGTTATTTCTTATAAAGTTAAACATACACTGGGACACCTGGGTGGTTCAGTGGTTGAGCATCTGACTGCAGCTCAGGGTGTGATCCAGGAGTCCCGGGATCGAGTCCCAAATTGGGCTTCCTGCATGGAGCCTGCTTCTCTCTCTCTGCCTATGTCTCTGCCTCTCTCTCTGTGTCTTTCATGAATGAATAAATTAAAAAAACCAAAAACCAAAAACCAAAAAAAAACCATACACTTACCATACAACCCAGAAGTCTAACTTCTACATTTTTGCCCAAGAGAAAACAAAGTATGTATTCACACAAAGACCTGTATGAGAATGTTCATAATGACTTTATTTGTAATAGACAAAAATGAAAAACAACCTAAATGTCCATCAATATTTGTTGTATATAAACTATGTATGTGGTATATCCATACATAGGAAACTTAGCCATAAACACAACTAGTCATAAATTTGATTAGTCATATATGCAACAACACATTCGAATCTTTTTTTTTTTTTTAATTTTTATTTATTTATGATAGTCACAGAGAGAGAGAGAGAGGCAGAGACACAGGCAGAGGGAGAAGCAGGCTCCATGCACCTGGAGCCCGATGTGGGATTCGATCCCGGGTCTCCAGGATCGCGCCCTGGGCCAAAGGCAGGCGCTAAACTGCTGCGCCACCCAGGGATCCCCTGAATCTTTTTTTTTTAACAACACATTTGAATCTTAAAAGAAGCCTTACACAAGGACATTTTTTTTCTTTTCTTTTTTTTTATTGGTGTTCAATTTACCAACATACAGAATAACCCCCAGTGCCCGTCACCCAATCACTCCCACCCCCCCGCCCTCCTCCCCTTCTACCACCCCTAGTTCGTTTCCCAGAGTTAGCAGTCTTTACGTTCTGTCTCCCTTTCTGATATTTCCCACACATTTCTTCTCCCTTCCCTTATATTCCCTTTCACTATTATTTATATTCCCCACATGAATGAGAACATATAATGTTTGTCCTTCTCCGACTGACTTACTTCACTCAGCACACAAGGACATTATACATACAGTATGATTATGGTTTCATGAAACCTTAGAAAAGACAAATCAATCCATAGTAACAGAGAACAGATGACAGGTTGTGTGGGGGTCTGGAGTACTGACCTAGATTTTGGGAATTTGGTGGGTAATAAAAATGTTCTGTATCTTGTGGTGGTAGTTATGCCTGTATATTAAAATTCTTAAAACTCATTTAGATGTTTTGACAGTTAAAATAGTATTTAGGGATCCCTGGGTGGCTTAGCAGTTTAGTGCCTGCCTTCGGCCCAGGGCCTGATCCTGGAGACCCGGGAGCAAGTCCCTTATCAGGCTCCCTGCATGGAGCCTGCTTCTCCCTCTGCCTGTGTCTCTGACTCTCTCTCTCTCTCTGTGTGTCTCTCATGAATGAATAAATAAAATCCTAAAAAAAAAAATAATGTTGAGTATATACAAGTGAGCACAAGTAACTGTTATTCAGAGAATTATACTTATAATAAGATATTCTGTATAAAGACCATTGTTAAATGTAGCCCAATGTTTCATTTCTAAAAAAATTCCTTACTAGACTTTTGGAGTTTTTTCTGAACAAATATGAGTCTCCCATTTAGCCTCCAAAGGCCACCAAAACCTGAAATGAGGGCTCCCTCTTAGCACTTAGGGCAGTTACTAGGCATATTGCTTATCTGGCAGTTTAAATCTCCCATGTTTGTACTCTCTCCAACTGGTTCCTCAGCTCCCTGAGATCACAGTAGCTAGCCAAGTAGTTGGTGTGATTTTGCTGTATTAATTGAATCAAGGGATTTATTCAACTACTTTGTTGTATAGGGCTTTTGTTACAAATCAAAATAAAAATAAGCTCAATTCTTCATAATTCCGTAGAAATGTTGCAGGTATTCAGATTAGTGTTGATCAATCACGCTGTTTAACTTACAGAGCTCAGCTGCTGGAATTTTCTTGAGAGTGGATGATGTAGAGGAGAAAGAATTCGCAGAGGAGCAGGAGACCTGGATGCCAGAGTGGACAGTCACGAGGCTGGGTCTGGTTTACAAAGCAGGTACTGTGAGCCTCTCATCACCTCATTTAGACATGTGCTAGGGGCCTCTTTCTGAGTGGAGACTTCCTAAAGGGATTGAGCTTCTTTGCTGGGTTTGAAGGTTTTATGTTTTCACTCTTCCTTGGTTTATCAAATATAATTAATATTTGTTATCTTTCTAGTTTAGACATTTGTCAAATACTTTTTTTTTTCTTTTAAAGGCTTTATTTATTCATGAGACAGAGAGAGAGAGAGAGAGAGAGAGAGAGAGACATAGGCAGAGGGAGAAGCGGGCTCCCTCTGGGGAGCCTGATTCGGGACTTGATCCCAGGATCATGCCCTGAGCCAAAGGCAGATGCTCAACCACTGAGCCACCCAGGTGTCCCAGTCAAATATATTCTAATGGTGAAGACAATGGTTGCATTTTGGAGATTTGTCTTTTAAAATGTTTTAATTATTAAATAGTACAGATAGATTCCCTAGTACATACATAGTACACACAGAGTTCCCTCTACTCTGTTAGAGTACAGCCCTGGGGTGAGGGGGTGGGGTGGGGCAGTGAGGGGGCATGACCCTCAAAGACAGAAACTGTGACTGGACAGAAGATAGCTTAGCTTAAGTAGCAGCATAGCTAATATAATTTTAATAAGTAAATAAAATAGTTTCAGTGTCCAAAGGCAAGAAACTGTAACAATTGATGCCTGTTGGTCTAAGAGCTAGAATTCTATACAGAATGCCAGATTTCCAGGTTGCACTTTCCTGCGTGTCTCTTGATCCATTTGTCTCCTGACCTTATGCCATGGATGAGATGTCCTCCAGCTTGGATTCCATTCTATTCATGTGCATGGATTCTACTTTACAATCCTTGCTTGTCTTAGTTGGCAATGGTCTTAGACAAAGACTAGCAAGAGAAGAAAAACATTTAAAGAGAAAGGATTCAGTGAGGAAATGCATTACTGCTTTTGGAAAAGATACAGATTTAAAGTAAAAAAAAAAAAAAACAGAGCAAAATAAAAAGCAACTCAGTTTTGATTTTACTTGTTATCATTGTTCATACATTCTATTTATGAATATCCCTAAACATGCACCTTTACATGTATATTCAGAGAGATATATAATTTTTCATGAATAGGATCAAAGGACACATTCACATATGTAATCTGCTTTTCCTTGACAATATTTCATGGCTTTCTATAATAAGTATAGGTGTATACACCTTTATTTTTATGACTTCATAGATTCTGTTGTCTGTAGCAGAATTTATTTAACTTAGTCATTGCTGGGCAGCCCCATGGCCTGGCGGTTTAGCGTTGCCTTCAGCCTGGGGCGGGGCGTGATCCTGGAGTCCCAAGATCTGGTCCCGCATGGGGCTCCCTGCATGGAGCCTGCTTCTCTCTCTGCCTGTGTCTCTGCCTCTCTCTGTGTCTTTCATGAATAAATAAATAAAATCTTAAAAAAACAAAAAAAAGAAACAATAACTAGTCATTGCTTCAAGGGCATTTAGGTTGCAGTTTTTCAATTCACTATTATAAGTTAAATGGAAATAATTAGCATTTTATCCAAATAACTTAGCATCTACAAATGTTAATATTCCTTTCAAGTATTTTTTAAATTAGTTCTACAGGCTTATGAGTGGAGAAAACAAGAGTGAAAGTGTTTTTTATTTCCTGAGAAGGAAAGCCTTTCTCTATTCCATTCACAATATTACCATGTGTACCATTAGGTTGTGGGAGATGGGGAACCTAAATCTTGTTCCTCTCTTCTGTTTAGCACTTTATATACAGATGTGTTGCAGAGCAAGGTTGTGACCTATACATTCTGGGAGCAGGTTAAGGTAGTGGCAATCTCATGTCCTAGTCTTCTCTGCACAGGTTTTACTGTTTTTCACCTGATCCACTGTAACTTGGTGTGCCCCCCTCCCCATGTTTTCCTCTGAGTACCCCCAGGCCCTCCCCACAGCGGTTCCTGGCTGAGCCCCTCCCAGAATGGGTCTTGTTCTCTCATGGCTTTTTCTCTAGCCCCTCAGAGTTTTATGAATGAAGATACAGCCCTGTGTTGTACCATTCTTTTTGTGTCTTGAGAAGTGATCTTTCTGGCTAATCAGATACACTAACTGGTATTGTGCTATTAGAGAACAGTAACATTGGGACGCCTGGGTAGCTCAGTGGTTAAGCGTCTGCCTTCAACTCAGGGCATGATCCTGGGATCCGGGATTGAGTCCTGCTTTTGGCTCCCTGCGAGGAGCCTGCCTCTCCCTCTGCCTCTCTGTCTCTCATGAATAAATAAATCTTAAAAAAAAAAAAAAAACAGTAACATTCTAATGTGTGAATATTCCAAGGATCACTTATCAAAAAGTAAAATGAGATTTTTAAGGCCTTAGTCCTAAGGGAGGCTAACTGGGAATTTCAAGCATCCTGTTAGGCAGTTGAGGGCATTATCACCAAGCAAAGGGGGACTTTGCATCCTCAGGCCACTACTGAAGGAAGTGCCTGCTTTGAACAGCTTTTCTCAAGCCCAGTATCATAGCAAGAAGTCTTTAGAAGTATGGAACTGATCTCGTTTTCAAATAGAAGACCCCAATCCTTGGGGCTGATGACAAAAAGTATAGATATGGAGCCGGGATAAAGGTACAGATCTTCACTTCTTTGTATCACTCATTTTTTTAAAAAGATTTTATTTATTTATTCATGAGGGGGGTGGGTGGGCAGAGACATAGGCAGACGGAGAAGCAGGCTCCATCTAAGCAGGGAGCCTGAGGTGGGTCTCAATTCAAAGGCGTGCTAAACTGCTGAGCCACCGTGCTGCCCTCACTGTTTTTCTTGGCATTTACCATACAATGACTGTTTGACAGTCATTAAAACTTAGCATCATATACTGTGAAAAGGTAAAGTCCCCAGGAAATGCAGAAGGATAATAACTAAGCAACAGGAAGAAGCTTCTATGAGGTTTTTAACAGTCACGTGGTCATTTTGCAGGCACTTGAAGGTCTGGGGGTAAGGTGATATTACCATGAGGAAGCACTGCAGGTAATAGCAACTGTAAGTTCACCTGCTGGACAGAAAGAAAAATAGAAATAACACGATACACGGAAGCAATTTAGGACTTGGAAAAACAACATGCTGAACAATTGTGAGGGCTGGATTTAGAAAACAGCTAATTGTATTGCAGCTTCCCTTTGTTAGGTATGCAAAACTGTTGTGGTCCATCACAGGAAGCTACAATTGAGACAATCAATTACTGCTTCTGGAGATTTACCTGACAGTACCTTGATGCCTGTCAGGTGTTACTGTTCTCAGAAGTGGAGTGTTTCTTAGGCATTAGTGTTCATAACAGTGGGGCTAGAAAAAATATACAAGTTCTGTTTTCCACTTCAGAGTTTATTTGGAGAAATGTAGGTAAAAGATAACATGTATTAATAAAATAAAACCTGTGATATAGATATGTATAAATCTCAGAGGCAATGGAAACTCATCCAATTACAGATCATAGAATGCTCAGAAGTTCCTTTCTGAGCTTGGAATTTCAGTAAGGAAACAATTATTTGTTAGATGGTTATGAACTCTAAAATACTATATGGCAACACTTAAGAGATTTTAAGCTGTTCCTCTCTGGTCAAAATGACTCAGACTAATTAACTGTTTTTATGTAAATAAGCAGATGTAAAAAAAGATCAGTATATAAAAATGCACACCTCGGAACTATTTTTTATTATACTGAAACAAATGAAATGTCCAATAATTGTGAAGTGTTAAATAAATTATGGCACATCTATATATTTTGCAGTCATGGTATTTTTTTTCAAGGATTTATTTCTTGTAGAGAGAGTGCATGAGTGGGGGGAGGGGCACAGAGAGAGGGAAAGAGAATCTCAAGTAGTATTCATTCACACTGAGCGTGGAGCCCAAAGTGCAGCTCGATCCCAGCATCCTGAAATCATGACCTGAGCTGAAACCAAGAGTAGGACACTTAACTGACTGTGATATCCAGGCGCTCTCAGTCTTGATAATTTTTTAAAAATGTTAACTGGTTTGGGAAAGTACCTTATAGGCACTGTAGAAAAAAATGGAAGCTATCAAATTTTATATATAGTACGATCACATTATTATACAAGAAAAAATATGGGAAATGATCAAATGGTCGAAGGAAATCCTGCCTCCCTTAATAAAGGGAAAAATATTAACAAAATACTGAATGAGGGCTAATACCTCTGACTTTAGAATAAATCCAGTGATATTTTCTGAGCCTTGCACATAAACTCAACAATGTTCTCAAAGGCTCTTTTAGCTTCTAAGCTCTTTTTTTCTTTAGTTTAATTATAATAATAAAAAAAATCTGTTACAGGCCTGCTATCTGCAACTGGGCAGATTTCCAGGCCCACATAAATACATTTCTAGAGTAATGTGGGAAATTCTGGAACCAGAATGACTGTTTGAAAGCCCTCCTGCAGAAACTAATCTTAAGAAGTGTTTTGAAGCTAACAATATATCTTTTTCTTTTGAAAATAAGTGTTACTTTTTCCTTTTAAATAGTTTTTGGTCTGAAGCTAAACTAGATAATGAATTGTTATTTTCTTTCAGATGCTATGAAAAGCATAAGAATGTGTACCTCCTAATGGAAAGAATCAGTAACATTTGTGCAGTGAATAATAACTGGCAAATTTATTTATTTATTTATTTTTTTAATTTTTATTTATTTATGATAGTCACAGAGAGAGAGAGAGAGAGAGAGAGGCAGAGACACAGGCAGAGGGAGAAGCAGGCTCCATGCACCAGGACCCCGACGTGGGATTCGATCCCGGGGCTCCAGGATCGCGCCCTGGGCCAAAGGCAGGCACCAAACCGCTGCGCCACCCAGGGATCCCATAACTGGCAAATTTAGATAGGATTTCTCAACCTTGGCACTACTGCCATTTTGTGTTGTGTATTTCTTGTGGGGGCTATCCTGTGCACTATAGGATATTTAGCAGCATCTCTGGCTCCTAGCCACTAGTAGGAGCATTCCTTCCCCTGTGGTGGCAATAAAACATGTCTCCAGACATGGGCAATCTCCTTCTTCACTGACTCGGACAAATTGGCAAAATTTGTCAACTGAACGAATGTGGCTTTTGAGTATGTATGCACCGCATGCATGCATATACACACACATGAATGCACCCACATACTGCATATTAGCTTTTTTCTTCTGGAATTGGGTGCTTTCAGGCTTAAAAAAACGTGAAGCATGACAATCTAAACTCTGGGATTCTAACTTTTCTTTTTGAAGTAAACAAATTAATGAATGCTTTCTCTCTAACGTTTCTAATACAGTCAGAGCTAGGTTCGGAAAAGCACAACTCTATTTCATAAGGGCTGTATTCCTGGTTAACTAATTCGCAAGAAGGCATAAAAGGTAATAAACACTTCATTGCTTATAGATCTCTATGAACCTCAAAAGCTTCACAATGCAAGATATATTTCCTCAAATATTTCAACATATAATGAAAGACAATTATCAGTGAAGACTTTTCTACTGTTGTCACTAACAGTAGTGTTCCTTCCCCCTTCAGTCTGTCTTCCTGCTGAGAATAAAGAATAGAGAGAAGCATGGGGATTAACAGGGGAGGAAGCATGTTCAGGTACTTGCCTAGCCTCTTACTCAGGTAACAAATAGTCCTTGAGTATGTCCTACATGCCAGGCACTGGGGCAAAATGCTACAAAGAACAATCAGGGAAGCAAACAGGGGTGCCCTTTCAGAGTGTAGTTTAGTAGGCAAGATAAAACAAAATTAATGCATAAAAATAACAAGTAGATAACAAGAGATGAGTGATTTTAGATAAAACCTATATGAATTTATGATCTCCAGCAGAGGGGCTGAGAAAAAACAGTGCTTGTGCCAGGCCTTGAAGGCTGATGATTAAAAACAGGTGGAGCTGGGCATCAGAGGAAGGGTGTTCAGGTGATGGGGTCACACAAAGTGGGACAGGAATGGCAGGCCTGATAGTGAATTGTTAGCAGTTCTAATTGGCTGGAGAAAAGGCAGGGGAGTTGAATGCCAGGCAGAGTGGAGTTTTTATTCTACAGGCTGTGAGAGGCTATTGACAAATCCTTTTTTTTTTTTTTTTTTTAAAGATTTTATTTATTTGAGAAACAGAGAGAGGCAGAGGCATAGGCAGAGGGAGAAGCAGGCTCCATGCAGGGAGCCTGACGCGGGACTCGATCCCTGGTCCCCAGGATCACGCCCTGGGCTGAAGGCGGCGCTAAACCACTGAGCCACCTGGGCTGCCCACTATTGACAAATCTTAAGGAGAAGGACAGGATTGCCCACTTCAGTAGGATCTACCTGGCTGCTCCTGGGGACCCAGGGCTATTTAAAGGTTGAGGTATAGCTGTGGAATATTTGGAGTTCCTAGGAGGTTAAGAATTAAGTAGAGACAATAAGTGAACACAATTCATCGACTATCCTTATTTTACTTTTATTTTATTTTATTTATTTATTTATTTTTTTAATATATATATGATAGTCACAGAGAGAGAGAGAGAGAGGCAGAGACACAGGCAGAGGGAGAAGCAGGCTCCATGCACCGGGAGCCCGACGTGGGATTCGATCCCGGGTCTCCAGGATCGCGCCCTGGGCCAAAGGCAGGCGCCAAACCGCTGTGCCACCCAGGGATCCCTCGTATTTTACTTTTAAAATGCTGCTGGGGAAATGCCTGGGTGGCTCCAGTGGTTGAGCGTCTGCCTTTGGCTCAGGTCGTGATGCCAGGGTCCTGGGATCGAGTCCCACATTGGGCTCCTTGTGGGGAGCCTGTTCTTCCTCTGCCTATGTCTCTGTCTCTCTGTGTCTCTCATGAATAAATAGAAATTAAAAAAAAAATGTTGCTGGGTTTTGTCATGTTGGGAACAGGGTCGGAAATGAGGCCAGTCAATAACATAAAAGTTATTTCAAAGTGCCTGGCTCATGGGAGACATCCAATAAATTCCCCACCAATGCCCCTAATGCCAACCATATTAGACTAGAAAGACTTCTTGTGTGTGTTTGGAAGAATACAAGGTGGCAGAAACCAACTTTTTAACCTTTTTCCAAATAGTCAATGGTAGGAGTCATGAAGAGAGGTCCAGGAAAACAACAACGACAACAAAAAACCTTTTTAGCAGGAAACAATTTCCTGGGTCAGGTGGATATTCAGCATATATACCATGGTATGTTGATTGAGTTTCCTGCTCACAGGAACCTTTGGTTCTAATTCTGGGAATACCAAAGGAGTGCTATATTAAAATAATGCATCAGGCATTTACTTCTTTTCATTTCTATGGGGATTATCTGTCCTTTGGAGGAATAACTTCTTTTTGCAACAAACTCCTACCTTGACTCTAGAGCCTGTCTACTGCATTTTCCCATTCCAACCTGGCTTTTACTATGTGAAGCCAAGTATATAAGATGACCGCACAGTTCTAGGTCAGAGTCCCCATTATCTGGAAGCTAATCAGTGAAAATTGCTGACACAGAGACATAACACTCTATTAAAGGATAATATTAAACCCTTGCCAAATTAGGATCAGATTTGGCTGCATATTACTTAGGAATTTAAAATAATAGTGACCTACACAACATAGTTTATTTCTTTCATGTAAAATAAGCATATAGGGACATATCCTGGCTTTCATCCTCAAAGTCAGCTGGTATTCCAAAGTGCAGAATTCCAGCTATCATGTCCACATTCCAAGAAGCAGAGAAGAGGAGATACCTTCAGAGAGCTTTCCCGTAAAATTCCACTCATATTATCATTGGCCAAACTTAGTTGCATGGCCAGCTGTTAATGTCGAGGTGGGCATACTGCTGGTTCTCACAAAATGCAGGGGTCCATAAAAAGGAAGATGAGGACACTGGGTAGAAAATAGCCTTTCACAGTCTGGCCCTGTGAGATGCTGGGATTCGCCTTATCAAAAGTATATTCTAGTTCTGAGACCGCCCATACTTTTACTATTTCTATTTTTGGTGAGCATGGAGGGATGAAGTAAGTAGGTAGAGCTTGGCAATGACAAGAGAGAGATTAGACTTCTTAGGCTGGTTAGCCTGGGGACAGATGAATCAGTTTCCAAGTGGGCCTTTGCCCAGAAACCCAGAGACTATGGCTGTCCCTGGCTTTATTATTTGTTCCATAAACAAAGGTTTTACTCATGGATAGGAAATATGTATGTGGCACAAGTACTATCTCCTCCTTCTTTCCTTATGGCAGCATTTTTCCCTGTTGGCTGGAATGACCTCAGAATCCTGCTTAACACATTGTTCCTGGCAGTTACTCTAGTCCAAGGGACTTGTTTAAAAATTCCTATCCATCTTTAATTGCCTGTGGAAATTTTCATTCTGCCAATCTCCGGGTTTTATTCATAAGAATAAATCTTCCATAGTGGAATGTTAGATGCATCCACAGGCAAGAATCGTTTTTAGTTACAGGTTGCAGTTTCGGAGGTCTTCAGATTTTACCACTAGGTGACTATGATCATATTCTACACCTGATCTTTGGACTGTTTACCATATCAGATAATGAGGGGTGAGAATGAAATCTTATCCATTTTTGTATCCCTAAGGTGCCAGGCTCAGTACACTTTGAATAATTCTTTTTAAAGATTTTATTTATTCATGAGACACAGAGAGAGAGAGAGAAAGAGAGAGACAGAGAGAGAGAGAGAGGAAGAGACACAGGCAGAGGGAGAAGCAGGCTCCCTGCAAGGAGCCCAATGTGGGACTTAATCCTGGACCCCGGGATCACGCCCTCAGCCGAAGGCAGATGCTCATCCACTGAGCCACCCAGGCATCCCAAGAAATGTTTTATCAATAAGTGAATCACTTACACTGGTCAAGGTCAAGTGGCTATCAAAGTAAATACCTCCTCAAGAGCAGGTCACACAGAGGACTGCCCACCTTCAAGTACTAGATGGAGGCCTTTATCTGGAGGGGAGGTCACTGGAGAGTGAGGGTGACGGGGGAGCGCTGGTGGTACAACAGACAGAATCTTGGTTTTTTCATACCTGCCTTACAAATGTTAAGTAACACAAGAAACTGGTTACCAGGTGATAAGGAAAGGGCAGATATACTCTGAGAAGGTTTTTTTTTCCCCCCAAGACTATTTTTCTTCTTTTGACCAAAAGTCCAGGCCCTGGTTAACTTGGCTCTGTATTTTCTGTATTCTAGGGGGTGATTCAGGGCATTATGCAAATGACTGATTCATATTTCAGGGATATAAATGGGACTGAAGTAAGACTATAATCATGAACTGATTCAATTAAGATAGCTTATTCTCAATAGTTTATTTCTTATAAGTAGATCTTATAGGTTAATACTAATATTGATCATGTTTTAAATATTGTGGTTGCACTGAAATTAAAAAAAGAAAAAAGCTACCACTGCTAAAAAAAAAAAACCAAAATTGGAGAGCAATGACTTAGGTAGTTCACCCAAGTTCCATACTGACCTCTTCATAATGATCAAAATCTTTTTTTTTTTAATATTTTTTTTTTTTAATTTTTATTTATTTATGATAGTCACAGAGAGAGAGAGGCAGAGACACAGGCAGAGGGAGAAGCAGGCTCCATGCACCGGAAGCCCGATGTGGGATTCGATCCCGGGTCTCCAGGATCGCGCCCTGGGCCAAAGGCAGGCGCCAAACCGCTGCGCCACCCAGGGATCCCATGATCAAAATCTTAAATAGTGATTACAGAGAAAGATGAAGGAAAAAAAATATACAAATTATTCTTTCTGCTTAAAGAGCAGAGTGGGTTACAAGTATATACAGGTTGATGTTTTCTCAAAAGGCTGAATGATTTGAGGATGGGTTCTTGGGTTGTAGTGCTCACCCTCCCTCTCCTCCTCTGGCTTCAATCCTGGGCTAGATTTACTTTACTGAGGAAGTGTTCTTGCATTTAGATTCCTAAGTGATGCAATGTTAAAGGTACTGTGGCTAAATGCACATGTTATTTCTGCATATGCTTCTCTTCAACCTTCTTGCCCGTCTATTTACTCTGGTTAAGAGGGAGGCCCACAGAAATAATGATCCCTTTTCTTCTTCAAGTCTAGAACTAGTCCTAAGCAGTCACTGCTAGCTTCCTTCAGAGAGAATAAAAAAGGAGAAGTAAAACTAGAGTCTCTTTTCCAGAATCTCTTCCACTCATAACTTTTGCAGATTTCTTCTCTCATTATTCTAACCCATTTCTTTGCTCGCTTCTTGCTCAGTGATACTTGGACATGGGGGCAGGAGGTATTGGGGTAGATATAGCTGAGAGGGGAACTTACGGACTTTGCAGTTAGAACCAAGGTTCATATACCCACTCAGGCCTTTTCTCAGTACTCTGATCTTAGGTTTAATTATCAGAATTAAAGTGTCTTTATTTGTAAAATGTGGGAAACAGCATAGGCTTAGATGTAAAAAATACTTATTACGGAATATGACTCTCAGCAGGTGTTCAATAAATGATATATTTCATTAGTGTCTTGGAATTGCTTTGCTTCTGCAACCTCTCCAAAGCGTCACTGTGTTTCAAAGGCGAGGTATCTTTGCCTGGAGCAGTCTGAAGTGCGCATGTGTGTGGGCCAAGGGGAAGGGCAAAAGGGGGTGGCACTCAGGTGAGTCACTGATAAGGCTTTAATAGTAGTCCTGGGCCTATACACTAAAAGTCAAGACTTCTGAGTAAGTCCAACAGGGAACACAGCAGGAATGTGGAAGAGGGGATGAGGACGGTGGGGGATGGAAAAGCCCTTGTAGACCAATGGCCATCCACACCTTGGCAAGTCTGTGGCTACCCTGACCCCTGGTCCTGTCTTCCTTCGCCTCGAGATGCTCTTTTTTGTTAACACTGCCCAGTGACCCGCCAGCACAGGAAGCTTGCAAACAGCTACTCTGCCTTTCCTCTTAAACCTTTCAAACCATTTCATTAATAAAACATTATAAATTCCACAATTAAATGAAAATTATTTAATATGCCTGAGTGGATATGCCATACACTTATGGTTCAGTATCTGGGTGTTTATAGTGCCCCAATTACAAACCAGCAATCAGAACAGACAATATGATAACCCCCGTCCCAATTTTCATCCATCTTATCCGCACGCTGTAGCCCCGGAAATGTGAATATTCACATTCAGTGACTTGCAGTTATGTCCCTATAACTTTCCTGGGAAGCAAGATCAGAACCACCTTAATAAGGAGCATTATTTTGTCTTGTTGATATCTACCCACCTTTTCAGGGCTGCAATTCTTTGGAACTCCCTTTCTCATCTTGTCAACATCAGTACTTTGCTGCCATTTATTTTCCAAGGACATCCGCCACTTATTGCAACAAATGGCATTAATCCACTGGAGAGCATGAGGCTCTTTTGATTATTGGCTGATAAATGTATAAACATGACTGCATGGCAGAGAGAGTACAGGTTGTAAAAAGGGCTAGATATCAAGAATTAAACGAAATACGTGTTTATAAAGCCTCAGGTAAGAAGTCCACACGTTGCTGATGATGTATTAGTTTCCGCAATCCTTTTCTTCCCTTTCAGTGCTTGCATCTATCACTGACTTGTACTGGGACCCTGGGCAAATCGAGGCGCTTCATCTTTTTGGGCTTCAAGTATCCCCAGATATAAATGAAGAGGGTTGCACCGTATTTTTTGTGTTCACAGCCATTTTTTCCCCTGAGTCTCTCCTGACTTGCTCACTGACTATTTGGAAAGAATGGGAAGATTATTTCTGCACCCTGAGGAGGTCTTTGTGGGGTGCTGGGAGGGCATGGAGCCCGCCAACCGTGGGCCAGGCACGTCCCATCGCGTCCCTTGATCTCCGCTCACACGCTCAGGCTACGCTGGTCTCCGCAAGACGCCCTCAGCAGCCCTGGAAAGTGCAGGACAGCGCCCGTTAGCGGTCCCGGTCCGCACGTTAACTTCCCACTGCGGCTACTTCGACAGGAGTGTGGCCCGGGAACCCCCAAGATCTACCCCACCCTCTAAAACAAGGTCAGAACTCAAAGTAGACGCGAGAAATCCCAAATCAGGGTCCCGTTTCCTTTTAAATGCTTAAAACAAAACAGGCCAAACAAGACAACCCCTTTCCCGCCGGTGTGCGAGACAGCCTTCGCGGCCCCAGCCCCTCCCTACCGCGGCCCGCCGCCCGCCGCCCGCCGCCCGCCGCCCGCAGCCCGGCTCCGTCCCCCGCCCCACCCCCTCGCGGCGCTCCGGCGCACCCCTCCCCCTCCCCTCCCCCACTGCGCCCCCAGCCCCTCCTCCGGCTCCGTCCTCGCCCCGCCCCCCCGCGGCACCCCGGCGCACCCCTCCCCCTCCCCTCCCCCACTGCGCCCCCAGCCCCTCCTCCGGCTCCGTCCCCGCCCCGCCCCCGCGGCACCCCGGCGCACCCCTCCCCTCCCCCACTGCGCCCCCAGCCCCTCCTCCGGCTCCGTCCTCGCCCCGCCCCCCCCCGCGGCACCCCGGCGCACCCCTCCCCTCCCCTCCCCCACTGCGCCCCCAGCCCCTCCTCCGGCTCCGTCCTCGCCCCGCCCCCCCCGCGGCACCCCGGCGCACCCCTCCCCTCCCCCACTGCGCCCCCAGCCCCTCCTCCGGCTCCGTCCCCGCCCCGCCCCCGCGGCACCCCGGCGCACCCCTCCCCTCCCCCCACTGCGCCCCCAGCCCCTCCTCCGGCTCCGTCCTCGCCCCGCCCCCCCCCGCGGCACCCCGGCGCACCCCTCCCCTCCCCTCCCCCACTGCGCCCCCAGCTCCTCCTCCGGCTCCGTCCTCGCCCCGCCCCCCCCCGCGGCACCCCGGCGCACCCCTCCCCTCCCCTCCCCCACTGCGCCCCCAGCCCCTCCTCCGGCTCCGTCCTCGCCCCGCCCCGCCCCGCGGCACCCCGGCGCACCCCTCCCCTCCCCTCCCCCACTGCGCCCCCAGCCCCTCCTCCGGCTCCGTCCTCGCCCGCCCCCCCCCCCCGCGGCACCCCGGCGCACCCCTCCCCTCCCCTCCCCCACTGCGCCCCCAGCCCCTCCTCCGGCTCCGTCCTCGCCCCGCCCCCCCCCCCCCGCGGCACCCCGGCGCACCCCTCCCCTCCCCTCCCCCACTGCGCCCCCAGCCCCTCCTCCGGCTCCGTCCTCGCCCCGCCCCCCCCCCCCGCGGCACCCCGGCGCACCCCTCCCCTCCCCTCCCCCACTGCGCCCCCAGCCCCTCCTCCGGCTCCGTCCTCGCCCCGCCCCCCCCCCCCGCGGCACCCCGGCGCACCCCTCCCCTCCCCTCCCCCACTGCGCCCCCAGCTCCTCCTCCGGCTCCGTCCTCGCCCCGCCCCCCCCCCGCGGCACCCCGGCGCACCCCTCCCCTCCCCTCCCCCACTGCGCCCCCAGCCCCTCCTCCGGCTCCGTCCTCGCCCCGCCCCGCCCCGCGGCACCCCGGCGCACCCCTCCCCTCCCCTCCCCCACTGCGCCCCCAGCCCCTCCTCCGGCTCCGTCCTCGCCCCGCCCCCCCCCCCCGCGGCACCCCGGCGCACCCCTCCCCTCCCCTCCCCCACTGCGCCCCCAGCCCCTCCTCCGGCTCCGTCCTCGCCCCGCCCCCCCCCCCGCGGCACCCCGGCGCACCCCTCCCCTCCCCTCCCCCACTGCGCCCCCAGCCCCTCCTCCGGCTCCGTCCTCGCCCCGCCCCCCCCCCCCCGCGGCACCCCGGCGCACCCCTCCCCTCCCCTCCCCCACTGCGCCCCCAGCCCCTCCTCCGGCTCCGTCCCCCCTATCCGCGGCCCCCGGGGACCCGGCCGGGCCCAGGGCGGCGCAGGCCCGCCCCGCACTTCGGGTCCCCGGGGAGGGCTCGGGGGAGGTGGAGGACGCCGAGAGCGGAGCTCCCACCGGCTGGGTCTGCGGCCCCCGCGCCCGCCTGCCCGAGGGCGGCCCCGACCCCTGCTCCGTACTCGGCGCGCCGCCTCCCTCGGCCGCCCATCCGCTTCCAGGGCAGAGGGAAGAGGCGGCGACCGGGCGGGGCGGGGCGGGCGCCGTAGGGGGCGGGGGCGGGCATCCTCGCTCGCCGCGCGGGGCTCCCCGGCTCCCGGCTCCCGGCTCCCCGGCTCCCCGCGCCCCGCCCGAGGGCCGCACCGACGCCCGCCCGCCGGCCCTTCCGCCCTCACGAACTCGCGTCTCCCTCGCTTGAACCGGAAGCTGTTCGTGGGCCGCCGCCGCCGCCGCCGGAGACCCGGGCGCCGACCGGGAAGCGCGGGGGGTGAGGCGGCCTGCGCGGCGCCGCCCGCCATGGCCGCGGCGGGGTGAGCCGGGCTCGGCGGCCGCAGTCGCGCGGACCCGAGCGCTCCTCCGCCGCGGACAGGCCCGCGGGACTTGGGCGGGCGCGCAGCGAGGCAGGGGGGAGCCGGGAGCCGCCCGCTCGTCGCCGCCGCCGCCGCCGCCGCCGCCCATGGCGAGGACCCGCCGCCGCCGCCGCCGCTGCTGACCCGGGGGCCGGCCGCCGCTTCCGCCCCCTCCCGCGGCGGCGGGCGGGCCTCCCCTCCTCGCGCCCGCCGCCCGCCGCCCGCCGCCCGCGCCCCGCGCCCCGCGCCCCGCGCCGGGGGACCGGGAGGAAGGCGAGAGCCGCAGGAGCCGGGGCCGCCGAAGATGGGGAACACTACCTCGTGCTGCGTGTCGTCCAGCCCCAAGCTCCGCAGGAATGCCCACTCCCGGCTGGAGTCCTACCGGCCCGACGCGGACCTGAGCCGCGAGGACACGGGCTGCAACCTGCAGCACATCAGCGACCGGGAGAACATCGACGGTGAGCCTCGCCAGCGCCGCGCCTCTGCCTGCGCCCCGGAGTCCGCAGGGCAGGACCGGGTCTTCGCCCCCGGGCCCCCCGGCCCCCCGGCCCCCCCCGGCCCCCGAGACCCCGAGGCCCCGAGGCCCGAGGCCCCGAGCGGGCGGCTCGGGAGTAGCGCGGGGCGGGGGGCGCAGGTGGAGAGGCGGCGCGAGCTGGCCGCGCTCCAGCCGAGAGCGGCGGTGCTGGGCTGGGGGCGGCCCGAGAGCCTGCGGGCCCCGCACGCCGAGTTCTTCTCGTTCGTCCTTTGGGAGGCGGAAGGACTGGATGATGTTTGGCGGAAATGAGTGAATCCCTTTTCGGAATCAGTCTCTACCTAGAGTGGGGAGAACAGGGTTGGCGTGTATCGGCTTCCCCCGGAAACTTACAGATTGACCCCATTGGGCAGCTCCTTATTTCCGTTAAAAACTTAATTTTTTTTTTTTTTTTTTTTTTTTTTTTTGTAGCGGGGAGGTATGTGCAGGATTGGAGTGAAATAGAGTCACCTGAATACTTAAAACACACACACAGCAAACTCAATTATTATCAGAATGGTTTGGAGACAGCTTTGGGTTGTCACCCGGTTTTTGCTTGGCGCAGAATGACTGTCCTATGGATTTCTGATTGAGCTGAGTGATGTTCGGACTAGTGTTTGTAAGGGAAGATAAGGGGCTGATCACTGCACCTGGTAATGTGTATTTATATTATTGGTTCCACAGTATCTTCCTTAGTACTAATTTATCCTTAAGCTACCTGGCTTATCATGGATAGGTAGTTTATGCATCATGCTTGAATTTACATAATTTTCAACTTAAAATGTGAACTTGGAAGTATATTCTCATGCAACGTGATTTTCTTGTTTTAACCCCCAAATCTTCATACAGTTGGTGTAGTTCAACTAAGATGAAAAATTTCTTGTGTGAATGAATTGACACAACTCTATTACAAGTCAGCTTTAGGATGGAGAATTCCCTCTAGTCTGGAAAACCAAATTTAAACTCTGCTAAAGGAAAGAATTTTCTCATTGTTTGGCCTCTTAATTTTTTCTAAAGAGTTATGTCATCTCTGCAGGACAGCAACTTTATTAAAGGAGTACTGTATCTTAAAGGCACTAATGTAACATCTGGTTTATAGTAGGCACTTAGTAAATTAGGGTTCCGTGTGATATTTCTGGTGTAGTTATAATAGATTTCCATTATCTTAACCTACTCTTTAGATGTCTTTGAACTACAGTTATACTTTAATGCATTTAAAGTCGTCTAGAAGGGTATTAAAGTCTGGACTGTCTTGATTATTGGTATGGTCCAAGCAGTTGAAAGAAATGTGTGGTATATAGTAAAGGTTTTAATAAGTATTATATTTTAAAGGAATGAATGAATACAGGAGTTTATTATAGAAAGCCATTACCGAGTCTTATACAACGCTGACAGGCAAAAACATTTGGAAATAATTTCTCCATGCTGTGCACTAATATTGGGAGGAAGCTTTATGTTTTAAATACAAATTTAAAAAATACAAAAGGAAGATGTACATTTCTTAGAGCCAAGCTGCATGCTATTACTGACTATAGTAAGGAAATGAGAGGAAAAAAAGTAATTATAACCAGGTATTTGGCACTACGTCTTAAAGGATTTTTTTTTTTTAATTTTTATTTATTTATGATAGTCACACACAGAGAGAGAGAGAGAGGCAGAGACATAGGCAGAGGGAGAAGCAGGCTCCATGCACCGGGAGCCCGATGTGGGATTCGATCCCGGGTCTCCAGGATCGCACCCTGGGCCAAAGGCAGGCGCCAAACCGCTGCGCCACCCAGGGATCCCCTGGCACTACGTCTTAGAAGGATTTTGCTAGACAAAAAGAGAATAGTATTGTGTGTTCTTTCATTTGAAAGAAATCTAAGATTTGGTCTCAAGTAGTTTTGAGAAAACTTCAGAGGACCACCAAATCTGGTTTTGGAATTTCAGGATAGTTTAAGACACTCTCGCACATGTTAAAAAGATTTCTAATCTAGGCTTGTACTGTCCTCTTGCTCCAGAACTTAGTTCATATGATGATGTTAGTTTATTTATTTATTTTTAAAAAAAGATTTTATTTGTTTATTCATGAGAATACACAGAGAGGAGAGAGAGAGAGAGAGAGAGAGAGAGAGAGAGAGAGAGGCAGAGACACAGGCAGAGGGAGAAGCAGGCTCCATGCAGGGAGCTCGACTCAGAACTCGATCCCGGGTCTCCAGGATCACGCCCTGGGCTGAAGGCGCCGCTAAACTGCTGAGCCACCCGGGCTGCCCTGATGATGTTAGTTTAAACCGAAATACTAATTCACATTTATTTATTTATCTACTCATTCATTCATGGGAGACAGAGAGAGGCAGAGACATAGGCAGAGGGAGAAGCAGGCTCCCTGCATGGAACCCAATGTGGGACTCCATCCCAGGACCCTGCCATCATGCCCGAGCCAAAGGCAGACGCTCAACCATTGAGCCACACAGGCATCCCCTAATCTACTATTTAAACGATATTTTCTCTGCCAAATTCAATAAATAATACTTATAGGATTTACCTATATATGTTTCTCAACATTGGTTTCAATTACACCAGAAATCTAGGACTGGGCCTTGGTGTTAGTATGTTTAAAGCTCTCCAGGTAATTCGAAGATATAGGTAGGATTGAGAATCCCTGGCTGGATAAGTCTGTTGTTCAGGGACATTTTCCATAGAAATTCATTCAGTATCAAGCTGGGAGAAGAGAACAGATTTAAGTTAAATAGCATATAGAAATAGCATATAGGTATAGATTTTAACTTCTGAATTATATTGATAGATGATTAGTAAACATTTAAAAACTACTACTGAAGCATTCTTTATTCTAGTATATAACACCTGAAGTGCTCAAGTACCATCTTTATTCCTAAAGACATCTCAGACAGATAGAATTGAAGATTCAGAGGAGTTCATGGGGCTTCTGTGATAGGTCAGTTTCTTAAAATCACAGAGGCATAAGGTTTGAATTTATGTTTTCCCTGCTCAAAACACAATGGGTAATATTTGTCCTATAGTGTTTCAGTGACTGAGTCAGGGCAGTTAGGGCAGTTAGGTTTCTATGACACCTACCAGCAACTTGTCCTGTCTTTGTACTCAAAGTACAAAGTACTTTGTGGTGTTAGGTAATTCATGTTTTTGGAAATGTATATGGGACTCATCAACTAACTCCCTAGGTATTTCTTATAAAATTATTCTGGGATTGAGAAATAACAAAAAGACTTAACGACAGTGGTAGTAATGCTTGCAGCCCTTAGATATTGTTTACTTTGTGCCAGATGCTGCTCTGCTTGTTAGTATTCACAATAACCCTAGGATAATATTGTCCTTTCTTTAAGACAAAAAGTGAGGCAGAGAGAGGAGAAATGACTTGCCCAAAGTCATATGGTCAGTAATTGACACATAGAAACTTCCCATTGTTGCTTGATTAGCTATCAAACATTAATTAGTCCTGGGGTTGCTTTCTAGGGTAAAGTGTGTGTCCTTGCAGTCTTAGCCACAGTTTCTCTGAAAAGAAACATCTATCTTCAATAGACTGGTCTTCCCCGATTAGATTATTTCTAGGGGATCCCTGGGTGGCGCAGCGGTTTGGCGCCTGCCTTTGGCCCAGGGCGCGATCCTGGAGACCCGGGATCGAGTCCCACATCGGGCTCCCGGTGCATGGAGCCTGCTCCTCCCTCTGCCTGTGTCTCTGCCTCTCTCTCTCTCTCTCTGTGTGACTATCATAAATAAAAAAAAAAAAAAAAAAAAAGATTATTTCTGTAGGAGGAGAGACAAAGGGGTGGACTTAAAGAGAATTTAAGATTAATTGAGACTAAGTGAATCAGGAGAGAATGCCTGTAACATCTAGTTTGTCTCAAAATAATTGCCGGCAATTTCATCCTGTGTAGATCAGCTGTTCTCTCTGACAACCCAGTTTCTCCATCATCCTGTATCCAATCTGCTAGGAAAGAATGGCTCTCAACCTTCAAAATACATCCAGAATCTAACCACTTAAACCTCTCCTGCTGCTCATCTGAGCTAAGCCACCTAACTGATCTCCCTGCTTCTACCTTTGCCCACTACAGTCCGTTCTCAGCATAGCAGCCATGGAGAGATCCTTTTAAAAACTTTTAACATGTGACTCCTCTGCTGTAAAACTGCAGTGACTCCTTATTTCATACCAAGTAAAAGCTTTACAATGGACTTTTACCATGGATGGAGTCATTACAATGGACTTCAGAGCTCTGTGTGAGCTGCCTGCTTTCTTCACTCAACTCGTTAGCTCACTCTAGGTACACTGGCATCTATCCTTCAGTGCTGTTCCTTGAATACACCTGACATGCTGTCACCCCAAGGACTTTGTTCTGTCCCTTTGCCTGGAATATTTTTCTTTGTTTCCTCTTGTCTAACTCTCTTGACTGCTTACAGTCTTGGTTCATGCCTCCTTCTTTTCAGTGAGGCCTTCCTCACCACCTCCTTTAACATCTCTCCTATTACCTCATCAGCAGTTCTAGTATACGTTCTCTGAAGTACTGTTTCTTTCTTAGAAATCATCTGTAATATACATTGTAAGTATATACATATATAATAACTATTTTTATCTACTACTATGTAAATTTCAATAGAACATTTTTGTTTGCTGTTGTAACCTAAGTGCCTTTTACCCTGAAGACGCTCTGTATTTGAATGAATGAGTGAAGCCAACAACTTAAGGATGTTGGAGTCAAAGTACCATCATGTGTATTTATTGCATGAGAAAAGCAGGAGGGAAGTAGAGAAAGACCAAGACTTGTAATAATGAAAGTAGAGTGGATATGAAACTTTTTGGTTTTGTTTGTGTTTTAACCTGGGAGGTAGCAGGTAGGGTGAAATCCTGAAAATGAAGTTTAAAGGTTATAAAGCATAACAAAAGAAAAAAAAAAAAACTAACCTGAAATAAACCATGGCTAATGGTAGTCTGTTTAACAATGTGATATATTTAGTTTTTTTTTTCCTTATCTGTTCAGATGAATGGCTTTAGCTGTGGCCTTACATCCTTAAAGATCAAAATGAGGCCAAAATGCTTTATAGACCAAAAAGTACTAATAAACATATGCAATGTTTATGCATATGCATAAATATGCATACACATATGCATATTGCAACATAGGTAATTTAGCCACTCTTGGTGATTTTCTTTATTAAATGTGAAACGTTCTAGGATATACAGCAATTAGTGTTTTAACTTCCTATAGTCAGAGAAACTAGAAGCCTAAGGGGCTTATCCTAGGTCTGGGAAGGGTAGCTAGAAAAAAATGCACTCACTGTTACAAGAGTTGGGGGAGAAAGAAGCAATTTATAATCTAAGCACGTTATTTTATTAGCTTAAATGACTGATCTTGGTTTCTTTGGGTATATGCAGCCTCATCTCTTTGGATTTCTTCTTGTGTCTCAGACCCACTGACCATTTCCAGCCTGATGGGCAAAACTCTATCTGTGGATTTTCATTCCATACTAAGATATATTAGCTGCACTGCCTGCAAGATTTGTGGAGACACTCTGACTGAGCATGGACTGACATGTATTAGGCAGATTGGAGAGGTGCATGTTAAAGGTTTGCAGAGGGGACCATTCTCCAAAGCACTGATGAGGAATCCACAACCTTTACTTAGTTATTTTCCTTTCTAGTTTAGTCTCGGAGTCATTTACTCTCCCCCTCATTTTACAGATAAGTAAACTGAATCTTGGAGAGGTACAGTTTCCTGCCCAGTTCATGCAGAGCATGGACAAGGGTAGTAGAATTTACTGTGTGCTAACTTTGGCCCAAGTGCTATGCTAATTACTTGACCTGTGTTATCTCTTTTAATCTTTATATCATTCTTCCTATTTTACAGGGGAGAAAATTGAGACTGAATGGTTAAGAAATTTGCTCACGGTCTCATAGCTAGTTAGTGTCAGGGTTAGGATTCAATCTGCTATTACTTGCGAGAGCTCCACATCTCAACGGCCCTGTAACAGCTAGTTAGGGAATGACCTGGGTCTAGAAACTGACCCCTGTCCTTGTGCCTGGCCCGTGTCCACTTTGCTTTAAAACATTCATTCATCGTCTGTATGCTTTGAGCTAGCAATACTTTGTGATTAGGATTTTTACTTTTCTGCCTGCTTTTTGAAAGAGGCAAAGATTAAATAATTTTGTAGAATGGTAGATTTTCTCACCCTTTTCTACAAAGTGGAGTGTCTTTATTATCTTAAGGAGATAAATTACTTTCACATTTCTGGCTGAAGTTAACACAAACATTGAATTCATTCCTATCTAGGAAGGGGTAGAACCAAAAGGAAAGAAATAACAAGGTGTAAGACATGTGAGTGGCATTGAAATTCTGTTTTAGTCACACCAGGTCAGGGATGTAGCTCCAAGTATGTCATATTGGGCTTACTTTCAGGAAGCAGCATTTGGTATTTTTCACAAGAGTGCTCTTGATGATATCATGCTTGTCATACTTCAAAGGATGAATCCTTTCATGAGTCAACATATAGGCAGCAGGGGTGAGTCCATAGTAGTTGATATCATGCATTCAGTATCATTTTCAGCTTGTAGTTGGAAGGAAGGAGAGAGTTCATGTTCCCTGCCACATTTTGCATCATCTTGGAACATTGAGTAGTTTGTTGCTGGGAGTCTTGGTCAGAAACCGTTTCTTCTCTGTGCTCTGAGACTCAACATTGTTCTGCCCTGTGTCTCCTGAAGAATGAGGTAGGGCTCAATAAGGATAAATCCAGGACAGGGTCTTCTTAGAATGTGCCTCTGGCTCTGTGAAGTGTGTAGAGGACAAAGAGCAGGAGCCCAATAACCAGGAGACACATGTCCCAGACATGGCTCTGCCTTTACTATGGGACCTCCATCTTGCTGAGCCTCACTTTCCTCGCTGCTTGAGAAGAATGTGCTTAAAATTACTGCTTAGCCTTATACCCTGAGGTACCTAACATAAAAAACAAAATGAGGTTAAAATGCTTAATAAACCAGAAAGTACTCGATGAATGTATGTTATTATGAACACAGTACTCATGTTGATGTTCTTGCATGAAATATTGTGTTCCAAGATCTGCAGCAACTGTGTTTGAACTTTCCATAAGCAGAGAAACTAGAAGCCTGAGGGGCTCATCCTAACAAAGACATCAGTGTAGTGAGTGTTCATAAGATGGTGCCAGAAGGATAACTGGAATTTTAAAGTGGGTAGGATGAGGTTATATAGAGCTGTATGACCTTGAATGGGAAGCTTGCTGGCAGTAGAAGTTGGAATAGGAATACGACTCTTTCAAACATTTACTGGTCTTCTGGGTTGCATCTCTTCAGAGTCACACCATGGCGTCATATAGTGAGCAGTGGTACTCCTGGAGGGAATGGAGCCCACCCAGCTGGTCCGCTGACTGTGTCATGGGAAGGAAGTTCCTAGGAATGGTAATATGTATCCTTAAGTGAAGGCTGAAGGAAGGGTGCTTTTTTTTTTTTTTTTTTTTTAATTCTTCAGAGAAGGTTTTAAGGCATAAATTTATTGTATTAAAATACTGCTTTAAGTAAAGGGGAATTCATGCACTGAAAAATGAGCTCAAATAGCCCAAAACAGGTTATTGGCTGTTTGTAGCCATTTCTTTCCAGAAAGTCTAGCTAGATTCACAATTGCAGAGAGCTCTAACCCACTTTTCCTTTCCTTTTCTTGGGTCATTTATGCTGTTTGTAGTTGTTTTCTATGGCTCTTTTACTTCTTCTAGTGCCTCTTTTTGCTGTCTGCCTCTTGGAGGAAAGGGATATTTCAAAGCTTCAATTGAGGGTTGACACACAAATTGACAGATACTTCAGATCAACAAGATTTTGCCTGGAAAGTCTTGGTGAATTTGAGAAAAGAGATCATCTCAGGGGTTGGTTAGCTACAGACTACTACACTCTGGACATCTCTGTTACCTTGCCAGGAAGGTTGCTTTAAAATACTGGATTGGAAAACCTTGAAGTCTTTTTTTCTTCACCTTTGTCAGAATATTGACATTTTATATATTAGTTTTGATTTTGTCAAGAACTTTTATTTTTTTATTTTTTATTTTAAGGAACTTTTATTTTTGATTTGTTTTTTTAGTATGGCCAAAAAATTGAACATAGGAAGTAATAAAAGAGTTCTAAAATGTTTGGACGAGGGGAGGAGGGCGGGGGGTGGGAGTGAATGCGTGACGGGCACTGGGGGTTATTCTGTATGTTAGTAAATTGAACACCAATAAAAAATAAATTAAAAAAAATAAAATGTTTGGACGATGCTAACATTTCTGGGCTAAGTGTCTACTTTCCCATAGTTATACTACTTTGATAAAAAATTATTGTTAAGTTGGTTAACAATAATCTATAGCCACATTACCTACTACATATAATTTTAATTCCTGGGTCATCACTTTGTGATCTTTACTCCCTACTTGGGATATAGCGGGGCTTCATTGGGTATGATAATTGTGGGTTCCATGCTCAGCATAGCTTTACTAGCATCTGTAGACATGTCAGCTGGCTTTTGGCACTGAGAAAAGTACAGCTGGAGTACACTAAAGATAATTGTTAGCAACTGCAATTGCATCCTTGCCAGTTTGCTTTGTGAGCCTTGTAGAAAATCTTAGTTGGATGATGAAATGCAAGTCACTTCTATTTTGGACACCTCTGATTATAGACCTTCTGGCTTTAAGGAGGAAGTATAGGAAATACCCTGCATGAGAGTTCATATGTAATATAGCTGTGTGTTGCAAGCCCGTGGATGTGTTTAAAACATTTTATAAACAGATTCTTTCCTGTGAATGGTTGCTTCTGTTCTTGGTGGGCAAAAGGGAAAAAGAAGTTATTAAAAGTATTTTGATTATATTTGGTAAACTCTTTGTTTCACTGCAAATTTACCATTAATCAGAGGAATTAGTGCATGCATGGATGGGTTAAAACATCTGTTTTTTGTCTCTCAAGAAAAGATTTCACTCAAAATTTAGTATTCTGTCCATTAATGAATTTACAGTTTTTAAGGATATTAATTGAATACATCTATTCCATTAAGTGTAATCATAATTATCCTTTATCTCTGGCTTTTAGGTATGGATCCAGACTTTTTTTTTTTTAATAAATTTTTATTTATTTATGATAGAGAGAGAGAGAGAGAGAGAGAGAGAGGCAGAGACACAGGCAGAGGGAGAAGCAGGCTCCATGCACCGGGAGCCCGACGTGGGATTCGATCCCGGGTCTCCAGGATCGTGCCCTGGGCCAAAGGCAGGCACCAAACCGCTGTGCCACCCAGGGATCCCTGGATCCAGACTTTGTATAGTTGCTTAAAAGAGTAGGTTTTAGGGCTTCTGTGTACCTAGTCAAAGTCCAGGTTGAGAAATGAAGTTGTGATGCCATGTTTAATTCAGTTTCAAAAATTTCAAACTTACAAATTCATCAGAGATTACTTTATTTACAGTGAGGATTACTTTTGGAAGTTTATATGGGTAATTTTATTTTCCCACAGCCTCCAGCTATGTGTAAGTGATGGACTGTTATTTTAATGTGTAGTTTTGCTTGAAAAGCATGGGTAAACAGGGTTTATATAGCATTAGAGATCACCTTCTGCCTCCTGAAAACTAAAGTTGATGTTACTGAAGAGATACAGATCGTTTATTCACTTTAACTTGAGCATATATTTGATCCTTTTCTATATAAAATAAATCTAATGTCTGATTTTTTTTCCATTTCTTTGATTTTGTAGGAAGTGCAGAGGAAGCCTAGCAAAGCCGGTATTCAAATGTGTGACTTTTAAGTATTAACCACTTAGGGATAAATTTAAGAGATGGGAAACATATTCTTGCTTTGCAAACCATTTGCTTCAGTGGAAGATGGTTTTTTTCTGACAGGCCATGTATCTTAAGCACCATGCAAGCTCTTTGAGCACGCTTGGCTGTTTGTAGAGCAGTAGGAGGGTTACTTGGTAACTCAAGTTAGGAAGCTGTTGGCAGCCTCTGGGTGTTGGAAGTGAAGTATATGAGCAGAGGAGGTGGGGAGGAACTGTGGCAGCATCGTTAAGATGGGACCCAGGTGCAAGACAGCACAGCATGCCTTGTAATAGCCTAGCAAGGCCCTGAGACGTAAGAAATAGGCATCAGAAGTGGATTGGTTGCTTTTATATTGGGTGATGTTTGGGTGCCTCTGCATCGTTGAGAATGATTTGAGATGGATAGTAAGCATGGCAGTGACTTTCAGAATTGAGAGAGATGTTCTGCTGGGAGAGGAATTCTGACATGAAACCAGAAAACTTGATATCCAGACAATATTTTCTTCTTTCATTTAACTAATAAGTATTTTTGAGAGAACATTTGTTGAGTTTTTTGAAAATGAAATTTATTACTGTGCCTGGGTATTTATAAGACAACACTGTGATAGGACTAGAAGGAAAGAATGAAAGGAATTGTGGGAAGGAGTGTTTGTTTGGCTGAAGTGAAAATTTGAAAGCAAGGGGCTCATGTCAGTAGGTAAGTGTGACATTAGTCTGCTAGATGGCAGCCAGCTACCTCCACGTAGGCATGGCTTAATGCAGCCTTGTCCTTGCCCCCCAGTCTCCATTGTTCTCAGATTAGATCTGTGTATTCACTTTGGGCATGGAATGTTGATAGTTCAAGGCATCAGATGAATGCTTTTCCCTTTTCTGTCTGTATCTGGCTCTAATGAACATGATTCGAAATATGGTGTCAAACTGTAGTATTGATGTCCAGTAGAGAAGGACAGTCTATAAATTGCCTATATAATTTTTAGTTTTTTAATCCTCACAGTAACATTCATAAATGGGTTTTATCTTGTTTAGTCATATTTACGTGTGAAAGTATGTTCACTGAGCCTAGCTTCTTAGTGTAAAATTCAGGAACCCTTTCAGTAAAGCAGGAGTTCTTAAGCTATATCAGAGTTTCTCAACCTTGGCATTGATATTTTGGACAGGATAATTCTTTGTTGGTGGTGAGGGCTGTCCTGTCCATTGTAAGATATTTAGCAGCATCACTGCATTTACTCAGTAGATGCTGGTAGCATCTTCCTATCCCCAGTCGTGACACCAAACATGTCTCCTTGCATTGCCAAATATAATTTCCCTAAGGAGGCAACTCTCCTTCTACTTCTCCTGAGAACCATTGAATTCAAGGTGAAAAGGAAACAGTAAAGCAACTTCGAAATGGTTTGCTGTGTCCCTGGCTTTGACACATTCAGGCAGGGGGTGGGGATGGGGTGGGTGTAGAACTTCATAGACTCTATGCTGCACAGCTCCAAGGGGTGATCTGGACTTGATGTGATCTATGCTCTGCCCTCTTCCCCCAGCTTTGCAAAGGGTTGCATTGTTCATTTGAACTCATTAGAACTAGCATCCTGTTCTAAGATGGACAGGAAAGACATTGCTTGCAAATCTAACAATGGCTGGTTAGGATAGCTTTCTGTGTGTACCAGAAGGTGTGTAAATTCTTTACTTGAATTCAAAAATGAATTTAAAAAATCACTTAATTTTCTTCCTTTATGATTTCTCTTCTTTTCTTTTCTTCTTCCTCTAGTTTCTCTTTCTCTTTCTTTTTAGTGTAATACACAAAAAGGTATGGTAAATTTTTCTTCTTTTAGCCAACAGTTTTTATTTTTTACTCAGTTTTAAAAATCAGCTAGTTCTGTGTGTGGGTTTTCATATTTTATAGTACTAACAGTAGACTTTCCTTTTGAGAATCTGTTTTGATGAGGAATATAAAAATGGAATGCCTGTTAGAAGCTGTAATTCTTTGATCTGACTGTGTTTTCTGCAGTAGCTTTGGCTGGGTTTGACAAATGTTCAGTACAATTTAGTATTTTTGTGGACCTTTTGAAATTTCAACCAACAGCTTGACGACGTGGCCTCCTGAGGTGAACAGAATGGGTGTTTGATTCAGCTGTCTGATACTTAAGAACATCTTAGAAACCTTTGGGGGAAAAAACCTCTTGGTTGCATCTGTGTTGCATTGTTATACTTTTAAGGAAACATATTTAGGGAGGTACCTATTTCAATTATTTGATTTCAGGAGTCACTTTCTTTACCTGAGGACACTTCTGCTGGAATAAGGAAATGGTGGTATTGGCTTCTTGAAATAGAGGTTGAAGATTCAACTCTTGATTTGTAGCTTATCTAGAGGAAAAATGCTCCAAAAAATGTGGTGGTGCTGTATTCCTGACAGACATTTCCTCTAAAAATATTTGAACTCAAAATGTCAGTCCCTTAGATATAAAAGTGTAAAGATACAAACGGAAGTGACTTGAAAAATTTTTTTTTAAAAAAGATTTTGTTTATTAGAGAGAGAGAGCATGCATAAGTGGTGGGCAGAAGGAGAAGCAGACTCCCCACTGAGCAGGGATCCCAGTGCGGGACTCCATCCCAGGACCCCCAGGATCAGGACCTGAGCTGAAGGCAGACGCTCAACCAACCGACTGAGCCATCCAGGCACCCCTGGAAGTGATTCATGAAGTTGAAGATATTTTCCAAAAGCCTGAGGTTTGAAAATGTATAGTCAAGCCCTTCTGTGTCCATATAGCACATATTATTTGTTAGGAAACGTTATCATTATAAAAGTACAGCTATTCATTTAGAGAGGTGGTTTTCAGCACCCTTGTTAGAAAACACAGAGGGAAACTGGGTTGCTGGAGCCATTAGTCTGAGATTGAAAAGGCTCCTGGGGGCAGCCCCGGTGGCGCAGCGGTTTAGCGCCGCCTGCAGCCCAGGGTGTGATCCTGGAGACCCGGGGTCGAGTCCCACATCAGGCTCCTTGCATGGAGCCTGCTTCTCCCTCTGCCTGTGTCTCTGCCTCTCTCTCTCTCGCATAAATAAATAAATAAATCTTTAAAAAAATAAAATATTTATAAAAAAAAAAAAAAAGAAAAGGCTCCTGGGAGAATGATGGGAAGACCAAGTCCTCGGTGCTGTGACTATTTCTGGGGCTGTCATGTCAGTGTCTGCAGAACCATTTAGTAGCATTATTGGGAGTCATAAGAAGGAACCGCTTCTAGTTCATTTGGCACACCTGGAAGGGATATGGAAGATAAACTCATTAGATCATATTAAGCCATGCAGAAACAGCTAGACCTTGGTTATATTCTCTCTTTTCTTTTTGTATTCTCCAAAGTGACATTAGGTATTGTTTTAAGGGTGAATCTAAAGTTTGAGCAACCCTAGTGTATATGCCTGTTGCTGTGAAATGAAGTCTCTCAGGGAAGGTCTAGCCTTACCCAAGTTAAATGTATTGAGTTCTTTCATTTGGTTTTCAAATGCAAATGTATACAAAGCCTGTTTGCACGAAATGAAAATAGGACAAAACATATTTTGTACTACTTACATAAGGGCTCTTAGCATGGGGACCAGGGGCATAAATCTGCAACAGAAAATTATGGTTATAGAATATTTAAGATATTTTCATTTTAAGCATATAAAAGCATTGGAACAAGATGAACAAAAATGCTTCTTGTTAGGTGCCTTTAGAGGACCTCTTTTGGTGAACGGGTAACTAGCTCATTATTAAGGTATTGTGAGTAAAGGGGTATTTATAATGAATGGAAATTATATTCTCTTAATAAAGACCAATGCTGCTTTTAATGTCTTTAGCTTAACAGTTTTTGGAGCCATTTCTCATTGTACAGTTTGGTGTTTCAGTTTAGCCAGCTTGTGATGGGAATGATCACAGAGATCTAAGTTAGCTGTGTTGTTTGTTTCTGACTGTCTAAATAATTCATCTTATTTTCAGTACTGTTATAAGATGCTTGGTATATAATGTTTTGGCCTTTATTTCACTTTTTTTATTCCATTTTTTTATCTAGAATACTTGTCTCTTGCTGTTGATTTTTTATTTGAAAATAACTGTTAATCCTGATGGTGGGATCAATGTGTGAGGTGGCTGAAAACTGAGCACAAAATTATTATTACTATTTTTTTCCCAGAGTCCAGAAGTGGTGACAGGTTTTCATTTGGATTTCTCGCTGTAGATAAAGAGATTGTATTAAGCAGAATGCTATTACTGTAAGGGCCTAGGCAAGCAGAGAAGTTACAGGAATTCCTTTCCTTTTATTTATTTTTTATTTTTTATTTTTTTTCCTTTCCTTTTAAATTAACATTTTAGTAAGTGGTAAACCCCTTATGTGGAAATGATTCTAGAATGTGTTCTCTTCAACCACAGAGAAGATGTTGGAGAGAAAATGGAATTCAGTAGGCAAGTCTTGGCTGAGAGATGCTTATTTTCTAACACTTTAGGGGGGAATTTGGTGCCTGCAATGAGGCTCAGAGTCATGGCTACTGTGGTCAGTCCCATAGGTATGCTGGCTCTGCAGAGGGGCCATTTTTAAGAAGTGTGAGAATTTGATTGCCTCCCACCCCCGCAGGAGTTTAAGGTTCAGTTCTTCATTTGGTCAACAAACAAAAAGTTCCTCCAAGTACTAAGTTCCATGTTCCCCACTGGATGCTGGGAATGCAAGATCAATATAACTTGGACCTTGCCCTTAAGGTCCTAATAATCTTTTAAGGGGAGACAGATATGCAAATGGATGATTGCAGTATACAGAGATAGAAGGGAAGCCAGAGTGATTACCTCTGTCCTGGTTGATGAGGAGATGTGGTCAGAGAAGGCTATGGCAAGGGCAAGAGGGATGGGAGTGGGGAAGAGGCAGGAAGTGTGCTGCAGGCAGAAGGAAACTGTTTTTGAAAGGTGCCAGGGTGGATTGGCACATAGGTTAATTCTGAAGTCAGTAAGGAATGTGGAACTTGTTGGTGGCTTAATTCCCAAACATCTTATGTAATGAATTATGCACATTAAGAAGACATTGATTCTAAAAGATTTCATAGTTGATGGATGTGGAGACCAGTTTTGTGTATTTTGCATACATTCTGGATTTTGTAAAATGATTACTCAAAGGTATAATGTGGGAGAGAGAATAGATGTTTTCAGACCTGTGAAAGCAGTATATTGCTTTTGTTGAGTATGAGAAAATAGCCTTTATAGAATCCTAGAACATTCATACAATCAAGTACCATAGAGATCCTCACTTTACAGATACAGCAGTTGTGCTAAGAGGGATTGCTCCTTAGCATCACACAACTAGTGACAACGTGGTAGCTGCCTCCCCTCAGAGCAAGTGTTGTGAAAGAAAGCATGAGAGACCTGCAAGATAGAAGACACAGCTGTTTTATGATCCAAGTTTGGAAGTAATATTCCATCATTGCTTGCTTGTTAGAATTAAATCCCTAAAATCCAACCTACATTCAAGGGAATGGTGTTACACAAGAATGTGAATACCTAGAGATACTTTAGGGACTGTATTGGAGGCTCCTTACCACAAGCATTAATTAAAACTTCTTTTGGTTGTAGCAGAAGTCCCCTAAAACTGATTTGGGTGAGGAACCGGGGAGGGAAGTATTATTGGAAGTGTATGAGAATATTTTTATAGAAGGCAATGGCGCAGAACATACCTGAGTCTTACTTGGAATTGGGAGTTAGATAGCTTGTAGGAACTGAGGCAGCTATTTCTTTCAATATTTTACTTTTAAATTCTCTTGTCAGTTTTAATTGATCTTATCTTTCTCTATGTTTATTTATTTTTCTGTGAATCTTTATTATAAAATAGCTTCTTTTCTTCCTCTATACACGGTAGCAAATGGCTACCTCAATGTCTTCAATTCTAGGTCTGCAAAAGACTGACTAGAAGCTCTGTTCCGATTTCCTAAGAGAAAGGATTGAGTTCACTTAAATTAGTTGATAGGATGGCTCCCCCTGTGAAAGGTGTCCAGTCATCTATGACATGGTGAAGGTCAAGGTTGAGTATGGACAGGAAGACTCATCTATGACATGGTCAAGGTCAAGGTTGAGTATGGACAGGAAGACTTACCATTGTTTGTTGTGGGGAATGAATACAAGGGGTGAGGTTGGAGAGGATAGTAAATGGTTGGGGGAAGCCCAGTGAAGGACAGAAGTAATTTTCTCATATTTTGTTTTTATTTTTTATTTTTTTTATTTTTATTTTTTTAAATTAATTAATTTATTTATGATAGTCACAGAGAGAGAGGCGCAGAGACACAGGCAGAGGGAGAAGCAGGCTCCATGCACCGGGATCCCGATGTGGGATTCGATCCCGGGTCTCCAGGATCACGCCCTGGGCCAAAGGCAGGCGCCAAACCGCTGCGCCACCCAGGGATCCCTCATATTTTGTTTTTAAAATACATGTTTTGGTTTTCCTAAGACATTCCCAATATACTCCCAAAATAGTAGACCTAAGATGAATTAATTTAGGTAAAACTCCGCGGGGAGTTCATTTTTGACAAGACCAACCTTAGCAGAAAAACATGATTGTTTATATTAAGAAATTAACAGAAATGTTTTTGAGACTTTTGTTAACTCGAAAGCTAGAAGATCAGTAAGTTTTGAATAAAATTACAATTTATTTCTCTTTCTTTTTGAACTTGCCCCTTATAAATTTCAGATTTATCTATTTTTTTACAAAACATTCTAATACTGTGAACATCTGTCAACTTTCCTATCTTAGATTTTTTTTTTTAGCAGTTTATGTAACTTGAAATTAGCATTTTCTCTTCTGTTCTAAAACTGCCCATTTAGTGTCTTCACATAAACCATGCTTTAAATCAATCTAATTGATTTAAATAAATTATAAAGAAGCAAAGATTTTTATTGACATTTTTGCATATTTACTTCCATAGCATTTAAAAATAGTACATACTTTGACATAGCTGTAAAATATATTTTTTTAAAGATTTTATTTATTTATTCATGAGAGACACACAGAGAGAAAGAAGCAGAGACACAGGCAGGGGGAGAAGCAGGCCCCATGCAGGGAGCCCAACATGGGACTCGATCCCTGGTCTCCAGGACCAAAGGCGGTGCTAAACCGCTGAGCCATCCGGGCTGCCCAGCTGTAAAATATTTTGTATTATGAAGATAGACACCGAAGGCCTTTCCTGGGAGTAATTTTCTTTTTGCTTTGTAGATTAATCAGGAGATTAGTTTTGAGTTTTGTCCTTAGAGTTTGATTTGAGCCGTCCAGTAGTAGCAGCAATTAAAGCAGATTAAGTATGTGGTAAATGCTAACCTTTATATATGTTAAAGCATTGTTTTGTTGATTAAAAGTTGAGACTGACATAGTTGTCTGGGAATTGCTGTGTGGTAGATAGCTCTCTTAACAGCTCTCAGAAGTCTCTGAGTGGGGAAGCTGGTGGTATATATGAATGGGGGAAGCAAGGCAAGTGCCACTGGGGCAGGGCGGATGTGGAGACCAGAAGAGTGATTCTGGTTATGGCAGGGTCCACTTAACTTGGGTTCAGTAAGGTTTGCTGGGTGGTGCTGCTCTGGAAAAATCTACTCCAATTATTTATCCTAATGTATTACTCACATAATACACCATTATTGTAGATTTAGATTTGGTAATAGTGCTGCTATTTCCTGTTAGAATCTGGTAGAGGAAAAAAGACTCTGTATTGCAGTTGCAGGAATCTCTGGGAAGATGGAGCAAGTTCTCTGGCTTATTATTATTAATTGCTTCTTTTGCTTTACTCTCTTCAGGCTGTTCTTTCTTCTAATCCTGTCTCTTTCCCCTTAACAGATGTGGAGTTGATCATGTCACTGCCCTGCGTAAAAACCTACTTTGGCTCCTATTGTAGTTAGAGTAAAGCACAAACTCCTCCTCATGGCTCACAGTCCTTATTCTGTCCCTGCTTGCCACATAAATCTCCTTTCTCATATAGCGACTCCAGCCACAAGGACTTACTTGATGTTTGTCACACTACCAAGCTTGTCCTGGTCCAAGGTTTGTGCACTTGTTATAGCTTCTACTTTGCAAGATCTTCCCAAAGAAAACTACCTTGTTGGCTCTTGGGCAACCTGTGTCACCTCCTCGGGGGTCTATCCCTAGAAACACAATTCAGGGAAAGGAACTCTCATCACTGTGGCAGTTCTATCATTTTCTTACCTCACTTTGTTTGCCTATTTGTTGTCTGTCTCCCCCAGAATATAAACTCATGAGGATAGGGACAGTGTGTGTCTTGCCCATCATAATATTCCCATTATCTAGAACAGTCCTTGACACATAGTAGTTGCTCAGTAAATATTTGAACAACTAGAGATACTGCATTCATTTTACAGCTAGTAAACATTTCTTTTTGTTTTACAACCTTGGCATTTTTAAAGGGCACAGGCCAGTTATTTTGTAAAATATCACTCAATTTGGGTTTGTCTGATGTTTTTTCTTGATTAGGTTCAGGTTGTATATACATTTTTGGCAGGAATACCACAGAAGTGATACATGAAGAGGCACATGCCGTTTGTCTCATCATTGGTGATGTTTTTTTGTTTGGTTGAGGAGTGGTACCATTCAGGTTTCTTCAGTGTAATGTAGCTTTAATTAATAATAATAAGTAATTTGTGGGGAGATTGAGACTATGTAAGTATTCTATTTCTTATCAAGCTTTCACTCATTAGTTGTAATGTCCATTAATAATTTTTTAGTTCCTTCTCTGTTTTTTGGTAGGCAGTGTAAGGAAGAGCTCTTCCTTCTCCCCATTGTATAAAAATCAGTATGGAGTCATGGATTCTTATTTGGTGAGTTGTAATCTCTTCTTATTTTTTATTGCTGGACTTGTCCCAGCACCAGATTTGGTGGTGGGAGCCTCTTTAAACTGGTTCCTTTCCAAACTATATTCCTTAGATATGTCCTAATTGTTCCTGAGCACTTCCTTAGTTTCTGGCAGGATTTTTGCTTTGTAGAAATCATTTTTCTCTTGGTGTGGGAAAAAAAATTTTCTTCCCTCTTAAAAAATATGGATGTAATGTTTTCCTTATAGAATATCACATAGTATCAGTAGCAAATCATGATTCCTGAAAATGTGACCTTAAATACATCTCTCTTTTTTTAAACTGTCATGATTTTGCTTGTTGTTTCTATGAAATCAAAGAGTAGCACCTTATCTGCTTGTAGCTCAGGGACTAAATGACATGTGGTCAGCAATACTTACTGAGTACTGCCAATGCATAATGCTATCTATCTGGAGCTGATAAAATTATATAGGAAAGTAGAAGAGAGCATGTCTCTGCTTTATTTTTCTTTTTTTCTTTAAAGATTTTGTTTATTCATGAGAGACAGAGAGAGAGAGGCAGAGACACAGGCAGAGGGAGAAGCAGGCTTCCTGCAGGGTGCCTGGTACAGGACTCCATCCCAGGACCCCGGGATCACGTCTTGAGCCAAAGGCAGATGCTCAACCACTGAGCCACCCAGGCGCCCCTGTATCTGCTCTTAAGGATGGGTTTAGTGCAGGAAGGTAAGGCTACATACCGCACATAAGAACAAGTGAAATTGAGAAGGTGAATTTTAACAACTGTCTGCTTTATCCCGCTTACATGTAAAGATTACCATTTGGTTTGTAGCAGTAGTCTCAAGAACTTGGTGCCATTTGTGACTACTTCTTGTTGAACTCACACCTGTAAGACAAGGCAAGGCCAAGGCCTGACCAATTTTATCAGTAAAGAAAAAACAAATTACTTTTAGATTTAGGTGGTTGATTACCTACAAACAGAAAAAAGAATAAGTGAAAGGTGCCAGCTTCCTGTAATCTTTTTCCAACATACCAAGCAGGGTGATGCTGAAGTAAGAGGGGCCAGTGTATTGGCATGTGTCATGGGATACACTACTGCCAGGAAGCCAAGTCTAGATTGCAGCTAAGTGGGTTTATATTTTGGAACTCTATTTGGTGCGGAGTGGAGGAATGTACAGAGAGCCCCATACTTCACCAGAACCCAGGAGGCAGTGAGAACCCGTCTCATGGCAGCCACCAGAGAGACAGGGAGGCTAATCTGAATGTTGCCTCCCTGCCCTGTTCAGTGTTGCAATCTTAACACTAGTATTGGAATGTGGGGCTTTTGGGAGGACCTTAAGTTCTGAGGATGGTGCCCTCAGGATTGGGATTAGTACCTTATAATAAAAGAGACTCCAAAGAGATCCTTAGCCACTTCTACCACGTGAGGACACAGAAGTCTGCAACCCAGAAAAGGGCCCTCACCCAACCATGCTGGCACCCTGATCTTCGACTTCTACCTTCCAGAACTGTTAGACATAAATATCTGTTGTTTGTAAGCTATCCACTTGTGATATTTTGTTAATAGCAGTATAGATGGACTAAGACAACCTCTTAGTGGCTCCTTAGACCCCCCCCCCCCCCCCCCCCCCCCCCCCCCCCCCGTGATACAGGAGGATCGTAAGATATTCCTCCAAGTCATATCAACTGTGGTTCAGATCTTGTCTACATGGACTATTTGGATAAATGCAGGGTGTCTGGGGCACCATGGCAGAGCATTCTTCTGTACCTCTTTCATTTTGTGATGTGATTGATAACTCCACACAAAATAGTTGTATTGCCTCTAATTGTCCTTCAGGCTATTGTATTTCGCATTGTCCTGTCCCACCTGTATAGAGGTCTATTCTGTAATAAGCTATTATGTGAATGTGTATAAGGTTGTTCTGAGAGCCTTTGTTCTGTCTACTCTGTTCTTCACATCTAATCTAAATTCATGGATGTTGGAGTGCCTGGGTGGCTCAGTCGGTTAAGGTTTGCCTTCATTTCAGGTCCCGATCTCAGGGTCCTGGGATCCAGCTCCACATTGGGCTCCCTGCTCGGTGGGGAACTTGCCTCTTCATCTCCTCTGCCTGCCACTCCTCCTGCTTATGCTCTCTGTCAAATAAATAAAATCTTAAAAAAAAATTATAGATGCCATTTGCTTGAAAATCCTAGGTTAGGCTATCCATGATATATACAGAGTCACTGGATTTCTGCAAACGTTGTCATTTTAAACAACTGTGTGTGTGTTTTTAATTGTGGCAAAGTTATACATAACCGTAAAACCATTTTTCAGTGTATAGTTCAGAGCCATTTAGGTACATTGACATTGTTGTACAGGCATCAGCACTGTCATTCCCCAGAACTTTCTCATTTTCCTAAACTGAAACTCTGTACTTACTAAATAATAATTCCATCTCCGTCTTCTTCCCCTGGCTACCTTTTTGCTTTCTGTCTTTCTGCCTGACTGCTCCCAGTATCTCATATATGTACCCCCATATACAATACCTGTCTTTTATGATTGGATTATTTCACTTAGCATAATGTCAGGGTATAGCATCTATCAGAATTTCATTCCTTTTTAAGGCGGAATAATATTCCATTATATGTATATATCACATTTTGTGTACTCATCTGTTGATGGACATTTGGATTCCTTCCATCTTTTAACTATCATGAGTAATGTTTCTGCAGATGTGGCTGTATAAACGTCTGCTTGGATCCTTGCTTTTAATTCTTTTGGGTATATATCCAGAAATGGAGTTGCTGGAAGGATCTGTGTTTTGATACTTAATTTTTGGTGAATCTGTGTTACCATTTAAGCTTAAATGTGATATGGATAAGATTGATCCAGAAGCTGAACTGTCAAATTGTATTTACCTTTATGAGACCAAAATGAATGATTTTGTTTTTATTTTTTTATTTTTATTTTTTATTTTTTTTTTTAAATTTATTTATGATAGTCACAGAGAGAGAGAGAGAGAGAGAGAGAGAGAGAGAGAGGCAGAGACTTAGGCAGAGGGAGAAGCAGGCTCCATGCACCGGGAGCCTGACGTGGGATTCGATCCCGGGTCTCCAGGATCGCGCCCTGGGCCAAAGGCAGGCGCCAAACCGCTGCGCCACCCAGGGATCCCTGATTCTGTTTTTAAAGACAATATTTGTTATTTCCTTGATTACAGAAGCAGCATATTCACTGTAGAAAATTTAGAGAAGCCTATAGAAAAATATTACCTATAATCCCACCATGCAGAGCAATGCTTTTTTAAAAGTATTTTACACTATTACTTTATATTAATATGAACAAAACACCCTAATGATATGTGTAGATACATTTATTTATTTATTTATTTATTTATTTATTTGGTGTCTGATCTTATTTATTTTGTCACTCTTAGAAAATCTCATTTTTGACTGGACTCAGAGGTAGAAGCTCTCAGAGAGGACAGCCTCCGTCTCTTGGTAATCTGTTCGTGGCGTTTTTCTTTGGCCTCCTTCATTCTCTTGGCCAAAAGTTTAGCATATTCTGCAGTCTCTTCCTTATTTTACTTAGTATGCTGTTTCTTCAAAGCAATACGCCGACGTTTGTGTTGGAGGACACGTGGAGTAACAAGACGCTGAATCTTGGGTGCTTTGGTTCTAGGTTTCTTACCTTCTTTGTTTAGGGGCTTTCTAACAACATACTGGTGGACATCGTTTTCTTTTGACAGATTCAAAAGATTTCGGATTCTGCTGGCTCTTTTGGGCCCCAGGCGACGAGGCACAGCAGTATCAGTGAGTCCAGGAATATCCTTCTCCCCTTTTTTTACAATAACCAAATTGAGAACACTGAGATTGGCATCCACAATGCAACCCCGAACAGATTTGCGCTTCCTCTCTCCCGTCCTCCTGGGTCCGTAGCAGGAATGCCCCTTACTCAGCAGCAGGCAGACACGGCCATGGGTCAAGACACCCTGCTTCATGGGGGAGCCTTGTTTGTCATTGCCACCACTGATTCGCGCCACGTAACCCTTCCATTCCTTGCCCAGAGCATCGGCAGCAACTTCTGTGGCCATAGGCTTCTCATAAAAGGTACGCAGTTTGCGCTCATCATCCACTTCAATGAGTTTCTGGCAGCCAGTAGCTGGGAAGGAGATGTTCAGCTTCATCCTGAAGCGGCCTACCCTACATGTATCTGTTAAAAAATTAAAAAAAAAAAATACAGGTTTATGGGTCAGAAAGCAAGTTTATGTGGTGGGAGATTACTAAAATACAGGTATTTTTCATCTGTTTATTCACTGGTTCATATCTCTCAAATACATTTATTTTGTATACATAGACTTAGATGTGTATTCCTTTCAATTTGGGGTCATGGAGGATGTGGGGGCGATCTGGCTGTGACATCTGTCACTCCATTGACCACCATAGTTGATTTGACTGAGCTGGCTGGCTAGGTTGGTGTCCCCTTCCCTCCTTACTGCTCTTTGTGCATCCCTCCTGAAGCTATCCTTGGCTGAAGAGGGCCACCTTCCCTGATAGAGGAGGACTATTCTGTCAAGGGTATAGGAGTAGCTGCACTCCCCTGCTAGAACCTCCAAACAAGCCTTTGAATTGGAGTAATGCTATAACTATGACCTCCTAATTTTCTTTTTCTCTTACTATAAAATAATAATTCTAATAATTCAAAATAATCTAACGTAAATTAACATTACTATAGGTTGTACTTTTTATTTTATTATTTTTATTTTTAAAAGATTTTATTTATTTATTCATGAGAGATACAGAGACACAGGCAGAGGGAGGAGCAGGCCCCATGCAGGGAGCCCTACGTGGGACTCGATCCCAGGTCTCCAGGATCACACCCCAGGCTAAAGGTGGCGTTAAACCACTAAGCCACCAGGGCTGCCCCAGGTTGTACTTTTTAAAAGATTTTTGTTATTTATTAGAGGGAGAGGGAGAGAGAGAGAGAGAGAGAGAGCGTGCGCACAAGCAGGGGAGGGGCAGAGGGAAAGGGTGGAAGCAGACTCTGCTGAACAGGGAGCCCAACGGAGGTCTCAATCCCAAAACCCAGAGCTGAAGGCAGACACTTAACCTACTGAGCCACCCAGTTGCTGCAAGTATATCAGTTCTGTAACTTATTTAGATTGCTCATGACAATACTAATTATGGTAGCATTGAATCTAAGAATTTAGATTTTTGTCCTTTAGGTTTTTCTTTCTTTTTAAAAACCTCTTAAATAATAATATATTCTTATGTCTTTGGAGGCATTTCCTTAGGAAGCATTTCTAAAGGTCAATTTTTTTGAGGCAAAGGAATAAAACTTGACAAGTAGTAGGTAGGAATTAAAAAAAAACCTGCTTGTTATTTTTCAGGTATATGTGGGTAATTTGCAATGTAGGTTTGAGAATTGTCAGTTTGCTTACTGAAATCTTCATTGATTAATTAAGAAATAATATTGAACATATACTGAGGACCATAATAGTTTATTAAATACACAAGTTATTACAAAGATACATGAGATATGGCCTCTGATTCTAGGTCACTAAATTTGAATAGGTCGTGAAATTCTAATTGTGAAAGATGAGAAGTATACATGTTATCGTTTAAGGCACTGTATCATAAGTACTGCATTAGTTATAAAAGTAGATGCTAAAATCAAACCAAAAAGAATGTGCTGTAAGATATCAAATGTGGCAGAGATACCTTTTGCCTCATGTGATCTAAGATAGCTTCATGGAAGAATGGGTTGGGCTGGGTCTTTTGGGTGGGTGGTTCTTGTGAAAATGTAATACATTTCAGATAGATGGGGAATAACAATAGGAAAGGCCTAGAGGTGGGGAAACTACAGGATTTATTTGGGTCATGGTGAATGGAGTCAGTTCAGAAGAGGGGAAGAATAGTCTGGACAAGTCTTGGGCCTGTCACAGCCTAACGAGTTCATGTGTAGGGTCCTGAATGCCAAGTTAGGGAGTGTCAGGTTTTTTGGATAGTAGGCTCACTTGATCAAAGTGGCCCTAGGAAGGTTAATATGTTGGAGACATGAGAACTAGATGGGAATGGGAAAAGATCGGAAACAGTAAAGATCAGTGGCATTGGTTCACTGAGAAAGTCTGAGTGTGGGATAGTTGGATTGGAAAGGAAGTTATCCATAGAAGCCATCCTGCTGCTGCCATACTCCCCTCCCCCCACTCTGACATTGCAAATGTGCTAAGAGTCAGAGCACAGACTTTACAAAAAAGTCTTTGTATTCCCCACCCACCTGATACTGAGTAGTTATGAAATCGTCGTTGAAAGAAATGAATGAAGCAGCAATATAATTTTGTGCCTAATGGTGTAAGAGAAAAAGGAAGGAGTCAGAGTTGACCCTGCATCTTTGGGGACTGGTTGAATGCTGTTTTAGTGAGGGGAGGTTGGAGAAGTAAGGAGGAAGAATTGGCTTTGAAAAGGGAGAAGGTGAAATTTTTGAGTTTAGGCAGGCTTATTCAGTCTTTTTCAGTGGTAAGTGATAAACAGGTTTTCTAAAATTCATCTTATAGACTTGCTGTTAATAAAATTTTCTAATCCAGGCAATGTGGAAAGATCTGAATGTTCTCATCCCCAGGTTGGTGTCAAAGAGATGATGGGAGGATCCAGATTTATAACTAGTTTCCTTGATGAGAGATGTATGTTAACAGTGCTTTTGTGGTTTGAGATTTTTGATCTCTTATCTCATATGACTTCTGGTCTTTTAGCCCTTTCACCCAATATTCCCCATCCTTCTGAAGAAGAGAACAGGCATGCAGGGGTGAGATTGAAGTACTCACATTTAACAATTTTTTTTTTTTTGAATTCTTGTCTTTAGGTTATTCAAGCTGCCATTGTTCTACATAACACCAAAATGGAAAGTTGACTAAATTTTCCATTGTATTTGTCTCTCATGCAATGAGATATACCAATTTTTGACCACCAGACATATGTTTTTAAATTGGTTAAAAATGTTATGTGTTTAACTAATTTAAAAATATTTTGTGATAGAAGAGTCAGATCATTAGGATAATCTTTGAATTCATATTCATAGTAGTGTAAAATATTAAAGATGATTTTCTAAACCGTTTTGAATTTTTTAATTTAAAAATTTGTAAGCAATCTGTTCTTTTATTTAAGAATAAAGTACTGCAAAAAAAGAATAAAGTACTGCATCAATTACACAAATGATCTACAATAAATAAAGTATTTTTTTTAAATAACAAAACCGATGTAACATAATGTCACAGTTAAGTAGTTAAAAGGTTAAAATATTTGCCCAAGGTCATTCTAATGATGAGTGAAATGGAAAAACCGAGATGTGAGACTAGCTCTGTGTGACTCAAGGCAAATTATTTGATCCCATAGTAAGGTTGTGGGAAATCTTGCAGCCCCTAATTTACTATTCTGTAAATTACAGAGAATAGCTACCTAGAGATGTTGATAGACACAAGAATAGACTTTGACTCATGCATGGCAGGTTCTCAGTGATTTGTAGCTATGATGATGCTGTTGATGGGGTGGTGATTAGTATCATGGGTATCTAATAACAAATCTATAACAAATTATCTTGTCCATTTGACTTCAATATACCATTCTTTTTGAAATATCCTGTTTTTAATGGGCTTATAAAATATCCACTGATTTTTTCTTCTTTAGCTGTTATGCTATTTTTTGCTTTCCCTGCTTCATTACCACACACATTTTGCTGGCTTGTGGACTGCCTATGATACCAGATTAATGTCCAGTTACTGCCTTCTCATTAGGACTCGGACAGTTCTGGCTGCAGATACCTATAAATTTATATTATACCTTTATTTTCTAAGTTTTCATATAAAAAGTTTTCAATTCTTATGTGAAAGCTCTAATATAAATGTTACTTACATTAGTGTGCTTATTAGGCAATTTATTTCTGTGAATTTTGTTTTTGTACTTCATTTTCTCTAGTTACCATTTTTATGTTTTTCCAAAAATATGGGTTCTTTAGAGATTAGCCTATTAACGCTGTCATGTAATTATTACATTTTGAAGAAAAGATCTTTGGGGTGCCTTGGGTGGCTCAGTCTGCTAAGCATCTGGGTTTGGCCCAGATTATGATCTCAGAGTCCTGGGATGGAGCACCGTGCCTGGCTCCCAGTGCTTTGGGGAGTCTGCTTCTCTCTCTCCCTCCACCCCTCCCCCATACTTGTGTGCGCACATGAACACTCTCTTTCAAATAAATAAATAAAATCTTAAAAAAAACCCATCTTCTTTTACAACTTGAGGTCTTTAATCAAGGCAAAGGCTGCATAAATCTGAGAAATGGTACTTTTTTTTTTTTTTTTTTTTTTTTTAGGTTTTATTTATTGAGAGAGAGAGGCAGACACAAACAGGGAGAAGCATGCTCCATGCAGGGACTTGATCCCGGTCTCCAGGATCACACCCTGGGCTGCAGGTGGGGGACTAAACCGCTGCACCACCCGGGCTGCCCCTGACGAATGGTTCTGACAATTAGGGCCTTGTTGAAATGTGGAATTTTTTTTTTTTTTTTTTAGTGTTTAGAGAAGGAGAGAGAACACACACAGGGATGGGGAGGGGCAGAGAGAGAGAGAGAGAGGACCCTACACAGGGCTCAATCTCAAAACCCTGAGATCATAACCTGAACTGAAATCAAGAGTTGGATGCTTAACTGACTGAGCCATCTAGGTGCCCTGAAATGTGGAAATTTTTTATTGTGAGTTCACTTAGTGCTGGTATAAGTCCAAGTACACTATATATATGCTTTTGAGATTAGCCATTTAGGATATGTTTAACAGTCAACTTAAATGTATTTTGCATCATACTGAAATTTGGACATTAATGCTTTAGAAGGTGGAAAATTCTAAATACAGGTGAAAGGTTTTTATCACTAGGCTTCGTATTTAAGAGTCAGTTCTATCTCACACTTACCTCGTAATGTTTATTGAGCTGGTGAGGTTTATGGAGTATAAATAAAGATAGATTATCTTTCCTGGAGGACATTGTTGATCTTCTCTGGAGGACTTTTGAAATTAAAAGCTACAAGAGTAATGTAAATTTGATACTTAGCTAGAAAAGAAAAAAACTATATTTACACATTTATTTTTAACTGTCCTCATGATATAGACATGGGTAGAATAAGTGGTTGGCTATTTTACTGCAGCGTTAATATCTTAAGGTCAAAAGAAAACCTAGATTTATTTCTTCTGTGCTTAACAAATAAGGATACATTTCTGTGCTTCCTACTACCAATTGAATAAATTATAAACTCCACAAATTAAAAGTCACAGAAGAATAAATAACCAGAGCTGAAATGGTCTCTGGTTTTTATGTTGTTACTGTCAGGATTACCTGCCATCAGGTTACCTATTGCAAGTTGAGATGTTTTTGGTTAACTTCCCTTGGTTCTGAATTGTCAGTTCTCTTTTGCCCCCATTAATCATTGATAGAAATTTCCAGTTAGGTGTAGTATTAGATAAAAGGAAAATAATTATTAATCTAAATAAAATCTTTAGCTAGTTATATTAGTTTGAAGATTATACCCTGCCTATATAAGGTATTAACCATAGGAGAAGCTGAGTAAAGGATATAATATTGGAACTCTGAAATTTTATAAATTCTTCTGTAATCTGAAAATTCTTTCAAAAGAAGTTAAAAATGAGTAAGCTGTTTTTATCAGCTATTGCATTATTAGTGTATCACAAAACCAGATAAAAGACATTTATTTATCTGTTGTAGGGAATGGGAATAGATTCTCTTTTTAGATGGTTGAATTCCTTGTTCATGTTCATTGACCTGAAAAATTAAGAGTTGATGTATCTCAGGAGGATGGAGATGCTGTGTTAGAGTGTGTTTAGTAAATGCATACTTGTTCTTTCTCATCTTCTGTATCCATATGTGTAGAAATATGCAAAGATACCAGTTTGTGTACATACGTGCACTAAGTGCATCTAAGTGAGGTCACTGGCTTTCTAAAATATATATTACACATATATTTACACATATATTTTCTTGATGGGATGGCAGCAATGATTTACTTTTTGAGAATAAATTAGAGTCTTTTATTTTGCAAAAAGCAGCACGTGATTTGGGGCTTCATGTACAAGTTGAGTGATCAAATGCTTTAATGCTGATTTAGATCTAAATTTAAGAAATGAGGTTTTGTTTATTTTTGAAATTCCCAGTAACAGTACAGAAGTCTTTTTGTACCATGTACATATCACTGGACTAAGGTTAACATTTGTATGTTTCCACCTCAAAAATGCATTTGTATGCATTTCAGTTAGATGCATATTTCATGTTTAAGTTACTGGTGACATCTCTATTAACAGATGGGAGTTTGAGGATTTTCAGCAGTTGCTGTATATATATAGGCCCTGCTATGGTTAGTGGAGGCTTGGGCTGCATTTCCTTCCATTCTTTCTTCCTGGAGCCTACTCCTTTCTCTTGTTGTAGGACCTGCCCTCTAGTAGAATTTCTGTGATGAGGAAAGTGTTCCATATGGGCCATCTAATATGGTAGCCACCAGCCTGTGTGGCTTTTGAGCACTGGAAATATGGGTAGTGTGACTGAGGCACTGAATTTTAAGTTTTATTTAATTTTAGAGAATCTAAATGTAGCCATGTATGGCTAGCGGCTGTTGTTGGATAGCACAGGTCTAGGGCTGACATTGCTAGTTTCTTGAGTGGTGTACTTTGAATAGCAGTTTCAGTGTGATGGAAGGGGTATGGACAGAGATCTTCATAGGGTAACTGAATTGTCCAGTGTTCGATATAAAATCTCCACTAAAAGGGTTTTAACTGACTTGCTGTGGAAATAGTGTTACTTGTTTCCTTGCCTGTGGGGTACCTTGGGGGAGAGGTACCTTTAGGGTACCATTACAAAACTTCCATCTTTTTCATTTTAACTTTTCCATATCAATAAGCATACTTCTGTCTCATCATTTTTAGACTCTGTTATCTAGTTATCCTTTTTTATATTACATACAATTTTTATATTACATAAAATTCTTAGAAGACTAATCACATACATTTTGGGGCCACATCTTTGCTTTGTTCCTTAGGAAATTCTTAGGATTAGAATTTCTAACTCAGAGGATAGGTAGCTATTTAGATTTTTGTTTTGTTTAATGTACACTGCCAAAGTGCTCCCTGTTGCCATTGCTCCCACCTTCCCCACAGGGTTTGCCTCTGAATTGGCATTTGGGAAAGGTGGTTCATCCTCTTTCACATTTTTGGTTAGGATGCTCTTTTATCTTACTTTTGAGAAAGGTCTCAAGTTCAGAGGCTTCTCGAAAGAAAGTGGCCTATGTTATTTTTTATTTATCTGTATTTTTAAAGAGTTTCTTTTTTTAGAGCAGTTGCAGGTTCACAGCAAAATTGAGAAGAAAGTACAGAGATTTCTGATATTCCCTGCTCCCCTTTCCATGCATAGCCTCCCCCATTATCAAATCCTCCACCAGAGTGGTGTATTTGTTACAGTTGGTGAGCCCACACTGACACATCATAATCACATACTTTATCTTAGAGTCCACTCTTGGTGTTCTGTATTTTATGACTTGGGACAAATGTACAATGACACGTATCCATCCTTACCATATTATAGTACAGAATATTTCACTGCCCTAACACCCTCTCTGCACCTTCTGTTTGTTCTTTCCTTCCATCCCACTTCTTGGCAGCCCCTCATTTTATTACTGTCTCCATAATTTGGCCTTTTCTAGAATGTTACATAGTTGGAATCCCACAGTATGTAGCCTTTTTAGATTGGTTTTGAAGGGAAGGAAAAATTCCTTTCTATCTGTTAAGGTCTTCCAGCTGGGCTAAGAGCTAAATTTACACAAGACAGATTAACAGGAGAAATAACCAGAGTTTTATTACATGTGCACAGAGGCACAATAATGAAATTGAGACCCAAAGAAATGACCGAGGCAATTTTTATACTTTTCAGACAAAGAAGACAATAAATCTGCAAGGAATTGACAGGACAAAGAAAACAATGTTGGGAATGTCAATTAGTAAGGAATTCTAAGCAGAATTTGGGCAGGGGTAGTAAATTAGTAAAAAGTAACAAGGGTTGTTTGCACAGCATTCTGGGCTCTAAATGTCCCATCCCTGGTGATAAGGATGTCTCTTTAGCTCCTAGTACAAGGAGGGTAGCTTTTCCATGGGAGATTTAGTGCCTGCTTTTAGGGGACAGAAGAGGGTTGGAATATTCTTAGGTAGGATGTCTGTTAAGTACCTTTTATTCTGAGTAATCAGTATGCCAAAGTGGTACATTTTGGAGTAAGCCTGCCCTTGGCCTGTCATGTAGTAATATGCATTTAAAGATTCCTCCATGTCTTTTCATGGCTGATAGTTCCTTTCTTTTGAGTGCTAAATAATATTCCATCTCCTGAATGTATCACTATTTATCCATTCACTTGCTGAAGGACATCTTGGTTACTTCCAGGGTTTGGTAATTATGAATAAAAAGTGCTGTATACATCTGCAAGTAAGTGTTTGTGTGAAGGTAAGTCTTCACCTCCTTAGAGTAAATACTAAGAAGAGGGCTTGCAGGATTGGATGGTAAGAATATCTTAAGTTCTGTAGGAAACCACCAAATTGTCTTCCAAAGTAGCTGTCTTCCAGAGTATCATTTTGCATTCCCACTGTTCTGTTAATAATGAGAGTCCCTGTTCCACAGCCTGGCCAGCATTTTGTGGTATTAATGTTTGTATTTTGGTCATTTTATTAGGTAGTGGTAGTGTGTAGTGGTGGTATCTCATTGTTGTTTTAATTTGCATTTCCCGGATGATGTATTATGTAGCACATCATTACATATGCTTATTTACTTGCATTATTTTAAGTACTAATTTTAAAATTGTGGCAGAAGTGAACCTATACTAAAGCAGCCTGGGACAGTGCCTGATTACTAGCAGGGAGATGAAATCCTCAAACTTTAGAATGGATAATGAAAAGATCTTTTCTTTTAATAAGTACTGAATATAGAAAATGTAGGGCTGTATATGGATGGGAATAACCACTTGCTCATTAAAGAATAGAGAATTTATGTGGGAAATAAGATTCACAGTGAAAAGTTACAAAATCATTATTTTATAAAAAGCTGGAAGAGGCAAATGGATTAACATGTTTGAATTCACCTGGCGCTGTGCCATGCTTCATGCTCATTACTGAGTCTGATATAGCTGTAGAGGAATGTCAAAGGTACTTTTGGATAGTGTTGTGTGATCATTGCAGGCCACGAGACCCACTTTGGAGGAGGAAAACCATGGGTGCAATCAGAAGGAGGAGGAGGGCTCAAGCTGAACCTAGATGGAAAATGATGAATTTGATCAATTCATCAAATTGATGAAATGAGCTTTCCAGACATGGAGGGTATTATGAATAAGGCTTGCTTCACAATTCTGTGAGGGCAGAGGCCAAGTCCTTTCTGTTTACCACTATAGCCCAGAGTCTAGCATAGTGCTAGTACTATTCGATGCTCAACAATAAGTAATGGAGTAAGTGATAAGCAGTTGGTGCCCAGTAATTATTTTTCGAATACCGTGAATTTGAAGCAAGCGTTTCAGAGAGTAATTCTGGCACTGTAAAAGGTTCATATGGGAGTGAAGAGGGAATACTGAAGAAGTCGTCTGAGGCCGTGTGGAAAGCCAGGGAATTTGAACTTTATTCTTAGGCAGTGAGGAATGTTTTTTTGCAGCAGGAGAGTGATGTTGATGATTGAGTTGGAGTTTTTAGTAGGTTATATTGGAGAGGGAGTTAAAAAAGGAGGGAAATTAGAATTCCTGTCTGGAGACAGGAATATTTCTCAGTATCATTGGCTGTTCTTAGCTTCAAACTTATTGAAAGGAAGACCCAGGGGTCACAAGCTGGATCTCTTCAGTCAGATTTCAGGTTAGAATCTCTGCTCTACCATGTGTTAGCTGTGAGAACTTGGGCCTCTTACTTAATTTGCTTAATTTGCTTCAGCCTCAGCTTCCTTTTCTGTAAAATGAGGATACAAATATCTAACTCATGGAATTGTTTTAGGGATAAAAATAAAAGTAAAGACAAAGTATTTGGTACAAAGGAAGCACTTAGTAAATACTAGTTAATAATAATGATAAGTGAGAGTCATTTCTTATGAGATAACAGGAGCTTAAATCTCATGGATTTTACAGAGTAAAACAAACACAATGTAGGACAGTTTAGACATGTCTGGAATGCAGTTCTGAGAGAGGTTGGCTTCCCAAAGGTGGCCTCTTCTGGAGAAGTCACATGCTGTTTGCCAGAGCGCATCTTCTGTCTTAAGCAGTATAGTTGGGAAGTGGGCATGGTTGTCAGGGCACACTTATATAAATGGACATTTTCACAGCTCTGCCATTTAAATATCATTTTCGTAAACCAGAAAAAGGCAAATCTCAATTACTAGAAGTTAAAAATTCCGTTGAACAAAACCTACTTTTAGGGGACCTCTAATTTTTCCCAGTCCACATACAGCCCCCCAATACCCTTTTTAAAACTTTAGAGTATAGATGCTGGTTTAAAATGCTTAGTTGCTACTTAGAGGGTGCCGTTTGTTTATCTTTGTATCAATATGAGGAAGTGGGTAAAATCATGGGGAGAGTGATTTAGGTGCACATTCTAAAGGAACTCTTATAAGTACAGATGGATAGAGTCTGGAATTGATCACAGATGAGGCTGTGATCCTTTTGCCTAGAGGTCATTATGACAAAGATGAGAACTGCTGATTTGGGAAGGCAGTCCTGTAGTGGAAAAATACCTAACCAGGAACTGGGAGACCTGGTACAGTGTTCACTCAGTCTTTAGCTGCATGACCTTGGGCAAGTCTTGTATATTTTCTGGGGTTCAAGTTTCTATCCTCCTGTCTAGCACTGATTTGTAGAAACTACTGCAAAAAATGGAAAATCATAGTCTTTTCCTTATTTGCAGAAAAGAGCTTTTAAAATTGAATTGCTACGCTATTATTCTGTTTTGCTTATATGAAATTGTCTTGAGTTTTTTTCCTTTTCTCTGCTACCAGGTGTTCACTTATCTGTACTTGTTATTTTCATAGATATGATAGGCTGGGGTACTCATTTTATACTCTTTTCAACTGTCATAGGCATATCTCTGCCATTCCCAGGTGTGTGGTAGAACAGCCTCATATCCTCATTTTATGATGTTTTCAGAGTGCTCCTCCGAGGTGGAGCTGAGTGATGCCTTGGAGCACTGACTGCTCCACAAATTGGCCCTGTGGGTGGGGACAGGCTTCCTACAGGCATGGGAAGTGCCCTTTTAAGTTGGTATTAAAGAAGACTTTGATGGAGAATCATAGATTTTAGATCCTCAGAGGGGCCTCAGAGATCATCTTACTGGACTCTCTTTAATCAAGGCTCAGTTATCTGAGGTCATAAGGCTGGGCTCAATGAGCAGATCTCCAGACTGCAAACTGGTGTGCTTTCCACTACTAAGTTCTGAGATCTTATTGCTGTTTATATTCAGAAATCATTCAGTGTTCTACTTTTCTGGTGTACAGGATGGAGTAGTGGTAGCCTGCCTGTTATCTTGAGGAACTTACTGGTGATCTGACATCATGGAAATCTGTCCTGTTTGCTTTGTGGAAGTAATCCAGTGCTAAACATACAAAAAGCTAATAAATTATCAGGCAGAAATGGCTTTGCGGGGTATTGTGGACAAGATTAGTAAAGAGTATATTAAGTACTGGTGACTGTGGGTGATGCCTTCCATGTGGGTATCAGTGGGATAGAGGGACAAAGCAGGGAAAATGAGCCTTGACAGAGATCCTGCTTGTGACCTTGAACTCAGCAGCTCCGTTTTTAATCCTTCCGGAAGCATCGGCCAAATTATTAAGGGTATACATGGCTTGGTGTTAGAGGTAGGTTTGTTGTTAATCACATTTGCAAAGCCGAGGGTAAAAGGCTCGACAGAGTTTAGGAAAGCTGTGGTCTCTGGCAAGACTTAAACAGAACTGTATCAATAATCACTGAAAACTTGGGATTCCTGCTTTCAGAAAACACAGAAGAAATCAATTGTTTATAGGAAAGAATTATGAAAATATAAATTAAGAGAATGAGTTGTTGGCTTATGCTTTTGAGAAAACTGCTCTATTGGGCTTTCCCTTGTTGAGTTTATTTTGCCTAAGATTTCCATAGGATTTTTATTACTGTGCTGAGCTGAAGGTATATAAACATTTGCAACTGAAATGTGTTCCTGAAATTAAGTGTACTAATGTACAATTGAGTATTTTTCTGCTTCTGCACATTATCACATACGTATTTCATAAGTTGGACCTCAGAGAAGTCAATATTTTTATTAGATTAGAGGTGACCAAATACCTTAGAAACTGCATTTGAATTCTGACCTGTGTAACTTTAAATTTTGCAGACCACTTTTAAGAACATTTTTTAAAAGATTTTATTTATTTATTCATGAGACACACACACACACACACACACACACACACACACACACACACACACACAGGCAGAGACACAGGCAGAGGGAGAAGCAGGCTCCATGCAGGGAGCCCGACATGGGACTCGATCCTGGGACTTCAGGATCACGCCGTCCCGGGCCGAAGGCAGGTGCTGAACTGCTGAGCCACCCAGAGATCCCTAAGAACATTTTTAAGTGTGACCTGTACACTTATACCATCAGAGTTACCTAAAAATACAGATTTCTAAATTCAGAATTTATAGGCTTGGGACTGGGAAACATGTATTTTCAGTAAATTGTGCAGATGATTTGCTCTTTGTCTTATAGCTCATTCAAGCCTCACAGATCAATCCCAGGATTTCACAGGTGAGGGTATAGAGAGGAAGTGAGTTACCCCACATATTCTTTTGGGATTTATATTTGCTGTGTGCCTGGAAGTGGGCTAAGTATGAAGCCTAAATTGAACACTGTAATTATAAATTTAGCTAATTATAGACCTTGGATGGTAATGATTCAGTCTTCTGCTCTGTTTTTATTACTGTGCAGTTATTCTAGAGACTTGGCCAGGTAATGTGAAGTACTTCCTACTTTCCCTTTTAACTCTCTTCTTCGTTAGATTTACTATTTCCTATCTAATCCTGGGTAGAAACCCTTTTCATTTTTGATTATCTCATTAGCTTATTTTACGTACTGTTTTATGAAGTTTTAGAAAAGAGGCTGGATTTCTTTTCCCTTCTTGCCTACTTGCCCTATGTGTTCCTTCAAAACAGGGACTGTATGTGGGTGATGGTGGTGGTACCACTCCCCACCCCTGTGAAAGGGACACAGAAGGAAGGTGATACCTGTTAGGGACTGGCTGATTGATGAGAGGGGACCTGGACAGCGAATGTTTCTTTGTTCATTCAACTTGGACTCTCAAGAACCTCCCCTTCCTATTTCCACTATTGTTATATTAGTTCCTGTTTTTATTTTCCAAGGCTTGACTCAGTCGTCTTCCTTGCCTCTGTTTCTGCTTTTAAATCCATCCTTCACCATCCTGCCAGGCTAACTTTCTGCAGACATTACTTTGAACAAGTCATTTCCCTCCTCAGTGACCTTCACTAACCCTCACTGGCATGAGATGACCTCCACAAACTGCCTTTCTACAGGTCCTATCCTGCCTTTTTCAAACTGAGTCTGTACCAGTCATGAAAAACACCTGTTTTTCCTTCCCACAGTTTGAAGTGTGGGACTAAGCTTAGGGAGGATCAGGACTGGCAGAGATGTAATTATTCCTATGGCACTGGCCCTGGGCCTTGGGAATTTAGTCCCCAGGTTTGGAAGGCCAGTGGAGGAATGAGAGACAGAAAAGGACTGTCAGTTAGGATAGGAACCAGGAGAAGCAGCAACAAAAGTCAAAGGAAGAAAGAACTTCAAGATGAAGAGTATGATAAACAGTATTGAGTGTTTTAGGTAAGTTGGTGAAGGCTGAGTAAATCCCACTGCATTCAGTATGCTATTAATGGTACTGTGGTGTGTTTCTTAAAGACTTAAATGGAAACAGAAGCTAAACTGCTGCATTAAAGTCAACAAAGGATGCAGCAATGAGGACAGATCACTCATTGGTGAGATTTGAAAGTGACAATGTGTTTTTATTTCCCAAATGGCAGATGCTTATGTGTTTTGAAGGCTCAGGGGATGGAGCCAGTATTTCCCTGATGATGAGTGATGTTGAACATCTTTTCATGTGTCTTTTAGCCATCTGGAAGTCTTCTTTGGAAAAGTGTGTATTCATGACTTCTGCCCATTTCTGAAGTGGGTTGTTTTTTTGGGTGTTGAGTTTAATCAGTTATTTGTAGATCTTGGATATTAGCCCTTTATCAGATATGTCATTCGCAAACACCTTCTCCCATTCTGTAGGCGGCCTTTTAGTTTTGTTGATTGTTTCCTTTGCTATACAGAAGCTTTTTGTCTTGGTGTCTTGGTACCAGTAGTTCATTTTTGCATTTGTTTCCCTTGCCTGTGGTGACGTGTCTAGTAAGAAGTAGCTATGGTCTGTGTCAAAGAGGTTGCTGCCTGTGTTCTCTTTTAGGATTTTGATGGTTTCTTATCTCATATTAAGGTTTTCCATTCATTTTGAATTTATTTTTGTGTATGATGTAAAAAGTGGTCCAGTTTCATTCTTCTGCATGTTACTGTCCAGTTTTCCCAACACCTTTTGTTGAAGAACCTTTCTTTTTTTCTTTGGATATTCTTTCCTGCTTTGTCTTAAGATTAGTTGACCATACAGTTGTGAGTCCATTTCTGGGTTCTCTATTCTGTTCCCTGATCTATGTGTCTGTTTTTGTGCCAGTACCATATTGTCTTGATGACCAAAGCTTTGTAATATAGTTTGAAATCCAGAATCATGATACCTCCAGTTTTGTTTTTCTTTCTCAGGATTGCTTTGGCTATTTGAGGTCTTTTGTGGTTCCATACAAATTTTAGGATTGCTTATTCTAGCTCTGTGAAAAGTGCTCGTGGTATTTTGATAGGGGTTGCATTAAATGTGTAAATTGCTTTGGGTAGTATAGATATTTAAAAAATATTCATTTAATTTATTTTTAAGATTTTATTGGGGATTCCTGGGTGGCTCAGCAGTTTGGCCCCTGCCTTCAGCCCAGGACGTGATCCCGGAGTCCCGGGATTGAGTCCTGCGTCGGGCTCCCTGCATGGAGCCTGCTTCTCCCTCTGCCTGTGTCTCTGCCTCTCTCTCTCTGTGTCTCTCATGAATAAATAAATAAAATCTTAAAAAAAATATTTATTTTTTTACATGTAAATCTTAGGGTTTTTTTTTTTTTTGAAGAGATTTTTATTTATTTGACAGGAGAGAGAGTGAGCAGAAGCTGGAGGAGTGGCAGGCAGAGGGAGGGAGAGGGAGAAGCAGGCTGAGCAGGGAGCCCAATGTGGGGGTTGATCCCAGGACTCTGGGATCACCAAGCTGAAGGCAGATGCCCAACTGCCCAGATACCCAGGTGTCCCAAGATTTATTTATTTATTTATTTATTTATTTACTTACTTACTTACTTACTTACGATGAGATGAGCATGTGAGAGAGCGCATGAGCAGGGGGTAGAGGGAGAAGCAGGCTCCCGCTGAGCTGGGAGCCTAACATGGGGCTCTACCAGGACTCTGCGATCATGACTTGAGCCAAAAGCAGATACTTAACCGAATGAGCCATCCAGGCACCCTAAGATTTATTTATTTTAGAGAGAGAGTGTGAGCGAGCATGTGTGGGCCTGTGGGGGGAGGGGCAGAGGGGCAGAGGGACAGACTCAAGCAGGCTCCCTGCTGATTGTGGAACCTGACCTGGGGCTGAATCCCATGACCCATGTGATAATGACCTGGGCTGAAACCAAGAGTCAGACACTTAACCAATTGGGCCACACAGGCACCCCAGTAGTAATAGATATTTTAACCATTTTTGTTCTTTAAATCCATGAGCATGGAATACTTTTCCATTTCTTTGTATCCTCTTCAATTTCTTTCATAAGCGTTCTATAGTTCTAAGTGTACAGATCTTTTACTTCTTCACCATTGTCTTTTTTCTGATCTTGGAGGAAAACCTTTCACTATTGAATATAATATTAGCCGTGGGATTGGGAGTATTTTTCTTAGTCTTTTTTACATAATGTGGATATTCTTTGATACTGTAACAAAAATTGACAGGTGGTAGTTTATTAAAGATTAGTTACAGTGTGGAATCTGAAACCATTTGTTCTGTTACATTAAAATTTATTAATCTAGTTTGTACTCAAAGTGGATATTTTACCCATGCAAGATTTTTTTTTTTTTTAAGATTTTATTTATTTATTCATGAGAGACAGAGAGGCAGAGATACAGGCAGAGGGAGAAGCAGGCTCCATGTAGGGAGCCTGATGCGGGACTCGATCCCGGGACTCCAGGATCATGCCCTGGGCTGAAGGCAGGTGCTAAACTGCTGAGCCACCCAGGGTTCCCCCATGCAAGATTTTCTAACACCATGCTTGGATCATTTAGAAAATATTAGCTTATTAAGTTAGGCAGATCTTCTTAATGTTGACATATTTAATCTATCTGTTTATCTAAAATTATATTTGATTCATCACTGATATCATCAGAAAAATCTTAATATTGGGAAGTTTTAAGGTTGTGATGGCAGATAAGAGTTTTCAAGAATTCTGAGTTTTGGAGAAAGCTCAGGCCTTAAGCATTTGAAATAATTTAAAGGCTTCCTTTGTCAAATATTTTCTCAAAAATTAACAGGTACACAAGCCTGAATTGGCATGGTTTATCATTTGTTCTTTCAGGTTAGAATGTGAAAGAAGTGGCTAGGTTAGCTTACAACCCAAATAATTGCTTAGGTGCTTTTCTTCAAGGTGACCATTGAAATACTTGCCATTTCATAATATTCATCTAGAATATTAAAAAGATAATCACTCAGGGCTAGAAAAATAATCTTTACTGCTTCATTAAGGGCATTCTTAAGTGAAACTGACCTTTTTTTTCTTCCCTTGTGAGTGCGTGATGTGAAGAATTAGAATAACTACTGGTACAGTTTGGTGTCACTATCTGGCTTTGTGTAAAGGTGTCAGCAGATTTACTCCCCCTGGCATTTACACCAATACTGCAGCCATCGACATAGTGAAAAGGAAAAAAAAAGTCTTAGTATTGCAATGCAAATAGTTTTGACCTTGCAGAACCCCTGAACGTTTCTTGGGGACCTTTAGGGATCCAGAGACCACATTTTGAGAACTGCTGGACTAGCACATAATAGATGTTAAATATATATATCCAACTGATATTATTGTCTTGTATTATTTATGTTTGTTGTCTTTGATCCATGCTCTTCTCTTTCATCCCTAGTACTGGACATAGTGTCCCAGGGGGGATATGGGCATTGATAAATATGAGATTAATACATGAACTCCTGTGGGCTAGGATTGGAAGGAGGGCATGTTGAATAGCTACCTGTTGTGCTGGATGCTAAGGTGCAAGAGAGGCTGCTTTATTGAATGTATAGATCACCAGTTGGTGATTTCTTGATAACTTTGATATTGAAGGACATGAAGTAACTGAAGAATTTACATATTTGACTTCTGGCTGTTTTCCTACCTGCAAGGGTTTTTTCCTTAGAGATTTTATTTATTTCAGAGTGCAAGAGAGCAGGGGTGGGGAAGGAGTGAGGGAGGAGTTAAAGGGAGATGGACAAGCTTCTGTGCTGAACGCAGAGCCTGATGTGGGGCTCCTATGACCCTTAGATCATGAGCTGAACCAAAATCTAAGAGTCAGTGCTTAACTGACTGAGCCACCCAAGCAGCCCCTGTCAGGAGTTCTTGTGAGTGATGTTTGAGCTTATGAAGATGTCTGAGGCAGACAGAGTGCAGTTTCCAACCGTCAGCTCTTTCCAAGAGTTGGCTCCCCTGTCCATTTGGATGAGTAGACGGAATGCAGATGCTAGCGCAGTACAGGTCCTGGCTGATTTCTGTACAGTGTTGCAGTGGAGCAGCTGAGAGGGGAGGAGGTTGAGTAGCGTTGGCCTGAACATAGCATGTGCCTTAGCTGGGACAGGTTTCACCTGGGTCCATTTTACATTAAGACCTGGGGATTCCTGGGTGGCTCAGCGGTTAAGTGCCTGCCTTCAGCCCAGGGCATGATCCTGGAGACCCAGGATCAAATCACATGTCAGGCTCACTGCATGGAGCCTGCTTCTCCCTCTGCCTATGTCTCTGCCTCTCTCTCTCTCTCTCTCTCTCATGAATAAATAAATAAAATCTTAAAAAAAAAAAAAAAAAAAAGACCTGACTTCTGAGAAGGTCAGAAGCTCTTGAAACAGTGTTTTTTCTTTATTTGTTGACAAAATGTTCCTGAGTACTCTTTTAAGTTACCTTAAAGAGTTGGAAGGGTTCCCCCCCCCCTCCCGAACAAGAAATTTTATTATCCCAAATGCTGGTGCATAACCAATGACAAGCTTTATTAGAGGAGGAGACAGAGGGAAACTTCAGATACTGAGGTGGATTTCTGGGCAAGTTTTAAAACTTTAATTGTTCAGTCCTTTTACTTGACATTTTCACTTTAACAGTTTTTATATTATGAAATTCAACCAAAGTCCTTCACCTGTAAGTTAAATGAAAAACAGAGAGCAAGTAAAACAACTTCTCTAGTATGTAAGAGTATCAGAAATAGTTTGTTCTTTCACATATATTTCAATGTCTAACTTTGAAACTACGGACGTCTTAATTTTTGAATTTTAAAAATGATAAGACAAATTTTCTTGAATTATAGATCATAGTAGCTTTATAAATGATCAAGATACACATACAAACAAAATTTCAGATGCTCTTGAAAACATATTTTGAGATATATCACACATGATATATATTTCTTCTTGGGTTTATCTTTTTGGGATAGTGAAGAATACCCAATTTATTTTACACTAAAGATTTAGCCTTTGAACACTGGCTTGGACAGACCACAAAGTGGAACTGTCAGAGTTCTCTTAGTAGGCTTTCAGTCCAAATGATTCAGACATTTGGTGTCCTAAATTGGATATTACTACTTTTTCTCATATAATTGGTATCAGTGGGGTTCTTGTACTGGCAGTTTGGCTTGTTTATAACTTATTCTTGCAAAACCATTCCTTATAGCGAAATATGAAAGGTATTGTCCCCAATGCAAGGAAAATAATTGGGATCAGTAACAAAGTCTTAAGCCGCAGGTGTTTCAGGAACATTCTTGAAAACAGATTTCCACAGTCCTAATATGTTTCTTCTTCATTCTTTTTCATAACTGTGCAGTCACTGCCCTATTCTGTTCTGCACAACAACAAAATTTTCTTTTTCTTTTTCTTTTTTTTTAAAGATTTTATTTATTTATTCATGAGAATGCACAGGGAGGAGAGAGAGACAGAGGCAGAGGGAGAAGCAGGCTTCATGCAGGGAGCCTGACGTGGGACTCAATCCAGGGTCTCCAGGATCACACCCTGGGCTGCAGGCGGCACTAAGCCGCTGAGCCACCAGGGCCGCCCCCAAAATTTTCTTTGAAGATCAACTTTTTTCCTTGGCACCGTTACTATCTATCTGGAATGAGCCCATAAGATAGTAGAATGTTGCATCCTCGAGTAGCTTCCTCCTCTTTTAACAGCATTTAATTACTCTGTCAATAATCTCATCACAGCTGAGTTCTTTGGTTAGACGATTGACAACCATAAGTGAAAAAAGCTCTTCGATAAAAGCCAACTGATCAAACGGGGTCTTCTCATAATGCATTTGAAACCCGCCATCTAGGGCTGCTTCTCTTGCTCTGGATGTTCTCAGAAACATCTTGTTGGCTTCTTCCAGGACCGCTGATACTCTGTAGCCGGCACCACTTAGTTGCTCCTCTTCCAGATAATCATAGTCATCCTCGCTCTTGAAGTCAGGGCTGGCGAGCTGGCCTGGCTGCTCCCCAGGGCGGTGAGCAAGGCCTCTGTCCCCCTGCGGCTCCACCATTGGCAGGGCCGCCTCCTCCTCCATTGGGCCTTCCTTCTCCAGCTGTGGCTGGGCCCTGTGGCGGGAGGGGTTTGGGGATGGCTCCCGGCTACCGCCACCTACCTCCATCTACGGAAGGTCACCCTCGCTGGGCATCACATCCATCTGCAGGTCATTGCTCTCTTCATACATCTCGGACAGCTCGTTCATTTCCGACATTGTATTAGCGGCCCAAACTCTCTTGGCAGGGTTTTTGTGTATACTTCATCCCAACCATGCTATTTGGATAACTAACCTGGAGGTGACTGTTGTCGTATTGAGATTTTTCAAAATGGACATCTACTTGGCTTTTGAGCTTTTCCTTACTACAGATCTTGTTTTAAGTGGAGGACGTTGCTTTCCTTTGTAAGTAGATTCTCTGTGATGTGACTAAAGTAACTCTCTTCTTCCAAAGGGCTTAGGGGTTGGAAGGGGACCTTAGATGTTGGCCTTGGTGGCTCTGATAAGATATGTGATCTTCAGTGTTTTACTGTATAAATGAAGAGATTTTGTCTGGTGTTAATCCATATGCTAACCTAGGAACCTAACTTCCTAGAAGGGCTTGCTTGGAGTCCTCTCTGGTTGCTTCTTTTTTTTTTTTTTTTAATTTTTTAAAAAAATTTTTATTTATTTATGATAGTCACAGAGAGAGAGAGAGGCAGAGACACAGTCAGAGGGAGAAGCAGGCTCCATGCACCGGGAGCCCTACGTGGGATTCGATCCCGGGTCTCCAGGATCGCGCCCTGGGCCAAGGATAGGCGCTAAATCGTTGCACCACCCAGGGATCCCTCTGGTTGCTTCTTATGCTAAGTTGTGTATGTGTTGTGAGAGAGACTTATTAGGAGGGTTTTTTGGTTTTTGTTTTAGTGAACTTGTAGCTCCCTATGAAAGCCTTTGGAGAGAGACAGAAGGGAACCTGGAGGAAACTGGAAGAGCAGAGCTGGGTGCTGGGCAGAGAGCTGGAATGCAGGATGTATTGAGACAGATGGGCTCCCACTTCAGGAAACTATGGTATGTGTAGGCATTGATTGTCAGTGTGATGTCCTACATCCTGACCCTTTGGGTCCCACCATGATCATACTAGTTAGACAAGGAGATGATCTTACTATACTTGTTTTATAGGTGTGGAAAATGAGATTCAGAAATGTTAATCTAAAGGCATGTGGTTAGTCAGTGGTGGAATGGGTACCAGTCCTCAGGCCTCCTGCTTCCTAGTAGATGCTTGCTTGTTTTAATTAGACACTGGAGGAGTTGGTGTGCTAAGTGGCTACCTTAGAGCAGACTTGAAGTCAGGAGTATCAGGAGTATCAGTATCATTTATTTGAGGGAAATGTTGTTGCCACTCTGCAGAGGTCAGAGCGACCCTACCCAGAATTTGGTTCATGTGTCGAAAAACTGATAAGGCCACCTGCATACCAGGAGAGGCTGAGAAAACTCCCACTCACAAAATGAATCTTAGGAGCACGGGGCAGGTGTTGAGTAGGTCGAGAGTGTTGTCTGAGGGCAGGGAAAAGAGATTGTGTAGAGAAGATGAGCTTGGCTGAAGTCTTCCTTGCCTGCCTGGGCTTGGGTGGTTTGAAATTCCTGCTTGTGTCAAAGGAGGGGGCCCTTGCCAGCTTGTCCATAAGTGGGGCAGAAAGGGAAGCAGGGAGGGCTAGGTCTTAAAAACCGTCAGCAGTCAAACATCAGAAGTGGAGCCAGACTGTATTATAGGCAAAGACATCTTTCTCCAGGGACCCAGCAACTAGCAGTTTGATTCTAGGGGAGTGATTGAGTGAGCAGCTGGAAGGACTTTTGGATTTAGCTATGACTATAACTGCATGATCTCAGCTCTGTGTATCCTGTAACTGCACATTTCCTCTCCCATAATAAAGTTAGGCATTTTAGCTGATTTAGAGTGTTAGACTATTGGGAACAAAGTGTAGTGTGTGGGAAAAGAAGAGAAAGTGGTATAGAAAGGCCACAAATGCAGGGATATTGCTTTCTTTTTCTGAGAGCTCTTTCTTGCTGGTCTCTGTCTCCATCCCAGCCCTGTTTTACCTGGGAGGTTGTTAGGAAGTGAGTAAATCTGGGCCAGCAGTCGGTGGAGCCAACTGTCAGAGAATTTGAAACCTCCTTTCACCATACAGGAAGGGGAGCAGTTATACTGTCCCAACAAAGCAGGTTACACAGCACACGAATTAGTAGATTGAGGAGGACTGCTTTGTGATAGTACTTTTTGAACTCAGAAAACTCTTTTATTGGTAGGTTACACATGGAAAGGTGTGTTTTAGAAGCCAATAGGCCATGAATTTAACAGCCTACTATATAGTTAAATGTTTGTAATATTGAGGAATTATAATATTAAATGATGTCAAAACATCTGTTAAAATTTGCTTTTACTTTTTCATTGCTTTAGTGGAAAGGAAGGTGCTGCTTTGAGGGTAATTTGGAGGTAGAGAAGAGAGGTTGTGATTTGTCTTTTTCAGAAGGTGACTTCACTGGGGTCATTCAGAAACGGATCATGACTCTTACAATGTTTTCTCAAATGAAATTATATCATTTTCCAAGGTACTGGAATCACCCCGCCCCCGTTTTTGGTCCATCTGAACTATTTCTACTGTCTTTAAAATTTTATATATTGTATGTTGTGTGCATGCAAATAGACATTCCATTCCAGCTTGGTGGAAAGTGTACTTGTCTGGTCGTGTTTTTCCTGGTTTATACTAGATCTCTAAGTTTTGCTGACATTTCACTCATTCATTTGAATAGTCAGGAAATAGAGTTAATTATGAATGCCCATTCTTCCATCTTTTGAATGTAAAATTCCCCCAGAAAGCCTTAGAATCATTAGTGGTATGAATTCATTCAACTTATATAACATTTTTTGGGTATGTGCCTCCCTCAGGATCAATTCTCACCATTGTGCCTTTTACTGGTCTCTCCTCTGCAAAGAATAGAAAGATTCAAAAAAAAAAAAAAAAAAGAGAAAGAAAGAAAGATTCAGGTTATTTCCTAGGCCAGACACCAGTCTTAGATCCTTGGGGCTTAGATCTGGAAGTGCTCATCCCATCTTGGTTTGTGCTTTGTAATGAATGCTTGGAATTAGTCTGACATCCAGTCATTGAACATTTATGTGTAAGGCATTGGTTATGCAGTGATCACTCTGAGAGATGATTGGTAGTCTGAATTTATTTCTGGAATGTCTTGCCTTGCTCCTGATTTGCACCTAGGAATTGAGCCCTCTTTCCAGTCTGGTATATATAATTGGATTTTAAAGTCCAAGGAGACCTTATTTGAGGTCTTTATTTCTCTGGTGTTTTATATATAGGCATACTTTGTTTTACTGCTCTTGCTGTATTATACTTCACAAATAACCGTGTGTGTGTGTGTGTGTGTGTGTGTGCGCGCGCGCGCGCGCGCGGGGGTGGGGGGTTGTTTCTGGTTTTGTTTTACATATGGAAGGTTTATGGCATTCGTGTATTGAGCAGGTCAATTGGTACCTTTTTTCCAACAGCATTTGCTCACATTGTGTCACATTTTGATACTGCTTGCAGTATTTTAGACATTTTCATTATTGTTATATTTGAATTGCTGCAATCTCATTATAAAATTTTATTATTTTTTAAAAAAGTTTTTATTTGTTTATTCATAAGAGACACACAGAGAGAGGCAGAGACATAGGTAGAGGGGAGAAGTAGGCTCCCTATGGGGAGTCTGATGCGGAACTCAATCCTAGGACTCTGGGATCATGACCTGAGCTGAAGGCAGACACTCAGCCACTGAGCCAGCCACCCTGGTGTCCCTCGACTCCAGTTTTGTTTGTTTGTTTTTCTAGACTCCAGTTTTGAAGGAAGTTCTGCTCTGGATCAAATGCTATCAAACAGAATGGCATGCTTGAAAGAAATCATTTGTGAAAGGAAGAGTCAAGAGTGGCAAATTCCATTGTGTTTTTTTTTAAGAAATTGTTTCTTATTTAAGAGAGGGCACCCAGCTTTTTAATAGCCATCACTCTGAGCAGTCGGCAGCCATCAACATTGAGACAAGACCTTCTACCAGCAAAGTGTTTGCAATTTGCTGAAAGCTCTGGTGATGGTTAGCATTTTTTAGCAATATTTTAAAATTAAGATACATACAGTGTTATTGCACACTTAATAGACTATAGGACAGTGTAAACATAACTTTTAGTTTTCTTTTTTTAAATTTTATTTTTAAATATTTAAAAAAGATTTTTTTTAAAAATTTTTATTTATTTATGATAGTCACACAGAGAGAGAGAGAGAAAGAGAGAGGCAGAGACATAGGCAGAGGGAGAAGCAGGCTCCATGCACCGGGAGCCCGATGTGGGACTCGATCCCGGGTCTCCAGGATCGCGCCCTGGGCCAAAGGCAGGCGCTAAACCGCTGCACCACCCAGGGATCCCAAAAGATTTTATTTATTTATTTGAGAGAGAACTTGCCCATGAGAGAGCGCAGGTGGGGGAGGGGCAGAGGGATTGGGAATCTGAAGCTGACTCCCCGTGGAGCCCAAAGTGGAGGGAGCTTAGTCCAACTGCAAGATCATGACCTGAGCCTAAACCAAGAGTTGGATGCTTAACCAAATGAGCCACCCAAGCACCCCATTTTTTTTTTTAATTTTAAACATAACTATTATATACATTGGGAAGCCAAAAAATTAATTTGATTTGCTTTATTGTAATGCTCTGGAGTTGAACCCACAATATCTCCGAGGTATGCCTCTATGAAGAACATTAAGATAATAACTAAGTTCAGACATTTTGAAAAATTAAAAAAAACACAAAATTAAAGGTAATAGTGTAATGATCCCTATAAATTCATCACCTAGATTCACTAATTTCAAGATACTGCCCAGGTGCAGCTAACTCTTCTGTATAGAGCACTTAACTGTGCTTTCCTTTTATTACCTTCAACAGCCCCATAGGGCAGATAGTATTATATCTCCATTTTGAAGATATGAAAGTTGAAAGGCCCAGAAAGATTAAGTAACTTACCCAGGGTTACACAGAAGCCAGCATTCAAAGCCTGTTTCCTAACTCTGAATTGCCTGAAGAAGTTTCATGGCTTGTCTGACATACGTGGTAAGCTGGAATTGGACTTGAGATAGGACCGGGAGATCTATTTCATCATTTCCTTTATGATGATTTTCTTGTGATTTTTTTTCTTTCCATTAGTCTTTTGTAGCCAACTGCTTTTGGACTTGAAGCTTTTGAGTACCATTTTAACCATGTTAAACAGACTGTATTGTCCCAAGGATTGGGTGGTGATAAGGAATGCATTATTTGTAGAGGATTTAATAACAATAAAAACCATCCAAAAAGTTTGTCTGCAAAGTCAAACAGTCCAGAATTGCTTCTGCAGTTCTAAATAGTCAGTTGTAACATACTCCTTGTCTAAAATCTTTTGTTGGTGAGTATTCTAAATAATTGCTATGGTAACTTGAGTTTTAATAATATATATGTAAGCTTCAAATGAGCACTTTTTGATTATCCTTTGATAGATACTATATACTATATAGAACTCGAATCAGAGACTCTTAATTATACAGTTGGCCCCCAACACTGGGTACCCAGGTACATGCATTCATTTTCAGAGATTTTTAAGAGTTTAAAATTGTTCAAGCTTGCCTCAGACTTTTTTTTTTGTGCATTTAACCCCTGTGGTTGCTGCATTTTTCTGGGTTTAAACAATAGATTTGAAGTAAACAATGATAGTATTATTGAGGTTTAATAACCTCAATATTATTGATCACTTGGAGTTTTTGTTTCTGCTTAAAAATTAAAACAGTGACACAGTGCAAACCTCAAGGTATAATATTTTTGTTTAGTTAAGTGCCAATTTTAGTTCATACAGTAAATATTTTGCTATGTTTGCATAATATGTGTTGAAATTTGTCATTTTTAAATTTTGGTTTAATTTTTTTTTTTTGACTAGTTTAATTTTTTAAAATATTTTATTGGGAGAGAGAACACAAGAGCACAAGCAGGGGGAGTGGCAGATGGAGAGGGAGAAGCATGCTCTGCTGAGCAGAGCTTGATGTAGGGCTCAATCTCAGGACCCTGAGATCATGACCTGAGCTGAAGGCAGATGCTTAATTGACTGAACTACCCAGGCGCCCTGTGAATTTTATCATTTTAAAATTGATTGTTTTGTGGCACCTGGGTGGCTCAGTTGGTTAAACATTTGACATTGGTTCAGGTCATGATCTCAGGGTCCTGGGATGGAGCCCTGTGTGGGGCTCTGTGCTCAGGGGGTAGTCTGCTTGACCTTCTCCCCCTCCCTCTGCTTGTGCTGTTTCTTAAATAGGTAAATAAAATCTTTCAAAAAATGTTTTAATACTAAAGAACAAATCAAAATATACATAACTATTATGGAAAATAATTTTTTCATATGAAGAAAGTGTTAAAAAATGATCTTTCCCAGGTGTTGAATTAACTAAGTATGCCATTGTTGGCAGAATGCTTTTTCTATGATTCATTTTTAAGAGAACAGATTGAGGGCAGCCCGGGTGCCTCAGCGGTTTAGCGCCGCCTTCAGCCCAGGGTGTGATCCTGGGGACCCATGATTGAGTCCCGTATAGGGCTCCCTGCATGGAGCCTGCTTCTCCCTCTGCCTGTGTCTCTGCTTCTCTCTCTCTCTCTCTCTCTCTGTGTCTCTCATGAATAAATAAATAAAATCTTAAAAAAAAAAAAGAAAAAACAGATTGAGACTCTTTCATACTTCGAACTGGAGCCTTTGGCAGGATAGGAAGAAAGACACAGGCAGTACTTCTCTTGAGCTGTTACTTTGTGCCAGAAATTGCTGGCACTTGGTTACCTTTATCTCACTGTGTCACCTGATGAGCTTCTCTCAGGCCTTTCTTCAGTGTAGACTGACTGTGAGATGGAGCATTGAGAGTGCCAGCAGGGCCTGCTGGGTTTCTCAGTTTGGGAGCTTGTGGAGGAGGAAGGCTGCAGAGGGCAGAGCATGCAGAGGCGGAGTAGCAGCTACTGGGGGAGGCCGGCGGGCCGAGACACTAGTGGTGAGACTTCTGGCTCCTACTTTTGGTTCCTAACCAGTTTTGCCCACATTTGGCGAGGTCAGGAGACATTTTTAGTTGAATAACTGGAGGGGAGGTACTACTAGCATCTAATGGGTAAAAGCAGGGATGCTGCTAAACATCCTATGGTGCACAGGATAGGCTGCCTACCTCTCCGACAGTTTTCCTGCACCAAATGTCAACAGTGCTGAGAGTGAAACTCTCACTTAGGGCAAACTTAAACTTCCTTAGCCTGCTTCCTAGTGTCCTCAAAATGGGCAAGATAATTGTATTTTTCTGCTAAGTTTTTGTGAAAAAACCAGGCACCCCAGTAGACAAAAAGTTTTTAAAACCCAATTGTACTTTGCAACATTAGAACCATCCAATGTAAGATTTGGATGTGTGCTCAGTAAGTGAGAATAGTGGGAGATAATACATTTAAGAGCTCAGTTATTATTGTAATGATTATGATGGACTTAGAAGAAACCCAAAGGATGAAAAAACTGCTGTCGTATTTTCAAGACCAGTACAGGTATTATGCTCTTTACCTCCTCAGGACTCTACGTGGATAATAATGCTTAGAATAGTGACCTTGAATCAAGGAATTGGCTTAGAAACATTTTAAACAAAAAATAGTGTTTCTGACCAAGTGCTAGTTTGTCAGTATTTTTGACTGCTCTGATTTAAGTTAACCGAGATATTCATTTTAAATTTCATGACGTGTCCCTTGAAGATTTTGATCAAGAAATAGGGTAGAGCTTAGGAATCTTCAGTTTTAACAGTAACCCTAGTGATTTTTAAGATTGAGTATGGGAAACAGTCCTTTTGAAAGGTTGGAAAAAAAGGTTCCTTTGTCAAATAACTTTGGGAAACTCTGCCTTAGAGTAAAGCAGATTTCTTTCATAAAGCACTTTGCTAAATGTTTAACATGATAAATAATATGCATTACGAGGTGTGGGAGTAAGAATATATATCAACATTTCCCAAACTTATTTACATATGGAATCCTCTTTGTTTTAAGCACATGGCAGTATGATGTTCCGCAGACAACGCTTTCAGAAACAGTGAATTATAACAACACACTCTTAACAAATTCTAGTTAAAGGGGAGGTTTCCTGTTAGTGTTTTAGGAGGATAGCTACTTGGCTTTGTAATGTCCTGGAAAATAAGCAGATGAGAGTACTGACCCTGCAGTGGAGAGTGACATTGATGCAGATCATGGCTCACTGGAGTAGAACTTGAACATATATTGATTCCATCTGGGTCTGCATATTTAGGCACTGACATGCCTCCAGGCCAGTCCTGTGCATAGACTTGGCCTAGGGCATTCTCAGCTTGGGTTTGTGGAAGAGTTTTCCATAGCAGACACTTCTGTGAACGTGTGATGGCAGTCTGCCCTCTGACAATTTCGTTAGTTCCTTATGTAATGCCTTGGGAGGGCTATCTAATTCCTCCCCTAGATGTACACCCATGTTTGACTCAGAAGTTCCTGCCAGTGCTTGGATGACGGATGAATTCCTTTTCAGCTGCTACTTCAGCTAAGGGCAGTCATCTCTAGGAACTCACATTAGTGGACAAAATCTAATCCAGGGACCTTTGTTCCCAACATATGGATTGAGCTCACCATATATATTACAGTGCTTGTGGCATCAAGATAGAGCAGAGACCCAGGACTGTAACAGTCGTTGACTTGGTGGAAATTGATGGCTCATAATCTGGTTGCTTACGTCTTTTATTATTGTAATTTGAAAGTATTAAATCTGAGTTATACAAATATATGAAATTAAGATTTAGAATATTATAGATAAAACATACAGGTATAGTTTATAACTTTTAATTGCTATACAGTATTCAAGTGTAGCTTTATACCCTATTTTATCTAGCTATTCTATTTTTTTCTAACTCATTAATACAATGTATTGTCTGTCTCTCAAAGCCAATGCAAATATAGATGCCATGAACATTTTGTCATGTTTCTTTGCATGTTTTTGCAGAATGGATACCAAGAACTGGAAGTATTAGGTCAAAGAGATTTCACATATTTGTAAGATGTCTAAACTTCAGATTAACGCATTCTTATTACTTAATGCTTTTTAACCCTGATTGGCACACGGTGATTAACCAAGAATAGGGAAATGGGAGTAATTGGCTTCCCTGCCCCCTGCAGGCAGAACAGGGGTCTGTTGTCTGCAGAAGATTTAAAAACAGTAAAGCTGACTAAAAGTCAGACTTTTTTTTTTTTTTTTTAAACTGCCATGTGCCTGCTATTACAAACAATGTTGATGATATCTCTTCCCTCACCAAATCTTTTGTTGGTCTAGATTCCAGATATTGCCACAGTAAACATGGAGGCTTTTTTTTACTTTAATAAACATTCTGTTTTACATGGAAGTTGTACATTTGGCTCCATATATGTTTGTGTAGCTGTACCCATTAGTTGTGAAAGAAGTTCATAATGATTTGTAATCTTGAACTCACTTTGGGCATAATGTATGTCTCCAACCAGTGTGAGCTAAACAGTGGATTGAAATAAACACTGCTAGCATGGTGATTGTAATTCTGTCATTCTTTGAAACCATTGGAATGTTTCTTTGTATTTATTATCTAAAATAGTGAAACAACTTGAGGTGTAGCAAACTTTAGTTCATGCATGAAATATTTTGTCAACAGTTTTCCAAAGTGGAATATATACTCCCATCAGCAAAGCTTGAGAATTTCAGTTGTTCCCCATCCTTAGGTACACTGGATATTACTTTTTAAACATGTGAAAATTAGTTTCACTGTGCTCCTCCTAATAGTAGACAAAAGTTTTTTTTTTTTTTTTTTTGAAGATTTATTTAGTTATTTTAGAGAGAGAGAGAAAGCATCTGAGAGAATCCCAAACACACTCCCTGCTGAGCAGGGAGCCCCATGCAGTGCTTGATCTCATAACCCTTAGATCTTGACTTGAGCTGAAATCAAGAGTCAGTCACTGAACCCACTGAACCAACCAGGCACCCCAGTAGACAAAAAGTTTTTAAAACCCAATTGTACTTTGCAACATTAGAACCATCCAATGTAAGATTTGGATGTGTGCTCAGTAAGTGAGAAAATTGTGTTCCTCTCCTTCTAAGAATAAGTGTTTAGGTATTTTAATTGAAAGTGACAAGTTGAGCTACCTGAAAGAAAAGAGGTTAGCACTACACTGTCAATTTCCGTGAACATTAAGACAGGTGAGTTCTAAACATTATTATGCATTTGTACTAGTGTTCCTCTTGATTTAAGTCTTTTGCTCCTTTGTTTGTTTATATATTTGTTCCAACAATCTGATTAAAATGAGAAGTAGAGGAACAGGATGTGGTTGTGCTTTGGACCTCCAGATGTATAATTCCATTAGCTTGAATTCAGAATTTGTGTCATGTGATCTTGGGATGCTTAACTTGGTATTGGCTGGCTGACAAATTATCCATCACATTCATATTAGCCATACAATTTGTGATTTCTTCTGTTATCTTTGCATTACGGCAGTTTATGGGGCCGTAAGATCCTTACCTTCTCTTAATCTTGGTATTAGAGAAAAGGTAGGACTGGGCTGGAAAGGGATCCCTATTAAAGCACATTAACTTTTACCATCTTGTGGGCCTCTCCTAGGAGAGCATTGTGCAGCTCTTTTAGTGTGTCTGGAGGCTGGAGGAGCTTCTGTAAGAAAACATAAGATAAGAATGGCTGATAGTGATTGTTGGGAGTACCAGGGGAGAGTAGAAATGAAGGGGAAGCTGCTGTAACCAAGAGAACAGTGTGACCCTAAGCTGCAACAAGACTGTTTGCTTAGTGTGGGACAAGGATGGTGGAAAGGGAATGGCTTAAGTTATTAGTCTGTTGATCAGATATGCAAAGTAGGATGTCAGGTGGTAATCCTGAGAAGAGATGAGCAAATAAAGAAAAGAAATCAAGGAAAGGGAGGAGGGAAGTATACATATACACATATTTCTAAAAGCGATTGTATACATTTAGTTCGTTACTTAAAAACTTACTGTGGGCAACTTTTCTAAGTTCAGAAAAGGAGACAAAATTTTGGATTTAGTGTCAGAATAAATTTAGTAGTTAATGTATAGCATGTAGAAGAATTGAGCTTTGTCCTCCTAAGTGAACTCACCATTCCACAAGATGATATTTAAAGCCTCAGATAGTTGATAGACTGTGAACACAGCTGTAGAATTCCATATGCAAGCCTGACTTTCCTGAAAATAACCAAATTAGGTGTGGCCCTTCCTCTCTGGCCTCAGTCCTGCTGAGATTGTGCTCCCTGGAGTCATCTCAAGTGAGCAAACAAATACTGGGCTGGTATCCAGGGGAAGCCGCCCCCTTTGCTTTTTCATGCTCCTTTAGTGTTTCAGAATGGGGCCTGGCAGGTAACTTCACAGCTATTTTTGACTCCTCTGGAGAGCAATTCCAGAGGAATAGACTTTCTCTGGCTCCAGACCAGTGTTTGGAAAATGATTCTGCAGTTTTTCCTGGTATTACATTTAAATGTTGTGCTCCATAGTAGGCTATATTTATGGAGTCTCGGTTGACTGTCTAATAGCAGGCATTTTGGAAAGCGTACGTGGGCATTCGTATACATGCCACGTAAGTGTTCAGTGGCAGTACTGGGAGGATAGTTGTGGCCTTGTATTTGGTGAGTAGTTTGTCTCCCAAATCACAGCTCTTTTGGCTGGTGAGTATCTAAAGGATGTTTTAGGGACAGTTACTGGAGACTTTTTATTTTATTTATTTATTTATTCAAAAATTTATTTATTTATTTATTTATTTATTTATTTATTTATTTATTTATTTATTTATTTATGATAGACACACAGAGAGAGAGAGAGGCAGAGACACAGGCAGAGGGAGAAGCAGGCTCCATGCTGGGAGCCCGATGCGGGACTCAATCCCGGGACTCCAGGATCCCGCCCTGGGCCAAAGGCAGGTGCCAAACCGCTGAGCCACCCAGGGATCCCCGACTTTTTATAACATAATGAATGTGTACAACTTGGCATTTGCATTTCTGGATGGAGCTTTAAGGTTTAGTGGCCTTTCTCTTCTTGCTGAGCATGGATGATGAAGTGTTGGTTAAGAATGAGTGATCTCTTTTTGGGTATAAATAATTATATTTCCCAACTGTAGGACTGTTGATTAATTTTCTATTGTTGCCATAACAAATGACTACATACTTTAAAACAATAAAGCTTATTGCTTTGTTTATTGCTTTAAAACAATAGATATGTATTATCCTGCAGTTCTCTACCTCTGAAGTCTGACATGGATATCAGTAGGCTAAAGTCAAGGAGTTGGTAGTTCTTCATGGACTATATCTCTTTAGGGAGATAAAAAGAGGACTAGAAAGGGAGAGAGAGGAGAGGGAGGGAGAGGGAAGGAGACTGGAGAGGAGGCAGAGGGAGAGAGGAAGGGACAGGGAGAAGGAGGGAGGGAAGGACAAGGGGGGCGAGGGAGGGGGAATGAAAGGGAGGGACAGGGAAGGAGGCTGGGGGGGGAGGGAGAAGAAGGAGGAGGAGGACAAGAGAAAGAAGAAGAAAAGGGGTACGGAGAAGAATCAGTCCCCTCCTCTATGTTTAGGGCCAGCAACAGGGCATCTTTGAACTTTGCTTCTGTCATCACATCTCTCTCCTTTTCTGCCTCCTCTCTCCACTTTTAAGTGGATGATATTGGGCCCACCAGGTAATGCAGGCTAATTTCCTTGTTTTAAAGTCAGTGGATTAGTAACCTTAATTCCATATGCAATTTTAATTCCTTTTTGTCATGTAAGGTAACATTTACAAGTTTGGGGATTAGGATATGGACATATTTGGGGCCATTATTCTGCCTACCACAGGTTTTTCTGTGTTTATGTAGTACCCCGATCTGTTCCAGGTTATATGGAAGTTATCAAAATTTGAGTCCTACCTTTCACAAACTTCTCAAAATCAGGCACTGTGTTTATTTCATCTTTGAATTCCCAGCATTACCATAGCACCTGGTGCACATGTGGGGTGCTCACTAAGTAAATATTCAGACAAAAGTATTTCAGCTCCCTGATTTTATTTATGAACAAACTTTTGAGAGCTAGAGAATTGTGACTTTTATAGCAAAGTAGTGAGAATTCAAAAACCCTTTTATCTCTTGACTTCCATAAAGCCATTAAATGCCAGGCTCAGAAAACCTGTGTGTGCACTAAGAATGCATTATTGTTATCATCTCTTATAAAGGCATCATCTGATACTGGTCATGACTGTGAAACCAGATGAACAAAATGAATTAACACTGTGTATCTGAAGGCTGCTCTCCTCTAAACAGAGAATATCACTTAGTAATAAATCTGCTCAGCATTTAGTAAATGGAAAGTGAGGAAAATCTCATACTAAGCATTCATTGACTTGCATAAGGATTATGCTTCCAAACTGTGAGAACTATCAAATTGTTTCTATAAAATATAGTATATAAATTAAATCAGTGTAAGAGCATAATTTGATCTTACTTTATGGCTGAATATAGATAAATATTTGTTCGTTAATTTTGAATTCCTCTAAATGCCTTTTTTGTTATCTTTCAATTATTAATTAGTAAGAGGTGAACCTAGAATAGAGAAACACCCCAAAAAACTTATCCAGGATGCCTGGTGAGCCAACAGACAGTGTCTTCACCACAAGGGCAAGAATGTGGAGAAAATGTATATTATTTTGGCAGACTGACACACATATTCAAGTGGTTTTAAAATAGAGTTGCACACCTGTTGCATTTGTTTTGGTATTTGAAATTCTTTATATCAAAGCTAGCCCTAATGAAAACAACAGGTTTTCTAAAATTTTTATATATGCTGCTTAGAGGATATCCCTACACCTTTCGTTTGGACATGTGCCAAAGGCTCACAGGTGTCAACTAGTAAAAGGGCTTCCTTACCTTTGTCTTACTTCAGGGTCTTAACACACGTCCTCACACACATCCTAACACAGGTCCTAACACACATCCAGGACAGACCTCTTCTTCCACTGGCGTTTCCAGCCCAACATGCCTACTAAATATATCTCAGGGCCTTTGTAGTTGGGCAGTATGGCATCAGGCGATGGTTTTTAAACTATTGTTTATTTTTTGAAATGTTGAAACTCCTATTTTTTAAAAAATGACATCTTATATTGACACTCAGAATGCATAAAATGGATTACAGTGAACTGCTCCTGTTGATACTGAATGGGAACCTTCCTGCTGAGGGCCTTGGCCTGAGGCCAAGTACCTACTACTGATCCCTCTGGTAAACAGAGAGCCCAGCTGAAAAATTCCTAGCAGAGTGAGAAGAGCGCAGACTCCATCATCACTTCCTATATGTGTGGCTTTGGGCAAGTCACACCCTAGTTTTCAGTTTTGTCATCTTTAAAATAGGAATAATAATAATACTTACCAAGTGATTGCAAGGATTAGATGAGATAAATATGCATGTAAACAGCCTGGGATCTAGTAGATCATCAATACATGATCGCCTCAGAAGTTGATTCTTCTCTGTACCCCCTTTCTTCTTTCTCTTGTCCTCTTTCCTTTTCCTCCCTCTCTCCCCCCCAGCCTCCTTCCCTGTCCCTCCCTTTCATTCCCCCTCCCTCCCCCCTTGTCCTTCCCTGTCCCTCCTTCTCCTTGTCCCTTCCCCCCCTCCCCCCTCCCCCTCCCCCCTCCCCCTCTCTCTCTCCCTCTCCCTCTCCAGTTTCCTTCCCTCTCCCTTTCCTCTCTCTCCCTTTTTAGTTCTCTTTTTATCTGCCAGCCCTTCATTGCCAATTAGTACTGGCCCCACTTTCTCTGTGACCATATCATTGCCTGTTCCTAGTCACATGAATCTCAGCCTTCTCTAAATTTCTGTAACATTTATTTTCGAGATGACATTTTCTGTGTTAATAGAAATAATACATATTTGTTACAGAAAATTTAGAAAAAATATATAAACCTAGAATTAAATAACCATAAGATCTTTTAAGACAGGAGCTCTCTTATTAACAGCTCAGGAAACAATAGATATTGGTGAGGTTGCAGAGAAAGGGGAATCCTCTGGCACTATTGGTGGGAATGCAAACTGGTGCAGCCACTCTGGAAAATGGTGTGGAGGTTCCTCAGAAAGTTAAAAATAGAGCTGCCCTATGATCCAGCAATTGCACTACTAAGTATTTATCCAAAGAGTACAAACATAGTGACTTGAAGGGGCACATGCACCTCAATGTTTATAGCAGCATTATCAACAATAGCCAAATTATGGAAAAGAGCCCAAATGTCCATCAACAGATGAATGGATAAAGAAGATGTGATACATATATAATATGGAATATTACTCAGCCATCAGAAAGGACAAAATCTTGCCATTTGCAACAATGTGGATGGAACTAGGGGGTATCATGCTAAGTGAAATAAGTCAGAGAAAGACAAATACTGTATGATTTCACTCATGTGTGGAATTTGAGAAATAAAAGAGATGAACGAACATAGGGGAAGGGAAGAAAAAATAAGAGGAAAACAGGCAGGGGGACCAACCATAAGAGACTCTTCATTGTAGGGAACAAACAGGGTTGCTGGAGGTGAGGTAGGGGCATGGGGTAACTGGGTGATGGGCATTAAGGAGGGCACATTTAAATAGTGAGCACTGGGTGTTATATGCAACTGATGAATCACTGAATTCTACCTCTGAAGCTTATACAGTATATGTTAATTAAATTGAATTTAAATAAAATGATAAAAACCCCAGTTCTCTCTATTCTTTTTTTCTCTTCCTGATTTGTTAATGTAATTGGAAGCACCCTCTTAATCATGCTTTCTTTTAGATTATTCCTATTAGTTTTAAGTCTGTAGTGTTTTATTGGCTAATTTGCTTTCTGGTAAAGAAGCAGAAGGTTTTTCTCATGGACATAAAGACCAAGGGAAGGCACTTTCCTAGGTGCTGTGAAGGATGCAGAGTGGTCCAAGGCAGGATTCCTGCCCTCAGGGAGCATACAACTCAGATGGGGCTAAATGGATTAAAAAATAATCTGTGGACTCATAATGATGAGGAGGTCAGGTCTAACTGGCGAGGACCTGGGAAGGCTCCACAGGCATCGGAATTAGGTCTTGAAGTGAATTAGGAGTTCATTAGATGTCCAAGGTGGCACATTTTGGTGGAGAAACAGGTAGAGGAGAGGCGAGGGGGCAGGACAGTCCAAGGTGTGTTTATGTGGCCACTTTGGTGGAAGGGCATGTTCTCCTAGGATAGAGGAAAAGGTAAGGGAGACGTCAAATCCCAGGCTGATTCTGCAGAGCTGTGGAGCACCGTAGAGCTGCGAGGAGCAGTGAGATGCCCAGGTGACAGGTGTGCTGGGGAGAGTGCGGGACAGAGAGACCAGGAAGACTTGGGTTGTGGGCACTATAGAACCCAGCCCAGGTGTGTGGAGCTCAGTGTCATCTCTCTCCTGTTGTAATAGTCTTGACATCTATCACAGTTGTCCTGAATAAAGTCTTCCTGGTTTTAAGAAGTGTCAGAATAATTTTTTTTTTAATTTAACATAGGCCCAGTAGAAAGGTGCTTTAATAAATATATGACAAATTGAATTGACTTGAGGGAATGATCAAATAGCAGTATTTTCTTCCTTGCTGTCCTGAGTTTTTTTACTGTCTTTGTCATGAGTGGTGTCCTGTGCCTTTGATCCATTCAGAGAGAAATCATGGTTTTGTTCTTTGGGGAGGCAGGTCTGTGAGTTGGTGTGAATTGGCATTATTTGGTATCTTGGCCCCTGCTTTTCCTTTTTTGTTAGTTCATGTACCTTCCACTTCACTATGCCTGCTTCATAGGGATACCTCCCTTGCTCACAGATTGTTTTGGGAGAATTTATATAAATGGTGGTATTGAGCTGAAGGCCTCAGACAGCTAGTTTTTGCTTCCCTGATGTTTTTCTTAACACTTTTCTCTTAAATGGTTCTCAAGCCATTCTTACTGAAGAGGGAGCTGACTAGGTGAGCTAAGGCTTTAGAGCTTATTTTCATTTATTAAACTTCTAGGCTGTTTTCTCCATTTTCTGAGTGTGTGGTAAAGGCTTCATTTGGTAAGTAAAGTCAGTAGAAAAAGGGTGTATGTTGACATACAAGAAAGCAGTGTGTACTGAGGCAGGAGTATGACTGGGTGAGCAGAATGAGTGAGTTGAGCCTTTTTTTTTTGGATAAAACTTTGTTTCAGTAAACCTGTTACTTACTTGGCTTTCTAGTGCTCAGCCCAACTTGAGTGTCAGCTCCTTTCATCAGTGATGAGTAGTAGGTGCCTCTTCTGCCTTCTCTGAGAGATAAGAAGTGTGACCAGAAATGCCCTTCAGAGCCGTGCTGGTCTTGGACTCTGTCTTAAAGACCCATCTGGGAGTTTTCTGATTTCTCTGATTTAAACTTTTAGTTTATTTCTTTCACTCTGAGAAACCTGGATGGGAGTGGTTTATAAAGATAGGTTAATGCTGAGAATGCTGAAAAATAAGGAGTTCCCCAAACTGCCTTTAGTAAATTAGCATTAGCATTTTTGTGGGTCTCTAAAAGAATTTCACGCTGTGAAAACCCTAATAAGTATGATTTAAATTGTTTAATAAAAACATTCATTTGATTGCAGATTTGCTAAAAAAGAAAAAAAAAATAATTGGAACAGGGATGGGGGGTGGAGGGGTGGCATGGGCCGCAGGGCCTTGAAAGGTTGGTTGGTTTAAGAATCAAATCTTTTTTTTTTTTTAATTTAAGATTTTATTTATTTATTTATGAAGACACAGAGAGAGAGGCAGAAACCCTAGGATCATGCCCTGAGCCAAAGGCAAGACGCTCAACCACTGAGCCACCCAGGCATCCCAAGAATCAAATCTTAAGATGAAATATATGGATCACTTTGCCACATGCTGCAGTCACTGTGGTCAGTTCTTAGTGAGATTTATCATTTTGGTGTGCTCTTATGCAGACTCTGTTAATATTTGAAATGTCATGACTTCTTGTGCCTATTAATCCAGGTTTTTTGTTTTTGTTTTTAAGGCAAGTTTCTCATTTCTGACTTACAGGAAACAAAATTTGGAGTTCTAAATCGAAGTTATGATAATACTGTTACATTAATATTTTTTCCTTAAATATATTATCTCTTAATGTAGAAAGTAAGCAAAAAGTAAAATTACAAATTATTGTTAGAATCATGCTGACTTTCATAGTTGGTGTTTATTTACCTTTATTGGAATCTTTGTTTCTTCATACCGCTCTGAGTTAACTGTCCTTTCATTTCACCCTGCAGGACTCCCTTGAACATTCTTTGCGGGCAACATCTAGTGGTCATGAACTTCCTCCACCTTTGTTTATCTGGGAGTATCTTAATTTCTCCTTCACTTTTGAAGGACAGTTTTGCTGGCTATGGGATTCTTGGTTGATAGTTTTTTCTTTTATTTATTTATTTTTAATTTAGTATTATTTTGTTTAGTTTTTTCTTTTAGTACTATGAATGGATTAGACCACTGTCTTCTGGTCTCCAAAATTTCTGAGGAGAAATCTTCTATTAATCTTACTGTGGAACTTTTATAGGCTTGTTTCTCTTTTGCCACTTTCAGTATTCTTTCTTTGAAAGTTTGATTGTGTGTCAGTTCATCTTTCAGGAGTCTTTTGAGCTTCTTGGGTGTTTATTTTCATGTCTGTCATCAAATTTGGGAACTTTTCAGACATTGTTTTTCAGATAATCTCTTTGTCCCTTTCTCTTTTTTCTGGGATTCCTGTGATGCGTATTTAGTCTACTTGGAGTTTCATGAGACCCTTAGTCTCTTTTCTTTAATCTTTTTCTTCTGTTCCCCAGCCTGGATAATTTCCATTGTTCTATCATTTAGTTCATTGATTCTTCTTCTGCTTGCTCAGATCTGCCTTTGAATCCCTCTAGTGAATTTTTTATTTTAGATATTATATATTTCAGCTCCAGAATTTTTTATATAAAGATTTCTATATCAGTATTTCTGTTTTGTTCACATATCATTTTCTTGACTTTCTCACCTCTTTCTTTAGTTCTTTGAGAGTGTTTTAAAGTCTTTGTCTTGTATATCTGCCATCATTTCTTTTCAGGAATCATTTCTGTTGAAATTTTTTTCCCTTTGAATGGATCATATTTTACAGTTTCTTTGTATGTCTTGTGATTTTTTTTTTGTTGTTATTGTTTTTATTGTTTTTGTTTGTGTTTTGATTGTTGTAGGCTTTCTCTGTGCCAAGGATATGTTTTAGGTCTTTTCTGAGCCTTTCCTTGGGTATGTGCAATCACTTTCTAATTTTCCTTGTGTATATAATGGTTTTAAAAAAATGTTCTAGTCTTTTAACATCTGGGTCTCCAAAGGGGAAAGAATGAAAAATAAAGGAGTCGGCCAGCTCTTTAAGTACCCTGGAAGTCAGTTCAACCCAGAAAGGGAGGGGCTTGCAACAACAGTCGCCAGCCTCTTTGTTGGACTCTGTGATCAGAAGCTACAATCTACATACAGTAAGAGCACAGATCCCTGATATTTGGAGGACAAGGTACTCTTTGCCCACCTTGGCTGCCAAAGCTATATGCAAGCTGCTGCGGACATAGGGGGGTGGGTTTCTACTGTTGTGCTAAAAGCTGCAGTTTACTCTCTGGGTCTTACCTGGAAGTTGCAAGTCTTCAGTGGACTCCAGAGTTCTAAAATAGTTCTGTCAGACAGACTCTGCCACTACACCTAGGGGAACCAGATTGCTGGTGCTTCCTACTCTGTTGTCTTCCCAAAGTCCTACTCAAGGACTTTTTCTTCTGAAACCTCTTGCTCATGCCCACTTGTTTCTTTTTTTCTCTGCCCCCTATTTTTTCTCCCTCTCTAAAATAGGAATTACGAATTTAAGAGTGAAGAAATAAGATATGTAATGAGGCAGCATCATTTCCTTTAACAAAGTAATGGTGGTTCTCTGTTTTATCCTCTTTTCTTTATTAATCTGCTTCCTTAAAAGTGACCCAGACTAGTGACTCCTGCATTATTCTCCCTGAAGTCTTGTTTATTGGGGTACAGTAATAGGGAAAAAATATTTTCACCAGAAAGTGATAGGTGTAGTGCTGGCTTTCTGAGCTCTGTTTTGTGTGCCTGCATGTCTGGCTGTGTGTCACTTTTAATTCTTACAAGTGGTTCTTTTTTTTTTTTGGATTGAAAGGAAAAAAACCTCTTACCCTCATATTCTATTGTTTCTGAAAGAAGGCTCCATTTAGGGCTTAGGGCTCTTTGGAGAGGCAGAACTTTCATCCTTTAGGGAGTTTCAAAGCTGTTCTCAGGTAGCCAGTGTGTGAGTGTCATGGGGTTGGCACCTCAGAGAGGATTCTGGTCTCCCTCAGCACGTGTGTTGCTATGTGACAGTACAATTGGTTCTTTCTGTGTCTCCCTTCTTTTGTAAGCCATGATCTCCCAGAAGGGCTAGGATCTCTATAAACTTTTTCATATCCCTTGTCCCCTAGCACAGTGTTTTACACAGTGTTTAGCAAGTGTTCAGTAAGTAGTGTACATAGCAATGAACTTTTCATTTTTATGAAAGTTAGACCCATCTCTCTCTCTTCATAAGAGACATAGGCAGAGGGAGAAGCATGCTCTCCACAAGGAGCCCGATGTGGGACTCGATCCCAGACCCCGGGATTAGGCCCTGAGCCAAAGGTAGATGCTCAACTGTTGAGCCACCCAGGTGTCCTGGCCCATCTTTTTCTTATCTTTGGTAAGGATCAGGGGAATCGTGGAATACGGAAACCTGGAATTTAGAAAGCTGTAATTATTCTGAAAGCTTCCTTTTGATTAGTAGTTTCATTCTCACTCCTTCCCAAACCACTTATCAGAGAGGCTGACTGGTGTTTCACCTCTCTTTTTTGCCTCACTCCTTCCTAGCTGAAGCATGAGAAAGGGCAGGCTGCCAAGAGGAGGCGGGTGGAGGGGAAAGCAGGCCTGGATAATCCCTGAATTGGATAATTAGCTCTTCTGCTTGGTCCTGAGTAATTGAATGTTACCATCTCTTGTGGTACTGCTAATGAGCCGTGGTGCCTTCGTGTTTCCACTGACTCTCTAAGGAACAGTTTCTAACCATTCTGGAGGTGGGGGCAGCACTCCAGCTTTGCTCTATAGGGTGGATGTGGGGGGAGCTCAAGGTAGTTCAAATTGGTAGAGGAGGCACTTACATGAGAAAAGAAGATTCCTGCTGAGCCTGCTTCATCCCCTACCTGCAGCTATAGGAGTGGTTGCTGAGGTTTTCCAGTATTTTTGGGTGGGGAGTTGAGTCACCCCTGGAGTCCTCTGCTGGGTTTTTCCCCACAAAGCTCACCAGGTAGAAATCTGTACATCTGCTCTAGCCGACTCATCCAGTGTTGTTTTTCTTCTTGGCAATAAATGGTCATTTGCAAGATTCCTTTAAAGCTCTGTGTTTCTAGGACTCTCAGTTTTGAAGGGTTATAATCTTAGCTCCTATTTGGTACGGAAAATTTGGGAGCATTAGAGTCAGATCAGTTTTCTGCCTACTACAGTTCCAGTGTTGGGGTTAATGGGCGGTTATTCAAAGTACTGCCTATTACAAAGGTGTCCCAGGGAACTGTTTGACCTCCACACTTCATAACACAGCCCTGTTCCTGCCCAGAGCTAGCATCCCTCTGTCATTGCTGTGTGAATTCTTAAGGAAAATAAACAGGGCAGAAAAACTTGAGGATAGTGGGAACTCGTATTCTGAAGAAAAGGGGAGTTTTCCTGGTACCTGGGCCTATGTGCAGGCAGCAGTGATGTTTCTGGTAGCTTCCTCCCATCAGATCTCTTTACTTTATTGCCTGAATTCTGCCTGCTGAGTTCAGTAAGTTTTATTATTATTTAGATATAAATATTATACCTTTGGGATGCTAAGGAGTATCGCTTATTTTCTCCAACCTTCAGGGGTGGGGGTTAGTTTGTAACTGGCCACTTAGCTGTGACATCTCTAAACTAAAGAAAAGTTTTGATTGGTGGTGGTAGAGGTTAGGGGCATGGAGATAATTAGGGCTGGGAATACTTTGGAGACTAGGACATGCATTTGATAATGGGCACCATTTGATTTTTTGGCCCTGAATTGAGGCGGCTTGAGTCCTAGAAGGTGAGGGGAGAGGCACAGAGTTGGTAGTGGGAGGGAATCAAAGTATACTCTTGGGGTCAACCTTGTATGCAGGGCACCAGAAGAGCCCTTTTCCCAGACTGAAGACTGAGAACTCTGGCTAGAAGTAGTGATGGTGGCAGTGCCTGAGTTGTGACTGAACAATTCCAGTAGATTCCTTATTTATGAAGAGATCCCAAAAACTCCCTCAGTAAGGTGTTGGCTATCTCCTTTCCTGCCCACCTACTCATACGTGTCCTTTCTTTCAGCTCTTCATGTTGATCCACATGTGAGGTGGAGGATGCTCTGGAGAGTGATGTTATTGTCAGATATCAGGAGTATGGAAGGGGCTGGCCAGCTTTCTATGGAAATGTATCTTGAGTTCCAAACAAATGTTGTAGGCCGGTGAGGTTTCTCCATTTTTTCAATTTCACATTTTATAAAGTTCCTGCTTTAGGGTGTATAGCTGTGTCTGCTTGATATTAAGGCAACTAAATGCATCTTGAAAGTTGGGGTCATTTTGAATATCCTTCCCTAATGTGTTCAGATCATAGCCCCCTACCACGCTGTGAATCCCATGTCTGGCTGCTGATGCTCAGCTTGACTGACTGCCCAGGGTTCCTTTTCTATCCTCAGGCATGCTTGCCCATACTCAGGGACACTTGCTCGTGTTCAGAGATGCTTGCTCATGCTCAGGATTTTTTTCCATGCTCAGGTGTGCTTGTCTATGCTCAGGGTTGTTTACACATGTTCACAGATGCTTACCTATGCTGAGGACTTTTTTCCATGCCCAGAGATGCTTGGCCATGGTTAGGGTTCCTTCAGGTTCTGGTGCCTTGTGCTTCTCTGCTCTCCTTTCCTGGAAGCCTCCTGCCCCTCCACTGATTTTGGGTGCTGGAATATTGGAAGTGGTGAGAAGATGGTGACATGACCTCAGATCCCAGCCTGCCTGCCATATGGTCAACACAGGAAGAATACTTATTAGATTAAATTCAAGGATGAGCATCTTCCTGCAAAGGAAAACACAGGCTATTTTTTGGTTTGTTTTCCTCAATTAAAAAGGAGTTATATCTTTTCTACAATAGATTTATTTATTTTTATAGGCAGAGTTTTGACAGGGAAATATGTAATTGGATTTCCCCTTAGCTAATCCCAATGATATGCTCCCTTTAATGCCACACTGGGGGAAAAATACTATAATTGTTATATTGAGAACCTAGAAAGAGCTTTCTTCTACAGGATGGGGACAATTGGGCTGAATACAGGATCAGCCTCTAAACTGGTACTGGAGGCTACATGCCTCTATTGAAATGGAAGGCCAGGCTTATTATTGTTCTCCTGTTTTTAGGGGTACTCAGAAGACATGGAGCTGGAGTCCTACTGAAGCCTTTTGGACATGCCAATCTCTCTTTCCTGGTTTGAGCCACGTGGCTAGCCTTTCTTTATATTTGGATTCCCTTCCAGCGATATATATTTGATGTGGGCAGTTTTATAGAAGGAGCCTGGTGAATTCTGTGAAATACTAAAAATTTTTCCTTGTAATTTGGTGAGTAGGCCTTCCATTTGAAATCTCATGGTACAGTGCTGGGGGTTTTGTTCACCTTCTAGAAGGGGAAGCTGTACAATTAAACTCCTTCTCATCCTCTACCCCTAACTTGGGGAATGAATGTTCAGGGCATTTCAATTGGTCCCTTTGGATTAGCCATTTCACAAAAAGAGAAGATACTTTGCATCATGGTCTGGAGCCTTGTAGTTGCAGACTTGATTGGATTACTTGAAATAACTCTTGTGCTTGGTTAAGACCATGCTTTGTTGAGAATGCATATTTCTGTCCTTAAAAATTATGAGTTTTTCCTTGAACATCTCTCTGTTATCCCTCAACTAAAAAAAACTATCAGTAGATCTTTCCAAAGTTATCTACTATTTGTTAGATAATTGGGATTAGGAATATAAATGTGCAATATGTACTTAACAGTATATTCAGTGGAGAGAATTCAAGTACATGAAAACAAGGGAGTCTTTGTCTTTTCCATCCCCCAGTTCTATAACTTGGTCATCCTTCTTCCACTTTCTTTTCTGGAGTCTTTTAAAGCTTTGGGAATGGAATGGTTAATGTTGTAAGTTGGGTTGTGAACAGTTGCTGTGGCAACCTTAGCATGAATTTCCAGACTATTGTGTTTATCTGTTTAATAGTAAGCATATGGTGGCATTAGTCTATTATTTTATTTTATTTTATTTATTTATTTATTTATTTTTTATTTATTTATTTTTTATTTATTTATTTTTTTATGATAGTCACAGAGAGAGAGAGAGAGGCAGAGACATAGGCAGAGGGAGAAGCAGGCTCCATGCACCGGGAGCCTGATGTGGGATTCGATCCCGGGTCTCCAGGATCGCGCCCTGGGCCAAAGGCAGGCGCCAAACCGCTGCGCCACCCAGGGATCCCTAGTCTATTATTTTAATGTGCACTTTATTTCTTTGGCGGGAAGAAGATGATAGAGAAGAGAGGCTTTTGAATGTGTGCTTTATGGAACATTGAAATACAGTGTGGAGCACGTGGCAGAGGTGCAGCCTACATGGCAGTTATGTTTGGCTGTGTCCACCACTAGCAGTTCCTTTTTTGGTGGAATTTTTTTTTTTTTTTAAGATTTTATTTGTTTACTCATGGTAGTTACACAGAGAGAGACAGAGAGGCAGAGACACAGGCAGAGGGAGAAGCAGGCTCCATGCAGGGAGCCTGACGTGGGATTCGATCCCAGGTCTCCAGGATCGCGCCCCGGGCCAAAGGCAGGCGCCAAACCGCTGCGCCACCCAGGGATCCCTTTGGTGGAATTTTATACTGCGTGCCCTGTGCATCCTTGATTCCTTCTCAGGCTTAATAAGAGTAGAACTTACGGAGGCATAGAGGCGAGTGCAGAGTTCTATGTGAAAGGATATTTGCTCATCTGAGGAGAGGAGGCTGCAGATGTTCTCTTGTGATCATGCTATTTATCTGTCTAGTTAAATGTTCATTGCTTGGGAGGTAATATTGACAGGACCACAACACACATTTTCCTTTTTGCTCTGTTATTTCCAAATTACATGAGTATCTGTCAGTCTTTGCCTTCAACAGCTATCCTTGAACAGAATCAATTCTAAATTTCCCAAAGTATTTTTGGAGGGTGAGTAGGGAGTGGCTAATTTCAAGCAAAGGAATATTCCTTTCTCATTCTGACGTTTTTTTTTTTTTTTAAGATAGATAGATTTATTTATTTATTTATTTATTTATTTATTTATGATAGACATAGAGAGAGGCAGAGACACAGGCAGAGGGAGAAGCAGGCTCCATGCCGGCAGCCCGACAGGGGACTCGATCCCGGGACCCCAGGATGGCGTCCTGGGCCAAAGGCAGGCGCCAAACCACTGAGCCACCCAGGGATCCCCTGAGGTTTTTTTTTTTTTTTTTTAATCAAAATTAGTGGTATAGTGGATTGAGGGAAATTTATTTTCACAAGAGAAAGGGAACAAAATATTTCCAGCTTTACTCCAGGATGTTGGAGGTAGAATGAACAAAGGCTTAGAGAAACTGACATTAGAAATTGTTTAAAACAAATCAACAAACAATATTGTCTCATTATTTTTCCTTCCATCACCCTGCTTAATTATTGTTCTTGTTTTCTGATTATGGAGAAAAGTAAAAATAAAGTCTTTGTCTTTTACCTTGATCTAGGCACAAAGATGAAGGAGAACAGGTTTCCTCTAGTTAATACCTTATTATTAGGTAAACAGACGACATTTAGAAGGCCATGTGTTCCCCGTGAGACTGTGTAGTGCAGTGGGGGGCTAACTGACCCCAGTACCAGGCGGAGCTGGGATGCCTTGGAGCCAGCTGCCTTCACCAAGAAGGCCCGTGCCTGTGAGAGGATCCCAGCTGAATACCGAGGAGCCTGCCTGGGGCTGGGGCCGGGCGGTAACTACTGCGGCTCCAGCGCGGCTCCAGCGCGGCTCCAGCGGCTCCGCCGGCAGCCCATGCGCCGGGAGAGCCTGCCTGCAGACAGGTGCCGGGCTTGGCTGAGGCAGCTCAGGCCACTGCTGGCTGCGGGGGCCACCCACCCAGGAGCTCGAGTAGCTGTGGGGTAACTGCGGGAGCTGGGAAGGAACAGTGGTGAACAGAAAAAAGGGCTGGTGTCCTGCTTCCTGGAGGCTGGGCCAGAGTGGCAAGAAGATGGGGGAGCAGAAGAAAAATATAAATCTAAAGTGAAAAAAGAAATTGTCTTAAGTTAATGTACAGATGTTCCTAGGGAAAAAAGTGCAGGGAGTGCTTCAAAGAACTCACATTAAAGTAAAATAACATTTAAATATAGAGATAGAAATATTCTATCTGTATGTTAAAAAGTTGTCTGTGATTTTTATACACAACTTAGATGGTACAGAAGAGCAAAGTGAGAAAAAAAATCAACCTTGTTTTATCCCCTTAGATGGAGGAAACCTCAGAGGTGCATGGGAAGCTCTGACTTTTCAGAACAATGTCAAAGCCCACACTAAACTGAGACTTAGAAACGAAACAGTGAAACAGAATCTTTTATTTTGAACAGGACCAAGAAAGAGACATGCTCATGAGTGATATAGGTGGATTTAAGGTGGCTCAATTGGTTAAATGTCAGCCTTCAGCTCAGGTCATGATTTCAGGATCCTAGAATGGAGCTCCAGCTCAAGCCTTGAGGCTCACTGCTCAGCAGGGAGTCTGCTTCTCCCTCTGCTCCTCCCCTGACTCATTCTCTATCTCACTCTTTCTCTCAAATAAACAAACAGAATCTTAAAAAAAAAAAAAGCCAAACAACTTGATTCTTTCCAGCTTTCATCCCTGCTGTAGTTGTATACCAGCCTCACAGTTTGAGACCCCAGATAGAGGGACAGTTATTAAGAGAGATTTTAAAAAGTTCTGTCTCAGAGTCTAAGGGAACTACTACAACATGTAATCACAGAAGCAGTATGGATAACTTTTGGGAAATCATCAACAGTGGAAAAGAAGTATTATAAGATACAGCAAATAATGTCTTTTTTTTTTCCATAAGAAGGAGAAAAGACAGCCTCTCTGCACTCTGGACTGGTGAATTGACTTTATTATTTTTACTTAGTTTTGCTAGAGAGGCTGAATAAATAGTTAATGGCTATTTACAAATAAGAGCTAACTAAGAGTAGGCCTAAGTTCAAACAGGAGAAATTCAGCACAAGGATATCATAATTTTTGAGAGAGTTGCTGGACAGGACAGTCAAGGAAATGCCCTAGAGCTCTGATTCAGCTTGAGCTGCATCTGAACAACAGTGGCACAGTAGATCTGGGACGAAGCCAAAGACTTTGCATTTTTAAAAAGTTCCAGGTTACACTGATGCTGCTGGTCTGGAGAACACTGCTCATTATGTTTACTGTTGGTGGATTGGGGGCAGGGCTTAAAACTTTTGGAAAATATAGAAGAGCATGTTGGTTGGAGGTATTAATGGTGGTGAGTGGAGGGTAAGGGGCCTCTTACAGATTGAAAAGCATGTGCAACTTTGTGGTCACCATTTTACCTTGCACAGATTTCTTTAGTGTTTTGTTAGAGTGCTCCAATCTAGTATGTCAAATATGAAGCATCAAAAAATTGGCGGGGTGGGGTGGCTAGTTAATAGTGTTGAATGGCAGAGTGTGGCTTTAAATGATCTTGGTACATTGGAATGTAGGACCAGTAAAAAGTAATGTTTAGCAGTGATACATGTAAAATACCTATAGTTAGAAGTATAAATACAGGAGACTTGAAAACATAGGATTGAGGCTTGGGGATTTGGGTTGACCACAATATTGTTTAAAACAAGATTATGGTGAACTATATCTTTTCCATCTTATAGCCTGTTTGTGCTGCTAGGCTAAACTGGGAAAGAAAAGAAAAAGCCAAGATAAATTTTGTGTTCTACTAAGGGATTTCTTCCATGGCCAGGCCATAACTATCAGGCCATTTGTTACAATTCTAGCACCACATTTTAAGATTTTGACAAAATTGAGAGTGTGTTTTGAGGAACGAGACCAAGATATTTAAAAGGGTATTGACAGAGATTACCTAAAATGGTTGGAGGAATGTGTCATGCTGAAGCCTTGAGTCTATTTAAGACATCACATAATAGTTTTCTGCAAATATGAAGATGTTACATGTGTTTTATGAAACATGGGTAAGAGTAGGTCCAAGGTTGAAAAAAATAGGAGGATATATATTTGGCATCAATATGAAGAAATTTTTTTTTAATTTTTATTTATTTATGATAGTCACAGAGAGAGAGAGAGAGGCAGAGACACAGGCAGAGAGAGAAGCAGGCTCCATGCACCGTGAGCCTGACGTGGGATTTGATCCCGGGTCTCCAGGATCGCGCCCTGGGCCAGAGGCAGGCGCCAAACCGCTGCACCACCCAGGGATCCCTGAAGAAATATTTTTAAATGATGCAATGTTCTTTAAAAAGTAGTGAGCTCTCCCTAAATGTGTGTTTAAGCTGAAGTTTGAGGAGTATCTGGAATGTTCTAGAAAATCTGGGTGGCTTTGTTGGGTTGACCACACCAGGATCTTACTGAATTATTATCACTACCTTTATTTCTTGTTCGTATCATGAGAGGTGCAGGTGAGCTGTGCACTGGCTTAATTATCTATTATCAGGACCCGGATTGAAGAAGCAGCTTATTTGGGACATGCAGTTTTCATGAGGAGGACAGGAGTATAGGAGAATCTGAGCCAAAGCATGCAGTTGTGTTCACAGCTTCTATGGGTATAGAGAAAACATCATGTTTGCCAAGAGTGTCACATGGCCAAAGTCAATGAGGTTGAGAAGTGAACTTCCAGCAGTTGCAAGGATATGGTCTATGACAGGGGATAGTGGGTATGAGGGGGGTGGGAGTTATAACCCTGTTACAGGAGGGAGAATATAGTGGAAAACAATCTAGTTTACCATACATGGAGATTCAGCTACCTTAATATTTATTGATTGCCTACAAAAAAATCAGATATCATGCTAACACAGGGAGGATTCAGAGATCAATAGAAATAGTTCCTTGAGGAGAAATAGTTCCTTGAGGAGTTCCTTCCTCTAGAAGGGCAGAAGGGGATAAAATCAAATAAATTACTATGCAATTTAATAAGTACAAAAATAGCTGTATGTTTCTAAAGTATAGAAGCAGCAGAGATGAGGGACTGATGGGGGTGGTGGGTGGGGGTGGGGGGGCAGGGAATAAAAGAGAAGCCTTCCCAGAGGAAAGGACAACTAGCCTGGATTTTGAAGATGGAATTAAGAATTTGCTAGGTAGGCAAGAGGATGGGGGCCAGATTGTGGATTAGGAATAGCAGATGTGAATCAGAGGCATACACAGTGGGTTGCTTCATGGAAGTGAAGACTTGTTCATTGCTGTATCTTTTGTATCTAGAACAGTGCCTATTGAATGATCCATCTGTTAAATCTTTTGGTATTGTGTTAGAGGGGTATGGAGGGAGGCACAAGAGAGGCAGACACCAAGAGGTGATTTTTATGCTGTTTTTCATATGATTCTTAGGGGTTAGATTAGAAGAGGTCAATATTGGAGTCAAGATGAGTTGCAGGAGAGAAGTGGTGAAAGTCTGCAGGAGGTTAGGAAAGGATGAGGTAGATTCAAGGGCTATTTTAGGGAGTAAAATTGGTAGGACTCAGTGGGTGGTTGAAGGAAGTGGGGAGAAGGTAAAGGGAAAGGAGTCTAGTATGAATTCAGTGGTTGGATGTTGGTGCTAAAATCACCAAGGTTAGGAATGCAGGAGGAGAAAGAGCAAAATTAAGATTGAACTAGAATAAGATTAATTTTGGGTTTATGTTTAAAGTTTGAGGTGATTATCAGACATTCAGATGAAGATGTCTGGCAGGCCGCTGGATATATATGGTTCTGCTCTGAAAAGATATATTTGAGCTTATTAGCAAGAAAGTGGCACTTACACCATAAAAATAAACGAGATTGCTCTCAGGTGTGAAGTTTAAAGAGAAGAGTGTCCTCAGAAGGTTGAGGACCTATATAGTGTGTATGACATGGGCAGAGGAAGAAGCTGTTTGAAGGAGATTTAGGGGGAATGTTCTCATAGGTGGTAGGAGAACCCAGGAAGTGATGTCTTATGTAGAGGAGAGGATTAAGCAAGCAGGGAGTGGTTAACTGTCAAATGGCCAGAACAGGCTAAGGCTGAGCACATGGACTGTTACCATTGGAGCTTGAAGGAGTTTAGGAAGGTGAAAAAAAACTACTCCTGTGACACTTAAATGGAAGAGGAGGTAGAAATTTGGAGGATTTACTTTTCAGAACTTGACTGAGAATTGATGGGTAGATGTAATGAGTTACACTATGTAGCAGACATGTAGCTCTCTCCCTGTCTTCCGTAAAGGAGAGGGGCAGAGCCAGTGGAAGTTGGACTTGACCTCTCCAGCTCCCTTCTGCTGCTGAGCTTCTGTCAAAGAATGGAACTTCTAGCCCAAGGGTTTGTAGTCTTTTTAATCTGTCCCTGCTGTTTAGTTTTCTGATTCTGTATAACAAATATCATCCATTTAGCGGCTTAAACACACATTTATAAAAATAACAAATAAGCTTATTATAACGGTTTCTGTGTGTCATTAGTCTGGGCATGTCTGGGTCCTGTGCTTCATGGTCTTTCACGAGCTGCAGTCCAGGTGACTGCCACGGCTGGGCTCTCCTCTGGACGTGTAATGGGGAAAGGATGTGCTTCCAGGTGTACTCACAGAACTTGGATGTTGGAAGGATTCAGTTCCTTGCTGGCTGCTGGCTGGAGGCTGGCCTCATTTCTTTCCTGTGTGATCTTCTCTACCATGGTAGCTTACCTCATCAAACCCACCAAGACAGAATGAGGGTCTGCCAGCAAGATTGAAGTCCCTGCCTCCTGCAAACTTATCACAGAAGTGACATCACCATTGCCATATCCTGTGGATTAGGAACAACTCACAGGCCTCACCCACATTCAGGAAAGGGAATTATACAAGGGAATGAATGCTAGGAGGTGGGAATCATTGGGCAGATGAGGAACCTAGAGACTGCCTGCCATAGAATAGAACTCCAGGATATATCTCTTATTCTTAGGACTTTTGCAGCATGCCCTCAAGCAGCTTGAGGTCCATGGTTGAAGGTAGTGATTTACTTGATGCCAGCAGACATTTTCATACAGGAGATGAAATGTGATCTGAACTTTGAAGCAGTAGCTTCAGAATTTCCGTGTATAAGAGGGGCTTAGGGATAGAGTAGTAGTCTGATTAGCAGGGGTTACATACAAGCACAGTTTATTTGGGGTAGTTTGGGAGGTAGTGTTAAAGCCTTCTCAAGCCACACCTTGAGACTGACACTGCCCTGAAGAATGCAGAGATTTTGGCTAGCCAAGAAGGGATGAGGAACCAGGATTAAACTGGTCATTCCAGGCAGAGAGAACAGCAAGAATTGGGCCTTGACAGGGCATGGTGTATTTTGGGGAGAAGGTAAGCAGTTTTATGAAGATGAATCATAAAGTCCATAGAAGGTCATGGAGAAGAGTGCAGATGGAAGGGAAGTTTGGAAAGTTGTATGCCTTCAGAGGAATTGGAACTTGGTCCTATAGGCAGACGGGGGACTTTAAACTGGAAGAATGGTATAATTTAGATCTGTGTTTGAGAACAACTTATCTCCGGCTGCAGCAGGAGAATGATAGAGGGATGGGAAGGTGCTTCTGCCCTTCAGGTCTGTCTCATTGGGTGTTGGAAGGAGACAGGAAGGGGTGCTAGCAGTCCCAGGAACCAGTCCTGCTCATTCATGTCTATGTCTCCTGCTTTTTTGCTTTTTTCCTCCCGTACTATTTAAAGAACAGCTTTACACATCATGTTAGCACCTGATTTTCAAAAGGGAGGGAAATTGGCATCCATGGTAGGTAGTGACACTAGTGAGTGCTGTCAATCAGCAACTTGTGATGTGACTTGGAAACTTAGGATAGCTGGGGGTGTGTGTGTGTTGTTGGGCTAGGATTTGTGTGGGTGTTACCTCTATCCTTGACTGCCCACCATTTACTTTGATGAAGCAGACATTTTTGGGTTTCTGTAGATTGCGATATTCATCTAGGTGACATAGTACTCTATTTGGTTCCTATTCCTTTCACCATTGACTCACAACATTTACTTCCCAGTGGTGTTACGAATTACCATGGAGGTCCCATGGATCTCTGGAGATCATTCATTATCCGTAAGAATGGGGGATGCTTTTGATTGAGAAGAAATTGGAATTATATTTTTGAGAAGAATCACAAAATAAGTCATAAATTTGGAAAAGCATGATACTAGGTACCTAGAATTATCTCCTGAATTTCCAAGTTAGATTGTATTAAATTTACCTGAGAAAATGGTAGTGAAGGTACCACAGAATAAGAGCAAGATTCCTTATTGCTTCCGGTCTTTTTTATTATACAAAACTACATGTCAGTGATTTATTTGATTGTTGTTAATAGATGGTTGGAATGGGAACCGGTTGGAAGGATGGACTTGAACCACCTGCTTACGTGGCCTAGAGATCACTCCAACCATGACTGCTTTAGCTTCTGGAAACACTATAATCTCGTTCAGACAGGTGGCAGTGGGATCAAACTCTAGCCCAGAGGAAACCAGGGAAGAAAGAGTCCAGCTTAAGCACAACAGGAAGGAAATTCAAGTCTGGGAACATTCTCAAGCCTCTTACATTAGTCATAATCAGTAATGATGATTTTACAAATCAGCAACCCTCCAGTCTCAGGATTTTGTAACAACAAAAGTTTATTTCTTGCTTACCCAAAATCATACATGCTGTCGAGGTGACCCTTTTCATCTTCTCCAGGGTCATGTCAGTAGAAGGAGAGAGGTGGAAGAGGTATATGTAACTGCCTTAGTTTGGAAGTGAGAAACATCACGTTTCCTTACAGCTTATGAGCCTGAACCTATTATTTGGCCCCAGCTCATTGTAAGGGTGCCAGGGAAATGTGAGACACATGAAACACTGATCTTCGCTAGACTTCTGGACTGCTTTGACCTCTCCTAAAAGCTCTTCTGTCAAGAAGGTATGTTAGAATTGGTCACCTTGATGGACTGTAATACAGGTGTTTTCCTGATGCAGTGCCTTTCAGGGGCAGTAGGAAGGGCTGATCCTATAGCGGGCTCTGGGCTCTGGCATCAGAATCTGAATTCTTGATCCACCACATCCTGCGTGAGCAAATTATTAAGCTATTCTGCCTCAATTTCTTTATTGGTAAAATAGGGTCACTAATAGGACAGTTGTAAGTATAAAATGATTCTTAAATGACTAAAGTTTAGAATACTGCCGTACTTATCATCACTGTTAGCCTTAAGAGTAAGTCCTTTTTAATCCTGTGTCAGCAAGATCATTGTCCATTTGCATGTGTGTATGTTAGGAGCTAATAAGTTATCCTCATGTATGTTTATGGTTTTATCTATAGAGGAAAGAAATGTTGATGCTGGTTAGTTTCAATTAAAATATTTGAGCATGTTCATCTTAATTAAGGGAAAGGTTAAAACCCAATTCCTCAGAATGCATTTGTAAACACTGGATGCTTTATTTTTTCATTTAAAATTTAAAAATATTTAATTTATTTATTCATGAGAGACAGGCAGAAATACGGCAGAGGGAGAAGTAGGCTCCCTGCAGGGAGCCCGATGCGCGACTTGATCCCAGGATCCCGGATCACAACTTGAGCTGAAGGCAGATGCTCACCCACTGAGCCACCCAGGCATCTCAATACTGGATGCTTTAGAGAGGTTTTGGTTGTGCATGGTTTTAATCCTCTGGTGTGCCTTCTGTGGCTTCTCTTAGGTATTCGAGGGAATTAAATCTGCATCTTTTAATTGTGCTAATTTCTTTTAACTTAGGTACCCCAGTAATAATGAACAAGGCAGCTCTCAGAACTGATTTCACTGTGCTCCAGAGAATTCTGCATTACATTAAGGATCTCTCAACATATCACTGTATTGACAGGGCTGGGAGAGTGACAAGCAAGCCATTAGGAATAGTTGACCTCTCCGGCAATCTGTGCTCTTTTCTCATCAGCAGTTTCCAAGGAAGCCTTCAGCAAGATGTGTGACATTCAGCTGATAGCATTTGCAGTCAGTCTAAAAAAGCTCTAAACCCATGGCCTTTTAGAGTGTGTCTCCTTTAGGAAAACTCATTAGTAAAGCTTGAGGCTGAGGCTGTTAGGTATAAAGTGGATTTTGTGCTATAAGGTAGAAACTGAATCATATAGCTTCAATTTTAGTGAAGGGCTGAGAATTTATGTACTGGAGAGCTAAGTAAGTGCCCTCTTTCATATCAGGGTTTGCAAACATTAATGGCTAGGAGCAATAACAGGTAGGAAACTTTCTTCTGTGGCCTGGGTGGAGTGTTTAATGAGCTTGTCTCACAACCAACACATACCTGTATCTGCCTGCAGTTGGGATGGTGAAATGGAAGGGCTTGGAAACCCTTCTTTCTAGATCACTGCATCTTTTCAAGGAAAGCTACTGTGCCACCAAGCTCTCTCTGCCTAGGAGGGAGAAACTGCAGAGAACACGACAGAAACATGCCCTGTTTGAACCTGCAGAGGAACTAGCCAACCAGTTTCCACATACCAAGCTCGAGAGCCATGTACCATGGACAGAATTTATATAAGGTAACTCTTGTTTGCAAGACATCGTGTTCTCAGGTGTGGTGTCACAGTTGTACATAAAATGATAAATGGGTTAAGTTATAACTGAGCAGATGCTATTGGAACTCAGAGAAGAGAGGGTACAAGAATGAGAGACATGCAGGGGGACAATGGAAGGTAGAGACAAATGTGGCATTTGTGAGTAGGGGTAAGTGGGGGGTGAGTAGGGCTCTGATATGAATCCTGGCCCTATTGCTTAATTACAGGAGATCAGATGGAGGCAGTTTACTTGCTTGTGCTCAGTTTTCTCCTCTATGGAATGGGGATCATAATAGTAATTACAGCATATAGTAATTATGAGTTAATGGATGTAAAGTACTTAGGATGCTATCTTGACATACTGTGAGTACTCAGTTGTATTAGCTCTATTGTTTAGGATCTCTTGGAGAAAAATTAGTAAAACGCAGGTTGAGGTTTATTGTGAAGCATCTCTAATGTGATGTGATGCTAAGGAATTTGGATTTAATCCTGTAAGCCTTAAAAATGTTATGTAAAGAGGTGGCACAAAGAAAGCATTTTAAAGATATGGGAACATCAGCAGAGTGGTCTAGGATGGGTCTGAGGTGGAAGAAGACTTGCAGCAGGAAGACTGAGAATCTCTTGGAATAACTAACACAAGTGTGTACCAGCGCGTTGGACCTTTCCCTTTCTTTGCAGTATGGAGATGTGTAATTAGTGGTTGAGAGAATAATGGGGGAGAGAATTTAGAGACTCTCCCAGACTAGACCTCCATAGACATGCCATTCACTTTAGTTTCATCCCTGTTAATTCTTTGAATTGATTTTGAGCTTTATTTCATAAAATACTTAAAGAGTATGTATGATAAAATTACAAGAAAAAGAAATATGGCCATCATATTTCATTAAGCACAGTTCAGATTTGGTCCAGCAAATGATTTCTTCCTTATCCAATTTTATTTTTCTCTATCTGAAAAGTTTTGGTGACTCCTGTTCTCAATTTTCTGTTGTTCTTAATTGGGGTCCTATGCCTGTGCTTGCTTGATTTTTTTTTTTTCCTGTGCTGTCTCTCTTTTTCAGATAAAATACTGGAAATATCATGTCTCTGAATTCCAGAAATTTTCATTTAAATCACTTTGCTTCCTACAGAGATCTGCATCATGAATTAATTTTTGTTGATAAGCAGAAGTGTATGATTCCTGTCCTTCGTGCAAAAAGAGTGCTTGGTAACATTCTAGAATTGTTGCCCTGTGTGCCGGGAGCCAAGTTGTGGAATCTGGTCCTAAAGGTCCTAATGAACAAGCTAGAGCTAGTTGGGGAAAGTAGGTCCTCCTGGATATTCTGGGTCTTTATCACTGATCTTCTCTTGTTTCTTGAGAAGGTGTGAAGCTGCTGTGATGGTATTTTTATGCCTCTGACTTGGCACCAGTAGCTTTTAGGTAAATGGATTTGAGGTCCAAAAAAAGGTGAAAGTGGCCAGAGTGTGATTTGAATGATATAAAACTCACACCTCTCTGGGGGTTCTGGAGAGTGAATGTGGGATCCAGGGTCACATTATCCAGTCCCTGATAATTGAATCATGAAGAAGAAGCACTGTCTTACCTCAAAATCTCATTTGAAAATGTAAACAGGGAAGCCCCGGTGGCGCAGCGGTTTAGCGTCACCTGCAGCCTGGGGTGTGATCCTGGAGACCCTGGATCGAGTCCCACATCAGGCTTCCTGTATGGAGTCTGCTTTTCTCTCTGCCTGTGTCTCTGCCTGTGTTTCTGCCTCTCTCTCTGTGTGTGTCTCTATGAATAAATAAACAAAATCTTTAAAAAAAAATGTAAACAGTCTCACCTAAAAAATAAGAACTGAATGCTAAGTAAACTTAAAAAAAAAAGCTCTCAAACTGTAAAAAACAGATGCTTTCTTTTGGCAGTTTTGCTTGTCAAACCTAAGCTGAATGTGAGTGGTGGCTAACTCTTAACCATTAATTTGGTGTCTAGATGGAAATGAGTCTGAATTCTCATTTCAAAATCTTATGTTAATTTCTGCCTTTGGCTGGCTAGGTGAAAAAAGTGTCATTGTGTAGTAATTCAGAATCATACTGTGTAGCATTTTAGGCCAAATGTGAGCCTGTCATGGCCACATGTAAATTTGCATATTTTCTTTTATTTCATTTATTTCACAGCCAGCTGAATTGATAGGATTGTCATCTGACTGAGATCAGCCTGCGTGCCCTCATGCTGATGCCTCCTCTGCTTTGGTGCTGGATCTTGGATGCGGGATAAAGTCCAGAGGACTCAGCTAAGGCCACAAGGATTCAGCCACACAGGTGTCCTGTAGGCCACCTGTGGAAAAGCCCGCCCATGTGCTTTTCCTTTCTAAGGCCAAATGTAAAAAGGAGAGGATATTTCTTCTTTAGGATGGCATTCCTGCTTTGTGGACTTTTTGTGAAGTTATTCTCTCCATACTGTAGGGTAGATCATCATTAACACAACATGGTGTTTCATGCTGCTCTCTCACTTTAATTGAGGTAAATCTCGACTCTCATCTTCCAGTACTCAGCTTGATGCAGGTTTACCACACTGGTATCCTGTCATATCTAGGCGTCTCTTTCCTTTGTTATTTTAGACTCCTTTGCCATGAACAATCCAGAACTTGCTAGTCTACCTTCATTTTCTCTTCTCCAGTCTAAGGCCAAGTGATTTTCTTTTGATGCCCTTTGGTATTTACAAGAGTCAGATGGTTTTTGTCAGGGATTCAATTTCATACCCTCTTGGCTTGTTGTCAAAACTGCCAGTTGCTAGTGAGTTTGCCTACCTGGACTCCGTTAACCTGGAGTCTGGGGTGAACTTTTACCCTAGTTAGGAGCAATTCCCTCCCTGTTGTCCTGAGCTTAGTCACTCATTTTTATTCAGAGTATCATTTCTTACAGCTCACCCTGTTTGTTTTTTATAACTTCTCTTCTGATTTATTTCCTGGCTCATATAGTAGCCTGTTGGGTTTGAATCAAGTCATTCTGCATTCTCTTCTATTTTTGCTATTAATATTTACTATTATTAGTAGTAGTACAGGAGTTAGTATAGGCCAGACATTGTTCTCAATCTTGGGTGAATTGTAACTCCATCCTCATAAAAATCTTATGAGGGTGAGTACTCCTGTTATCCCTGTCTGGCAGATGGGGTGACAGGTACAGAGAGGGTAAGTGACTGCTCCAAGTCATCAGGTTACTAAGTAGGGGAACCAGGGTGTGCACTTAGACAACCTGGCTCTGGAGCCTGTTGTCTTAAACACTGCTCTATATCACTTGCTAGTTCTTGGTACCTCTACTCTCTGGAATATTTTTTTTCTTTTCTTTTTTCTTTTCTTTCCATTTAGAGTGGTGGCTGCCAGGATGGGTTAGTCCATTCATATGGATTTTAGTCACAATTTTATACAGGGAGTTGTGTTTGGGAAAAAACATTGGGCTTAGAATTAGATCTGGGTCCTGGCTTCAACATTTGCCTAATTGTGTGACTTTGGGCAAGCTTCTTTAACCTCTCTTACCTCAGTTTCCTTATCTTACAGTATGACCTAACTCATTAGCATTTGAGAGAACTAAATATGAGTATGTACCAAGGTGCTTTGCATATCTGAGATGTTCAGAAAATGGTAGTTATTATGCCTATTCTTAAAAATGTTGAGAACTTACAAATCTTTTTTAAAGATTTTATTTATTGAGAGATACAGAGAGAGAGAGAGAGAGAGAGAGACAGAGAGAGAGATAGAGAGAGGCAGAGACACAGGCACAGGGAGAAGCAGGCTCCATGCAGGGAGCCCAATGTGGGACTCGATCCCCGGTCTCCAGGATCAGGCCCTGGGCTGAAGGCGGCGCTAAACCGCTGAGCCACCCGGGCTGCCCAGAAATATCTATTTTTAAAAATATTTTATTTATTTGAGAGAGCATGCACCCATGGGTGGGAGGAGGGCAGAGGGAGAGGGAGAAGCAGACTCCCTACTGAGCAGTCCCCATGCCATGGGGCTTGGTCTCAGCACCCTGAGATCATGACCTGAGCTGAAGTTAGATGCATAACCCCGCCTGAGATACCTAGGCACCCCTAGAAATACCTATTTTATATTCACATTTAATCAGTCAATTCTGGTTTATAATGGATGGGATCAAAGAAAGAGGTTTCTCTTAATTTTCATACAGTTTGGGAGAAAGGGAAGACTTATTTATTATTGTCACTTAAATGCTGAAGGGATAGGAGAAAGTTTTTTGCCACTTAAATGAAGATGAAATACTTTTAACATCTAGTTAAGTATAAAGTTATCTATGTTTTGCACATTTTCCCCTGTTTATCTTTAAAAAATATTGACTCATTTAGTAGTCTAGCTATAGTGAAGGTCCTTATAAATGTTTTCTTTGCTTTCAGTAAATTGCAGTCTTTTAAACTGATTTCAAATTTTATTAGGTGGTATTAAGCCATCCACAGTTACTGCCTTAACGGGGCTGAAAAATCACTTAATTTTTGAGTCACTGTTCTGGGTATGCTTTGTATGCTGAACTTTCTACCTCTCCACCTCGCTCAGTCTCTTAAAATAAGATGACTGACCCTCTTTGGGTAGCATTTTGTCTGTTTGATATTTGCCTTTAATTTGTTTTGACTCTACAGATAGTTGTTTTCTTTTTTTCTCTTCATTTATTTAATAGTTTTCTACTGAAAAGCTTTTTTGGGGGAAGGTGTATAATGAGGGTGTGGTGTGTGTTATAAGCAGCAGGTTATTTTGGTAAACTGAGAATTAACACTTTATTAAAGAATGTTTTTTTCTCTGAGTTTGTTGAATGGTAGCAGATGTCTGAGTTTTGTTTTAATGACTGAGTCCTTTGGAGAACTGTGCAAAGGTGGCTTTTGTGCAAGAACTTTGGCCTGCCTTAATTCCTGGGGTTACTTGCCATAGCCAGGTTAGGTAAATGATTACAAGTAGCAGAACACAGCCCTTTGAAAATTCTCAAATTTGCTTTTAAGAGTTCCAGTAATGCTGCACTTATCCAAAGGTCACTTTTTCAGTTACCTAATAGAAATCATAGAGTAGAACATGAGAGCTAGAGATGAGCCAGCCATTCAGGTGACCTCTGAGTTGACCCTTCAGTGTGGCAGTGAGGAAACTGAGGCCAACGGAGGGAATCCCTATGCCAGTGATATGGTGGCAGAGCCAGAGAAGGCAAGAGCCTGGCTCTGTAGTCAGATGCCTTGGGCTGCCTGCACATGCAAGCGCAGCTCCCTAAAGGGTCTGGGGATTTGGGAAAGTTGCTTAGACTCAGGGCCTTGTTTCATCATTTGCCCAAAGTGAATAATAATTCTACCTGTGCTGTGCTTTGTGGTTTCTGGAGTGTTTTCTCATTCAATATCTCATTTGATGCTCACAGAATCTCTCAGGGAGATACGCCTTTTATTACTGAGTGCTGGGGGGATCCCTGGGTGGCTCAGCGGTTTAGCGCCTGCCTTTGGCCCAGAGCGTGATCCAAGAGTCCTGGGATCGAGTCCTGTGTCGGGCTCCTGGCATGGAGCCTGCTCTCCCTCTGCCTGTGTCTCTGCCTTTCTCTCCTCTCTGTGTCTATCATGAATAGATAAATAAAATCTTAAAACAACAACAACAACAACTTATTACTGAGTGCTGGCTCAGGGTCACCCAGCTTTTACATGGCAGGACCAGCACCTTGTCTTGTAACATAGGAGTGCAGCTGAGAACCAAGGTATTGTGTCCCAAAATATTCCCTCCAAAGTAGGCACATAAGGATTACAAAATTCATGCTTTAAAACTCGTGCATTGTGTGATTTTAGATAGTTCCTTTCCTGAGAGCAGATTTGCCTTTAGTTACAATTCTAGAGAAATGCCTAGTCTACATTGTTCTTCAGCTATACCAGCATGGAAAGTGAAAGGAAAAATGTCAGATACAGTATTGTTATAAAAACAAACAGAACCATGATTTCTGCCACTGATATCCTCTTCCTGCCCCAGTAGACTGGCTGGGACATGAGCATGAGTCTCTGGGTTTCTTTCTGGTTCTGAAGGGGTCCTTCAGGTGTAGCTATGGAAATCCCACTTCCCACCCCTGCACATCTGCAGTCATGCCTGCATGCACAGGGAGGTGGGCCCCATGCCTGTGCTGCAGAGATTGCCAGGCTGATGGGAGAGGGTCTCCTTCCAAATAGGATTGGCTTTGGGATGCAGTTCCCATAGCAACGGTGCCACAACCCACTTAATTGACTTGTTTTTTATTATTTTCTTCTGTTTGGCCAGGAACCTTGGATAGGCCTAAAGATTATTGCATTGGTGTTGTATTAGATTAAAAATTGTTCTGTAAATTCGTATAACCTGATTGGAAGGCAACTGGAAGATATATGTTTTAATTTATTCATGCCTTTTCACCTAGAGATTTCCATGTAAAAGAATGTATCCTAGAAACAGTTGTTATATGTTTGCAAAGATCTAGGGAGTTTATCAAAGCATAGTTTATAAAAAGCTCTTTATTGGAGCTTGGTTGAATAAGTTATGATATATTCCTAGAATGGGATATTATACAAGGCCTAATTGAGCTTTGTACGTACTACTCTGAAAAGGTACCTCAAATAATTAAGAAGGGCTCACTGAAGAATCGTAGGGAAAGAGTAATCCAATGTTGGTTTGTAACATCATATAGAGTGAGAGGGGAGTGAGAAACCATTGAGGAAGAAAGGAATGAGGAAGAAAAATGTGTTCTATTAGTTCAGAGGAGGGGTGGAGGGAGTGTAACATTATTGAAGAGGACTTTCCACTTTATAAACTTCTCTGTGTTGTGTAAATGTTTAAATAGTTTTATTTGTTGCTTTTGCATTCAGAAAAACTGAAGACAAAACCAACAGATTATCGTCAGTAACTCAGCCAATGCCATGACCAGTCTTGGTTCTCTGGGAGGGCACATTCTCTTTTATGCTGCTGAGAGGTTCCAGAAGGGGACTGCAATTTCTGGCTGTCTCTTGGGGAGACTCTTAGCCCTGCTGTCAGCCAATAGCACCAAGAAGTCCGATGGGCATTCTCACATTAGAGCCTTCATTCAGTGAAAACCCTGGCTGCTCTCTGCCTTGCACTGCACCAATACACACTCACCATGGACACCCACACCCATTCTTGCATACTCACCCTCCTCTCCACTTGCAGTCCCCAGGATACCTGTGGGATGAGTAGCGCTTTAGGCCTTAGCTCTGAGACCTCTACAAACATGTCGTGTTGTCTGGTTGCCCAGCTGGCAACAAGTTCCTGGGAAGGCCTGATAATGAAGAAGGAGACAGAAAAAGTATAGAAATATAAACCAAGGTCTCAAAAAAACCCATCCTAATTCAAACTCCATTCAGCGTTGGTGCAAATAGCCCAGTGAGCCTCACTGTATGAACATGGAGTCGCTGAGGTTTATGATAACTTTGGACAGGCATCAAGAACAGGCAAAATACTGTTTAAAACACTCTGTTCAGGATGGCAGAATTGTGTGCAATAATACGTTTTAAAACATTCTCTTAGAATTTCTTTAATAGTGTGATACATTAAAGTGTCAGTTATCTGGAAAATTTCTGAGGTGGAACCAGTGGTTCCACTGACTTCAAAGCCAAAATCCATCTTCTTGGAACTCTGTCTCCAAAATAAAATGCTAACTTGAAGCCAAAAATCTTTCTGGAAACTCCTCCACCCTGGAGCAATATCCTGAATTGTCAATTCTGCATAAGCCAGCACTCTGACAGAAAGGACTTCAGAAGAGACTTCACAATTTTTTTCTGAGGAAGGAGCCAAATTTCCACCCACCTATGTATCACAATAGGCTTTGTGGTTCCTTTGTTATTATTAGATTGATTTATGAAGAGGAGAAGCCAGTGCCTCTGGCGCTTCCTGTCTTGGCCTAGACAGATAGAACCACAATCATAGAGACATCGATGCTCTCTTCAAGGTGTATTTGTGTCTTATGCAGAGCAGAAATAAGATTTTTAAAAAAGTATTTGGTAACTTTAAATTAGTGGATTAATTCAACAAGCCCTATTCACAAATTTATTAAGCATTAGTGAAAAATCCACTGCGTAAGCTGAAGCAGTAGGGCATGCTACAAGGAATCAATTTTGTCGTGGGACTTAATTGGTCCCTGACTGGACTGAGGCATTATAATATTGGCATGGAGAACCGTGGGTGTCAGGATTATGGCCTCTGTTGGGTCTCTCATAGTAGTGACTAGATAAGGTGCTTGACCTGGAGGCCAACCCCAGTGCAGGGGTCTTAAATCTGGCTGCCCACTGGAATCCCCTGAGTGACTGACAGTCCTCCAGGCCCAGGTCTCTTCCCAGACCGAGGCATCAGCATTTTTTAAACTTCCCAAGTGAGTCTGTTGTGCTGCCAGGATTGAGTGTTCCTGCAGTCCAGATGCATTGGTGAATATTTGATCTTGTATAGAGAAGAGCTCTCTGATGGATGAGGAGGAACAGTGTTTAATTCCCATTCTTGCCTTCCTGTCCTCATGTCCATTTGAAGAAATAAGCTTACCTTCTTCTTGATAAATCACACATGTAATATCGTAAATTAAGAATGGTATGAAAGAGAACAGAAGGCTTAGGTTGAAAATGTAAAATGAGATGGAAATGAGGCTTAATATAATTTTAGAGAGACCTTAAGGGCCTGTTCTGACTTTGGCTCTCAGTTTTGTAGCAGCCAGTGCCGAAGGAAAGCCTCCAGTGATTCCCAGGCTTTGTTCCCTCTGCTCTTCCCTGGGGTATTTGGGCTGGGTACAGTGCTGTGCTAGGGCGTTTGTGTTTTCACATTGTGTGTGTACACATATGCACATACCTGTGGTTTGAACGAGGCTCAGTACCCCTTGTGATTCATTGGAATAATTCCTGCATGAAGTAGAACAGCTGGAACACATTAAATATCAACATTGACGAAACTGTGCCACACTGGATAAAGATTCATAAATAGAGAGTGGACAAGAGTATATGCTATAAGTATCTATTTATATGAAACGGACAAATCAGTTTATACTGACAATTCCAGTTTAATGCGACAGAGGCAGATCAGGGCTTTCTTGGAGGCAGGATGAGGCAGGTGCATTGATTGAGAACGGTACAAGGGTATTTGTTGGGGTTATAAAAAAAATATTTTCTATCTTGATGTGGGTACGGTTAATTATCAATAAACTACATAAATAAAGCTTATTTTTTCAAGTTTTTATTTAAATTCCAGCTAGTTAACATACAGTATAATATTAGGTTCAGGTGTGGAATTTAGTGGTTCATCACTTACATACATTACCTGCTGCTTGTCAGAATCAAGTGCCCTCCTTAATCGCCATCTTCTGTTTCACCCATCCCCCACTCACCTCTCTTCTGGTAACCCTCAGTTTATTCTCAAAAGTTAAGGGTCTGCTTCCTGGTTTACCTCTTTTTTGTTCCCCTTTGGTTCATTTCTTCTGTTTCTTGAATTCTACATATGAATGAAATCATATGGTATTTAGTTTTCTCTGACTTATTTTGATAAAGCTTATTTTAAAACAGTGAACAGAGAAAGTAGACAAGTGTGCTGGTGTTGCTGTGTACCTGGTGTTTGTATCTCATGAGCATTTTTCCAGGGACGGGCATAGTTATTTTCTCAGTGCTTAAAAAACTTGTTTCTTAAACACATGTTGTAGTTTCTCATCTACACTGGCAAGGGTGCAATCAGTAAAGTTAATTCCAAAAAACTTCCAAAATAAATTGCATTACTCGTTGAAGCTCCCCCCACCCTTTTCTTTGATGTGTATGATTGAATGTGGTTATGTCTGGGATTTACTCCATGATGGAATAGAATCTCAGAATAAATACATCGTGCTAGCTCATAGTATGACCAGGGCCTGCCTCTAGCATGGAAAAATTAAGCTAAAGATGTTACTTTTTATTCTCTTAAAGTATTATTTTTCAAATTCATAATGAGCTCTTTTTTTCTTTTTTTTTTTCCCTAAATCTTTCTGGCTTTGTTTTCTTGCCTTCTTTCTTTTTTTATTTAAATTCAGTTAGCCAACATATAATACATCATTAGTTTCAGATGTAGTGTTCAATAATTTATCAGTGCTCATTACCTCACATGCCCTTCCTATGCCCATCACCCAGTTACCCCATCACCCCCACCTACCCTCCAGCAATCCTCAGTTTGTTTCCCAGAGTTAAGAGGCTCTCATGGTTTGTCTCCCTCTGATTTCTTCCCATTGTTTTCCCTCCCTTCCCCTATGATCCTCTGAGCTGTTTCTTATATTCTACATGAGAATGAATCCATAGGATAATTGTCTTTCTCTGATTGATTTCACTCAGCATACTACTCTACAATTCTATCCACGTCAATGTAAATGTTAGGTATTCATCCTTTCTGATGGCTGAGTAATACTACATTGTGTATATACACCACATCTTATTTATCCATTCATCTGTCCATGGACATCTCCACTCTTTTCACAGTTTGGCTATTGTGGACATTGCTGCTATGAACATTAGGGTACAGGTGCTCCTTCAGATCACTACATCAGTATCTTTGGGGTAAATAAAATCCCCAGTAGTGCAATTGCTGGGTCGTATGGTAGCTCTATTTTTAACTTCTTGAGGAACCTCCACACTGTTTTCCAGAGTGGCTGTACCAGTTCACTGTGGGACCCAGGAAATTTAACAAAAATCCCCTACCCCTGGACAAGCAGAGCAGGACTGACTCCATTTTGTGCTGCACCTGCCTGTGCTGACCTGCTTATTGCTTAGGGCACTGCCCCACCCTAGTCAAGCCCAGGGCACACCCTAATTGGAAATCGGCTCAGTGATAGGCCAGTTCAAATGGATACTTTAGGGTAAAATGTAATTCAGTCGGCCCCCTGCGTGTGGACCGATATGACTGTGCAACTTTCTGCGTATCCCATTGGCCACTGGCCCCTATAAAGCTGCTACGCCTCTTGGACTCGGGGTCCAAGTCCCAAGTCTCTGCTCGGCTGTGTCGGGTATACTTGGACCCAAGCTTGAGCTCGTAAATAAACCCTCGTATGTTTGCATCGGTGTCGGCTCCTTGGTGGTTTCTCGGATTCGCAATTGGGCACAACATTCACATTCCCACCAACAGTGTAAGAGGGTTCCCCTTTCTCCACATCCTCTCCAACATTTGTTTCCTTTCTTGTTAATTTTAGCCATTCTCACTGGTGTGAAGTGGTATCTCATTGTGGATTTGATTTGTGTTTCCCTGATGCAAATGATGCGGAGCATTTTTTCATGTGTCTGTGGCCAGTTGTATGTCTTCTTTGGAGAAATGTCTGTTCATGTCTTCTGCCTGTCAGGTTTGGTCTGGTTGGTAGTGAAATGAAATAGAGCGGCCAGGCGAAGGTGGGTGGAGGCAAGCTGTGAATGGAGACACTCTCGGGGAGGTTCCGTGGCCCGCAGGGGTGAGACCGGGCAGGGGTGAGACCGGGGAGTCTCGGGCTGGGGAAGTGGCGCGAGGCCATAATACGGCAGGCTTTTATAGGAAAGGGTAGGGTGGTGTCAGTGTAGGGCGATAGCTGCTTATGTCCATATATATGTGGTAGCGGTTAGAGAAGGTACGGTTTTTGTTTCCTGCACAGGTCCTGTTTCTCCACGATGACGTGTCCTTGGGTGGTCCGCTGGTGTCGGGAAAGTCTGGACGCAAGGGCAGCGAGATGGAGGATCCGCCGCTGTTTTGTTGGTGCCTCCCGTTCGTTCCCTTGACCCCGCTGGCCCAACACTGCCCATTTCTTGACTGGATTCTTTGTTTCTTGGGTGTTGAGTTTGATAAGTTCTTTACTAGCCCTTTATCTCTCTACCTCTTGGACTTGAAAGCCTGTTTCCTTCCCCAGATTAGGGAAGGTCTCAGCTACAATTTGCTCAAATATACCTTCTTACCCCCCCCCCCCCTTTTTTTCTTCTCTCTGGGGGACCGAAATAATTCCAGTATTGTTTTATGGCATCACTGATTTCTCAAAGCCTCCCATCTTGGTCCATTAGTTGTTTTCCTCTCTTTTCCTCCCTTCCTTCCTTTCCATCAACTTGTCTTCTATGTCACTTACTCTCTCTTCTGCCTCATTAACGCTGGCTGTTAGCATCTAATTTAGACTGCATCTCATTTAGAGCATTTTTAATTTCAGCCTGATTAGATTTCATTTCTGCACTAGGATTCTCTAGTGTCTTTTATGCTTTTTTTTGAGTCCAGATAGTTACTTTATAATTGTTATCTTGAATTCCAGCTCTGACATCTTACTTATATCCATATCAGTTAAATTTGTGGCAGAGGGTATTATCTCTGGTTCTTTCTTTTGTTGTGAATTTCTCCTCCTAGTCATTTTGCCCAGACAGGGATGGATGAACAAGTGAACAAAATAAAAAATATCAACCCTGACTCAAGCGAAATACACACTAGACAAATCTGAAGAGGTCAGAAACCTAAAAAAGAAAAAAAGAGGGGTGGGAAGAGAATATAATTGTCCAGGTGGACAAAACAGGGTAATCCACTTGGTCCTGAGTGTATTTTGGTCTGTGTATTAGAAGACCCTGAATCTCAAAATTGTAAAGAAAGCAAAACTTAATATATATATATATACAAAAATAAAATTGAATACAATGAAAGGAAGCCAAAAATGAAGAATATATCTATAAAATGTAAATGTAAAAAATGAAAGTTAAAAAGAGACTTAAAGAGCTGATAAAATAGTTGAAAAAAAAAAAGGAAAATTTTAACTGAAATATAAGTGAATCATGAGAAGGAAACCTCGAGTTTTTTATACTGTTTTCCCCTAACCCTGTGCTCCCCCGCCTTCCACCTGGTTTCTGGGTGGGGCCTGCTGCCCTGGATCTCAGGTGTCTGTGTCTAGGTGGCAGTGGACCGCCCCTTGCCTGGGGCTTGACACAGTAGGAGCTGTTCCTGGTCTTTCTCTTTGGCTTTCTGCACCTCTTGAGAGGATGAGATGTGGTCTTGGGATCTGCAGCCTTGGAATTGCAGGATGCAGATCCTCACTTTGTGGGGCCACACCCTGTGGACTCCTGCAGTGCACCAGCACCATCCTCCCTGAGGGAAGGAGGGGGGTCGCTAGTTTCTGTCCTTTGAGGGGACCCCCGAGGAGAGCGATCCTCCTGTCGCCCGAGCACCCGGTACCCGTGATGTCCCTCTTGGGAAAGGGTGGGGAGGCAGATAGCTGCTGCTTTTGTGCCCTTTGCAAGGCTCCTGGCTCAAAGAGCTGGTGCCAAATTCTGCAGTGCTTCAGTTTATGGTGAATGGAGCTGAGAACCCCCTTCCCCAGCTTGCAGACTGCATGGAGTTCCCTGCCCCAATGCTTGGGAGCTGTGCGGGCTCAGGCACCCCCGTTCTCTTAGCCTGGAGATCCTGAGACCATACTGTCCTACTTAAGGTTTCTGCCCCCTTCACCCCGGAGCACCTTTCAGACAGAGACAGCTCTCAGTGGAGCAGATTTCTATAGGTTCTGATTTTGTGCTGCAAGACTGTTTCCCCCATCCCCCCAGCTGTTTATCTTCCCATATATCCCCTCCCTTTCACTTCTCCTCACTCCTACCTTGTCAAAAGTGGTCGCTTTTCTATTTATATAGTTCCAGCCATTCTTTTCTTACATCTCAGGTTGAATTCATAGGTGTTCAGAATGATTTGATAGTTATCTAGCTGAAATCCAGTGGACCAGATGAACCCTTGATTGTTGGCTGTAGTTTGGCAGAAGCATCATAATGTTATCCAAAGGATCTATTGAGAAGAGATAACAGAGGCAGTGTGATCCAGAACATAAATGTAGAGACAGACAGACGTGCTGAGTGCCAGCCCTACCACTTACCAGTGGTAACCTCTAGCAAGTTAGATATCCTCTCTAACCCTCAGCTTCTTCATTTTAAAGTGAGTATGATAATAGACTAGAAGCCTTGTGATAAGGATTAACTGAGATAATGCATGTAAAACCTTTGGTGTTATGCCTGGTACATAATAAGTGTTTCTATGTTTGTAAAATGTATTTATTGGTACACATACCTACTCTATATAAATATACAAATTTATATATATATATATATGTGTGTGTGTGTGTGTGTATATATACATATAAATTTATTGTGACCCACAGAGACACATACATAAATAAATAATATAGATCACAAGGAAGTTGGAACTAGCTTCTAAGATTTGCCAACAATCTGGTATAATGTCAGCTGGAACCTATCACAGGTCTTGGTAAGATAGGCTGAAATCAAGTCTCAAATTCTATCCCTTATTGGGATTTAGGGAAAAGCAAACCAAGTGCTAACAGTTGCCAACTGTTGAGAGGAACTTTGCACCACATGCTGTGTCCTGGACCATAGCCCCCACCAGACCTGGCAGCGGTTCTTGCTAGGAGCCACTTAGCCAAGACATCTAAATTTACCTTCCTTTTGGTAAAATACCTGTTATTACCCAGTGATGAAGGTAGGGGAAAGTTTATTGGCACATAAATTGGACTACTACTCTTGATTGATTCATTTTGTCCAATTATATGTTATTCTTTTATTCGTTAAATAGCTATTATGTACTTACTGTAAAGCAAGCATTGGGGTAAAATGTTGAACAAAAACATGTTGTCACTGTTCTGCTGTTTATAATCAGGTGGGATAGAAGGGCATCAGTAAGATAAAACTACCATGATGAATGCTGGGTGCATTCCTTGAGAGCCTAGAACAAAGAGAACCTGACATCACCTGGGGCTCAGGGAAGATTTTGCTGAAGACCTGATGGCTGAGCTGAGATCTGAAGGATGGGTTATAGTATGGTGGTGTGGTGTGTATTGAGTAGAGGGGAAAGCATGTGAATTGTCATCTAGGCACTGCTGGAAACCACTCTGGGTAGAACAAAAGAGTGAGAGAGAGAGAGTGATGTACGGTGAGTCCTGAAGAGGCAGGCAGATTATGCAAGGTCTTGTAGGCTATATTAATGCTTTTGGAATTTATAGTAAGAGAAATGAGAAGCCATTGAAGGTGTTCAAGCAAGAGAGGGAGGGAGAGATGGATGGAGGGCTGAAGAGAGATGCATACAAGACAGATAGACATAGTCAGAATTGGCTGGCGGCTATGGAGAATAGATTAGAAAGATCTAATATGTATGTATTATGTATTATGTATTATGTATGTATGTATTATGTATGTATTGTATGAATATGTAAAGATGTATAGGTGAGAGATAATGGCAATGAAGAGAGAATTTTGTTTGAGAATTAGGTGGTAACATTGACAGTATGTGCCAGATGTGGGGTGAGAGAACTGTATTCTGAATTGCAACTGCATTGTAGCTCCATGGACTTGAGCAAACAGTGGAGAGTTCAAGTTGGGAGTACAAGGATGTATTGAGTATGAATTACTACCTTTGAGACCTCCAAATGGACGTGTGCAGTATGCAATTAGACCAATGGTCTTGAGCTTAGAGGAGAGGTCTAGGACCAAGGCATGATTCTGAGCTATCTTGGACAAGTGAGCCTCCGGAAGGAGAGGGTCTAGGGGCTGAGTCAGGAAGTGGCCTTCAGGGATGGGCCTTAATGGCTGAGAAAAGGAGGAGGCTGAGTCTGAGGGAGCCTGAAAAGGAGTGGCTAGGTAGGCTGGAAGAAAACCTGGGGAGAGGATTGGAATGGTGAGCACACACAAACCTGTGCAATTAGCCACGGGTTAGCAACAGCCACCGGGAGACCTGTTGGCAGCAAGATGAGAGCTAGAGTGGAGTGGGTTGAGGAGTGAGGAGAAGGGAAGAAAATGGAGACATCATGTCTAGCGACTTTGTCAAGAGATTTGGTTGGTAGCTATAGGTGGGGTTGGGGTAGAGATATTGATAGGAAAGTTTCTTCTCCTCCCTTTAAACAGGAGACTTGAACATGTTTAAATATGGATGAGGAGATTAAATGTCAATGCAGGAAAGAGAAGGGTAATTTATACTGTTAAGGTTTCTAAGAATAGAAGAAGGGCTAGAAACTGGTATAAGGAAGGGATTAGGTTCAACTGGGCTATTATAATAACCAATGCAATCTTGGTGTATTGGTGACTTTTTTTTAATTTTTAATTTTTTAAAATTTATTTATGATAGTTACAGAGAGAGAGAGGCAGAGACACAGGCAGAGGGAGAAGCAGGCTTCATGCACCGGGAGCCCGACGTGGGATTTGATCCCGGGTCTCCAGGATCGCGCCCTGGGCCAAAGGCAGGCGCCAAACCGCTGCGCCACCCAGGGATCCCTTGGTGACTTTTTATAGATAAATTCTGATCCAGTTTTTCGATTTGATAGTGTTTCAGGACACATTTCCATTTCCTTGAGGGCAGAGGCTCCTATCTCCCTCAGTACTTAAGGACCCTATAGTAACTCAAAACTAGTATTTACATGATTGATAATGTGCCAAGAGAGTTACGTGGTATTTTTTTTACCCCTTCAGGTAAGAGAGAATTTTATAAAAATTAATGTAGTGGTGATTTCATTACCAAAAAGTTAAGTAACTGTATCATGTATCTTTAGATTTATATGGAATGACTTGGGTATTTTAGAAATTTATACAGCAAAACAAAATAACCCATAAGTGAATATTTTCTTTCAGGAAGTACTTTATATTATCTTCCAACTAGCATCTAAGAATGTTCCAGTACTAAATGTGCTTAAATTAAAGTAATTTTTATATGGATACAGAACTCAACTTTATATTAATAAGAAAGAATGAAAGGAAATAATGTAAAATGTTGACAAAATGAAGGGATTTTGGATTTTTATTTTTCCTACATTTTCTAACATTCTGCAATGAACATATGATACTTTTAAAATGAAGAAAATAGGCAATAAAAGCCAGCTTAAAAATTTTGTATATTATTCCACACACTGTTGTAATTATTTAAAAGGAAAATAAAAGTACTGGATTAAAGTTTACCAAAATATTTACAGGATTTTTTTCTAAGTTGTACTATGAATGATGGTGGTGTTGCTCTAGATTTTTGCTTTCCGTTTTTTGCTCAATATTTATTTTTATAATGGATAATATGTTTGATAAAAGTGAAAATATAGAAAAACACATTTCAGAGAGATGAACATCTTCTAAGAATCTTTCAGTGATAAACCTATGTATTTTAATGTGCCGGGTGGTGAAGATGTCATGATTGTCAATATAATTTTTAAGATTTCTTAAATACTCTGGTTGTGTATGTTTGGTTTATAATAGAACTTTAGAAAAATCTAAACAAATTTTTGAAATCCTGTATCATGGCATGTTAGGAGGTATTCAATGTCTTGTGTGGGTGTGTTCTAGATTCCAGAGAAGGAATTTTTAGATACTCTGGCTGTGTGTTTAGTTTCTTTTCTGAGTCTGGCCAATAATGATTTCTGAAAGGAATTATTTTGTGTGGTAGAACATGTGTCTTATTCTTAAGACATACTGAATTATGTTTTATCTTCTCCATGGTTTATCTTCTGTTTTCTTGTAAAATGCCAATTTTGGAGCCAAGTTAAAGGGTTCTTTGTCTTAGCAAAGCATGATTTCATTTCATAGTGATAGTTTGGTGCCAGTGACTTAGGCAGTAAGTTATAGAAGACAAACTGCTTCCTCCACACATAATGGTTTCCTTGAAGAGAGTGTGAGAGTGAAACAGTAGACAGACATAAATATAAAGGGAGTTTCATTCCCAGAGTACAGTTATATTGATGAAACCCCTTGCTGTGGATCTTAAGAATTTGGATCCTTATTGTTGAATGATGGTGAAAACGTCACATTTTTCATTTTCTAGCACTTGATTTACTTGACACCAGTTTCCTTATTTTAAAAATCACTAAGCATGAACTAGTGACATGTAATACTGAAAATCATTCACTGAAAATAGCCTATCCATATGTACCGTGAGTAAAATGTCAGGTGTTTTGGAGCATTAATGGAATTAATTTTGTAGTCATTGTATATGTAGCTTTCTGACCATGGTAATGTGTCTGCCAGAGCATATTAACCATTCAGATGTGTCTGGAGGCATAATGGTGTCCATCATTTACATTTAAAAAATTATCATCTGATGAACTTTAGTTTTTAAAAAGATAGTGTAAGTCTGCATTTTTGTTCAAATATTAGTGCATAAGAGATTGCATGTTTCTGAAATTGAATTTTACTACAGAATGATAACGTATTTTATTGATTCTTTTGTTGTTTGTGAATGGTAATTAATGCAGATGGGAAAAACCAGGTTCATGACATGTGAAAAGAATTGACCACATATTAACAAAATCCTTTTAAAAACTAAGTCTTTATTGTAGCTGTTTCTCAATTTCCATATTTACTTTGACAATTTAGTTTTCACATGGAATTAGTTTTTCAGGATCCTGTTTACTGAGTAAGCTTTAGGGAATTTTGTACCTACCCCAGGGCAGCAAAGTACTTGCTAGGCCCTTACTCAGGGCAAAGCACAAGTACTTTGTTTTTAATCTAAACATTTGAGGAGCATCCACACTGTTTAATTGTAGTAATTTTTCCCTGTTTTGTTTGTTTTGATGGCATTTTTTTCATGCATACACGAAAAGTGTATTTCTAGTCCCCTTCCTAACAGAATCACACCACCAAGTGCTAATGATCTTACCAGCCTGGGTAGTGAGGGGTATGTGTATATCATATCTGTTGGCCTGTCTGCATCTTAAACTGACCTGTACTGTTCATAAACTCTTTGAGAGCAAGTTTGGGACTCAGTGGCATGTCTTCAGAGCCAGTCTATTGTCCTGCACATAGTAAGCACTCTGTAAATGCTAGGTGAAGCAAAATGCAACCATTAAATGCAATCCAGTTCTGGCTCCCCCCATGAGTTTTCATCCAGGACTGAAGTGAAAAAAATAACATAAACGAAGTGAGATTGGCAAGAAGTGTAGTATAATGGGAGTTGAAGGTAGAAGCTGTTAACTGTGTTTTGTTTTTCTTTCTAATCTTAGGGTTGATGCCACAACTGGTTAATAGTTTGCAGTAAAAATCAGCCTGGGTATTTTGAAACACAGAACTTGAAATGACAAAAGAGATGAAATCTCCAGCTCTAGTTTCTCTTCTAAAGTTATTTAAATTCACTAAACAAGTGTTGCTTGGGAGGGAAGAGGCTCATGTTCTTCGTTTTCATTTTTACTGAGAGACACCATATCTTGCGTCTTCGGTTCTTCGAGTACCTCCCCTCCTGAGCTCAGAGATTACTAAAGTAGTTTCAGGGCTGAAACACATCTAGACCTCTCTCCCTTTTTTTCAGTCAAAATCATGATAGTTAATTTGTTAAAATTAAATAGTTAATTTTAGTTAACTAGTTAAAATATTCATTTTAATGAACATGTGTGACTGTCTTGGAGGGGAGTATAATTTACCACAAGGGCCTTTGGAGTAGTAGAGTTGAGGATTGGTTAAATGTACTAAGGAATTACCACCTCCTCTCCCAACTACTGCATTCCTGGATCTTGACTTTTCTTAGTCACAAAGAACAAGGGTCTTGGACAGTTGCCCTTTTTCACCATACCCTAGAGGCAGCACTGCATGGAAGTGCCTTTAAGCTTTTCTAACGTGTTGAGTTCACCTATGATGTAGATCTGCAGGAGATTAAAATGATTAATAAGTTGTGGGTCAAGTGACGGAGGTTTGAATATTTGGTCTGCCAGTTTCTAGCTTTGAGACACTGGGGCAATTATTTAAATCTCTCCATGCCTCAGTATCTTCATCTGTAAAATAGTATTATCTCACTGTGCTATCTGAAGATTAAATATGCACATAAAAACAATTAGCTCAGTGCCAAGTATGTAAGAAGTGCTCAATGAATGCTATACAACTTGTTCATTACTCTTACACTGAGTATGTTATATTCTAGCTGTTTCAGATACGTAGCTCAGCAGCTCTCAAAATCTGGTCTTTGGCCCTTTCAAGGGGGATAGTTCATGAGGTCAGAAATGATTTCAAAATAATATCAATAAATATTTGCATTTTTCACTGTATTGACGTTGTGCTAATAGTACGCGGCACTGGTGGGTAAAACTGTTGGCTCATTAACAAGCATTAAAGCAGTGGCAGCACCTATGTGATTATTGTTGCAAACTAAACTAGTTTTTTTTTTTTCCCCCATGGAACACCATTTTTAGTTGAAAGAACAGTTGACTAAAGTTATTCAGGTGGATATTTTCCTGAAAATAAATAAAATGACTTGGTCCCTTCAAGGAAAACATCTGCAGTACTTGTTGCCAGTAATAAGGTTCATGTTTTCATGCAAAAATTAGAATTTTGGAAAACTTGTATCTGTTACCTGAGGTTTAACAGTTTTCTGTTACTTAAAGACATTTCTGATGAGATGGAGTTAGTAATAATGTGGGTCCCTCCCTCCCTCCCTCCCTTCCTTCCTCCCTTCCTTCCTTCCGACTTCATTTAATTTTGGAGTGTGTGAATGGAGTGGGGCAGAGGCAGAGGGAGAGAATTCTCAAGGAGATGCCACACTAAGCATGGAGACTGACTGGTTTGATCTCACAACCCCGAGATCCTGTCCTGAGCCCAAACTAAGAGTCGGACACTTAACCAGCTGAGCCACCCAGGTGCCCATGATGTGATTTTTTAGGAAAAAAAAAAAAAAAAAGAATAATGAAATATGTCAGCAGTTACAAGATCTATACAACTGAGGGAATAAATATTTTTCAAATGGCCGATGAAATGTTAGAGAATCTTGCTTGAATAAAATATTCATTCAAAGTACAAGATAGACCAATGGATTTTCATATAACAGAATTCAAAAGATTCATTGACATGGTTGCAGATTCCATATTTGCTGCTAACCTTTTAGGAAACTTTTATTTGGCAGGGTATCAAAGAAGAATGTAATATCTGAAAAGGCTATTAAAATACTCCTCCCTTTTCCAACCTCATATATGTATGAGGCCAGATTTTCTATATATACTTCAAACAAAGCAACATACTGCTACAGATTGAATGGTGAAGTGAATAGGGAAAACTGCCCTCTCTTAAGCCAGACATGAAAGAGATTTGCAAAAATGTAAAATAACATCACTCTTATCAACTTTTGCTTTGAGAAATATAGCTATTTTTTTGTGGAAATAGTTTTAAAGCTTTTTTTTTTTTGTAGAAAGTTTTAAAACTTTTATTTCTTATTTAAAATGAATAAAATGTATTAAAATTTCTCAATTTTAATTTCCAGTATGATAAATATCAAGAGAAGTAATTCACATAAACCACAGCTATTTGAGGTCTTCAATAATTTTTAAGAGTTATAAAGAGATCTTAAGACCAAAGAGCTTAAAAATAATTGATGTAGGGTCCTTCTTGGCTGTTTGACATTAGGCAAATTATTTAAACTCTTAACTTCCATTTGCAGATCTTTAAAATAGGAAGAAAATGGGGTTGCTATGAGTGTGGAGATAATCTCTTTTAAGGCATCTAGCTCAGTTCCTAGTATTTAGTAACTTCAATAAATTGATAGCTCCATCTGCTGTTACTTTTACTGGGGTCATTTCAACCATGTTGTAATAAGCTCTCTTTATGTGTCTGTGTATTAGAGATAAATATGCAGACTCATTCTGTTATTGCTGGGACAGGTGTTTAAAAAATGCCTGCTAAACAAGCGAAGCGGAAAATTCTTAGTATCTTTGAAATAATCCTTGATTATTCAGGAGCTAGCTTTAATTATTTGACTTACAGCTTAATAGTTATGGGCTTCATCAGTAGCAGTTTTAGCATAAAATTAAAGAACAGGTTTGTAACAGATAAGACTTTGTATGCTCCCTTGTCTTGTTCCTGGCTGTCACACATGAACTCTATGACTTTAGTGAAGTCCATGCCTCTCAGTCTGATCATTTAAAAAAAAAAAAAGTGGTGAGATGCTGAAATCTTACCATAGAATTTCAAGTTCAAGTCGTAGTGGATTTCATAGTAGTTTTTTTTTCCTTAAAGGCAAAGGTGAAGGGAAGGAGGGGGGAAAAGAAAGAGGGAGATATGGATGATTTTGTGACTGAAAAAATGAAGCCATCACATAGATAAGTTAGGAGATAACCATTTGGACTACACAGGAGTTTTGCACTTTTAAGAATAGGTTGGTGCATAATAGCAACTTCAATGCAGAGTATTAACGCTCAAGAGAGAAGCAGTTAAGTGAAAATTAGAGTTTAAAGAGTAACTGTTGTTTAACGGCCTGTCAGAAGTGAAGGGTAATGATTGATATTTTAACCCAGTTTAAGAAGAAAAAAGATTCCTTTGTTCATACCTCTATCACTGGCATAACAATATAAAGGAGCATAATTTTATGCAGTAGATGCATTTCCAAAAAAGTTATGTATGTAGAAGTTTTAAAAAATTTAGTATTTAAATGAATCTTTGATTATTTGGATAAACCTTTCTGATGAATGTGTTTATATACCAAGCCAGTTAATTGCAGAGAAGTAGGATTATATAATTTGTTATAGCTTTTTTCCTGTCCTGTCTTTGATCTTGTAAGTAAGATTGCTCACATTTAGGAGTTCTCTCCCTCTGGCCCCCTTCTGTAAGCATGCAAGGAGAGAGAGAAACAGTTCTCGAGGTTGTAGTTTCAACCCGTCATTTATCTAACCTTTGAATTCTCCCTAATTGAGCTGACAGATGCTTTAGAAACGAGTTCTGTATTTAAAAATAGGCTAAGCTGCATGGAGCCTGCTTCTCTCTCTGCCTGTGTCTCTGCCTCTCTCTCTCTCTGTGTCTCTCATGAATAAATAAATAAAATCTTTAAAAAAAATTGACTAAGCTGTCATTCTTTAGAGTTTTGACATGTGTTCTTATCGCAAAATCTGATGAAGCCATGTTCCTTTTGTTGGGGAAGGAGAAGCATTCGAAGCATGTAGTCCATACTCAGACTTAGGAGCTCCGCAGGCTGGTTAGCCCCTTGGCTCTACCATGCACAGAGTGTTGGTCCTTATGTTGAGTTAATTAGCTTCACATTATGATCCTCTGTTTCCACGTCTGTAAAGTGGAGAAAGTACTATCTACACCGTGGGGTTGCTGGCATCTGGGTGTGTATGGTATTTAACACAGAGTCTGGGAAAAATCATGGTGCATTTTCTTCTGTTGAGGATTGACACATCACATGCTGTGGATAGAATGTCAGTGTGGCGAAACTTCTTGGTAGATCAGTGATTTAAATACTCGAGTCATATGGCATCATTTGAGTGATTGATACTGCTTGTCTGACAGTAGGGGAGAAGGATTAGATTTAAGTCAGAAGAGCTGGGTTGGAATTCGGCCTCCATTGCTTGCTGAGGTTTACTGTGGTTGGATATTTTTGTTTTGCTCAGCCTTGGTGTACTTATCATGAGTGAGAATACCAATAGCTACCTCAGAAGACTGTTGGAGTGACGAAATGAGAAAGAACCTAAGAGTGCTTGTTGTATAATAGCCCTAATAAAGAGGAATTCTCTAAATTTTGTAAATAAATCATTGACATTTCTGACAGCTTACCTTTGACTGAAACTTGGAATTTTAGGCAGTCCTTCCTGTAATTTTCATATCACTAAAGAATAACTGAACAGACTATCTTGCACAATGGGCATAAGAAGATGATACATATTTTTGTTTTTTATAATGTATATTTTTAAAGCTTTTACTTATTTATTTTAGAAAGAGAATGCATATGTACACATAACCAGGGGGAAGGTCAGAGGAAAAGGGAGAGAAGCAGACTCCCTGCGGAGTGCAGAGCCCAACATGGAACCCCACAACCTTGAGATCATGACTTGAGCCAAAATCAGCTGAGTCACCCAGGGGCCCCTAGTTTTATGATGTTTTAAGTACTTCCTTACCTTCCTTCCTTCCTTACTGATCATGAGATGATCAGTCATCTCATGAAGATAATCTGTTCCTTCCAGTGGAAGCTTTAGATCACAAAATGAAAATTTCTTTAATATGGAAACAAAAACAAATTCATATTTTGGGTTTTATAAATTTAATTATCCTTAAGTTTAGAAATTGAAATGTTTTCTCAAAGGAACTTTTCAGTTCTTCCTGTTGGTTAAGAAAGATCCAATGACAGAGCATGAAAGACAAAACAAATATTTTAATTACATAGTATAAGAAAGGACAAGAACCCCAATACAATATTCCTGGTATCTCAATATTCTGGTTTCTTCTTCACCATGTAGAAGTTTAGAACTGGAAGGTAACCCTAAGAGAACATCTAGTTTAATCCTCTTATTTCACAACTGAGAAAACTGGCACGCAGAAGGGGTCACAGCTAGTTAGTGGCAGAACGGAGAGATGTGACCTCAGCCTCTGGAGTCTCACTTGAGTGTGTTCTGTTTAGGTGGAGGATATTCTGGCAGCTCATTGTGTTCATTTGCTTATCATTTTTATCAGTGGCTTTTTTTTGGTCCTAAAGTACCTGAAATGTGGTAAAACATTATTAAATCTTTTTAGTGGTACTAATGTGCTAGTACCATGAATACCTTGGTCTTAGCACCTGGATGAAGGTTCACTTTGGCACAGAGACATGAAGATAGCTTCTCTTTAAGATAATGTTAACTAAAATGCAACCTCCCATCATACTCCTCCCCTTTCTGTTGTAAGACCTTTTGAATGAAATAAAATATTATTCTCTTTACTTTTTTCTCAGCTCTTAAATTTATTTTTTTGCCTCTGTATTTTTTATGTCATTAATAAAAAGTTTTTTGGTTTCTTTTTAACCTTTACTACCATAAGGAAATCTCATATCAATGTAATTATCTGACAGGTTTTTCGGAAATAGTAAAACATATCTGTTGTCAAAGAAGAGAAGTGAAAAAAAAAAAAAAGAGAAGTGAAGAATAATGTTCTCTGTCCCAAAGTAGAATGATTAAGCGAATATGTTAACTGTTAGGAATAAAAAGAAACACAGATTTTCTAGTGTATGATATACATACTCTCTGAGCTCTGCTGTCTTCAGAAATAGTAGTTTTTGAAAGTGATGCCTTTTACTGTACAAATTTGACTGGTATTGGCAGTATTTCCTTGACAGTAAATTTTAGCTCTGCAAAGTGTCATCAATCATATTCACACTCTTGTAAGTGACAGAGGAAAGGGAGAAGGCTGCTTGTGAATTTTTTTTGAGCTGGAGAATAAACTTGTGTTAATTCATTCTCTTCAGAGTATTTTAAGTGACATGAAGCATGAAGGAAGGTGCAGCCCAAGTTGATAATGTGAGTCTGACGTGAGCTCTCACTATGAGTTTGGGGTTTTTCCCCACAAAGGCCAGTCTAGAAAAGGTTGGCCCAGTGCCATGTGTTACTATGTTGTTTCCCTCTGTCTGAATAGGGGATTTGGGCATAACAGGTTCAAGGAAAAAGCAATGGCTGTGTAATTTTTCTACCCTCATGAATTAGTTATGACTCCCACGGCCCTTGTTGAAGGCCCAGCTGGGCAGACTATTGAGTAGTGTGTCCACAATGTGGCAGGAGACTGGCTGTTGCCTGGAGAGTTTTATCCTGTCTTCTTATTGGTGTAATTAAAATTACTCATGTGAGTGTTCAATTTTAGGGACTTGCACTATTCGGCAAATGGTTTTTTAAAAAGTCATCAAAGACAAATTGATTTATTTTCAACTTTAATTTCCTATATTTATATTTTGTCCTGATGTCACCCTTTGTCAAATATTTTTTTTTCTCAAGTTGAAGAGCGAGAATCCCCTTTCTGCTTATGAAGTATTACATTCTAATCCCAGGGATGCTTTGAATTAAACCAATACATAGCTGTCTTTGAGTAATTCTTTTTTTTTTTAAGATTTTATTTATTTATTCATGAGAGACAGAGGGAGAGAGGGAGAGGGAGAGACACAGGCAGAGGGAGAAGCAGGCTCCATGCAGGGAGACCGACATGACATGGGACTTGATCCCGGGTCTCCAGGATCACGGCCTGGACGCAAGGTGGCGCTAAACTGCTGAGCCACCCAGGGATCCCTGTCTTTGAGTAATTCTTCCTGGTTCCATCTTTATATCACAGTTCTGAGAATGTTCTTTTTATCCAAACCTAGCAAATTTACTGCTCTCAACTATGGCTCCAAACTTGGGGGTAGATAGTTAACTGTTATCTCATTTATTCCCCCCCCCCCTTTTCTTCACTGTGTGCCCCTTACTCTTCCATTTTTGCCTTTTAATGTGTTATCTTCTGTGTTCTCCCCACCTAAATATCAAATTTAGAAGATAAATGAGCAAAATTCTGTACCTGAAGTGCCACAGGGTGGTGGGCTGGTAAAGGAGAGATGAGGGAGAGGAGGTGAAGGGGGAAACCCAGATCCCCTGCTTCACAATCAATTTTCATGTCAGTTTTCATGTCTCAGGGATGGAGAGGGCACTGTTGAAGGCATGGCAATGGAGAATGATGGTTGGAAACAAATATTACAAGAGTAGGAGTCAGAAGTGTCATGACCCCATCCCTGCCAGGGCACTCAGCAGTTGCAGGACGCTTAGATACAATGCTTATCTCCCTGATAATTTGTTTCCTCATTTGTAAAATAATGAGAATAACTATCCACTCTGCCTATTCACAGGCTTATTGTGAAGATGAAATAAGATAGAATGTGTGCACAAAGGCGTCTTATAAAGGGTTAAGCCCAGTGTACAGAATAAGCCTGTCATACCCTCGGGAAGCAGTGTAGCCTAGTGGGTCTCAGACTGGGCTGTATTGTAGGCCATATGGCCCGCGTGCGTGGAGGACTGGTTCTGCCTGAGGGTAAGTGATGGTAAAGATGAGTTTTATACTAAAGAAATCACATACACATTGTATTTATAGAATGCAACATTTGTCTTTAAAGATAATAGGACATGGTCAAGCTGCGTTACATCTCTGTGCCCTTCCCAAGTTATTGTTTACTTACTATTGTTCAATTAAAGTATTTCAGTATCAGAACTGTTGGCAAAAGCTTTTGTATTTAGGAGTATGTGGACTTGTACTCAGATGCCCTTCCCAACCTCCCTGGGCCTCATCTTCCTCATCTACACTATGGGTATCAAATAGTGGCTTTGGGTGAGGACTGAGTGAGATAGTATCTGGCACACAGTGGTCATGAAGATGTTTAAATTCCTTTCCCTATTACTATGGTTATGATGAGGATATATAGTTCTCTTGGAGCTCTGAAGCAGAAAGTTCATTTTAGGTGGAGGTGGTCAGCAGAAGTTTAAAAAAAGTGAGGGAGACATATATACTCTGGATGGTGGGCCTCTCGTCTTTTCAGGTAGACAGAGAAATGCAGAGATGGGAACTAGAGAGGGGCAGCCCAGCAACCCAGCTGGAGAGTGGGCATGTAGGATTGGGGAGGGCAGCAGTGGGACAGAAGCCTGACATGTTTTGTGTAGGGTCAAGAGGACGGCCTTGAATGTGGGGTCAGGAGTTTGGACACTGTCTTTTGGAGAAGACAGGGCTCTTGAAAGGTATGTCTGGTGGTGGGATACAGTGCTTGCAAAGTAACTGTTTCCAAGATAAGGTAATTCTCAACGCGTCTCCCTGTTCTTCAACATGTATCTAAGAAGGTTGTCTTGAGGGCATAGCATCTGAAGAGACTGGTATTCTCCTTGCCTCCCTTTTGTCAGAACCCAGCTCAGGCATCACTCAGCTCTTGCTTCTGACTCTCAGTTCATGGTGGCCTTGTCAGTGCTGGGGGTTCCACTGCTGCCTTCTGTCATTTTGCCTCCCAGCCTGGCTGGAGAGTCTCCCAATTGGTCAGCAGTGGGAAGACTGTCAGGGAATCCAACTTCACCTGGACATGTAGCAGAGCAGCCCAGGCCCCATCTCAGCTTGAGCCTTGCTCCAAGGAGAGATCTATTGTGAGGATTGTGATGTTGCTGAGATTTTACAACTGCATCAGTTTTGATGTTTGTCTATTTGATGCAAATGGAATTTTCAGAAAGCTTAAAATGAGTTTTTTAAAGTTTTTTTTCCCCCATTTCTTATCAGTGGCCTGGTTTACAGATTCAGAATTTAAAGTGCCGATTTTTTTTTAAAGATTTTATTTATTTATTCATAGAGACACAGAGAAAGAGAGAGAGGCAGAGACACAGGCAGAGGGAGAAGCAGGCACCATGCAGGGAGCCCTATGTGGGACTCCATCCGGGTCTCCAGGATCACACCCTGGGCTGCAGGTGGCGCTAAACCGCTGCGCCACTGGGGCTGCCCTAAAGAGCCGATTTTAAAAGCATTATATTTGGTGTGACTTGATGGAACTGGGTTTGAACTGCCAAAATACATGAGGGTCTTATGTCCTACTTGCCCGGTGTCTTTAGGCAAAAACATATTTTTCCATAGGTATGGCCTTAGACTCAGCACTTACAGCAAGCTTTTCAGTTCAATTATAATTTGACTATTAAAAATATTCTGTTAAATGAAGCTGAGTACAAATGTAGCAAGAATTTGCTTGGCAATTCGAGGGTTTATAAAATCAGTAGCTGTGTTTAAATAAATATACAGGGCGAGCCCACTACCAGCCTAGAACCTAGGACCTGAGCCAAAGACAGATGCTCAACCATTGAGCTACCTAGGTGCCCCAAGAAGTTTTAAAATTAGATAATAAAATAGAAAGGAATTAAAATAGGAAATGGAGAAAATTGTCCCCTTTCCCCCCAGTGTCCTCTGCTCCCTAGATGTAAGTTCTCTGTCTGGAAGCAAGCCCTCTCATGCAGCTCCTGTGCAGCTCTCCAAAGGCAGTCTTTGCATTTATAGACATGCTGATATGAATGTACATTTATTTTCACACAAATGATAGTATAACACACACTGCTGTGTTGTGCTACTTACTTCTGATGAGAAATCTGCAATTTGTTTTTGTTTTTCCTTTATAGGTGGGTGCTATTTTTCTCTGGCACCATTTTCTTTGTCTTTAGTTTTTAGAAGTTAAATTATGGATGTGAATTTCTTTGATTTATTCTGTTTGAGAGTCACTCAGCTCAAGTCTGTAGGTTTATATTTCTTGACAAATTTGGGAACTTCTTCGCCATTACTTTTTCAAGAACTTTTCAAGTTGTATTCTCTATCTCCTTTTGAGATTTCAATGATACCAATGTTAGACCTTTGTAACAAGTTCCTATTGGCTCAACTTGCTTTTTACTTTGTTTTTTTATAATTCCTGTTTGCCCATTTTTCCCTGCTGTTGAGGTTAGATAATTTCATTTGTTCATTTGTTCATTTGTTCTTTTTTTTTTTTTTCTCCCAGTTCACTGATTCTTTCCTCAGTTTCCTCCATTCTGGTATTGAGCCCATCCACTGAGCTTTTTATTTGGCCATTGTATTTTTCAGCTCTAAATTTTCTATTTGGTTGTTCTTTATATTGTCTGTATCTTTGCTGAGAGTCCATTTTTCTCTGCTGCAGCTTTCTATTTTTTGCATTGCTTCAAGTGTGTTTATAACTGCTCAGTTCAAGTTTACACTTGAATTTGATCATGGATGCTTTAAAATTTTGTTAGGTAATCCTAATTCTAATAATTTAGAGATAGTGTCATCTTAGTGTTGGCATATATTGATTTTTTTTTTTCATTCGAATTGAGATCTTCCAGGCTCTTGGTATGATAAGTGATATTTTGATTGAGACCTGGTTTTCTTATCATGCAGTGAGACCCCTGCCTCTTTACTAAACCTCCTGCTGTAGCTGTCTTATGCCATTGCACTGACAGGAGATAGGAGGGGCACTGACTGCCTTGTCACTCTCTGATACAAGTAGAAGTTCAAGTTCTGTTGAAGACTAAAGTGTTTGGAGCGGGGGACTCTTTATTATCCTGAAGGAGGGTGTTATTACTGGCCAGTGTGGGATGAAGGCCCAGCTTCTCTGACCCTTACTCTGGTGGGAGTATTGGGCACCTTGTCAGCCACCTCTTGAAGATCAGCATCTCTCTCTTAACCTTTGTTGTTATGAGTAGAGTCAGGGCCACAGTCTTTTCCGTGGTATTTGTCTGGAGTAGAGTGGTTATTGTCTAAGTCTCGTGTCTTGCTAGGTGGTTCGCTTTGTGTGCTTTTAGTTAGAGAGAACAGGCTTTTTTTGGTCTGCATTTGTTCATTTTGTCAGTTGCCTTCTTCAGCTCCAAGTCTGAGCTATATGAGGTAAAAAAAAAAAAAAAAAAAAAGTTCACAGAACTCACCACTCTGGTGTTCCTCTGGTCCTGATATTCATAGCTAGTCTGCCTTGTTCTCTCCACTTTTCAGAGTCATCTTCTGTTTTATAACGTCCAGGGATTTGGTTGTGTGTAGCAGAGAAATAGGGGAAAATACACCCATTTCATCTTCCAGGGAGTGGAAGTGGTTTATACAGTTTATACAGTTTGATTTTGATAGATAGTTCCAAATTGCCTACCACAGAAGTTTACATTTTCCACCATCAATATACTAAAGGGCCTCGATCAATTTGGGAATTTTTAAAAGTAAAAAGTTCTGAGGTGTCCACATCCCATGACTTGTCTAATTTGGTTGTAATACCCTGGTGGGAGAATTTGAGAGAGGTTCTCCGAATGGTCTTTTGTGACCAGGAAAGACCTGAATCACCTTTTGGATGTCCTTATTTGACTTTCCATTGTCCTGAGGTTCCTACATTCCCAACCTTCTCTCCTTAACTAGAAGCAGGAAGAAGAGGAAATCCACCAGGGACAGATAAAGGTGCTTGCTGAGTACAACCTGTGAGTAGCATGCTACTCTCCCTTCTCCATCAAGACATAGTCTTTCCCAGGGTGCCTGGGTGGCTCAGTTGGTTAAGCGTCTGATTTCTGCTCAGGTCATGATCTCAGGGTCCTGGGATCAAGCCCTGTGATGGACTCCTAGCTCTGCCGAGGGTCTGCTTCTCCCTCTCCCTCTGCCCCTCTCCCCCACTTGTTCTCACTTGCTCACGTGAGCTCTCTCTCTCTCAAATAAATATACTTTTTTTTTTTTTAAGAGAGAATGTTATCTGAATTTCTTTAAAGAACTGTTTAAAATAATCCTGTGGGATTTCCTTATTCTCATTAGATAGATACTCAGAATTCAGAGGTTTGACAATGCCAAGGGCTACTACCCTCACATCTCTGCAGAGATAATACCATAATAATTAGTCTTTGGCAAGCATTCCCACCTATAACTGAACTGTAAGCTCATCACTTTGTGGCAGCATATTATATATGTGCATTAGCAATAGGAAAAGTGTGTGTGGAGGTCGGTGGGGGTGAAGGGTTGGAAAACCAATGCTTAACTCCTTTACCTTGCCACTAAAGGTGGTTGTAGAACAGAATTACAAAATCTAGATCTCTATGTTAGTAGCCACAGATCCAGTTTTGCCAAGAAAGGAAAAGAAAGAGTGAGCTAGCATTGAAACAAATGATTATCTGTCTTTAACTTGGAAAATGGCACAGATGGTATTCTAAGCTCTAGCAACAAATATAGAAATTAACTATGAAGGACAGGCGGTCTGGCAGTAGAGGCTTAATAAGATGTAGTGGAAGTTTTAGAAAGACAGTGATGTAGTCATTGCCCTTTATTTTTATAGCTACTTAGAAATAATGAGAAATGTCATATTTATTGGCATAATTGGAGAATGACATGAAGTACATACATGTGACTTTTCCTAAGAATTGAAGTTTACCACTTTGAATGCTTTTAATTTTATCTATACTTGATGGAAATCTTTCTAAAGTGATGTAGTCCAAAGAACAGTAAAGTCCTTGGGAAAGCACTTAATTTTTTGGCTTCAGTTTGTCCATTGGTAAAGTGAGTTGGACCCAATGATCTCTAAAGTGCATTCTGGTTCTGAAAGTAATAAGCACATAGGGCACCTATGATGGGCTTTGTTGTTTTCTAATACAGAGTCTTTTATACAGGATTCAGCTTCTTCTTGATGATTCATCAGTCATTTAATTGTATTGAAATAGTGACTGTCAGCCTTGATTGAAATGTATGAAAATATTTGCTCTAACCCTCAACTGGCCTGAACGGTTATACTTCTAAAATCATTGCTTTGAAAAATTATATTTGTTTCTGTTTATAGTAAGAATAAATGTTAACCATGGAATTTGAAAACTGAATATAAATACAAAGAGGAAAACACATATTCATTCTGAATTTGTGAATCTCTCAGAACATTACTTTTAATGTTTTGTTGATTTCCTTCCAGTTTATTTTTTCTAAGATGTTTCTTTACATTGCTGAATTTACATTATATTTATGGAGTTTTCCTCCCCCCCCACCATGCCTTCTTATACACATTTTGTACTCACATTAAAATGTGAACCAACAGACTTGGTTCAAACCTCAGTTTCCCCATCATTATGATTGGTGTCATCACATTTCACCTCTGTAAGCTTGTTTCCCCATCATTATGATTGGTGACATCACATTTCACTTATGTAAGCATCAGTTTCCATTTGTAAAATGGGGATAAAAGTACCTACTTTATAGGGTTGCTTTAACTAGCTGCGTTAGGATTTTATTAACTTCTGCAGAATGCAAAACACATCAACACATACCCTATCTGTGTGGTTACAACTGTGTGCATAGGAAAGACAAACGGTAGGGAATGAGGAGAAAAAGTGTTCTCATATGAGCAAAATACGTGAATTATTTTTCAAGTATATATTTGGGTTATGTAAATGCTTTTCAGACACTTTCAAGTGTTTAAAGTTTTTTGAGATAATTAGCATTAGAGGGTAAGGGACTCTTGAATAAATGATTTATCCCTGTATTTCTTCATACATGGATAAAAAGGATGAAATAGTATTGCCTTAAAAAAAGTTTTCAGAAGGCTAAACACAATTATTTTCCATTTCTTGTGTTTTTTCTTATAAGAATGAATATTAATCTTGCTTACTTTCTGCTTAGAAGAGAGCGGCTGTGGAAGGAAGTTACTGGAGGGAGAGAGCATGGGATGGTCTCTGCCTACCTTTCCCTGTACATCTCATAGACATTAGTTTACTGTAGACATTCTTCTTTTGCTGGGGAATGACATCTATACTCCCTGTCCTCCTTGTATCCAGATGGTTCCCAGTGCTCAGCATTGGCCTTTTTCCTTAGCTCTAGGCCAGCGGTCATTGGACTTTCCCTAGAAGGCCTGCATGATCTCTGTCTCACCTGTTCAGTTCTGCCACCATACTGCAGAAGGCATTGTGACAAGATGTAAATCAGCAGGACTGGCTGAGTTTCAGTAAAACTCTACTCAAAACAATAACTGGGGCAGGATTTGTACACCCCCGCCCTGGACCCTTCCTCTGCCTCCTCCAGATGATTCTTTCCTAGATGTCCTGGAATAAACTTTAAGGTTTCTGACTGCAGCTACCCCAGTGTTCTAGACCCTGCCTTATAGCATCTAGGTTTTGAACAGTTGCACCCTGGAACATCTCCAGTAGTGGCAACCATCTATAGGAAGGAAACAAAAAAGACCTCAAGAAAGAAAGGACCTCCAGCTTCTGGAAACAGAGACCCTGGGTAGCAGAAATGATGAAGTTTAAAGCAGATTCCAAAGTAGAATGACCCATAATTGAGCACACTAGGGTTCCAGTCCCTTGTCATTTTGATTTCCGATAAACATTGCATACGTTTGTCAATAACACTTGTTAATTATGCTATTAGAGAAACTGTCTAACTTACAAATTCAGTTGAAATATGACTAGGTTTTCATGTAGCATCACTATTTTATGACCTCTCTTTTTACATACAATTTTGATTTATTTTGCATTCCCATGAAATTGTTTAAGGATGGCTGCTCTTACTTCTATTATATAGCACTGGGACTGAGGCATTGAGGTATTGAGAAACGGTGTGACTTTTCTACAGCCAAGAGAATTACGATTGCCAATCCAGAGTTCATTCTATATTCTTATAGCAGAACCTCCCCGACAAGACCCCATTTGCTGGAAATAGGAAGGTGAGGTGTTTTAGGGAGTTAGAATAAGATGAGTAGTATGCATATAGATTATTTACTTGAGGCCAGGCCTGTAATAGAAACTCAGACGATAAATGTTTATGACAGAAGGGGAATTGTCCTCTTTTACCCCTTGTCTTTATTAGAGAAAGGGATATGTTAAAATTAATACTGACTTAAATTGCTTGAAATGTAAAATTTTTGAAAATGTCAGTTTTATAGAAGTTTTCCTCATACTAAAGGGACAAAATCTAGTAGTAGACATTTAATATAGAAACTTAATTCTGATTTCCAAGTGCTACAATTATAAAATAGCCTGCGCAAAAATACACTCCATAAAATCTCATTGGTTGCAAGATGGGCTTTTGTTCTTCCAGTCTCTCTCTCTGCATGACATTTCCCTGTAGGGAACGTTGTGGTCTGAGGGTGGGGATGGGGGGATTCTGCCGCCTGACAGGTATTTTGGCGTCTTCCTTCTGAATACAGCCTATTTTACCATGTTGCAGAATGGAGCCGTTGTAAGTGGAGAACAAGTTGGCTTTTAAACTATTGTTAGCAAAGAAGCAGAAAGTCTTTTTTGAAATTACTTTCACTCTGGCAGGGACATTGACAGGAAGAATAAGAGCTTTTCCAGATGTTATGTGCTGGTGGCCTTAGAAAGTGACACAAGGCTTCTTTTCCTGTGTATCTGCATTGTGTGCGGTTTTCTTAATTTCAGTGCTCCATTAATATGCCTTTATCTCAGAAATTGGACTTTTAAATGGGAAAAAGTAGTAGGTTATCGTAAACTTGATGAGTTAATAATGGTGTACCTCATTGTAAAGTGTAGATGTTTTTACTAAACTTAATTCAATTAATGAAACTTTTTACTTTTGACTCATTTTAAGATAAAAGAAAATGTGTGTTTCTGGAAAATAAACCTGGGATTAGAATATAAGATGATCATACTTAAAAAAGTACCTAATGTTATAAAAGAATATATAAAAGGAGAAGTTTTCGTTTATAGTTTGAGATAGAAAATCTATAAAATGGTGAAGTAGAGGAATGACATTTTAAGAATAGTTTAAAAGTCTAGTGAAGCAATAGTGAATGTGGGCATAACCTATGGAATAAATATGTTAGCTTACATGATTAACAATACTTTTCTGTGCTCCTTATGTGTAGGGTCATGAGCTGGGCTTGGGCCTTTGCAAACCTTGAAGACAGGGCAAAATGTAGAGAAAGAAGTGCCGTCTGAGGTCTCTGAGTAAAGGCACTAGATAAGAGTTGGGTTTAGAAAAAAAAAAAAAAGAGTTGGGTTTAGGCAGAAGAGAAGACAGGTGGACCCTACAAAAGAGAGGAAAGAAGACTTCCCAGGCTACAGGAATAGTGTGAATAAACCTGAAGTGAAAATTAGTCTAGGATAGGGCAGATGATGCTGCCTGAAGCCATGACCATCATTTGACATCATTTACATCTAGTCTTTGAATGCTTTTACTCTGCAGTGCAGAGGTGAGTAGTTGCTTTGGAGATTGTGTGTCTCACAAAGTCTAAAATATCTATGATCTAAACCTTTATGGACTAAGTTTGCTGACCACTTAGGGGTGGTTCATGAACAAGTACATCAGTTTGGTGGAAGTGAAAGATGTAAATATACACATAATAGAAATAAAAAAGTGACAAATTATTGGTAACCTTGAATGTTGAACTTTGAAGCAGTGCGAGTCTTTAAAGGGACATAAAATTAATTTAGTTTATATGCATCGGGCTCATAGTATTTGGGGAGAGAGATGGCTTTATAATGAAAAGATTTTGAAATAATGTGACCAGAGACATCTGTAAATGGCTTGGATAGGATGTTCTTTGATGGGAGTTAGGAAGGTCTACTTCTAGGACTTGACATTTGAACAGTATTTTTTTGAGAGAGAGAGAGAGAGAATGAGAGAGTATATATGGAGTAAGAGCAAAGGGAAGAGGGAGAGAGAGAATTTTTTTTAGATTAATTGATTAATTAATTACAGGCAGAGAGAGAGACAGACAGGCAGGCTGAGACACACACAGGCAGAGAGGGAGGAGAAGCAGGCTCCATGCGGGGAGCCCAACGTGAGACTCGATCCCGGGTCTCCAGGATCACACTCTGGGCTGAAGGTGGCACTAAACCGCTGATCCACCTAGGCTGCCTAGAGAAAGAGAGAATCTTAAGGAGGCTCCATACCCAGCATGGAGCCCCATATGGGGCTCCATCTCACAACCCTGAGATCATGACCTGAGCCAAAATCAAGAGTTGGATGCTCAATTGACTGAGCCACCCAGGTGCCCCTTGAGCATAATTTTAAAAGACAAAGAGAAGTTTGCCAATAGGACCAGGATTTTCTAGCTAAGGGAAACCATTTGAAGTACAGAGATATGAAACAGCATGATGCTTTTGGGAACAGAAGACATTGTCATGTTTGGAACATATGGGATATGAGTAATGAAGCTGGGGGGGCCACAGGAAGGAATGTCAGCCCCACTGATGATGGGTGGTAAGAACTGGAAGAACTGTGGGAGGGGGCCAGTAGCTTTGTGTTACTTTTCTCCATTTCATATGCTTTTATTTTATAGTTTTTTACATATTAGGTTAGATTTGTATTTTTAAAAGATAATCCTGATAAAGCAGTGTGGAGAATGGATTGGGAATGGAGGAGGAGAAGAGGTGAGTTAGGAATATATTGCAGTTGTCCACATGATAGACGATGAGGACTTAAGGTAGTGGAAGTAGAGAGACAGATAAGTGAGGACCATCTAAATATAGTTAAACGGGAGAATTGACTGGATTTGGATATGTGAGGGACAAGGGAATGGAAGAAATCTGGGAAATGTTTAGATTTGTGCTTTGGACAAGAAGATCACCAGCGGTGCCATTTTAACTCAGTTTGTGGTTTTGAAATAGTGCATTTTGGCACCGGATTAGTTCATGCGTATGGGATAGTAAATGCAACTGTTCATGGGTGATTGGCAGTATAGGTCTGGATATCAGAGAAGTATGCCTTAAAAGGCAAAAGTTGGCAGGTATTGTAAATAAGTAGTTGCAGTTGAAGAAGGAAGTAACTACCCAATGAGAGCATTTAGAGCAAGAAATGAAACCCAGGTAGAGCGGGGAGGGATGTCAGATTCCAGGAGACATGTTGCTCCATCTCCACTCCTACTTCCTATTCTCTACCCACTGCTGCAGGCTTTGCCTAAACCATCACTACTCATTCTCATTCCCGCTGAACCTCTGGAATCCTCAAGAGCCTTCTCAAGGCAGTGCATGAGGAATTAACAAAAGTTGGAGCAAGATATGAGGATCAGGGGAAGAAAATTGCATGGCGACACCGACCAGGAGTTAAATCCGCATCCCTATCAGAAAAGATGGAGTACACCTAGAGCTGAAATTTGTTGGCAGATTTGGGAACTAGGAAGTCATTGATGACTGGTGAGAACAGTTTCACTTGAGAGGAGACAGAAGCCATGTTTTGAAGCTACTTTGGAGCAGAGAGTAGGAGGTGACAGACTACTTTTCATAGAAGCTTGATTAGGAAAGGAGGTAGGGTGGAAGCGAGAGGGAAGAAAAGATGGAGTGTGTGTGGGAGATAGTTAATCTCTTAAATAACGTTTCTTCTGTGTAGCAAACTTGGTGGATACATGTTCTTTATGTTTTATTTGTAAGCAATTTCAAACTTAAAGTTGGACTAGAAGGACTAATTTCACCTGTAGTCACTGGTGGTTAAGATTTTGCCACATTTGCTTTATTATTCTTTTTCCTCATACATACTGCTTTTTTTGCCCTGAACAATTTGAGAATCAGTTGCAGACAGTTGAAGCTTTTACTCATAAATATTTCATGTTTTATAGATTGATTTAGCACTCTTTACTCTCATCAGAAAAGATCTTTGGAAAGCTCTATAAAAGAAAATAATCAGAAAGTCCCCTCGACCTCCTGAAATACTTTGTGGTTATTTGTCTCATGGGAGAAAATTTGGGACTTGGACTATACTATAATGTTTTTTTAGATATCAGTCTGTTGGTTGGTAGCTGATCAGCAGAAAAAATGGAGGGAAATGATGGCTATTTGGACCACTTGAAATAAATGTGGCTGTAATCACATAGTCTGATAAGGAAGTAACAGGCAAGAAAGAAATAATGCTTTTAACCAGTGTTTGATTCCACAGTGCAAAACTCTGTTATTTATTAATAGCCTGAGAAGTGAGATAAGAGATCACTGAGGTTCAAAAGTTCTGTTCAAAATACTTAACATGTCAAATAAATCCCCAGAGTGTTATTTCTGATTTAGGCACTGGACAAATATGCTCAATGGAAAAATTTGGAGTTTCCTCCCTTAAATATAGAACATTTTAGTTAATTGAAATAGTACTTAATTGTCCTAAGTTAACTGACCTTCAGAACACAGTAGTGTGCAAGAAGTTAGTCCTGTCTTTTCTCTGCTTTTAGTAAAGGCATGGTAGTATATAGTTGCCATATATAATGTATATTTTGAACATAAAACACATGAACAGGAATTAAAATATTACCATGTCAAGTTGTCTTTCACATGTGGCTTCCCTTCATTGCCAGGGTCTTTGTTGGTGGAGAGCAGTGGTCCATTTGTATCTGACACCAACTTGCTGGACCCAGGAGAGACTGAGACTGACCGTGGTTTACTGGTGAAAACATGATAAACCAGAGAGAGATTTTTATTTATACTTAAAAGCAGGTGGTAGGAAACATCACTCTGGTCTTTGAGATGCTGATGACTATCATCATCATCATCTCAGTCACTTAAGGATTGTTAGCCACACTGTTTCCTAAGAAAAATATGGCAGAATTGAAAATAATGTAAATAAAATCTTAATTTCTAAGGTTTTCAGAGCTTTGAGGTGTTTAGTTACTGTGTCATTTTGGTAGCTTGAAAGATTTATAAATAATAACCCAAATATAGCGTTTCTGTTGTCATGCCACAAGTAATGAGCATGTGTGGCACTTTGGGGTAGTTTTTGGGCTTCATGGGATTTCTGTTCACTGGTTTGCTTAATCTACTTTACAAAGGTTGGCTTTTTTTGTGCTTGGTCTGTAACTTGACTGGAAAATGTGGCTGTAATGACCAATAGATTAATAAGGAAATAAGAGGCAAGAAACAAATGATACACTTTTAACCAAAATGTGTAGGATTATCCCCGGATTTCCTTTGATAAAAGTGTCTGTGTGCGGCACTTGGCTGCTCATGGTATACCTACTTGCCCACGTTCTGCTCCCAGAAAGGCTACTTGTTCCAAGCCTCTACTCCTTTGCTCAGCTCGCTGCCAGCCTGTTGCCACTTTCCTCTAGCTCGTGAAGGAGCACCTTTGCCACCAGGGGAATCCAGTGAACCGCCTGAGTTGGAATGTGTCCTTCATCACTTACTAGCTGTGTGACTTGGGCAAGCTCTTTAATTTCTCCATGTTTGTATCCTTATTGGTAAAATGAGGATAATAATATTCTTAAATGATTTGTACTAAGTAATAAATAAGTTAATATACTTAAAGTTCTTAGGACAGTGCCTGACTCATAACAACCTTAGATATTATTAAGGTAATATTTATATAAAGTGGCATTATTATTATGTTAATTCTTATGTAAGGTGACATTTGAGCAGAGACCTGAGAGCTGTGAGGGAATGAGTCATGTGGCTATCTGGGGGAAAAGCCTTCCTGGGCATAGTGGATATGTGCCTGCTGGATTTGAGGAGCAGTAAGGTGGCCCATGTGATGAGAGCAGAAGGAGCAGGGGGGACCCTTGAGAGCTGTGGTTGAAGAAGCAGGAGGGGCACATCATGTCTCACCTTGGGGCCATTGTGAGGACTTCCTCGGTGGTATTCTGAGGTGGGTACCATCTCAGGCTTTGAGTAGACATGCTCCAAAATAGGTTTTGACAGGATTCCTCTGGCTGCTGTGAAGGAGTCAAGGGCAGAAACATGAGACCAGGGAGTAGTAAGGAGTGGTTACACATCCTGGTTATAGCTGATAGGATTTGCTAATGTATTAGATGTATGGCTGTGGGAAATAGGAGTGGAACATGAGTCCAGGTCTGAGTCTCTTGAGGAGTGGAGCTGTCATTTGGTGAGCTGAGAAAGACAGGAAAGGAAGTAGGTTTTGAACTTGTTGATTTGATTGATGTAGTAGGTTGTCAAGGAGGTTGTAGAATGGTCAATGGGGGAATTCAGGGGAGACATAAATGCAGGGGACAGCATGTGGAAGTCATTGCATGTTGGGGCTATTTACAGTCTTGTGACTAAGGTCACCAAGCAGGCTGAGTGTAGGTGGAAAGGAAAAGGCCTGAGGTGTGAGGATGAAGTCCTGAGTCCTGGAGAGGGGAGATAAAGAAGATTGAGGAGGGAGAATGAAAAGGAGCTGACAGTGTGGTAGTAGAAGCTGAGAGAGAGGGGTGCGGCGGTCAGTCTTGGGAAGGAGCATCGTGTGTGTCTCAGGAAGCAGAGAGTAGAGGTGTTTGAGGGACAGAGGCAGGTGGGTGGGCAGAGTGGAGGCAGGAGCAGGTATAGTGCTTCTCCTGGCTGTGTCTTCTCAGCTGGATGGGCAGCAAGTTAAGAGTGAGGTGGGTGGTGGGGGCTTGAAGAGAAGGGGTATTAAAGACTACGTGAATAGAGAGGGGCTGCTTAGCAACACCAAGGGCCCACTGGAGGATTGTCAGGAATTAAAAGTGGGACCAGTCATATGACTGTGCATGTTTCTCCAGCTGGTGACAGCCACTGGGGTAGATATGGAGGGGGTGAAGAGTTGGATTTAGCATAGTATGGGGTTTACCAAGAGAATTCTGTAGTGGGATGGAGGAGTGGTGACAAATAAGAATGCCAGGGAACCACCACTATATTGATGACTCATGAACTCTGAGTTGGATAAAGAGGGAAATGAGGACATAGAAAGGATAAAGTAGCAAAAAGGTAGTAGAATCAGCATTGATGAGTTGAAGAATTGATTGGAATTGGGGTTGACATATCAGAGGGAGTGAGCTGGGATGGTAGGGGATGATGGTAGGAGGGGACTGCTTGGCTTTGGGATCAGGGAGTGTTGTTATAGGTGACTACAGGATGTGTGACTGTGGGAACAGGAGGCTAGGTTAGGGCAAGAGTGTCGTCATGGAAGTAGAGGGCAGAAAGTGGTAAGATCACTTCCCTTGATTTTTACCATGGGAAAGACAGTGATGAGGAGCAGGGCCTGGAGGGAAAAGGAGTCATGGTATAAATGTGGCAGTGAGGTTTGACAGAAAAATGCCAGATTATGTAGGGAAGTGGTGTCCTCAGAGCAGGGAGGTGCCCAGAACACTCAGTGTGGAGGATATAGAGTATTGTGCCGAGGATGACTGTAAGTTTCAGAAGGAAGGGTTTTGGGCTTGGAGGATGACATCAGAGGTTGTGGACAGAGTGGGGATGTTAAGGAACACCCTGGGAGTTGTAGGTTTCTTGAGTTGACCAAGATAAGTAGAGATAAAGGGATTATTATTTTTTTAAAAGATTTTATTAATTTATTCATGAGAGACACAGAGAGAGAGACAGAGACATAGGCAGAGGGAGAAGCAGGCTTCCCTGTAGGGAGCCCAATGCGGGACCTGACCCCAGGACCCCGGGATCACGCCCTGAGCCAAAGGCAGATGCTCAACCACTGAGCCACCCAGGTGTCCCTACAGGGATTATTCTGTGAAAGATTTCTGTGGTGTATTAGGAAGGATATTTTGTCAGGATTCCATCGTTCTAGGGCTGCGTTTTTATATTCTGAATGTTTGAGATGAGGTGAGGTACTCAAGGGATTGGTGATAATAGTGGTAGGTTTTTGGTTTTTTACATTTTGTATGTCAGTATTTCTTAAGATGTGGTAGATTTTTTTAAAACTTTTTTTACTTAATTTTTTTAAAGATTTTATTTATTCATGAGACACACACACACACACACACACAACACACACACACACACAGAGGCAGGACACAGGCAGAGGGAGAAAGGCTGTCCGCAGGAGCCTAATGTGGGACTCCGTTCCCAGACCCTGGGATCATGCCCCGAGTCAAAGGCGGATGCTCAACCGCTGTGCCACCCAGGCATCCCATTTTTTACTTAATTTTTAAATTTTGTATCTGTCCTCTGTTTTGGAGAATGGCACTATTAAATGCAAGGGGTCAAATTTCTCATCTTTAGCAGATTGTGTTGCTAAAGGGAGCCTACTACTATGATAGAGCTGTGGGCTGGGAGCCAGGGGATCTGCATTGTTAGTCACCACTTATCTGAGACCTTGGAGTGATTGCTTTCTCTGGGAATCTCTTCCTTTGTTTAAAGAAGGTAAGTTGGGGGGTTAGAGGGGTTCTACTATAAATAACTTGTTTGTTTATTAGAGAGGGAGCAGAGTGGAGAAAGAATCTTTTTTTTAAAGATTTTATTTATTTATTCATGACAGACACAGAGAGAAAGAGGCAGAGACACAGGCAGAGGGAGAAACAGGCTCCATGCAGGAAGCCTGACATGGGACTCGATCCCAGGTCTCCAGGGCCGAAGGCGGCGCTAAACCGCTAGGGTACCAGGGCTGCCCCTGGAGAAAGAATCTTAAAAGCAGGCTGCACTCTCAGCACAGAGTCCGATGAGGGCTCCATCTCACAATCCTAACTAAGGTCATGACCTGAGCTGAAATCAAGAGTCAGATGCTTAACTGAGTCACTCAGGTGCCCCTACTATAAAATCTTTTGATTTTAGAATTAAAACCTTCCATTCATTTATTAAATTTATTAAAAATACTTCCTGCAATTATTTCCAATTTCTTTGTTTTTTAAGTCTATTCATTGCATGTTTATACACCAAATAAATTATATATATATATATATATCACAAATTAGTATTTTAAAAAAGAGTTTATGCAGAATAAACATGTATTTCCCAGCATAGGGTGTACTATGGATAAAGATAAGAACTTCAAGAAGACTGTAGTGTGAGTGTATTAGCATGTGTGTTTTATAAATTGTGAAGTAATCTTCTTCCTTTATTTCTCCTTCCCTATACAAAAATTAATTAGAAGCAGAGAGGTGGAAAGAAGAAACATGGTTTGTTTCATCACAGATTGATCAGCTGCTTGGGTGTAGTTGTCTTGCTTGGTGTAGGCTCAGAGCTGGCTGTTTTCTTAGCTTTTTGTGTGCGTACTTGGGAAACTGTAAATGTTACCAAGTGCCTCAGACTCAGAATGAGTTGGTAATTTTCCATTTCTTCTTAAAGTAACTGGAAAATTAGTGATTAACACAGATTCTTTTGGTATCAGAGTACAGCCAGGCTGAAGGCATGCTGAACAAGTGAAATCAGGGTAATTTTCCAAATAAGTTTTGTTTGATTTGGTTCCTCCCTTTTTGGCCTTTCATGAGGAGTAATTCTATATGATACTCAACTTGAGGTGATTAGACTTGAGAAGTGAAATTTAATATTATAGGTTGAGCACGGACACACTAAGGAGCTTCCTGATGCCAGTCCCTCCTAGTTCTTGGGTCGGCCTGGACTTGACCTGTTACCTGGGGGCAAGCTTGGAGCTCTTGTCCCCCAAGAACAATGCAGCTCTGTGAGATTACTGACTGCTTGGGGAGTTGCTGACTCCCCCTGGGGAAAGGCCTGGGCAGTGCACATCTTTTCTTTCCTGCTCTCATCCCAAGCCAGCAGCAGACATTGCCTGTAGCAGAACTTGCATGTGTCCCATGGTGACTTGGATGTTATGTAAGCAGCATTGGACCTAACAGTGTTAATCTTTTTCTTTCATAATTTTATTTCAACTTGGTCTTATAGTGCAATATTTAATAAGACACTGTCCTCCTCCTTCTTTTAGTAGTTCAAATAGTAATGTATGCCAGGATCTGGGTAATACTTTATTAGTTTAATAATTTTTTTCTGTGTTCCTACATGAATGAATGAATATGGGCGCAAGTGAAAGACTAGGGTAGAGCTTGTCCTGTTGAGTGTCAGCGAACAGATGGTTAATAATGATTGTAAATATTGGAGATGTAACTGTTTGCAATGATGTTGAAACATCCTCCTATAACAGTTTGTACTTCATTCCACATTTGGAACTCAAGTGATTATTAGTTTGTCCTATGATTTTTGTTCATCTCTGAGTATACATTTAGGTTAAATGCTGCAGACATGATTAATGAACTATGAATTTCTTCCCTTCCGTTCAGATATCAGAGTAGCTCTTCTGTTCACATCAGACTAGTAATAATATTGGGGTTGGTCTGCCTTAAACCAGGCATAACCCTGCTTATCTTACATTGAAACAATATTTCTATTCAGAGGTGAATACATTTTAACCTTTACTTGTTTAATTTTTAATGTTTGTCTTCCCATTTCATGGTATACAGTTCTTACTGACCCTTTCCTTTTCCATCTAAGCAGCTGCTGACATTTCTGCTATTTTAAAATAAATTTCTTTTGCTTTGAGGTTGGAAATTTAATGGTAAAATTCAAAAACTCTGTGGCATTGGTATACTTAAAAAGGAAAATTTGGGGGATCCCTGGGGGGTTATATCATCCTCTCCGTTTTGAATGTGCAGTATGTCCCCAAAATTGAAAAATACAGAAAAGTTAAAAGAAAGAAAAAGTCCTTACAGCTTGCCTTATACAAAGAGACCTGTGAATATTTGTGTGCAGTTTCTTCTAGTATCTTAAAAAGCTGAATTTGGTTAAATTAAAATCGATACTGCTAAAACAACAAAATCAACCCCCCAACCTGTGTAACATGTAAGTGTGGTGATACTGCATATACATTTTGTATCCTTTTCACTTAGCATGATAAATACAAGTATTTCCCCAATTAGAAATGTATTGATTTTTTTATAAAAATTTATTACTATTTTTAATAGCTACAAAGTTTTCCATATAGCAAATTTGCTACCTATTCAGTCCCTTATTACTGAACATTTAGGCCATTTCCTGTTTTCCTTTTCCTATTATAAATAATACAGTAATAAACGTCTTTGAGCCTGGAGATTTCTCTGAACATCAGTTCATCTCAGTAGGGTAGAAACCCAGGAGTGGAATTAATGACCTAACACTGAAAGTTGCAGATGCAATCTACAAAATTACTATTTGAAAAGGTACATGATACTAGTATTTGAGTTAGCAAAAGCTACTTACTGGATGTCTAAACTGAGCAGCATTTGATAGCTTATTTTGGATTCTTTTTACTTACTTTCTTTTCTCAAGTGACTAGACCCTTTAAAAGATTTTAATCAGTACATGAAAGAAAATCTGGTATATTTAAGGCTTATTGCAGTTGGGCTTGCTCTCTGTCTGGTAATAACCATATTGATGTTTTACTGATAACACTTATGGTTTTCCAGGTTTTTGACTGTGACCCATAGTAAGAAAACACATTTTATCATCTGAATCCAAATCTGTATTTTATTCATAAACACACCTGAAACAATATTTACCCTTATATACTCTATTTACCTTATGCACTTTATATTATGTTCTGAACTTTTCTGTTCTATTTTATTTTTAAAAAAATATGATTCATGCTCTTCTAAATTGATACCATATCCTCTTAAAGGTTCCAACTTGGAGTTTGAAAAACATTGTATTATACTGTATAACAGGTACATATTCAGTGAAGCACTTTTTTTTTTTCGTTTGGACTGCCTTTTTCTTTTTTTTGTGTTAAACAGCTTTAATTTGCCTTTTTCTTTTCTTTCTTTCTTTTTTTTTTTAAGAATTATTTACTTATTTATTCAGAGAGAGAGAGACAGAAAGGCAGAGAGAGACACGGGCAGAGGGAGAGGCAGGCTCCATGCAGGGAGCCCAACGTGGGACTCGATCCTGGGTCTTCAGGATCACACCCCGGGCTGCAGGCAGCACTAAACCGCTGTGCCACCGGGGCTGCCCTGGACTGCCTTTTTCTGTCTGTGGGTAGGAATCCTGGCAATATCTGAGACACAAGACACAAGATACATTAAAGTATCTTACACAAGGGCACATAGCTAATGTGGTCAGACTGGGACATGACCAGCTCCAAGTGACTCCCAGATCCAGGGTCTTAGCACAAGCTTTACAGTCCAGCAGTCTGGAGCCCTTAGAGCACAGAAGCCATTCCAGCTTACATCGTGTAACCAAGGGAGGACCATATGACATCTGTAGGAAAGACTGGTTAAGTACAGGTTTACTGAAAAGCTGTTTGTCTTTATTTTTTTATTTTTATTTTTTTTTTAAAGATTTTATTTATTGATTGATGAGAGACACAGAGAGAGAGAGAAAGAGGCAGAGAGAGAAGCAGGCTCCATGCAGGGAGCCCGACGCGGGACTCGATCCCGGGTCTCCAGGTTCACGCCCCTGGCTGAAGGTGGCGCTAAACCTCTGAGCCACCGGGGCTGCCCATGTTTGTCTTTAATGGACTGTGAAACCCACCCAAGAACTGTAGCACAACAAGCAGAAGTAAACTGAGGCATAACACAACACTTCATTCTGAGGTTTGCTCCTTGAAAAACTGGGCAAACCGGGTGTTGAATGGTGGAGAATTAGAATCAGAAACCAAGGTTTTGGTCAGTGGCGGAAGTTCTTTATAATGGCCCTAAGGAAGGATTGGTTGAAAATGCAAGTCTGACTGCTTCTCCTGGTCCTTTACAACCCCACTGGCTTCCCTTTGCTCTTTGGCTTTAACTGTCCAGCAGATGCTGAGTGAGTATATCTTGAGGAGGTGGTGTGTGCACAGTGCTGGTCTCATTTCTGAAGTGTCTTTTATGCCCAGATACGGAGTGCTGTCCCTGGCCATAGCCTTAGTTCTGGCTTTCTTTTTTCTTTTTCTTTTTTTAAGGATTTTATTTATTTATTCATGAGAGACACACAGAGAGGCAGAGACATAGGCAGAGGGAGAAGCAAGCGCCCTATCGGGAGCCCGATGCGGGATTCGATCCCAGGACCCTGGGACCATAACCTGAACCAAAGGCAGACACTCAACCAGGTGCCCCCAGGTGCCTCCGTCCGGCTTTCTTGTTGAATAGTCCTCACCAAAATAGGTCTGCTGGGATGAGTAAGGCCAGTGAGCACTTTGTAGAGGAGGCTGACAGTAACTCACAAAAACCCTGAGTGCTTTAACTTCTTGAAGGATGTTGTGGATGACCAGCTGGGAATGGCATGGGGGAAGGGACATTTTACCTAGAGGGTTTTCAGAAGTGTCTGATGTTACTGAAAACTTTCTCTGAATGAAATGTACCTTTGAGTTGGATACAGTAACCATAGAATGGTTAGATTTTAATGAACTCTCTTGGACACTATAATTATGAAGGGTCAGGCCATCACTGAAATCAGCACTAATCACTGGTAACATTTTTCTCTCCTTAAAGGGCAAGTTCATTTTATCATGGAAACAAGTAACATTTCCTATTTTCAACATAGTCACATTGATGAACTGAAATTGAAAGAAAGTAGAAATATATTAATTGATCTTGGATTTTTTGGAATGCTGAGAAAAATATGCCTTAAAAATCAAACTTCATCAAACCTGGCAGATTGCAGTAGGAAAAAAATTGAATAAATACGGATGTTTCTCCTTCTCTGACAGAGAATCTGAGGCCCCACTTAAACTTCCATCAAAAATTTGGAAGAGAATGATCTGCATAGGATTGCTGTTAACCTAAGTGAGGCTTGGCATGCCTGGGGTACCTCTGAATCTCAGCTCCTTTACAGCTCATTTACTGGCCTTTGGAGCTCGGGCAAGTGCGAAATGCATCGTTGACATCTCCTGACCCCCTCAGTAGCATGCCTAGGGCTCTGCAAGCTCTAACATGTGTCCTTTCACTGAGTTGTAAGAAGGAGCTGGGACTAGTGATGAGCCATAGCTTTTAGCATATTTGATTGAACACTGTTTACATATTTGATTGAACTCACAGGAAATGTGAGTGGCCCTTTAAAGGCCTTGGTAAAATCTGGCTTTGTTTTTCTTTTATAGTCATGCTGACTTAAAATAGCAGACTCTAGGTCCTTCACTGTAACAGCCCAGTGTGTCTTCCTTTCATATTTACCCCATGTCTCAATGTCCCAGATTTTGCAGAAGAGTAACAATTGCACTGGTGTATGTATAATTGCATTCACATATGTTCAAGATGATAAAGTTGATTTCACCATTCACTAGATAATTATGGAGAGAGAATTTGCACATTCTCGTCCTCTCTGTGTCTGTTTCTCTCTCAGTGCAACCTGGAGCCTGATGTGGCAGCCGTGCTTGAGCACTCAGATGGAACAAATAAAGAATTAGGACTGAGCTTCTATTGTGCTAGGCTAATTGCCTTACTATTGATTCAGCTTTAGAAATGAAATAGATTGTTTAAACATTTTTGTTTTTGTGATTGTTTTAATTCAGGTTTTATTAAACTGGGCAGCACATCTTTGAAGCCAGGATTCTGAGGCACATCTATTTGGATCTTCCAATGTAGCTTTTCTGAATGCAAATCTTGTCCATCTGGCTGCCTATTATCCATCCGTCTGAAGCTCAGCAGACTTGATTAAATTCAGAACAGCTCTGCCTTGGTAGTGGCATCTCAAATTTTATCATTAGTTGCGCATCACATTTCCTTGTGTCTGAGATGACCCTCAGAAGGCACAGTATTCCTTTATTTTCCTCAGAATCAGGCTGTTTGAAAGGCAGGTTATAGTTATAGCTTGAGTTAGTAAGCAAATTCTTTTTCTTTTTAAAATGTAAGTTCTATATTAGATCTGAAAGTGGGTAAAACACTGATGATTTTTTTTCATTTGCAGATGTGATGAATTTGACTGCCAGGAATCATAGAAGTGCTGTAGAGTGACATATAGGGACTTAAAACATAATCTTCAGATTCTGTGGGATATAAATGGCTGTAAAAAGATATTGAATTGTTCTGCTTTCTCTGTCATCTGAATCCATTAGTGAGCCAGTTCTTTATTCTCCCTCTCTGAAAATTCTCCTAGGGGAAACACCAGAGAATTTAGTGTAGCTGTCTGACCAGGGTTTCTCCACCATGCTTGTCCTAAATTATGTATTCTGTTTTTTCATTTTTTAAGTGATACTCTTTTATAGTCTTATTTACTTGGTTTATCTAGTTTATTACTTTCAGATAATCTGATTATATAGGCATACTTTTAGTTTTAAGAGTTTTCTCCATTTGCTTTGGATGTTACTCCTAATTAAGGATCTTTGATTGTGACTGCCTTGCTTCAGTCTGGTGTATGTCAGTATTTTCTTTTCTCATCTCGTGACGTCCAGGAGCTCTTGGTTGTTTTTCCCACAGGTTTCCAATGCATGTACTCCCTACCTGTTCTTTCTTGCTAGATAGACAGAATTCAGCCCTGGGAGGCTGTGCCCCTTAGTGCCTTTAGTTTCTGCTGGCAGATGATGTACCTTGCTAGAAATAAGTAGTAATGAGATCGCAAAACAGATCTATATTCATCTTTATATTGAATCCTGCACATTTATTTTACTGTAGTCCAAATTCAGGCTTTATTTTTTAATTTAGATCTTCTAGGGAAATCATAATGCAAAAATAGAGTTGAATCTTCTCTAAAATTTTTTCACCTGTTATTTTTACTGTTTTATTTTTTCATTCCCCCCCCCCCTTTTTTTGATGGGGGTAGATCGAAAACAGGACATGGTGTGTGTGTGTGTGTGTGTGTGTATGTTCTTCATTTAAAAAACAATTGGAAGTTGTACCTTCTCTACAAGATAAAAGTAATGTGTAGTGTTTTCTAATAGGGTAGTTTCTGTACGCTTACCCTGGACTTCCATACAGGAAGTGGGCTTTTTGGGGGGCTGTCAGTATGCTGAAGGACCCTAGCCAGCACTTCTCAGAGTTGTTGATCCTGGCGGGCTACATACCTATAACTTGCTTAGATAAAATAGCACTCTCTTCTCTCTTTTAAGGTTGAAAAGGATCGACTTTCTCCTGCTGACACAGATCATTGGAATTTTCTTTCCTGATTTTATTAATTCCAGCTTATAAGGAGTCTATAATATAATAAAGATTTTGAACTGTAGATATTAATTATGGAAGAGGAATTCTCATTAATTACTCATGCATTTTTTCCTCATTCAGCAAATTTGTGGAATGCTTATTCTGTGTTAGGTGCTCGAGGCATCAGTGATTGTGATTCCACAGTGAACAAGACAGAATGTCCCTTCCCTCAGAGATGCCATTGTAGTAAGCAGGGAGGGGTGAAGGCAGATGATGTACAAAGTCCCATAATCTTATCTTCCCTGTCTCTTGTCTCAGCTGTCTAGAATGCCGGGGCCATGCGGGGGAGTGGGGCCAAAAAAGCCAATCCTAAAGTCTGTGTGCTGAAATTTTAAATCTAGGTTCCCCAAGCCTGGCTGTGTGTCTTACTCACAAGGGGTTTCCACTTTCATGGAATCAGTGCCCTGGGTGTGAGGGGGTACCACTTCCCTGGGCTCTTTCCCTAGATGGGCCCCTCATGCTGCTTCTGTGCATTCAGTCCTAAACAAGCAAAATAGCTTTCTTTCTCAGTCCTTAGTCGATTAAAGGCAGAAAATGGAAAGGCAAGAGTGCTGACCCACACACAGGGAGGGAGAAGACAGAAAAGTCAAACCTGAGAAGCAGAAACTCCTTCAAATGCCTGAGGACCTCAAGGCGGAGCCACAGAAGAGAACAAACTCTATTTAGCACACACAGGCAAGTCCATCATATTTTGTAAACAAGTTTTATTTTGTAAAAGTTTTGATTTAGGAGAGAGTAAAATTAGATGGGATTTGCTCAGATGGAGTTCCTTAGTTGACTCCAAACACATTGTGAGGGAGAGCTGAGAGAGGTTTCCTTGGGCTTAGAGGTCTTAGCAGAGAGGGCCATGGAATCTCCTCCAGAGGTGGGAAGGAATGCAGTGGACGGTGTCTTCTGAGGCATCAGGACACTGAGCAAGGCAGGTCCCCATTGTCTAGAATTTGTGGGAAGGCCTATGGTAGAAGAGTCAGTGTTTTGTTGGAGTGACTCCCAGTCTAATAGAGGGGCTAGGAGATTGGTGCTGTGCCCTTTCTGGCTCCTACCCCAGCTCAACCCATCCTGCTGTTATGACTGGCCTGGAAGCCGAGGATGAGGGAATTACTCATCAGTAATTGCTCATCAATATAGCAGGGAATTACTATACTCATTACTTAATCAGACATGTACTGGGTGAGCATCTACTTACAGTTCACATTGTATTGCAGATTGTAGCAGGGAGATTTCACACCAGGTCTAATAAGTGTAGTTAATTGCTCTCCCAGTTCCTGGCTGATCAGAAAAAATTAAAAAAAAGATTACTAGCTGAGCTGAATACATTGATACAGCATGAAACAACATCTGACAGACAGCTTGCAAATGAATACACAAAAGCTCTAAAGACTTTTGCCCCAGTGGCCTTTGGTCCACTGTTGTATGGTTGTGGAACAATAGGGGACATTAATATAGAATATTTGGATGTCAGAGGTGGCTTCATGGGTCCGAGGTAGCATGGTGTTATGGAAAAGAATGACCTTTGTCTTCAGTCAGATCTCCCTATTCCCCCAGGCCTAGAATCTGCCCGCTACTTGTAGCTGTGTGAACTTGGGGGATTTTCTTTAACTTCTCTAAACCTCATTAAAAAAAAAAAAATATGGTGAGGATAATTTTTAACAACTTTCAGGGTTATGGTAGAGAATTGGTTTCCTGGAGGTGAAATGCCTTGGTATGGTGCCTGGAATACTTAGCAGGCACTGCCTACTAAGCTATTACTATAAATATGAAGAGGAAAAGGAGAATACTTGTAGCAGAAGCTCAGAGGAAATAATCGATGTGAAATATGTTTGTGGAACATATTTATTTTATCTGCTCCATTACTTGAAGTTTTCTTTTTCTTTTCTTTTCTTTTTTTTTTTTTTACTTGAAGTTTTCTAAAGTCTCATGAATATGACATCGCAGTAATATGACATGGTATAGTATTGTAAGACTCCTTACTCAGTTACTGCCTCATTTTAGCAGGTGAGGTTCAGTTGGCTTATTTGTTATGTAATCATTTATTGAGTATACATGATAGAGAAGGCTCTGTGCTAAGCACCATATGGTGTATTATGAGAGGGAGCTCATGTGTGGAGGGTGGGCTCAGACATCCAGGTACCATAAACTACAGAAGGAATATAGGGGGTGGGGAGCAGGATAGCGCTGACTGTGGATTGAGTAGACTGAAGCACTGACTCAGGAGGACATGGATGCTCCTGAAGCCTTCTGGTTATGGAGACAAAGGGAGAAGATATGAAGGATGATACTTTTTTAGATTCTGTTCTTGAGGTTTGGTTGATGGTTGACAGTCAAGAAGAACTTTCTTTAGGACCATCCTTTGTTGATAAGAATTTGATCCAAAGATCTCTTGCTGCCCTGTTTCTTGTGCTGTATATTCTGTGGAGAGTATGGGCTTTCAGTGGTTTGTGTTTGAAAGTAGAAAATATGTCTAATTTATTACTTGGATATCTCAACATCACTAACTTTATTTGCCTCAGTGTTATTCAATGTAGCCTCCTTCTAAAATGTGGGAATAAATTTTGTTGTGGACTGAATTTTCTTATGCTTTTTTGTTTTTAGCCCCCGCACACTCTACTCCCCTACACACTCTCACTTTACACACAACTAAGTTGCTGTACACGCACTGTAAGTTGCTCTACAGTGTATCCCCCTGCCCCAACCCCTATTTAAGGCACTTGCTTGAACGATGGTCAGACTCTAAGGAATGTGGAGTACTGGAGTTTAACTAACTCTAAAAAACAAGTCATTACAACTTAGCCATAAGCCTCCAAAAGTAGATTGGATAGGAATTTTTATGATGGCTTACTAGTATTACCATAAAGTAAAACTGCTATTTTTACTAAAATAACAATATCACCCTTTTATATCCAAAGAAACAGTATTTTCCAAGTGGTCATGTTAAGTGGAGCTTTTGGTATGCCTCCTTTGGAATAGCGTTTGTCCTACTCTACCAGCAACAGAAGGATCTTGGTCTCGTGACTGGGTGGTTTCTCCTTTGCTTTTCCCCCCATATTTCCACACCTTAAGATCTGCATTTAGCTTCTCTTCATCCCTACCTTGCTCCTTTGCTTTTGTAATTGGGGCTTTCTAAGAATCCCTGAAAACCATGAGGTGCTGAAACTGGGAACCAAGGTGAGCCTCATTCCTAACCTAACAGGACACAGATTAGCTTTCAGAAATGCAGAGGGTAAGGTCCCTTTCTGCCATAACTTCTGTTGCATGCTGCATTTGGCACACTTATATCAGCTGCTCTTTATGGCAGCTCCTCAGGGTGTACGTGTGTGGGGGGGTCTTTTTGGAATAGAGAGATGGTGATGGATGGAAAAGTCACCTCCCAGCCCAGGTCAGAAGTACCAGCCATTCCCCTTACATCAGCAACTTAGCAGTGTTTTGTGTGCTTTTGTCAGGAGGACCTTTTTACCAGGTATTGTTCACTGCTTTGCTGAGGAGAAGGCAGAAGAAGAGAAGAAGTAGTATTTTTGGCATTCCTTGGGATTGTTTTGTGTAATCAGCAATACTATGCCTCAATTAGGGATATTTGGGGAATTGGGTACAAAAAAAGCCAATTCTGCTGGTAAGGTGGGGGGATTTCTGTACTTTGAATGCAGTTTGTTTTTTAGCAGATGGAGGCTCTTGATCTTCATGACTTCTAAGTGACTTCTTTTACTAGAGGAATTCAAGCTAGGATTTTGCATTATGGAATCTTATAGAAGGAAGAACCAATGATTTTTTGATAAGAGGATTCTAAAGAGACATGAGCTAGTGGAGGGTAATAAATAATGAAACCATGGCATCATCAAGTTTAGAAAAGAAGAATCATTAAAACTAAGAGATTACAATTTGAAACAAATGACATCATTTATAAGACCTAGGGAAGTATGTCAAACAGAACTTTTAACAAGATTTATTAAAATAGTTAAAAAAAAACTGATTAAATTTGGTAGTACATCCTTGGAGTGAAAAAGGCAAGAACAAAACAAAACAAAACCCCCAAACTCTCCTTTAGGAATTTATGCATATAAGCAAATGATAAACATTTTCACAGCTTAAAATTTCTACCATCATTTGCTGTAAAATAAGCAATTGTAAGCCTAATTTGGGCAGTAAATTCATGCTGTTGACTTCTTGTGCAGTCATTGACAAACTGCATCATGGAAGGTTGGGAGTTATCCACTAGCCATCATTGAAGGCTTCAAAGTCAATGGTAGGCAGAGGAGGTTCAGAAAACTGCTGCCTAGGCTGAGTGTGCCTCTATTATGCTGGATGGTAACAGGTTATCTTGTTTAAACTAGAGGAAATGGAGTTGGGAAATGGGGGAACTGAGCAGTTGAAGGCATTTAGCATGGCTGTTAGTGTTTGGGCTTTAACTGGGACTATTATTTTCCCACAGGTAGGTTAAACCCAGTAGATGTGCTGCTGGGTCTTCCCTCCTCCTTCCCTTCTCCATGCCTAATCTCTGTGCATGGATCCATTACCAAATTATTGGGTCCCTCTGTAATATCTCCCAAATCCATCCACTTCTCTTAACCACCTTCCTTCCCACATGAATTATGGCCACAGCCTCTTTTCTTGTATCCTGTCCTCCAGTCTGGTCTTCCTTAGTTCATTTTTTTCCGTTGTGCAGCCATGGTCATTTTTTGTAAGTGTGTGATTTGATCATGTCACATCACTCCTTCAGTAGCTTCCTGGTGTCCTGCAGTAAAATCCTAACTATTCCAAGAACTCTTTCTCACCCACTTCGTCCTTTACTCTTTAAATATTTTAAGTGTGTCTTAAAGGTGTGCTTTTTAAAAACAAATCGAAACAAAACAAAAAACTTTGTGTCTTTGATACACAAGTTTTTCTACATTTAATACCCTTATTCTTGTTCCATGTAGGGTAACTAACTGCCTTCTTGGAAGCCTCAGCAGTCTTATTGGTTCTCCCCTAGCACTTGCCCCTAGCAAAACACTGAGCTCACTCTATCTGCCTTCCACTCTAGTGGGCCACAGGGTTATTCACCAGTGTATTTCTTACACACAGTGCCTACATCAAATTGATTCTCAATAAACAATTGCTGATTATTGAATTAAGTAATGATAAGGGAGTTAAATGTCTCTTTCCTGGCTTTCAGAGTGTCATTTTGGACATTTTTTAATTGTCTACAGTAGCAGATTTGATCAATGTTGCCCATATGTAAAAGACTAATTATTTGCCTGGTGTTAAAATATAAGTGATCCCAGTGGTATTTTTCCTCTTTCAGTGATAGTGCTAAATCATGCCTCTCATGAGAGGGCGGTTGCTAGGAGATTCTTTCTCTTTGAATTAATCTACATTTGAGTTAATGGTTGGTCCTTCCAAATTTTTCTTTTCTTTCTTTCAGTTCTTCAGAAGATCTGTTTCACCTGATCATTATTTTATGTTACTTCCAATATTCAGTTAATTATTGTTGAACATTTGGACTTGGAACACGTGGTCCTTATCCTAAGATGGTACTGATTCCGTGCGACCCCTACATGAGTCCATGAATACCGTTGGCTTTCACCTCCATTGCCTCTGATCATCACAGGACCCAGTGAAGCTGTCAGTTATCATCTGTATTTCATGGAGACTTGGAGAAGTCACATGGCTAAGTGGCTAAGCAGAAACCAGAATTTAGTCTTTTAGCTTTCAATTGCATCTTTCTTTAATCTTGTTGTCTGCTGGACTTTAAACACTGCAGTATATATTTAACAATCTGATGCCAGGAAAGACTAAGTATTGTTTAATAAATTTATCTGATGCATGATTTTTCTGGTTCTCCTTTTTTTTGAATTTAAACTTGTCCCTTCACCTTCAAATTTTTTCCAATGAATATCTTTCTAAACACAGATACCAGCAGCCAAATTTGTGTTTTTGAACACCATCAGTGGCTTGTCCTTCTTTCTTCACAGGAAAAATGCAGCTTCTTCCTCTGGCATTCATTTTTTTTTTTTTTTTCCTCTGGCATTCATAGTCTTCTGCAGTTCGGCCTGAATCCATCTTTCTTGCTTTTCTTTCCTTTGGTTTTTCTTTCTCAACTCTCCAGGCTTTCCATGTATGTCTCCTGGCTATCCCCTAATAAGTTTTTTTCTGTCCAGTGTGTGCCTTGGCCCATCTTCTTCGTTCTGGCTGAAATGCATCCCTCTTTGAGCAGCCTTCTCCGAATAAAATTCTGTCAGGTCCACTGAAATCTCATTTGTTCTAGGGAGTCCTCTCTGTTCTATCAGATGGGAAGATGGGAACATGCTTGGAGCACTTCCCATCAGCATTACTCATATGATCCTTTTTGCATTCTGAATTGCTTAAGGATTTGTGGAACTAAGTATATGTGTGTATATGTGTTGGAGGATAGAAGCTCCTTCATGGGGGGGGGGACTATTCTGGAATATCTTTATATTAATACATACATCTGATTCATTACCTTGGTGGCATCTAAAAGATATCTGAACTCATCATTGACCTTTTATACAGTCAGCACACTTTTGGGGTATTATGCATTCAGACCAACAGCTATGGAGATAGAAGAAAAACATCGCTAGAACACAGGCATATAACAAGTTTGGTTGGTGTGGAGAAGGACAAGTGAGCAAGCCTAGATGAGTCAAGAAATCTCCCAGGGACCATGAGCCTTGGCCAGATGTGAGGTGGGGGCAGGAATGGACAGGTGGGCTGACCTAGAGAGGGTTTTTTCCTGGTAGAGGGGTTGGTCTGGTCAAGCCCCTGAAAACAAAGGATATTAGGTTATGTGTGTGGGGAAAACAAAGTATAGCGGTATAAAGCAAAGAAAAGTGGGAAACCAGGCCAGCCAGTTGTATGGCACTGGCCAGGTATACAGAGGAGTGATGACCCAACATGTAAGTCAGTGAGAGCTTATTCCTGTTTTCTAAGTGGAGGGTTATATGCAAATAACAGTACTGTGTTGAACAAAATATTCTTGGATGTGTTAGTTTGTACCTGCACTTCCACGAAATCTAATATGGAAGTGAGCATGTAGTAGCACTGTTTTTAGTGCTCTTAGTGCCCCCACTCCCTCCCCCTCCCATTAATGATTAGCTTAACCTGTTTTATGTTCTTCCTTGCCTGACCTCTAGTGGATGTAGTAGTAATCAGCGAAATGCCCAAAGGAGAGTAATGTTAGGATGAAGCTAGTAAAGTACCCTGGAAAAGCCACTGCCCAAATTTAAGTTTTTAAGTGGAAGAGATTAGTTTGTAATATGAACATGACCAGAGTGATAATATTTAAACTTTCAAACACTTGGGTTGATAATTCTGTGAGCAGGAACCTTGTCTGATGTTTAGTGCTATATCCCCAGCTCAGATGTACCAAGGGGTCTGATACAGGATAGGTGTGATGCCAAATAAGGATGTGTATGCATGTGAATAATTGTATGCGACTCTGAGTGTGTGTGTGTGTGTGTGCACACACAGAACATCTATACATATATATTTATTTTAGTTCTTTTTATAAAATATTACAATTTTATGTATAAGATCTTATAATTTTCTGTTAAATTTAATGATAATTTTTTTGTAACTTAGTAAATTGAACCTTTTTAATATTATCGTTACACTGTTTATTGCTCTAGGCCACAGTGTTTCTCAGTGAATGCCCTGTTGGCATTGTGTGGCATAGTTCCTCATTGTGTGGGACTGTGGTAATAGACAAGTAGCTGCTGTTTATCATTGTGACAGCCAAAATTGTCCCCATACATTTCTCAACACCCTAGGGTAAAGGAGATGGTGCTGTTCCTCTAGTTGAAAGGTATTCTAAGGTAAACTATTACTATTACTATTACTAAGGTAATCGAATGAAAATAATTCCTATATCTTAATTTTTATGTAATGCCAATAGACTTGTAAAGCTCTTTGTATTTTCTAAGTTGAGGATTATATGCAAATAACAACAGTTCTGTTTCTTTCCAATCCAGTAAATTCTCTTTATGTTGTTTTTTTTCTTATCCCATTCCATACAATGTTGAAGGTAGGTAGATTCCAGCTTTATTCCTGACCTAAGGAGAATGTACCTGATGTTTCACCATTTAAGTATGAGGATTGCTGTAGGTTTTGGGCACATAGCCTTTATTAAGATGCCTTTTATCAGATTAAAGGGATTTGCTATGAGTCTTTTTTATCTTCAAGGGTTATGGAGTGCAGAGCCACTATTAGTTGGATTTTTTCATTCTATACATTCTTAATTCTTTATCTCTCAGTGCTTCATTCTAAGTGATTTCCTAAGATATGTTTTTCAGGGTATGAGTTCTGTGCTCAGATGAGTCTAATCTGCTATTTAACCCATCTATTCAATTTCAGATTTCAAGGACTGTGTTTTTAATTTCTAGAATATATGTGTTCACATGTATAATACATTCATTATGTATATATGAACATACATACGGACTTGAGTTTTTTCCAAAATGTTCTTTCTTCTCTTATGTTTTTATTTCTTTATGTGTTTACTTAATATATATAATTGTGCACATATTTATTTTATGATGTCTATCCAATTGTTCTCTTATCCCAAGTTCTTGAAAGCCTAATCTTGCTGTTTGTCATGTCTTCTGACTCTTGCTTGTAATGGGTTGTTTCCTTCTATGTCTTGCCACTTTGGATGGTGAGCCTATCTTTAGAGGACAGTCTGGTGCAGCTCTGGGAGGCAGGCTTCTTCAGAGCAGTTTACAGTGAATTCTGTCAGGGATTCAGGTATATCACTGACATGCGACCAGTTTGGTATAAATGTGTCTAGGGATTTCCTGAACTATATTTGTAGAGTAGAACTCAAAAACCACATTGGAGACACACCAATGATTACCAGTTAGTGGGGGATTGGGATCCTTTTCCTTTCTTATCCTGGACTCCTTTTTCATCTGCGTTCATTTTTTTTTTCCACTTTAGTTTTTGTTGAGACCATAGCCCATATATGTAAAAGCAGCAATTCCAACTTCTGTCCACTCTAAGGGCTTATATCTAACCTGTAGGATATTAAAGTAAGGTGACTTCCAACCAAAGCACTTTTTTTTTTTTAGTTTTTTTTTTTTTTTTCAATTTTCACTTATTTATGATAGAGAGAGAGAGAGAGGCAGAGACACAGGCAGAGGGATAAGCAGGCTCCATGCACCGGGATGCCCGATGTGGGATTCGATCCCGGGTCTCCAGGATCGCGCCCTGGGCCAAAGGCAGGCGCCAAACCGCTGCGCCACCCAGGGATCCCCAACCAAAGCACTTTTAAGTAAAGGAGGTTAGATTAGTAATTCTGCCAGGATGATAGATGAGACCTCAGACCCAGCTCTTACTGCTGGATAGCCCATCCTTGCTGGAAGACCTCAGTTTTCTCTCTAGTTAGGGCTTCAGGTCATTTCCTTGACTTCTTGACACACTCTCATAGGCATTTACAAGGATGTCTTATATTTTATCTCACATTCCTGAGTGCTTGCAGTGCGGGAGCTTTTAGTTTATCCAAGCTGCCATATTGGCACAAGATCTGTCTGTAGTCTCAACATTAGGATCTCTCTGTCTCCTTTGGTTCATCCTAAAATAGAACATTAGTGGGCAGCCCCGGGTTTAGTGCCACCTTCAGTCCAGGGTATGATCCTGGAGTCCCAGGATCAAGTCCCACGTTGGGCTTCCTGCGTGGAGCCTGTTTCTCCCTCTGCCTGTGTCTCTGCCTCTCTCTCTCTCTCTCTCTCTCTCTCTGTCTCTCATGAATAAATAAATTTTAAAAATCTTTAAAAAATAGAATATTAGACAGAGACAGTGGAGAGGCTAGAGAAGGGTTTAGGGAAGGAGGGAAGGAGTGGGGGAAAGAGGAAAAGAGTGAGTGGAAGAGAGTGAGAGACAGGTTGGAAAGAGGTAGATGGATAGATAGGTTGATGGAGGGAAGGAGAGGTTGGAAAGAGGTAGATGGATAGATAGGTTGATGGAGGGAAGGAGAGGATGCAAATGAGAGAGACGTGTGTGTGCAGAGAGATGCAGACACAGACTCAGACCTAGAGACCCAGCATACATAGATGTGTGGACCCAGATATCAGTGCTCACAAAGCCACATGCATGGACTACCCTTGGGGATGCAGGCAGCTAAAAGTAGAGTGAAAATAGAATCACCAAATCTAAGTGTGTGAGAATAATTGCAAGAATAAACTCCAAATTAGAAGAATAAATTCAAAATCAGTGGGATTAGAAAACGGCTTTAAAATTAACTGGAAGTTTGGTACCAGCAGCCTGCTGCCGCAGCAGCAGTGATTATTATAAATTGGTCTTCAACTGCTGGGATAAGGCCTGCCTGGTGGCAACACATAGAGCAAACCAGTGGAGGGGAGTGGTGGAGGAGTGGGAAGGATGGTCTCGATTTTGGTCTCATTGGGCTAATGAAAATGGGGGAATAATTACTGATTTTTAGGCAGTAGGACCATGGTAATTTAAAAAAAAAAAAAAAAAAAGGAAACCAAACTGATTTAAAATTAACAGACTTTGTTTTCGTCATTGCCTTGAAGATCATAGCCAGATATAGAAATGTGTCTACCTAAAGGTGAAATTAAAAGTTTGAGATTTTGATCGTGTCAGATATTTGTCTAAAAACAAGAAACAGTGATCAACCTGCAGCTGGCAGTGCAGAGAAAAGAGGTAGAAGGTGGAAGTTTCTGTCTGTTTTGTGCAAATGTCTTTTGTGTCTCCTCTTCTATCTATATTAGACCCATTACGTTATAGGCCTTGATGCACTTTTCTGTTTTTCTAGCTTTCCAGACCATATTCCTGCTTATCCGTGGCATTATTTTATAACACTGTTGCTGGTTTAAAAAGCCAAGATGAGCAATTGTGGATCCCTGATACTGTGACATCTGTGGAAAGAACAGAAGAAAATTAGGTTACATGACATTGGAGAATATTGCTGAATCAAACTGGTTGGCAGGCATGCTGTTTGATTCTTTTCAGTTTTGAATAAAAGGATCCCGTCATAACCTGTACTCAGCTCAAATGGGACTCAAAGCCGTGTGACTGAATATCTTTGTAATTAACCTGAAGGTGGGGCAGGAGAATCTTAGAATGTCTGTTCTGTTAATATTTTAATTTGACTTATGTCTTAATATCATCATGATCATTATGATAAAGAAGCAGTTAATAGTTGAAAACTCTGTTTCCCAAGATTTAGGCTGAAGTCAATGCTAGGGATTCCATAACATTTCTTAAAACTGCCTTTTCTCTCTAAAGAATCACTCCATTAGAGGCTACTTCATCTTGTCATTATGGATTATCTTATCCTTTTTTATAAGAGGTAGGAGAATCTGTATTAGGAATTTGAAACACTGAAGTTATAAACATCCGTTTCCAACCAGGACTCCTTAGAGAACAGATATTGTATAATGATGGTTTAGCATCATTTTTAGTGTCTTTAAATTTAATATACATCTTTGGAGAGTTTTGTGTCTTTAGCACTGAGTTAGATGCTATGGAATAAAGTTTTTTAATACCCTAAAATTTTAGTAGCCATTCTATATGGGGTATCTATTTGACAGAAATTATACTTATTGCTTTATTTATTTATTTATTTTTAAAAGATTATTTACTTATTCATGAGGGAGAGAGAGAGAGAGGCAGGCAGAGACACAGGCAGAGGGAGAAGCAGGCTCCATGCAGGGAGCCTGACATGGGACTCGATCCCGGGACTCCAGGATCACGCCCTGGGCCCAAGGCAGGCGCTAAACTGCTGAGCCACCCAGGGATCCCCTACTCATTGCTTTATATGAATAACTTTTTTTAAAAAAAGATTTTATTTATTTATTCATGAGAGACAAAGAGAGGCAGAGACACAGGCAGAGGGAGAAGCAGGCTTCCCACTGAGAGCCCGATGTGGGACTTGATCCAGGGACCCCGGGGTCACACCCTGGGCCGAAGACAGATGCTCGCTCAGCCACTGAGCCACCTGGGCGTCCCTATATGAATATCTTTTAATCTTCGTGGCAGTCCTCTAAGTTAGGAGTTTTTTGCCCACTTTGTAGAAGAAAATGAAACCTAGAATAGTATAGCAATTTGCCCAAGGCCATAGAGTTAGCAGAGGTATATGCAAATCTAGATCTTTTACATTATAAAAGATGTTTTTCTGCTTCACAATTTGAGCCTCTCTTTGGGGGAATGAATGACTCCTAGAATCCAGGATAGTTGACTTCTAGCTTTCTTAATGTGGGTTATAGAATTTGTAGTATTCTTAATGGCTTTTTATTCTTTTTGTTTTCTCCACTGGTACTTCACACCTTAAAATTAGAAGGATGATCTAGTGCAGAAACTTGATCTATTTTGTTCCCTTCTGTATCTTGTATCCTCAATATGTAGAACTCAGCAGTACCTGAATTCCACTTAGAAGATGCTCACTTTAGTTGAATGAATGAATGAAAACCATGGCAGGTTGGACTGGCCTTGATAAACACCCACAATATTCATTCATTCTTTCTTTCCCTCGACCTCTACTCCTTACCTTGCTCAAGAGCACAGGTCTTCCCTCTCTGCCTCCCTCCTTCTCTCTAAATCAATCAATCAATCAATCTTTATTTTTGTTCAAATATTTTACTTATTTATTCATGAGAGACACAGAGAGAGAGGCAGAGACATAGGCAGAGGGAGAAGCAGGCTTCATGCAAGAAACCTGATGTGGGACTCGATCTGGGGACTTCAGGATCACACACACTGAGCCAAAGGCAGACACTTAACCACTGAACCACCCAGGGGTCCCTCAATCAAAATTTAAAAAGACAAAAAAAAGAAAAAAAAAAGAAAGAAAAATATCACCGAGCCGAACTGAAATCACTACACTCTTCCAAATGTGTTCCAACTCACTGTTCACATTTGGGGTATCATTTTTCCTGACTTTCTGCAATATGGGGATTTTTTTTCTTTATGGCTAAAGGAGCAATTTTGTCATGTTTGACTTCATAGTGTAATTTTGAGTGATATGGCAGGTTTACTTTCCTTGGCTTATGAGAATGCTGCCTTTTCCCATTTTTTGTTCCTGAACAGTTGGTGTTCCCTTGCCAAAGTGCATATTGTAATTGCCGTATTTCTCGTCAAGACCTGGAGTTGCTCTTTTAAACCTGTATGTAAGAAACACTGGGCAGTTCCTTGTACCTTTGTATTCTGCTGTTGTACATATTTAAATCAGTGCTGGTAAACTGGGTCCTGTGGTTGGCCCACCTTCACATTAACAGGTAAGAGAAATCTGGCCTTCAGACTTGTCCCATGCAAAGTTAGCCCACTGGCCTACACCTGGCAAAAGTTTTATTATTCTCCATGCTATGGTTATGGAATGTGGATCTGGGTTAGGATTGGAAGAAATGCAAATCAGCATGTCGTTAAATACTTTTTTCTGAGTAATGCACTGGCAGCTTGTGCAAGTGTTGAGAAGGTAGTAACATCTGGCCGTGCTTGCAGATAAAAATGAGCTGATTCTCTCTGTTTTTCTTAGCAGTGCTATATGTACTCTTGCATCTAGAAGCAGAGATTTCCTTGATTTTTCTTTGTGTAGAAACTTCCTAGTTATCTCATCCAAGATCTAGGTCCTAAAATTTTAATTCCAGGGAGAACTTAAAGATTGTGTGAACCCAGCTTTCAAGGCTTCTGGATTTTCCTCTGTGCCAGCTTTTGCCTCCTTAAAGACTTAAGTCCTTGTAGGGCAATCAGGATCTGAGGCAAGGTCTGGCCTAGGTAAGAGTAGTAAGGAAAACTCTGGTCTCCAGATTTCAGGTGGAGACCAGAGTTTTGGTTAAAGTTCTATGATTACACAGCCAGACCCTCAACCTCTGTCAGCTTCACTTGCCTTATCTGCAAGTATCATGTCAATTCCTGATCGTGAAGATTCTTCTGAACTCTACATGACTTCCTCTGTGTCTCTGAACTGGGTAGGGATGATAATTGACCTGCCACTCATGCAAGAAACCACCTCTGACATAAGTGAGTGTTAATATTCAGACCTGGAATTATGACTTGGCCATAAAGGAAACATGATAATCTCTTCCTGTATCAGACTTGGTAGGGATGGTATGAAACATGATTCCTGCTCCTTGGGCTCTGCGTGGAAGGAGAAGCAGTCATCCTCCCCTGTGGCCCTGTTCTGTTTAAACCAGGAAATGTCGTGTACATGCATAGTGGCTGCTGGCAGGACGAAGGCACCTCCACTCAGGAGTCCCTCACAGCATGGTGTCTTTTATCATGAGTTCCTACAGCACGTGGCCAGAGCTTGTGGGGAGACACATCTTGGTGGCTGTGTGCCCCTGACTTGTGGGGAGGGGATGCGATAGCCACATCCAAGAGACCGCAGTGCATCTCCTGGAAACACCAGCGCCTGCTGGGGAAATAACAGCCCACCTACTTAGAGGATCATGAAGGCCTAAATCATTTTTCACAAGTAGTTTTAAAACACAGATGTTTGAAATTTCATAAGTTAACAGAAAATATGCTCAATGCAGGAAATGTAGAAAACATGGAAAAGAAAAAAGTCTCCCTTGCATTATTCAAAGGTAACCAAATATTAGTGTATATATGCTATATCTATGCATAGTCCCTCCAAAAATATCACCTGCTTTCTGCACCTAATGACATATGGTACTGCTATTTCCTTGTGAATCAAATATTCTTCACGTTTTTTGTTTTTAAATTATGTATAGTTGACATGTTACATTAGTTTCAGGTGTACAATGTAGTGATTCAACGATTCTATACATTATGCTGTGCTCACCATGATTAGTGCAGTTCACATGATTATTTTATGGTGGCATAGCATTCCAGTATCTAGGCACACTATTATTTACTATAACAAATGCCCTATTATTGGCAGCCCTTTCAGAATCTGAATGTCTCCATTCTTAGCCGTTTCTAGGGTTTGTGACCATTTTAGCATAGAATCTTATCTCCAGGGATTGTCCTCCAGATCTTTTTTTTTTAATTTAAATTCAAGTGATTAATAGATACTGCATATTCGTTTCAGAGATGAGTTCAGTGATTCATCAGTCTTATATAATATTCAGTGCTCTTAACATCGTGTGTCCTCCTTTTTTTTTTTTTTTTAAAGATTTTATTTATTTATTCATGAGAGACACAGAAAGAGAGAGAGGCAGAGACACAGGCAGAGGGAGAAGCAGGCTCCCTGTGGTGAGCCCAATGTGGGACTCAATCCCAGGACCCCGGGATCACAACCTGAGCCAAAGGCAGATAGATGCTCAACTACTGAGCCACCCAGGTGCCCATAATGTGTCCTCCTTAAGGTCCATCACTCAGTTACCCCATCCCTCCACCCCTCTCTCCCCTCCAGCAGCCCATTTGTTTCCTATGATTAAGAGTCTCTGATAGTTTGTCTACCTCTCTGATTCCATCTTGTTTTATTTTTTTCTATCTTCCCCTATGGTCCTCTGTTTTGTTTCTTAAATTCCACATTTGCTTAAGATTCTATGATATTGTCTTTCTCTAATTGATTTATTTCACTCAGCATAATACCCTCTAGGTCCATCCATGTCATTGCAAATGATAAGATTTCAATTTTTTGATGGCTGAGTAGTATTCCATTTATTCCATTTTGTATCTATATACAGATATGTATACCACCTCTTCTTTGTCCATTCATCTGTTGATGGACATCTGGATTCTTTCCACAGTTTGGCTATTGTGGACATTGCTGCTATGAACATTACAGTGCAGGTGCTCCTTCAGATCACTACATTTGTATCTTTGGGGTAAATAACTAGTAGTGCCATTGCTGTGTCATAGGGTAGCTCTATTTTCAACTTTTTTTGAGGAACCTCCACTGTTTTCCCCAGTGGCTACACCAGTTTGCATTCCCACCAACAGTGTAAGAGGGTTCCTCTTTCTCTGCATCCTCACCAGCATCTGTGGTTTCCTGTCTTGTTAATTTTAGCCATTCTGACTGGTGGCAGGTAATATGTTACTGTAGTTTTGATTTGTATTTCCCTGATGTTGAGTGATGTTGAGCATTTTTTTCATGTATCTGTTGGCCGTGTGTAGGTCTTCTTCTTTCAGGACATTCTTAAACTTAAAAGCAGTAGGATCTCAATTCCCTAAGAAGTGGCAGTCTTGTGTTATCTTGGCTCCACTATTGGCTTGAAGCAGAAAATCTTTACACTTTTTGCTTGTGGTATTTTACAAACCCCTAATGATAATTTTGATAATAAACTGAGTCCAAGAAAACTGCTCTGCATAAGGGGGCCTGCCTATGTATTTTTCAAATGTCTAGATTAAAATCTCACTAGACAGTCTTCCACCCATCCCACTCCCTCAAAGAAACCCCCCAAAACTGGTCCAAAATGGAGATTAAGGGAACAAACCAAGAAATCGCAGTGCTGACACTGTCCAAGGCTAGGGGATTGAGTTTGTTGCTCTCCCACCAACATGGAATACCGCAGGCACCTTGTTTTTACAGTCAGTACTTCTGTGGGGAATTAAGGTTTTGGAAATTAACAGCATCCTTCATGGTTGGGACTACATATATGCCCTCAGTTTTCATATGCTGGAGTTCTCAAAAAAAAAAATTGGATAGCACATTGGTTGTTTGACCTTTTTGTAACAAAATCCTACTTGAGCAGGAAACCCCCTCACTAAGGACTCATTTTCACCAGATTTATGGCCTCATTTTATCTAGTTCAAATTGAAGCAAGTCTGAGAAGTTGTCTTTTTTCCTTTTCCTCTTCCATAGCCTTTAGGTATGAAACTGCTACACTTTAGATATAATTTTAATAGCTGTCACAGGAGGAGGACCAGATAATTGAAACAGCATTACAGATTCAGTATGCATTAATTAGGAACCCAGTGTAAGGTCAGGAGCTATATAGTCCAGTAAGCCATTGGTTGATGTAGGGAAGATGCCTCACTTCAAAGGATTGCTGAGGGGAGACTTTTTACACTTTTTGCTTGTGGTATTTTACAAACCCCTAATGATAATTTTGATAATAAACTGAGTCCAAGAAAACTGCTCTGCATAAGGGGGCCTGCCTATGTATTTTTGAGCAGGAAATAAAATAAATGGTTTGGTGTTGCTTCCCATGTGTATATGGACATCCTTTTTCCCTTTTATTTTTGACTTGACTAGCTATGAAAACTGAGGGTAGTTGCAATCCATTTTTGTTGGTGTCTTTGCAAATTTATTGAAATAATTGTATTAATTATTAATAAATTAATTGAATAAATAAATACTAACTACTCAAAATAGTTTTCTTTTTTTATAATAAATTTATTTTTTATTGGTGTTCAATTTGCCAACATATAGAATAACACCCAGTGCTTATCCTGTCGAGTGCCCCCTCAGTGCCCGTCACCCATTCACCCCCACCCCCTGCCCTCCTCCCCTTCCACCACCCCTAGTTCGTTTCCCAGAGTTAGGAGTCTTTATGTTCTGTCTCCCTTTCTGATATTTCCTACCCATTTCCTCTCCTTTCCCTTCTATTCCCTTTCACTATTATTTATATTGCCCAAATGAATGAGAACATATAATGTTTGTCCTTCTCCGATTGACTCATTTCACTCAGCATATAATACCCTCCAGTTCCATCCACGTTGAAGCAAATGGTGGGTATTCGTGGTTTCTAATGGCTGAGGAATATTCCATTGTATACATAAACCACATCTTCTTTATCCATTCATCTTTCGATGGACACTGAGGCTCCTTCCACAGTTTGGCTATTGTGGACATTGCTGCTAGAAACATCGGGGTGCAGGTGTCCCGGCTTTTCATTGCATCTGTATCTTTGGGGTAAATCCCCAACAGTGCAATTGCTGGGTTGTAGGGCAGGTCTATTTTTAACTCTCAAAATAGTTTTCATTCTGATGCTGGAAACTGATTTGAAGACCATTCTGACTTTCTAGTCATTTTGATTTTCTCTCTCCCTTCCCAAACTTAATTCTTTTGTTTTCCCTAAATATTCTTTCCCAATGGAATCTTTTTTTTTTTTTAAGCTGGAAAAACTCTTCTATGATGGGATTCTAAATTGTTTATACTCTACTGATAAGCTTCAAGCCCTTGGAGATTGTTCTGAGGCAGGGATTACAAAACCAAATGCACATAGGGGTAGGAAGGTCTGAAAGTGAGGAGCATACCTGAGGAGTGTCAGGGAGCTGGAGGGGTGACCACTGGAGATTGGAATCCTAGGTCCCACTGGGAGGGGTCGGCAGCTGCTGCATTCCAGCCCCTTGTGACCACTGGGTGGGAGCCCAGTATTGCCAAATGATCTGATTTCTTAAGAGAAGCTGTAAATACAGACATTTTTCTTTGTGGTTTATGTTTGAAATATAAAAATCATAATATGTTGGTTCAGACTTTAAGCAAATATATGGACCAAACAAACTATATCCCTGGCCCTGGATTATGCCCACAGATGGCCAATCTGTGGCCTTTGCTTTGAAGATAAAGTTTTGCCTTTTTAGAAAATAACAGTCTTAATCAAACAGTTTGTAGTTGCTCATTTGGCTGAGATATTCTATTTCATTCACCTTCAACAAGGAATATTACTCACATAACTGTAGATTTTAGATGAGTCAGTTGTAGCACATAATTCTCCTTGAGTATTACAACTCTGTCTTGCTATTTTGTAGTATCCTCAGGTTTGTAGTATCCAGAGCAGACTTTTAAAAAGAAAATGGGAGTTTTAGGCCAACAGATCTCCCACCAAGAGTCTAATTTTTATGTGTTACTTTCTCAAATTTCTAAATAACAGTGTTCTCGTTGAACTTAGAAGAATATATTAACATAATAACTCTAGGTTTTTAACCAGAATCCTTGGATATATTAGCAATTTAAAAAAACTGAAAATAGGGATCCCTGGGTGGCGCAGCTGTTTGGCACCTGCCTTTGGCCCAGGGCGTGATCCCGGAGACCGGGGATCGAATCCCACATCGGGCTCCCGGTGCATGGAGCCTGCTTCTCCCTCTGCCTGTGTCTCTGCCTCCCTCTCTCTCTCTCTGTAACTACCATAAATAAATAAAAATTAAAAAAAAAAAAACTGAAAATAATCTTGACTCCTCTTCGTTACCAAATGGATATTTATGTATACTCTTTTTCTTTTTTTAAAGATTTGAACATGGAATTCAATCCTTCAGACCATCCTCGGGCCAGCACAATATTCCTCAGTAAATCTCAGACGGACGGTAGGTTACTAATTTGTGTTTCTTAGAACAAAACCAAAGGCTCATGTTGGTAACCCAAGTCTTGATTTTCCACTGCATGTGATTCTTAAGGTAAAAGTAGAATCCTCTTTAGCAACCCCCCTGTATATTGTTTGATGATGTTCTCTTTGGGTTTCTTCTTTTTGTATGTAGTAAGTTATGTTTTTAGAATTTCCATTTTGAAGCAACTATCCTCATTTTGCTAATCAGCTACATTGTTTCTACATATACTTTAGTAGTAGCAGTTTTTACAGGAGAGTCAGACATTTTCCTCTAAGAATTGATATTTGCATAAATCTCTAAAGATCAGAAGTGTTTGGTTTTTTAGACATTATAGTTGACAGTTTGTAAAAGAAAGCAAAATATAATCCTTACATCAAATCATATCAAATCCCTGTTATCTCAATTTGCCATTTGAGAGCTGAATTAAACCTATAATTGTTTCTTTTTGCCAAACTTTACTACCCAGCTTAATCTGCAGTCTTCATGGTTTGTCCCAGATGTGTGGAATTTCTGTTAAGGGTTTTTCACTCTTTTCAGCCCTAGGTTATCTCACTGTTCTGGCCCCTGGCTACAAAAGACAGATAAAAGTTATACAATATAGTGAACATGAACCTTCTCAGTTGGCTTCCTGTGAAAGAGTAGCCAGAGAAATTTGTTGAATGACCGTGTAATGACTGGGATATTACATTACAATGCTGGAGTCCTGTGTGACTCAATCCCTGTTTTTGGCAAATAACTAAATTCTAATTAAGAGAAAATCCTAAATTGACGAGAAAATAATCAAACATTTGTAAGGCAGAGAGTTCATTTATAAGAACGGATAACTTTTCAGTAATGGTTAGGGGACACTTTTGACATGGCGGAATGCTAAAGTGATACTGGTGATCTTTACTTAAGCTAGTGACTTGATCTGAAAGAATTTGGTACTTTTATAAAACAATCAGTGTTTCTACGCATAAGAAGAAATCATCCTCAGCATCAAATACCTGTGAAATAAGTTTTTAATATATTGGGTTAAAAACAAAAGAGGGTATTTATTTCTTGGCCTGGTAAAGTGGGAAGCCATTGGGAGGGGTAGGCTATTGCAAGGGAAGAACAATGACGGTTGGGGGAGGAGGGTTTGGGACAGTGAGAATCTAAAACAATTTTGTGCCTGTAATGATGCAAGGTTGGCATACTTTCAGGTTTGGTTCCTGTTTCCTGTGGCTTCAGCGTACAGACCAGTATCATTCAGGAAATTTTCTAACTAGAATCAAATGGAATTGCAAAGAGCTTCTTAAGTAGATGTCATGTACCTTGATTGTCATGGTAAAATGAAACTCAGCAATTTTCCAAATGCTAACAGAAGTATGGCTCCAGAAATGAGTTAGAGAAATGTATCTCCTCCCTTCTTCACCTTTAATGCAGATTTTATTCCCTCTTCCCCTTCTGGAACATCAGGTGCTTCAATTTCTTCTTAAATGCTGGATCTTTCCATTCAACATAGGAAATACAAGAAAAGGAAAAATGAGCAGCAGCTTCTCCCTGAGGTTTCCTCTCTACTCCGTTTAGTGAAATCTTCTATACCACCTCTGCTTCTCTGTCCATTCACTTTTCCACTGGGCATCTTCCCACCACTGCCATTCTGAGGAGCGGTGTTGTAAGGTTTGCTTCTGTTAGCTATTGACCTCCTAGGCGGCATTTGTTGCCCTGACTTTTCCTTGCTACTTAAAACTCCTTTGGCTTTTTATATTCAGATAAGCCAATTTGCTGAAAACAAGACCCTCCAATGAACCAATTGCTTTATAAATAATTAAAAAGTAGGTTTTAAAAATAGGTAAACTTGATAACTTTTTTTTTTTTTTAATTTGGTAACTTTAGTGAGTTAATTCTTTGGTAAATTGATTATCCATCAGGGAACTATTTGGGGACTTGGTCCTGAGAAACCCTCCCTTTTCTTAAGATCTTTCTCAGGCATCTTTAACCAAGTTCTTCTCTGTTCATCCCTTTACTGTTGGTATTTTACAGGGTTCTGTGCTTTATCCTCTTCTGGGTTTGCACACAGTTCATCGTGATGTCTATTTCTTTTTTTTTTTTTTTAAGATTTTATTTATTTGTTCATGAGACACACATATGGGGGGGGGGGGGGGCAGGCAGAGACACAGGCAGAGGGAGAAGCAGGCTCCATGCAGGGAGCCTGATGTGGGACTCAATCCCGGGACTCCAGGATCATGCCCTGGGCTGAAGGCAGGCGCTAAACTGCTGAGCCACCCAGGGATCCCCATGATGTCCATTTCAACTATAATCTCTAGCCAGATTTTTCTCTGCAGTGTTCACATCCCTTATGTCCATCTGCCTGCTGGACGTTTTGATATCTTTGTGTAACTCAGCATGTCCCAACCAGACCTCAGGAGCACAGTTAACACCCTGCATTTCCCGCTCTACCCAGGTCTCCAAGCCAGGGGAGGCCTTGAATTTTCCTAGATTCCTCCCTCTCCCCAGTCTCACATTCTGGCAGTAGTGCTGGAGCTGACTCACACTGACTCGCAGGAGCTGACTGCACATTTCTATCCAGTTCTAAGTTCAGTGACACCATCTAGGAGTCTGAAAAAAGCCAGGAAGGGAACTTTTACCCCATAGAAATTGACAAATGCTACAAATCAGGGCATTTTTTAAAGGCAGATGTTAAACATTTACTAGCCCGCCATTACAGCCAAGTGATTGAAGGTATATTACTTTTTCCCTCATAAATGTCCCTTGAACCTGACAATCTCTTCCATTCCCATTGTGCCCCTTCATTGAGGCTCCCTGTTTTCTCAGTTGGAGGCTGCAGCACATGTGGCTCACCTGTGGCCTTACCTTTCCAGTCTGATGGCTCTACATCGCCAGGTGAAAACACTTCCTGTAGTTCAGATGTGATTATGTCACTTGTTTGATTAAACTTATTTAATGGCTTCCTTGTTGCCTTAGAGTTAAATTTCAGATGCCTTAGTATGATCATAGACAAGGCCCTTCATAATCCTTCCTCTGCCTTACTTCTCATTTCACTGTCTTCCATTGCGTCTCCATGCTTCAGCCCTGTGGAATCCCTTGCATTTCCCCACTGGTGTGCCACGTGGCCTCCTGTGCTTTGCATTTACCTGGATTTCCTTTCAGTCTTCTACAGCTCATTTCTTCAATCTCCAAGCCTCCTCCCTGAAGGTGCCTGCTGCCTCTCAGGCTGGGGGTTACGTGGGCCTTTAGTGAGCTCCCCCTGTAATATGTGAAATCTTTCTTCCTAGTCTGAACCATATTGTGGTATTTAAAACTATTTTCTTGTCTGTGTTGCCAGCTAGCTCCTAGAGGGAAAGTGATAATAGATCTCAGTATGCCCTGTGCCTTGCTCTGCCTGGTACAGAGAATATGTTCAACTTTGGTGATTGAAAGAAGGAAAAAAAATAACAAAGCCACCAGACATTTTTGATTTGTGATCATTCTTTACTTGTACAAACTTACATTTTCATTACAAGACCCGAAAACTTCTAAGAGTATTAGAGCAATAAAAAATTATGGGCTCCACGTACACCAATTTATTTTTTATTGGAAGAAATGTTATAACCTGAGATTTTAGAACACACAGCACCTTTTAGATTCCTTTCTTTTGAGTCTGGTGATCTCCCCTCTCTTCTTCAGATTGATGTACTCCTTTATTTGTACTAGGTTTGTGGGTAGGAGGCTTTTGTCAGGGTGATGGCAGTTATGTTAGGGTAGCTCCTGCCAGGGATCACAGCCAGGTGTTCTTTTACCTTTGCAGCTCTCTGCTCTGCAGACCCACCATCCTCTTTCCTTCTCCAGTACTCGATGGTCTGATGAACGTGCTCTATCTGCCATGCTCCCCAACAGCCAACTGTTCATTATTCTGCTCTAGGTGGTACTTGTATTAAGTCATTTGGAGTTAAATTAGAATCTATTAAGTTCCTTTTCCCTCTGATATCAAAGAGATTTAGGCTGGCCTTGGATCCTTTCTTTGTTGAGAAGGAGACTGGAAACTTTACCATAACAGAATGATAATGGAGTGCTTGCCTAATTAGATCTCCGCCAGCTGGCTGAAGTTAGGGATATTCTGTTCAAGCCAGACTGACTGCTCTCTCAGTTTCTTCTTCACACAAATGGTATGTCATTGCAGAATTTCTTTGTGTGAGAGCCACTCAACAAAGAAGGGACCATGAGTTCCTTTAGGGAGTGGGTGGGGTCCTGAGGAGGTGCCAGGTGAGAGAGAGATTAGTTAGCTTGGCCTCCCTTGGCTTTTCATGCTATCATTTTGGCTTGTGGGGAAGAATTATAGTTCTTAGTGGTTTTTCCTTTTCTAAACTATTTTAATTCATTGTTTTCTTTCTTTCTTTCTTTCTTTCTTTCTTTCTTTCTTTCTTTCTTTTCTTTCTTTTTCTTTCTTTCTTTCTTTTCTTTCTTTCTTTGTTTCTTTCTTTCTTTCTTTCTTTCTTTCGATTTTATTTATTTATTCATGAGAGACACAGAGAGAGGAGAGAGGGAGAGAGAGGCAGAGACACAGGCAGAGGGAGAAGCAGGCTCCATGCAGGGAGCTTGACATGGGACTCGATCCCAAATCTCGAGGATCAGGCCCTGGGCTGAAGGTGGTGCTAAACCGCTGAGCCACCTGGGTTGCCCTAATTCATTGTTTTCAAAGACACAAAAACCTATTCTTGAGTATTAGAAGAAAGCAGTCAAACCACATCTTTTTAAATTTTAACTAGTATGGTTGTCTTAAAGAAGAATTTGGACAAAAATAAGAACTTTTGTGTATGTGTTTGTGTGTATGTGTAATCTTTGAGTTTAAGAGTTCTTGAAATAATTAAAGGAATAAAAACCACTGTCTCTTGAGTGACCTAAAGCCAAAGTAGAAGTGTTAAAATTCAAAAATAAAGCTATGAGCCATGGTTTTCTTTGCACATTCTTTCAGAAATAATGAAACTGAAAAAAATGTTTTGTGGCCTTCCTTTGTTCAGGGTCATGTTTTTGTTCCTGGGCAATGTTGAACTTCTCTATCACAAGGGGACCAACCTTTTTGTGCTCCTTTTATCTGGCATTTAGAAGCAGCTGACCCCTGTGCCTTTCCAGGAATCAGTTCCATCTGAGTGTTCCCATGACCTTTCTGTCATCCTCCTTCCTACATATCCCCAGTTCTCTTTGTCATCCTCATATGCGCTATGCTCTGCTGTGCCCTTTTCTCCACCTCCCTGTCTGTCACTCTGCGTTTCTCCTACAGCTTACCAAGTTCCATAGGGAATATTTTTGCTGTTAGATATTGAAGAATCCATAGGACCTCAAAGCTCTTACACCAATGAGTTTTTTTCTTTGCTTACATACTATGGAAAATAATTTTGAAAAACTATGAACTCCTTCGAATATTTTTATGTTGACTATAAAAATTTTTCATCCTACCAAAGGATTTAATTTTGATGTATTTTAAAGATGGACTTTTTAAAATAAAAACTATCCCTCTTTAAAAAATATGTTTCAAATAAAATCGCAGTACCTTAGTGATTTGGTAATCCACCATAAATCATTTAAAAATGTATGAACAAAAGAAATGTATGAACAACTCATTTTTAACAGTTAAAAGTTTCATATGATTTCTTTTTTGTCTTGAAGTTGTATTTCCATGTCATTTTATCCATCGAATTTTATCCTAATATATTTCTTAGTCATTTATCACACTGTCATACTGCCATTTTATGAAAGTATGGATCTAAGTTTAATTTTTATTTCTCACAATTATAAATCTCTAAATACTAAAAGTAAGTTCTGGATTGATGTATCGTTATTTTCCTTAGCTCTTAGTTGATCAAAACAACACAAACGTATTAAGATTGTAATGAATAATTATTAAACAGAAAAGTGAAATAATTTTTAGGAAAAAATGTTTGATGAGATGTATCTGTGGATGAATATTACATATTATTGGAGTGAAGTGCTAGTCATCATCAAAGTGTTTTTATAGATGTAAGTGCTGAGGAACTTTGCTCATATAGATATACACATGGGAATAGAAGGAGATTTGTTGTAGTAATATCACTAAATTCTATTTCATCTGATTCATATGTCAAAAAATCTCCAAGGGATTTATTATCATCCAAAATAATTCCTTAACACTCAGCTACAATTCTGTCTTGTTCTCCTTTAGCTTTGTTGACAGAAAGGAATTGGAATCTATTGATTTGCAAAAGAGTTTCTCACCCAGTTAGAGGAGCTTCTCACTTCTGCAGTTTCTGGGAAGTACACCAGAAAGACTTTACCTAACATGTAAATGACTTTTAAATATATCTGCTGTTAAAGAACAACATTTCCATTTGGGGGCACTGGGTTTAACCTGATACACTCCAGGAGCGTTGAGAAAATAAATTTATGATTCATTTCAGAACATCTTGCCTGATTCCTTTGACCCCATTGCAGTCTGTATATCCCTCATGAAAAGGAGTGGTCTTCACTTTATTGTTATGATTTATTCATGTCTTTCTCACATTTACATCTCTGTGCCATGTACAGTGAGTAGCTCATAGAAGGGACTCTAATATATGTTGAGTGAAAGATTTCCCACCTGTCCCTTTCCTCTGAACTAATGTTTTTAGCTTCTCTTTGGATTAAAATATATTTTTGTCAAAATGTTATATGTCTTTCATATGACCTCATTGGCAAAGCTATGCATCATTGTCAAACCAGTCAGTCTAATCAGACTTATTCTCTGTCAGAAATGGTCTGATTCCATTTCTTTTCAGTTCATGTCCCATGTCAGTGTACATGCCTCTGATCTTCACTTGATTTGATCATGATAAATGGCCAGACAGGTAGGATGAAGTGTGTGCCTTGCTAGCAGTCTGCTACACCTTCATGCTCATCCCTGTGCTCTCCCCTGGGTCTCTCCCTCAGAGCCTGCATCTTTGGCATAGTCTAAGCACTGAAGAGGCATGGTGCTGATTAGAAACTGTCATCCCTGTGTGATATCTGTAGATTGAGAGCCAGAAGTCTTCACTGTCCCTTAGAAATGTCGCAGGACAGAGCAGATTCCATGCTGTGCTGCAGGTAACAGAACCTGGATTAAAGGCAGCAGCCTCAGCCCTGACGTCTGTTTAGTCCCCTGGCAGAGGTCTTCCATATCAGGTTGGTGTACATCCAGGGGTGGGTTGCCATGCCTTTTTCTGAGAAGTGGGAGAAAGGTAACTGTGAGAAGGAAGTAGGGACGGAGCCCCTGCCTCACACATCAGCTGTGTTCAAGAGTTCTTTAAACACCTAGTTTTAAGACCGCTGTCCAAGTCCAGCCCTGAATTGTCCTTTGACAAGAGCATTTTGGGGAAAGAATGATGAAAACTAGGATTGTGTTATCTGATTTTTTCCTTCTGGTCTGGGGAGGTACATGTGCGAGAAATACCAGAAGTCTAGAGCAGTGAAAGGTCGATCCATATGTAGGAGGCTGTGATTATCTTTAGCCTGTGGCCAGCCACTTCTTGAGGGGTGTTTGGTCTTTGGACTCCAGTTTGGCAGCGAGGGCTCTGGGACTGACCTTAGGCTCTTGAGTACCATTAGTTAGCTTTATAGTGATGTGACCTCCTAGGTTGTAATTTCCAGTAAATTGGCAATGATCCTAACAGTCACGTTAGTAGATTGTTGTCATGAGGCAATAGGAAGATGTGTTGAACTTACAGTAAGCATTCAGCATGTCTCTGCTCTTGTACCTGTGAAGCACTGACACTTGGGACTCCCTAGAGCCATTCTATCCCAGGACCTCAAGCAGGGAGAAGCCATCCCTTTTCCTGGCACTGTAATTATGTGATCCAGATGTGTGTTTCCCACTGCCTGAGAGACATTCCATGTGGTGGTTCCACAAATCCCCCAGGATTCTCATGTCTAAATTGGAAGTCATCTTTTTCCTCTCCTGCCTGCTTTTCTTCCTGTTTTGTTTTTTTTTTGTTTGTTTGTTTTTTGTTTTTAAAGAATAAACCCACTGTCAGTCTGGGTCCCCAGCCAGCAGCCCAAGAGTCCTGTGATCAATGTCTTATATTCCATCTATCCCCTGTATACTTGGTATTTCTTCCTCCAGTGTCATGACTCACCACTCATATTCCTGCACTTGACCTGTGACCATTAGCCCTTTCCTGCTTTCAACTCCTTTCTCACCTTTCCTCCACTTTGCTGCCAGAAGGAGCATTCTGAAACACAGGTCCACTAGGGCTCCTCTTGCTCAAACCATCCTCCTCCATCAGTTTCTGCTCATCCACAAGGGATAGTGATACCTCGGTGTGGCATGCAGCCATTCCTTTGAGCCCTTTCTGCCTTTCCTGCCGAGCCCCCTCTGCTTCCTGCTGTGTGCTCCCACACTTCTGAGCTGCTCCCAGTGCTGAAGGCCAGTCCCTGTGGCCTGTCACACTGTAGCTGATGCACCATCCTGGTCCTCAGCACCCTTCCCTCTAGCACATGCCGGTCTAAAGTCTGCCTCTTAGATGGTGCTTCCCCAGATTTCCCACATTCCACCATTCTGACAGACATTTCCCAACTGTAACATCTCTGAAATCAGAACAGGCAATGGCTTCTCAAAATTTAATTGACAGCATTTTTTTCCTTCCTTAGTGGCAAATAAAATAAAGGTGTACCGTAAAATTAGTGGCATTAAATTCAGTGCAGTTTGTGTATTCCTCTCTTGTGGAGCTGATTTTTTAATGATTTGTATATAAAGAGATTGTATATAAAGAGGTTGTTATATCCACTAAATTCCATGTTGCTTTAAGAGAGGGACTTTGTTTTCCTCATTTTGCATTCTCTGTAACAAGCACAGAGGCTAGCACATCTTAGAAACTTAAAATGGATTGAATGAATAAAGTAATGAAAGAGTGAAGGCAGGGGGTCACTGCTGGGCAGATGTGCTAGGGCATTGGGACAGTCGCCCTGACAGAATGGCTCTCTAGTGTATATGGCAGCATCACTTTCTTTTACCTTTCCTAACTTCATTAAAAAGGGGCAGGCCTGTTATTTGAGGACCGGGGAATGTGGGTTTTCAGGCCCAGGCAGCATATTAGGACTTCCCAGGTCTGAACTTGACACGACCATCCCACCCTCAGGACAGCTTTCCTGTCTCTATAGTCATCTGTTGTGCTGCACAAGGTGGTGCGATGCCAGCATGCTAAGCCCTGTCAGTTACGTGGACAACGGAAGTCTTTTTGGGCTTTGTGGCCCACTTTTCTTGGAAGCATTGCCTTGCTCCATTGTCTGATCTCTTGTGCCTTCCAGTCTGGAGAAAGTTGCTTGCACAGGACACACGCCACTGAAACCAAATTACACCCCAGGATATCAGTTTTTCTTTAGCATGCCTTGCACTTTTTCGTCTCTCCTGGCCTCTGCTTTCCCCAGCTTCAGTAGTCAGAAAATGGCTCAGTGAGCAGAGACCTGGAGCCGAGGCAAGGGGTGGTCATTCATCCCAGGGGGATAGAGCTTTATACCCTCTCTACCACAGCTATGTCCTGCTGCTTGCCAGTGCCCTCAGGTTTGTTAGTTGGTAGTGATAAACTCTTACTTTCTATAACCTCTTTTGACTCTCCTTTTTAAACTGTGAGGTTCTCCAGTCTCCCTTCATTTAGTACAGGCTAATCCTTTCTGTACTTTTCAGAGCTTCTCATGTTTACAGCCTACCTTACATGATTGATGTTTCTGGTCAGCTCCTCTGCGACATCTGGAAGGCAACTGAATCACCTTGATAAGTCTGAGTCATTCACCACATAAGAACAACTAATATCTTGGAAAGATTTCCTAAGACAGTCTTGTAGTAAAGCACAGCCTTCTGGAATCAACCTGCTGGAGCCATAAGCTTACATCCATTACTGTTTGTATGATCCTGTACACCTGATCCCTATGGTTTTCCTGAACCACAGTAAAATAGAGTTAGTGTCTCCTCATGACATTGTCAGGAAGACCAACTACACAGTCTGTCAGAGCTCTGAGCACAGAATCCAAGACCACATAGGCTCTCAGTAAGTGCAGTCCTTATTCTGAAGTATAGGTATGCATTTGCTCACTTGGATTGAGTTTCTTCCCTGACCTTGGTCTCTGCAATCTTAGGATGTCTTAGGACTGCAGCAGTTCACACTGAACCTAGGTCTGACCAGGAGAAGTGATGACTACCAGTGGAAGAAGAAAGGGTGGTCTCTGGGCTCTGCTGTGCCCAAACCATCTTTTTCTGTCCATGTTTCTGATATAAATAGATCAACCGTCACATTTAAGAGTTGCTTCCAGACACCTTGGAAGCAAATCAGGAAGAAGTCAGATCTGAAATTGTTGTAACCAACATTTGATAGCAGCTCTTTAGAAAAGTAGAGAGTACCTTGAATCTCATCTTAAAAAATCAAGTGATACCTTGGCACCATGTGCCAGAATAGATTTCTAGTAGGTCAAGTAGGTGTAGGTTAACTGTAATGAATATAATTATAAATATCTAGAAAGAGTATGAGTAAGTATGAATCTCAGAATGGGAAAGGGGGGCATGTAAGCTTTAAGCTTATATAAACTTGTGGGAGAAATTGCCAAAAAATGAAAACTTGTGTCAAAATACATCCTAAAAATTAAATCATCAAATGGGAAAGATATTGCAATACGTATGGCAAAGGGTTAATCCCCATATTTATTAAAGAATTGTTATACAGCCAATGACAGTGCTAACATACCAACAGAAAAATGGAGAGCATTTCTCTTTGTGTGCTTGCATATGTGCACATGTATATATTTGCACATGTTTATATGTAAATATATTGAAATGCAAAAATGCACATAATACATCTGGGTAAGTACATATAGAGAAAAGACTCATTTTGAGAGGATACACACTAACATACTAAGTTATCTATGGGTTGTTGGATTATATGTTTTTTCTTGATGTTTCTCTGTATTTTCCTAACCTAAATTCTATTTGTATCTTTTTCTTTGTACTGCTCAGTGTTTTCTGATTTTTTTTAATAATCATGCATTTCTTTAATATCAGCAGAATTCTAAAAGAATCCACTTTATTAAGGTTTCTGTGCTTCTGAGTAAATCCTTTGACCCTACATATTCTCCAAGGTAAACAGAAAACATCCAAAGTTAGTTGGCAGTTTTTTAGATGTACGCTTGATCTTTGAATGGTTTTCTCCATATGCCTATACATGCTTCTGACACCTGTTCTGTCCTCTGGAATCTTCTGCTTTCATGACTGCTCTGCCCTAGACATCTTTGCAGTTTTTCTTATCTTTTCATTTTTGTTGCTTTGCTTATTTAGATTTCACTTTGAAGGTACAGAATTGTCCCCTTCCTCTCTGCCCAAGTTTAGAACTAAATACAGGTTCAGGACAATTCCGAGAGGGCTGGAGTTCTCCGCAGAAGCGGGCCTGTGGTGCGGGAGAGTAACTTTATTGTGTAGCGATCTCATCAGGACACCCAGTACAGGGCCCATAGGTGTGGAGTGGATGTGTTCCACGCTGTACAAATCTGTGTCCCAGTCACTGGTGTCCAAAACTTTCATCCCTGTAAAGCTATGAGTTTAGAAAGGCTGTCACCTCAGGATATCTTTGCATTTCCCTTCGAGCTGTGTTCCCTAATGCGACTCAATGGCTGTATTTTGAATTAAGTGAGTGATTGAATTCACTGAATTATTGAAAACTTTGGAGATTGTGTAATAATCTCAAACTTATAAGAAAAATTAATATGAACTTATGATTGTTTAAAGCCTGATCTGTGCTCACCCACAGGAAAAAAAAGAAAGGAAAAGGAAACCTTTTCTTTTGAACCAGATTTTAGTGGTCCCAACTGGCTCTGCTATCCCAGCAATCACCTTTACATCTCAAAACAAAGTTCTGTAATTCTTTACATTGTCGTCAAGGCCTCCCACCTGCCAGTCCTTCACAGCCAGTGTAATTAACAAGCTAGGTAGTTTTTCTTTGTGGAACAGTTTAACTTTGTTCATACTGGATCCTAATGATCTGTTGTCAGATTTCATGCAGGTTTCAGGCAGCAGGGACACTGCCCTGTGGAGGGAGGGTCATGCAGAGGAAGGAGTCTGGGAAAGCCAGCAAGCCATCCTCTACCTTCCCCCTGCTAGTCACTCTCTGTCTGTGCCTGCACAGGCTGCTTGTTTCATATTTTCAAAGGAAGGATGTTGGATTATCTATTTTAGGACTTATTTAGTTCTCACATTTTGTGTCAAATAGTAGCTGACATTTGCCATTGGAAGATCTGTTTTAGAGGTGGGACAGTGGAAACCATAATTTTTTAAATGTTTGTCTGTAAAAGAGGTTAGCTGAAATTGCATTTAGATTGTTAATCAGTCCTCTATAATTAGGCACTAGGTTTTTTGAAAGAAAGTTGTTTTTAGAAAGTTGTACTTTTAAAAGTAAAGAAATTTTGCTTCTGTGACATTGTGACAAGGGAATGTCCATGTAGCAACCTAAGTGAAGTTCTGGTTATCGCAGATGGCAAACACTGCCATTTTCTCATTTTATCTGGAGAACACGTAATGCCAACAGTAGTATTTTTGTTAATGTTAGATGGCTTATTTTTAAAGCATCAAATATATTTTCTATTTAAGTCATTATGGATTTATTTTAATAGTTAATTAAAAATTTCGTTAACAAACCATCGTGGATGGGATCAAAGGGAAAGAGCTATTCCTTTTCCAGGAAAGTGAGATGTATGATCCACATCAATTTGTTGCCTGTTTTCCCAGGAAAGCAAAATATGACTATTAGTCCCTCAGTTATATAGGAACTCTAAAAACTCTGGAGAATTTTGGTTGAATGTGTTATTAGTAAGCAAAAATATTCAGGTTTTAAAATGATTAAAGCTAATGTCAGAAATGAATTGGCATATTGCTACTACCATTACATAAAATAAAATGACTAAAAGCTGTTTGAATTTCAGAACTGATTACTGGTCTCAGTAGTTTCAAATTTATTTTAAAGACAGATTTAAATTTAAGCAGTATAATTCATCGTTTTTGGTGGTACAAGTGTAAGAATTTCCACTTATTGTTTTTTCTCCTGTGGTAGTGTCTTGATCGTATTCCTACTAGCTTAGGGGAAAAGGAATAATTAATTGTAAGGGCGCCAGGGTACCTGAGAAACCTTACAGGTCATGGGAAATAAGGACTAAAAGCCATCTAAAGGACTAAAAGCACCTACCATCTCCTTATCACCCTCCTGCCCTCCATTCGTTTCTGCATGGCAGGTGTGTTGGAGATCCTCAGAGTGATCCTCTCTACTCCCTGCCCAGTTCTGGTGATTCAGTAGGGGTCATAGCCCTCAAAAAATACTCACATTCATGGCTATGGCTAATTACAAAGAACATATGCAAAGCAAAATCAGTATAAGGAAAAGGTACATGGGCGAAGTCCAGAAAATACTATAGGCTTCCAAGAGTACTCTCCAGGTAGAGTCACACAGGATGTGCTAGGTTTCCCCAGTGACAACCTGTAACATGTGCCAGCCAGGAAAGCTCCTTAGAGACCCAGTGCCCAGGATTTTTATTGAGGACTGGTTAAGTAGGCAGCCTCTGCCCAGTATGTACAAAAATTCTAGACTCCCAGGAGGAAAGCAGGTATTTAGCATAAACCGTATTGTTTGCACAATGTAAGCACAATGAGCCACTTTTTATCAGCTAGGGAATGGTAGGAAACCCTTCCTAAATCCATATTCTCAGACACCAGCTTAGGGTTTCCCTTGCAAACAGGCCATTTCAGGGATGCACAGTCAGACCTTCTGTGTTAATTCTTTTAACATCTCCAGATTCCTAGGAGAGAGAATTAGCTCAGTTAGGAATGGATATATACCTAGATCCAGGCAGTTATGGTCAGGCCACCTGATACAAGCATGGATATTGGCAACTATTTTTATTTGAGAAGGGACTGGCGGTTGGTTTTGGGATTCAGGAGACACTCCACAAGGAAGTCAGTTACAGGGATATATGAACAGAAAAGCCTTTCAGATACTATGCAGACTTGATTTTGGAAAGGCCCTCTTAGGAGTGGATTACAGAATAATACAGAATACAAAATAATCCCATGAACCCAGATTTCAGATCAGATTCAGCAGGTCCAGTTGCTCTGAGTGAAATAGGGTAAGGCATAGGTATTCATTTGTTTAAAAACAGTGAGTGCCTAAGATATTCTATAATAGATTTGGGTACTTTATCCTTAGGTATTTTATAATGGTCTTAGTGAATTTTGTTTTTCACTCTTCTAATTGGAACCAGTTGGGCTTCATGATTCTTCCCTGAGACTTATTTTTGTAGATGTACAAGAATAGTATATACTTTTATACAGTATTCCTATTTGTTTGGGGTGGTTTTTTGTTTTTTGTTATATAAACTTTATTGTTAAAACTTTCCACGCATACTATTGAAGATTCTGATTCTGATTTTTAGCCCTCTCTCCTTTTTCTGAATAATGCTTAATTTTTTCAACAGTGCCCATATATAAGAAGCTCTACTAAATAATATTAGCCAACAACAACAACAACAAAAGAAGCTCTAATATTCCTTGAGGCATGGATATCTTTTATCTTTTGGAGGCTAGGTGATACAGGGCATTAAAGTGCCCTTGGAGGCAGTTGCCATAATTGGGAGATATACACCCTCTGCACAAACCTATTTCTGGGAGACCCTAGGAAGAACTAAATGTCACCTATGAAATTTGCTAGAAACTTTGTCAAGTCTACTACCTGTGCAGAAAGTGTTTCCAGATCCCTTCAGCCAATGGAAAAACCACCATAGAAATGTCATCAGACCCCTATGTGGTAGAACAACCTTGAATAGATACATAATTTAGTATCAAATTGATTTAAGCAAAACATGCACATGTACACACACTGCAGAGAATACACCCAGGCATACAAAGTAATATGCCAGTTACAAACACAGTGCTTCCTACCAGAGCCTCATTTTTCTACTGTTGTGGTTCATGTGTGAATGATGCTTATTTGGAATTAGGTCAAAAAAAATCATGCAGCCTCCACACTGTGAATAGCAGACATGATCTGCTGCTGTTGTATATGCTCTTGAGTTCCCGGGGTGCTGGTTTGGCCACTGGCATGGCCAGGGTGCCTCACATTCTGTGTGCAGTGCATGCCAGTGGCCTGCAGATGAATCCATCTGATGGCCACGTGTAAGTACCTTCTCTCAGCATGATCCTCAAGTTGGTTTTTGCTTTGTATTTCAAGCATCTTTGAGATAGGAAGAGGGACAGCCTTCATGCCACAGATGACAGGACTTCTAAGGAAAAGCAAAATGTTTCCTTGTGAATTGAAGAACAGAATGTAAACATAGGAAAGCATTTCCCAAGCCCCCTCCGGCAGATCAGCTGCAGGGCTTTGGAAAACTAGTGATTCCGTGTGGGACCCAGGAAATTTAACAAAATCCCCTACCCCTGGACAAGCAGAGCAGGACTGACTCTATTTTGAGCTGCACCCGGCTTGTGCTGACCTGCTTATTACTTAGGGCACTGCCCTGCCCTAGTCAAGCCTAGGACATGCCCTAATCGGAAATCCGGCTCAGTGATACTGCCCCGCCCTAGTCAAAGACCAGGGCAGGGATCCCCGGGTGGCTCAGCGGTTTGGCGCTTGCCTTGGCCCAGGGCACGATCTTGGAGTCCCGGGATCGAGTCCCACGTTGGGCTCCCGGTATGGAGCCTGCTTCTCCCTCTGCCTCTCTTTCTCTCTCTCTGTGTCTATCATAAATAAATAAATAAATAAATAAGAAAGAAAGAAAGAAAGAAAGAGAAAGAAAGAAAGAAAGAAAGAAAGAAAGAAAGAAAGAAAGAAAGAAAGAAAGAAAGAAAAGAAAAGAAAAGAAAAGAAAGAAAAGAAAGAAAGGCCAGGGCACACCCTAACTGGAAATCCGGCTCAGTGGACCAGCATGACTGTGCAACTTTCTGCGTATCCCATTGGCCACCGGCCCCTATAAAGTTGCTAAGGCTCTTAGTCTCAGCGTCCAAGTCCCTGCTCCGCTGTGTCGGGTACACTTGGACCCAGGCTCGAGCTTGTAAATAAACCCTCGTGTGTTTGCATCGGTGTCGGCTCCTTGGTTTCCCGGATTCGTGATCTTGGGCACAACATTCTGCACTTGGGTCATGGACTGACTACCAAGAAAAAAAAATTTCCTCCTCAGATGAACTGGATTTGTATGCAGTTTGTATGAGGTAGCATTTTGGATTCCCAGGAACCAAAGATGTCATCCCCTTGAAGGAAACCTGGTCTTCATCTCCTCTGTAGTGCCCTACTCAATAAATATGCCGGGTGACTAATATGTACCCTCAAAAGTAAGTCTTTAGGAAAAAAGAGGCAAAACTCAGTGCTCCTAGGTTATTTTAATAATCCTCTGGTTTCACTGACACCCTTCTACATCTTTGGGGCTAAGGACTTGGGAAACGCTAAGGTCTGATGTAGGGAAGGCTGAGCCATGATGCACAGACAGTAGGAGGAGAAATGCTCTTTTAGACAGGGCAGTATTTTTTATTGTGGATTTTACCAGCCTTACCGAAGGAGAGGATACTGCCTGGTTTTATTCATTAGCACCCAGCACTCAGCGCAGTTGGTTTCCATGATAAATAACACTTCTGATGTACATTATCTTTCCTGTGTCTTAATGCTGTTGCATGTATTATTATTATTATTATTATATATTTCACCCAAATTGTGTGGATCTTTATAGGTTTGGTTGAGTTAGAAATAAATAGTCTTATTACTGGTTAATCATCCTAAATTAATGGAAGCATCAAGTTTTATGAAATTACTAATTAATTTAGTTATTGGAAAGCTATTACTACGTAGCTAATCGTAGCTGCAGTTGCCATACTTTAACTGGGTATATATTTTGCTCTGTTAGCCAAGTTCAGATCTGCATTTGTGCAGGTCACATAGTCTTACATATGGTAATTGAGCACCTGGGTATGTTGGTTGGTGGAAGGATGGGACTGTGACACAAGAGGCCTAGTCCTCAGCAGTCTGCAAGGGGTTAGCATGCAGGCATGTAACATTTCTGTCGCATCTTTTGTTTTCACAGTGAGAGAAAAACGCAAGAGTCTCTTCATTAACCATGTAAGTGAAGTTGTCTCCTTGTGTTCTTCATAATGACTATACTGTGTAAAGAGCTTAAATAACCATGTCTGGAGTAGGTGCAAAGGGTTCATGTATTTTGTCAGTACGTGGAAGAATGTGAAGAATGTTGTGATGTACATATGCTCAGTTTGGTTTGTAATTGGGCAAGTATGGCTTGGTATTTCCACTGTCCAAAGTGTTTTTCCAGAAGCCCCAAACTGCTGTTGTTCACGGGAAGGTATGTATGAACAATACCATAGCACACACTACACAGGTCCAAATGAAAGTCACTTCTGTTAAATTTCTAATTCTTTCCTTCTTCTACTACCCCCCACCCCGCCACCGCCATTACCATTTTTCTCCCTGTAATTCACTTCTGTTTGAATAAACACATAATTGTTTCCATGAGGCTATTGTCTCCACATATTCTTTCCTCTCCTTAATAGGTATTTAGAGGTCCAGCAGAGTCCCTTTGTTCTTAGAGTTCCTGCAGAAAGAATAAACTGGATAATACTTTAGTTTTAAAAGGATTTAAAAAGTTCAGCTCTAGTCTTTTGGCCAGTTCTGAGCAATATCTCCATCCCCTGCTGGCTAGGCATGAAGTGTCTCTTTGAGGTACTTTGTTCTTCCTGGAGGGGCAGATGCCACTGGCTGGCTCCAGTCTCTGCTCTGTCTGCCCTCCCACTAACACCTCTCCACCCTGGAACACCCCAACCTCTACCCCTCAGGAATGTGGAGACCTGCCACTTTCCTCTCCTTCTAAATATATGCCTCTTTATGTAGGAAAGAAAACTGTCTCCATGAGGTATGGAATGATGAAGTAGGTGAATTACCAAAAGAAGCATGCTATAAATTCTCATATTGAAAAGAATAATGATGTATTTGACCTTACAAGGACTTTCTCAGAATTTCTAAACTGTTTGCATATAAGTTTTTGTGGATTTTGAAGTACTTGGCACTGAAGCTGTGTTAAAGAGACTTCTAGCTATAATACTGCCTTCCCTGCCCGTTGGAGATCTGGACAAAATGCAGTTGAAAAATTCATAAGCCAGGCCCAAGCTCTCAAAGGGGCTCCATGGTTCACCCTTGGGAGATTGATAATTCCTTCTTAGGCAAGTCAGTATAGATATACCTGTACAGTGTCGGAAGGGTCAGAGAGAGGGTCTGTAATTTTTATTGGATTCTTAAAGCATTTGCGACCTCTTCCCTGGCCTTCTCAAATTTTGAAGCATCAATGTGTAAAGTCTCTGTGAAATTAAAATTTATGTCACAAGAAAAACATAAGCATTATTTAAAAAAAAAAACAGTATATACCTAGACATAGAAGTTTGAGTGATTTGAACTAATTTTATAAATCCTTATCTTTCATTTCTTTGCCTGCTTGATGCTCTGGGGTAGGTGCTTTCTGACTCATTAGCAAATCTGACAAGGAACTTGCAAAGAAGAGATGAGCTGAAACTGCAGACAAGCTGCCTTTCTTGGTCATTGCAGCTCTATTATAAAGGTGTTTTGAAGAAAGAGGAGGGTAGGAGTTAGCCCATGCCACCCTTTTCTGATTGTGGCTAATGAGACAGAGATGTGCTGTCATAGTGCTGACCTGCAGATCTGTTTGGATATTTCTCCAACTTAACCTCACACTTTGTGTTGATACAGTCCTGGGTACACACTGGGTAAATATCTCTTGTACCCAGAATATGGATTAGAATGGTAGGCTATGTATTGTAAGCCAGCTCAGCCCTCAGCCTTCAGACCTCTGTAAAACATCTCATCTCCTGATACAAAGAGTGAAATTACACAGCTGTTGACATCTGCTCTAATGTACTTCCTATATAAATCTCTGTGCTGTCTTACATAACAGATGACTGTGTAACAGTATTACCCTCTAGTTTGTGAATAGACCTAGTTGTAAAGTAGCATATTGGTTTTGCATGTGCTGAGAAAAGCCATTGGAATGCGCCATTCCAACCGACTGGAATATAATTGGAGTGAAGTTACTGCAGATTCAAATTAGGCCAATAAACCATCTGTGTTCAGGTTCTTAGACACCTGGGTGTTATAAGTTAGAACACTAGACAAAGGATGAATTGTCATCATCAGTAGTCTGTTGATTACCATGTTTGTGTCTGGGTCTGTTCTAATTGGTTTAACCTATTTAGTAACCATGCTAGGTAGGTACTATTTATCAGTTCTCACTTGGACAGAGGTTGTTAAGCTTTTTTATCTAAAGTTAGAGATGATATTTATAATTAAATTTTTATAGGATAGTTTCTAGAACTCATTTCTGAATACTGGCCCTAACAAAAATTTGTAATCTAATTTGTTGTTGAACTGTGGAATGATGGTTATTCTTTGCCCTTGCTTATAAAACCTCTTTTTTAGTGGCTTTATTTTGAGGGGTGCTGTTTCTTTAATTTCTCCATCATGTTCTGAAAAACCTAATCAGTACATGTTGCTAAGAAAATCTACAAGAGACTAGCTACTATTTAAGAAAAATGAAAGCAGTGGCTCTAGGTAAGCCATTTTAGAATGTAAGTGTGGTCAACTCTACCCCTGGATAATGTCTGTGGGGGAAATAGCTTGTACTAGATGGAAGAGAATTAGACTTTTCTGGCTCCCAGCTAGTAACACCTTGGCAAGTGACAGGAGTAGACTTTGGGAACATTAACAGGGAAAGGATCAGTTGAGAATGAAACACCACCCAGGCTGGAAGAGAGATGGGCCTTTATTTAATTGGCCCAGACGAGCCAAGACATTCATAAAGGATTAAGTAAAAAGAGGCTGCCTCTAAAAGAATTATCATAGATTTTAAAGCTTGAAACCATTTGAGGATAAACCTCAAATCTCTTTGGTTATTTTGATAGTTAAGTCAGGGTGAATTATGAAGATTCATATTCAACTAATCATCTTTCTATGTTTTAAAGTAATTAGTATTAATAGTTATAGGAAAATGTAATACATTATGAATGACATTTAGGTTTTTAAAAGAGGGCTGGGTAAAGAGCTTTGTTTAAAGTTTCTACTTCATTCAACATTTACTAAAGTTTCGGCTTTACTTTTTGTTTAAGGTTAGTTATTTCAATGAATCTTTTAATTAGAATGTGTAGATCTCTCTTTATAAATTGTGAGTGGCACATTGCAGGCGTCCAGTCTAGAATCACCCTTGAAACTTAGGGAAAATTCATGCCTTTTACTTTGTGCTAATATTTCTATGACATCCTCTTGTCACTTGGTAACAGCATACCTAAAGTGATTTGATCATTCTAAGAAGTTTTAAAAAAAAAGGTATTAAAAAAGAATGAATCAGAAGTTGAATGGCTGGCCTACCTTACACTCATGGAAAACAATGATAGTATTTGTCTTAATAATGAGACAGGTGATAGTTCTAGAAACTTTGTGAGAGAATAAAGTAACTATAGGATGTTACTTATCAGTTAAGCAGTAGTCACACTGTTAGCTGGACTTAGAGCCAAAAGGATTTTGCTCAAGCCCTAGACCTGCCACCTGATAATTTGGGGACTTTGAAGAAGTCTGAAAGTCTCAGTTCTCCTGTCTCATAGAATGGGACATAATTATTGGCCTACCTGACTCAAATGATATAATGGAAAAGAAGGTGATTTGCAAACTAATTATAACACCATATGCATATGTTGATGTTATTATTTTTATTGCCTATTGGAATACAGATAAATTCTGTTTAATTTTCCAAGTTCAGCACCAAAACTAATGAAAGTCTTTCTGGTATTTTGAGTATGAATATAGTGTTTTCATAATTGCTAGGATCAGAATGGAATAATTCTTTCCAATTTTGTTTGGGAATACTGCTGTGTAGAGAGTTCATAGTCGTCCTAACTAGTTAAATTCTTTTTCTTTTTAATAATAAATTTATTTTTTATTGGTGTTCAATTTGCCAACATACAGAATAACACCCAGTGCTCATCCTGTCAAGTGCCCCCCCTCAGTGCCCGTCACCCATTCACCCCCACCCCCCGCCCTCCTCCCCTTCCACCCCACCCCTAGTTTGTTTCCCAGAGTTAGGAGTCTTTATGTTCTGTCTCCCTTTCTGATATTTCCCACACATTTCTTCTCTCTTCCCTTCTATTCCCTTTCACTATTATTTATATTCCCCAAATGAATGAGAACATATAATGTTTGTCCTTCTCCAATTGACTCATTTCACTCAGCATAATACCCTCCAGTTCCATCCACGTTGAAGCAAATGGTGGGTATTTGTCATTTCTAATGGCTGAGTAATATTCCATTGTATACATAGACCACATCTTCTTTATCCATTGATCTTTCGATGGACACCGAGGCTCCTTCCACAGTTTGGCTATTGTGGCCATTGCTGCTATAAACATCGGGGTGCAGGTGTCCCTGCATTTCATTGCATCTGAATCTTTGGGGTAAATCCCCAGCAGTGCAATTGCTGGGTGTAGGGCAGGTCTATTTTTAACTCTTTGAGGAACCTCCACACAGTTTTCCAGAGTGGCTGCACCAGTTCACATTCCCACCAATAGTGTAAGAGGGTTCCCTTTTCTCTGCATCCTCTCCAACATTTGTGGTTTCCTGCCTTGTTAATTTTCCCCATTCTCACTGGTGTGAGGTGGTATCTCATTGTGGTTTTGATTTGTATTTCTCTGATGGCAAGTGATTCAGAGCATTTTCTCATGTGCATGTTGGCCATGTCTATGTCTTCCTCTGTGAGATTTCTCTTCATGTCTTTTGCCCATTTCATGATTGGATTGTTTGTTTCTTTGGTGTTGAGTTTAATAAGTTCTTTATAGATCTTGGAAACTAGCCCTTTATCTGATACGTCATTTGCAAATATCTTCTCCCATTCTGTAGGTTGTCTTTTAGTTTTGTTGACTGTATCCTTTGCTGTGCAAAAGCTTCTTATCTTGATGAAGTCCCAATAGTTCATTTTTGCTTTTGTTTCTTTTGCCTTCGTGGGATGTATCTTGCAAGAAGTTACTGAGTTCCAAAAGGCTGTTGCCTGTGTTCTCCTCTAGGATTTTGATGGAATCTTGTCTCACATTTAGATCTTTCATCCATTTTGAGTTTATCTTTGTGTATGGTGCAAGGGAGTTGGTCTAGTTTCATTCTTCTGCATGTGGATGTCCAATTTTCCCAGCACCATTTATTGAAGAGGCTGTCTTTCTTCCAGTGGATAGTCTTTCCTCCTTTATTGAATATTAGTTGACCATAAAGTTGAGGGTCCAAACTAGTTAAATTCTGAATTGATTTCTGCCTTCCAGCTTTGAATGAGATAGGGGTATATTCCTTCTAAAACAATGTTTATTCTGTTATATTCCTATATCTCTTAAGCCATAAGAAGTCAAAGAATGAAGTGAGTTTGATCCAGGAACTGAAATTTAAAAAATTCTAAACTTTGCTTTGCCTCTCTGGGAAATTTGCTCTTAATAGAATACAAATTTAAGAAATGCTATGTTAGCATCAATACAATATGCTTGGACAGTGTGAAAGAAGCCTCCCTAAGATTTTAATCTCAGTAAGATTTTTAAAAGTCCAGGAAGACCAAAGGATCCACCTCATATTTTGGAATAACTTCACATTTATAGGAAGGTTGTAGTGATACAAAATTATAGGATTTTCACAGCTCACTAAGGGAATCTTAGATACTTTGATTCTCACATCCTCATAATACTTGACACAGGATATTGAAATAGGGGACATGCTTTGTTTCCTCTCAGTTTTGTTTTGTTTTGTTTTGTTTTAGAGTATCTAGAAATGATAATGGTGTATACGTTGATAATGTTGATACAGATGAGAGTCTGTAAGACATCAGGTCTTTGAGGGCCTTGGTTATGTCTCTAGAACACTTTCGCTTGTCCTGTTTCTCTCCTGTTTCCACCACACTCATCCTTCCCCTTCATTCTGTCACTCATCAGGTGGCACAAATAAAGTGACGCTTGTGAAATGTAATAATAGTCTGTACAAATACAAGATAGCTGACAGGTGGAATTGCTTCCCTGATGCCTCCGTAAGTCATTTTGAAAACTGCAGTTTCTTTGATGAGCCATACAAGTGAAGGGGTCACTGAACCAGTGTTAGGATTTGTCCTAGAGAATTCATGGCATGTTGTCAGGGGGCATTGCTGAGTTTGAAACCATGATCTTTTGTATGCGCTGTTAGGATCTTATCTGTAGACGGCACAAATTCTTGACCACGGTTTCCTGGTTTTCATTGCTTAGACACTGCTGGATGGGTGAAAAGAGCTGTTCTTAGATGCCCTCAACCTGTGACTTCCCAGGTCCTTTGTTGTCATTTTCTAGGGGTAGAGGATTCACTACTGTTGCTTATGTGAGCTGGACAGGTACCCTTTTTACTGTGTCATCTTATTTTTCACTTCTCACTCTCTTGACCTCAGTTTCAACTTTAGCATCTTGCTTAGGGATTTCTGGAGTAGAGAAAGCAAAGGAAAAACAGGAGGTCTGAGAAGGAGCAAGAACTTTGCAAGAAAAGCTCTTTAGAAAGCAAACTCTCTACCCCTTGCCCTTTGAGCAGAGGTTCCCACCCTGTTCTTTTACTTTATAGAAATATTTTTACACATATGTATATTATATAAAGTTTTATGTGTTACATGTGTTAGGTAGTTATAGAGAAGCATGTGTAACTTTTACATGTATATATGTATATATTTAACTTTTTTGAAAGATTTCAAACTTCTAGAAGTTGTAATAATAATAGTACAAAAAATTCCCATATACCTTTTATCCAGATTCTACTCATCCTCTGATCATTATCCTATATATTTTCTCTGAATTGTTTGGGAATTACCTGCATCACTCCCTTTAAAGTACAGTATTAAATATTTTACTGTGTATTTCCTAAGAACAAGGGTATTCTCTGTGTAACTACAATATTGTTATCAAAATCAGGGATTAAACATTGGTACAGTTCTTTTTAATTGTCTATAATGCAGCTGTGTTAAAGTGGCCTCATCATGTCCTGTGTAGCCTGTTTTCCTCTGGTACTGCTCTCAATCCAGGATCACACATGACACTTAGTTGGTGTGCCCCTCAGTGCCCTTTAATCTGGAGAGATCCTCAGCCTTTCCGTGTATTTCATGACACTAACATTGTTGAAGAATACAGGGCTAGGTGTTTTTTGTTTGGTTTTTAAAAGATTTATTCATTGGGATGGGGGCAGAGGGAGAAAATCTTCTAGCAGACTCCCCACTCGGCATGGAGCCCAATGCAGGGCTTGATCTCACAGCCATGGGATCATGACCTAAGCTGAAACCAAGAGTCAGATGCTTAACTGACTGAGCCACCCAGGCACCCCATTTTTTTTTTAACAGAATGTTTCCTGTTTTGGATTTGTCTGAAGGAACTGGGAGAACATTTACAGCCTGAATGGAATGCTCCTTGCGCTGCTTTGTGTTTCAAATCTGGAGACAGGATATTCTTCTGACTTCATTGGCAATGTTGATTTTGATCACCCTGCAAGGTGCCGTCCAAATTCTCTACCCCGTATTTTAAAAGCTTTTCCCCTGCCAACTAATAAGCAGTCTATGGACTATGCAAACAAATATCCTGCATCTTACCTCCAACCCCAGATTTAGCATCTATTGATCATTCTTGCTTAAACCAATATTTATATTTTGAATACAGAATGCTAACTTCCCAGCCCTTTGGCAGTCATCATTCTGCCCTCAGGGTAAACCCTTTCTTCCCATCCACCCATCCTACCATCCATCCATCTTTAGTATGGACTTCTGGATTTCTGTTTTATCAGTGATTTATAGCTGTTCCTGTGCTTAATTGTTTTGATACTCACATTTCCCTAGATTTGTCTAATGGCAGTCTTTTCAAACTGGCTCTGTGTTCTTGTGGTATGCCTCTCTGTCTCTGTCTCTCTTTCTCTCTTTCTTTTTTAGCACTCTCTTGCTTTTTAGCATAGTAGGATATTACAGGCTCACCTTGTACCTCCCTAGGTCAGCCCTGGAATCAGCCATTTCTCTGATTTTTTTTCTTTTTCAGTGACAAGCAGTAGTAGAAACCCAGACCTAGAGTTCAGGTGTACTCATCGCTGCTGGGGTGTCAGTTCAGTGCTCCTAGCTGGCCCATTCAGCAAACATAACTAGTAAATTAATAACTAGAAATTGTTAATTTGTACTGATACAGTAAAAATTCCAGTTCTAGTCTATCCCATCAGGTTTTTTCTTAGTTTTGGTTTTTAACTATTTTTATTTTAAAAAATAGCTTTGTTGGGATCCCTGGGTGGCGCAGCGGTTTGGCGCCTGCCTTTGGCCCAGGGCGTGATCCTGGAGACCCGGGATCGAATCCCACGTCGGGCTCCCGGTGCATGGAGCCTGCTTCTCCCTCTGCCTGTGTCTCTGCCCCTCTCTCTCTGTGTGACTATCATGAATAAATAAATAAAATCTTAAAAAAAAAATAGCTTTGTTGAGATAGTTTACATATCATAAAATTCACCTTTTTAAAGTATACAACTTAATGGTTTTTAGTATAGTCATGGAGTTGTGCAGCTATTACCACAGTCAATTTTAGAACGTACTCATTACCCCAAAAAGAAATCTTGTGTTCATTAACAGTCACTCTGTGTTCTGTGTTCTTCATCACCACCACCACCACCACCACCCCCCACTCCTGGCAGCTACTACTCTGCTTGCTGCCTCTATAGATTTGTCTCTTTTGGACATTTCATCTAATCCTACAATATAGCCTTTTATGATGGACTTCTTTCACTTAGCATGTTTTCAGGGTGCATCCATACTGTAGTGTATTCCTTTTTATGGCAAAAACTATTATTATTATGGAAAATACTATTTCATCATCTAGCTTGGCCATATTTTATTTATCTATTCGTCAGTTGATAGACATTTGGGTTGTTCCACCTTTTGACTGTTAGGAATAATGCTGCTATGAACATTCTTGTACAAGTTTTTGTGTAGTGATATATTTTCATTTCTCTTGGGCATATACCTAGGAGTAGAATTACTGGAATATACAGTCATTCTGTATTTAGCATTTTGAGGAATTGCCAAAATGTTTTCCAAAGTAGCTGGTCTTTGGCTATTAATAATGCATCTTCAGTCCAATGAATTCAGTTTTAAACTCTCATCAACAATAAGCTACTTGTGTCTTCAAATCACAACTCTTATTTTTTCTTTTCTTCCTTTTTATTTTTTAAACTTTTACCAAAAGAAGAAATGATCTTCTGGAACCAGAAACGTTTTACCTATATAACTATGACTGCATTCATTGAGAATTTTGAAGGGATATTGCTTAAGAACAAGATGGTGTAGCAAGAATACTTTATTAGGAGTCAGGTGGCCAGAATTCTTATTGTTCTGAAAAATCTCCACTTTGTGATGCCTGGTTCCTGGTGACTTGATCAAGTGCTTTGATTCTGTCACCCTTAAAGAGAAGTGCTGTTGGCTTACTTTCTGGAACTACCCGCAGGATCATTATGAATGGCAGTGGAGATGATGTATTTGGACCTTTGAACATTTGTATTGTGCATATTTGAGCTTCTGTGACAGTTTCCTAATTAGAAGAGGGAGCTCAAAGAAAGTAGGAAAGAAACTTGAGTTTCTTACATTCTGAGGCAGGTTTAACCTATTTTTGAGTCTTTCTGTAGATTAAAAAATTTAAAGCCTACATTGAATAAGCGTCCACCCTACTTTACCCTCAGGATTCTGGAATTTGCTCATTTCCCGCCCCACTCTATCCCAAAAAATATAGCCTGGACTGTATATGCCATCGCATTTAAGAAATGTAGTAATGGAGGGACATCTGGGTGGCTCAGTGGTTGAGCGTCTGCCTTGAGCTTAGGTTGTGATCCTGGAGTCCTGGAATCAGGTCCTGCATCAGGCTCCCTGCATGGAGCCTGCTTCTCCCTCTGCCTGTGTCTCTGCCTCTCTGTGTGTCTCTCATGAATAAATAAAAGAAAATCTCTTTAAAAAATTAACTAATGGAAACATGTTATTTGGAAAGTGAACTGTTTCTTCTGTAGCTGCAGAAAGAGCTGAGGCATAAACCCTGTGCTAGTTGCTGTACCAGAAGCCTCCTCAGGGGGTGGAAGGCCCAGGGCAGCACCGCACACCCTCAGTGCTACCAGGAAAACCTCTCCACCTCACATAATGCCAGGCCTAAAAGATTATATTTCTGGATTTTGCCTCACAACCAGAAATTTAATGAGAAAAAGTACTTCTCGATGTAGAGTTGGTGCACTGAGCCGTAATAAAATCAACATTAGACCTGGGATTGAAGTGTATTAATGAATGTAATTATTTTGTAGTGACAGCATGCATGATTCACAGAGCAAGATTTGACCTCAGTCTTGGCATTTGCCCAGTTTATGTTCTTGAAATCCAGTGTTGGTTTATTTTCTACTTTCATAAATTGATGATTTTGTCCTCCTTTGTTCTTAATTCCATGGATATTTGCTTTTTCTTTTAGTTCTTTAGTCTTTCAGAACTTATAGTCTTTCCCTGCTATAACAAATTGATCCTGCAAAAAGCTGTTCAGTCTCCCTTTTTCTTCCCATGGAATATTAGTTTGTTAATATCGTGAAATCAAAGATGAGGTATCTTTCGTTTGTTTTGTTCTTTTGTCATTTTGTCTGAGGCCTGTGGTGGTATTGGAGGATGCTGGTGGAGCTCTTCTCTCTCATAGCTCTGCTCTGAGCTTGAATGCTTCTGCTTTCATAGGTAAGTGCCCTCAGTTTGTAATGGACTTGGGACCTGCACAGAATCTCTGTATTGGCTATGTGACTTGGGCAAAGATACTTTCTTAATCTATTGAGGGAACTACCACACTTGCCTTCATGGTTTCGTGAGACTGCATACCATGAGTGTTCAGGTGGTGGCAGGTGCTGGCAGTAGGCAACCCAGCCTCTTTTTCCTCCTCTCCTGTGCTCTTTCCACATGTATTTTATACAAATCAGACTTTTAGCTAATGCTTAATAAAGAAATACTTGTACAAATTTCATTTCTCTGTGCTCTGGGAAACTATCCCTCTCCATGCAGATCAGCATGATTTGCTCTCCTTGGGATCCAAAAAAAAAAAAAAGGGGGGTGGGGTGGGGAACTTTCGTTTTTGGAGATTTTATCTTTTTTTTTTTCAAACTTTTACAACTTTTTTCCTCTACTAATATTACCTCATATTTTCTAATGTTTAATTTTTATTTGATACTAACAAACCCTAAGAAATAGTAGGTCAGTTTTGTCCAACCACTGAAAATGGGAAGTTAAAGCACAGAGATTAGGTGTTTAAGTGACTTAATAATATTCGTTGAACATGTCCATGTGCTCAGCACTCCCAAGTGTTATCTTGGGCTAGCGCTCACAGCATCACAATGAGGGGTGGGTCAACTCTCCATATTTTACAGATGAAGACACTGAAGTTTGGGGAGGTAAAGCATTATGGGAACCTTATAATTTATTGCCCAAACCAGGACACTATTAAGTGTGAAAAGGGATGCTGGTATTGGTTATTCAAGGACAAGCCAGGGCTTGTTATCATCCTATGTAACTAACTTGCCCGAGGTTACACAGCTGATCAGTGGCAGAACTATATGCTGAACTCTATTACTTCAAACTTCAGCCATAATCTTGTTTCACCTGAACTGGAGTGTCTCATTCACATGAACTGGTTCCTAGCAGGACCACAAGAGAACCAGGACTTTGGGTCCTGTGCTCATGTCATTGTTATTTCTCTGTCCAATGGCAAGGGCCAGGAGCTTCTGTTTGCCAGGTTGTTAATACATGGCACTCTCCTTGCTGTTGGTAGGAAGACATGAACTTTGGAGTCAGACAAATGTGTTCACAAATGTGAACTCTGGTGTCTTAGATTTGACCTCAGAAATAGTACTTAATTTCTCTGACCTCCTTGACTTATCTGCAAAATGAGAATTCTGGAGGGTTTTGTGAGCTGTAAGTGAACACATATAAAATATCCAGAATGCTGTTGGCTTTTTTTTGGTGACCGTTAAATAAAATTTGTTACTGGCATCATGTCAGCATTTAATTATGTCAAAGTGTAGTGTATGTGGAAGGAAGAAGGGAGTGGTGACCTGGGGAGATAAAGAGCTGATGAGTGTCCCGGCCCTGCAGTGGAGAACCTCTGAATCATTTAAGCGGGGTGGGGGGGGGGGGGGTAATTTGATTGGCTTTGTAAGAAGATCACAGCATCAGAGAAAGACTGGTTTGGAGAGGAATGAGCCTAGGCTTTTATAGTAATACAGTGAGAAGTGATGGAGGCCATTCATTTACCAGTTAGTGGCTGGAGGGATGTAGAGGAAAATACTTTTGAAATGTGTTTAGCAGGTAGGTTCAATAGTACTTGATGCAAGGAGAGCAAAGGAAAGACACAATATTCAAGAATATTTTGTGGATTTTTTTGTTTTAAGCCATTATAATTGAATGGAAGAAGAGATTAGTGTGCCGTTTGAGGTGCCTATGAGGAACATTTAGGTGGAGAGCTTGGAAGAGAGATGGGGCCAAAGAGGAGAGATTTGGGATTCAAAGGAGAGCAGAAGGATGTTGAGCTAATGGGTCCCCAGGAGGACTGCGTACAGGGAGAAGAAAAGACTGTCACCTTCCAGGGAGTACTGAGAAGTTCAGTCCACAAACAGGGACTGAGTAGTCAGAGAGAGGGAGACTAGGAGAGAGCTAGGAATGGAAAGGACTCATCACAGTAGCTTGGAGTTCTCTGTGAATGGGTGTATTGAATGTGAAGGGTGAGCCGACTTCTAGAAAATGTGAAGAAGCGGAGTCATTTACTAGCCCTGGCCTGGAGAATGTTAGATCTTCCCCTGGAGTGAGGGAAGCAGTACTCCAGGTACGTTCCTTTGACAAGGAGGAAGCAGCAGTAAGGCGAGTGGTTGCTACCTGATGGTCTATGGGTTCTCTGCAATGCATGCTGCCCAGGGAAGGTCAGAGTGATCTGAGAAGGCAGGGGGTTCAAGTAGTTGGGAGAAGGATTTCTGGTCATTTGGAGGGTCCAGTGACAAGTCTTATCCCTGTACCCTCATTTCTCTTTGTCCTGCACTTGGATTGCGTGTGTGTGTGCGGTTGTGTGTATGTGTGGTTGTGTGTGTGTATCTACATGTCTTTGTATCTGACAGACATCTAATTGAAATTACAGGAAGGGATAATCTTGGTATTTGGGACACATGATAATTCCTCCATGAAAGCGTCTTAAATGTACAGTCCAACAGTTGTGTGTTAATGGATCTGGGTGTAAATAATAGGTTATTTTATACTGTAGGCATCACGTGAATAGGTGGACTTGATGACGTTCACTCAGTTCTAAAGTTTTATTCCACATATTTATTACTTAATTTGTAAAATATACACATTTCAAAGATAAAAACTTTTATTTTCTTAAAATATTTTGAATAATAGTTTAGAGCATTTATTTCCTTAAAATCCATCATTGGACTTCTCATTAATTGGACTGTTCTCTGCTCCCTGTCCAAGCCATTCATGGTTGACATTTACCAAGACTACTGTCTGTCTAAGCCAGTGCACCTGTCCTTTTCCAGTCAGATACTATCCTAGGTGTATTTTGTTCTGTATACTTCTCATATGTAAAACAGACATTAGCATAAAAAGTATTCCTATCACCTTTTTTACATGTTTAGTATACTTTTTATTTTACAAGTACTGTTAGAATGCTTCCCTTGTGCTGGCACTGCTAGCACCCTTAATGAATCTTAACTCATCTGCTCCTCATGTGACCCTATCATCTCTGTGGCAGACAGGGAGGTGACGTGCAGATAGGGAGGCTGAGTAACTTGCCCAGCTCTTAGTCATGGCTGAATCCGCTTCACACCTGCAACACCATCTTCCTCACTACTGTTACCAGTGCATCAGATGGCCATGTCATGTTCTTCTTCTTCTTTTTTTTTTTTTTTTTTTTGGCCATGTTTTTTATGCAGAAACACTGAAACCTAACTGGGAGGTTTTAGCTTTGCCAGACACACACATGTACAAGCCTCTGGACTTTCTAGAACCATGGGACAACTAAATCAATGTACTATTATGTTATGTAGTCTTAAAACTGGCATACCATGTGCTTATTCAAAATATTGAACAAATGAGAACATGCTTTTCTGTGAATGTGCGTGCATGTGTCTCTGATGCTTCAGAGGCAGGGCCAGAGTTTCAAGCTGTCTGTGTTGCAGGACACACATTGGTGCCTGTTGAGAGGTGTTGGGGCCTGGGCTGGCTCTCCCTTCCCTCTGCTACATGGAACCATTCAAAACAGAAACCAAAGCAGGAGAGCAACCCTGGAATCAAGAGCTTTTCTGCTACAGGATTCTGATTATTTGAGCCTTTTTAGTGATGTAGATTTCAGATCCAGAGAAGTTTACATTCTCTGAATCTTGTAGTTCTGACATTAAACAAGTGACTTAACACCCAAATACTGTGTTTTAGAGTGATGCACTCTGTGACTAAAAATCTGTATAACTTAATACCAAGGATTTGTATTTTGTTTAGAACCTGTTGTATAATATGAAAGCTTAGTTGGTGTTCCCTTGGCAAATTGAGGGCTTTGGCACACCAGCCCTGAGTGCTGGGAGGCTGCCACCCTTCTAATAACCCTCTGACCCTTAGGGATTGTGTGTGCCCAGGGTACACGTATGTAGCTGTGGGCTCACGGAGGGAGTTCCTTAGACTGTGAAGGGATGTAGATTATGTTCACTTGTGTGTGTTCCTCATCTCCTTTCCTGGACTCCCATGCCCATGTTTTCTTAGGTTTAGTTCCCATCACATTTCAATCCTGAGAAATTTGTATCAGAGGGAATAATTGAAACCACACAAAATAGAAGTGAATTAGAATTGTCATCTAGCTGCATTGTTGGGATTATACCATGTCTCTAAAAATTCATTAACACATCAGTTAATTACTGAATTTTTGTGTTAAATATAGTGTCTATTGAGATTTTGTTTGTAGTAGATTTTGCACCCATGGAGAAACTTTCATTAAGACCTTCAAAAGCTTGCCACCTGAATTAATAGCTATCTTATGTTTTGAGTTTTAGTGTTTTGTGTGACATATATGATTGCTAGAAGAGCTGAAGAAAAGAAAAAAATATTTGTAGTGCCTTTGGATTGTCTTAATGAGAATGTTGTGATTGATTTGATAGATGTGAAAATGCCATCTAAAATTGACATTCAAATTATAACTTGAACTTTGCAAGTTTTCTTTGTGCCCTTTCCTTACACAGGCACAGAACAGTGCGAGCTTAAGAAGGAAAGCCCAAGAACTGAATTTCCTGACTTTGGTTATTTCCTTCTGACCCACATGCTATTTATAAACCAGTGCTAGGGAGGATTAGAATGTTTCAGTAGTGCGGTGCCCTCTACCCATGATCTAAGGAACTGGGTACTTAAAATAGTGACTTACTTTTTTATTTAGTTTTGAAGGGAGATTCTGTTTATTAACATCCTTTTTGTATTTGTCAGGCTACTGCCTGTTTTCATAACTTAATTTAGAGGAAACCTTTTTAAACAAGTATATTTTAAAGTGTGGAATGGGGGCATTTGGTCTCTGACTATTTAAGGCTTTCTTTACATTAGTAAAGTGTAAACACTAAGGATTTTGTTGCAAGTGCGCAGTTGAGGCAGGCAATTTTATTAGCCCTAAAGAGATCATTTGGATTGGTCGCTGAAAATGCCACTTAGATGGTCAACATAGCACCAGGTAAATGGAAGCTTGTTTGGGTGATTTTATTTTATTTTTTTTCCCCTAACTTGCTTTTGAATAAGAATTATCTGGAGCAATGTCTACTAATCATATCGCCCACATATTGCCAAAAATCTACTTAGTGTCATCAGTGCATGATATAAATTCTGTATTCTTTACCAGTACCTTTCAAAAGTAGTTCTCAGTTCTCAGGTGCCTCAGAGAGCTCAACATTTATACATTTGTGAAAGAACCAGTCATAAGATGGAGCAGGCACTACCTGAAGGTCATCCAGGGATTGTATTTTCAAAATTATCAGATAGTCTTCCTCTTTAAAATGTATTTTGCCCCTAGCAAAGCAATACTTTTGTCTTTATAACTTCGCCTCCTGAAATTCAAGCTGATTAACCAGGAGATATAAATTTACATTGGCTGCATTTTCCATGGCCTCCAAATCAGCTGTACCTCAGGGATAGGGAGAATGGGTACAGTTGTCTCTTACCTTCATTTTGATGCATAAAACCAAGATGCTGCCTTAATAAGGGGCTTTCACTGGTGTAACAAGGAGTGTACTTCTTGTTTCACACAGGCCCCAGGCTGGGTGATTTGTGTGGACTCTGCAAGGAGAGTGCTGTTCTCCCAGGGAAGGAGGTTTGGGACTAGCAGTGCTGGTGACTTGTACATGTAGGAGGGATTTCATTGTATGAAGAAAGTGTGTTTGTACTGTTCTTGCAGGTAGTATTAAAATTTCTTGTGTAAGACATTTTTCCTCTGTGGTCTGATCCCAAGTTTAAGGGGATGGTGTTTCTTGGAAGAATTTTGAGTCCCATTTAATTGTTATTGTCTTATTGCCCTTGTTTTCTAGCATCCTCCAGGACAAATAGCGAGGAAATACAGCTCCTGCTCCACTATTTTCCTAGATGATAGCACAGTCAGTCAACCAAACCTCAAGTATACAATTAAATGGTGGGTATACACATTTTTGCCTAACTGAATGCTTTTTCTGTTCCTTAACCTGACAGCTAACTGGTTGGTTGTGGGGTCTGGGTGGTAAGATTGGGCTGGAGGAGGCCATTGACAATTGAGGAAATCTCTTTAAAATGTGATTTTGGTTTAAATGTGAAGTGTTCAAATATTTGTGCACATTACCATTTACATAAAACGCCAAATCTAAAAATTATTTTAAACGTAGATGAAAACATTATTTGATTTCTATGCATATTTTCTACCTTCCCACTTTTTATTAAAGCCATCCTAGAATTACTCTACTATTATTTTACCTTTGAAATAAGGCAGGGCTTCTGTGGTCCCATTTAAGACGCAGGGCTACAGTAGGAAGCAGGCCTGACAGTGAAAATGTGTTTGCCCAGAATCAGGAGATCTGAGCTCTGATCTTGGCTCTCTCAACAACAGGAAAGGTTTGGGGTAAGACCCTTCTCTTTGGAACTTTGTTTTAAAGTGGGGTTTACAGGCAGAAGAGGGGTCTTTGGATAAAATCCTTTCCTTTTTGGGCTTTAGTTTCCTTAATTTAAAATGGAAGGTAGGAGAGAAGAAACACTTTTTTTTTTGAAATGTTCCCATTAGCATTGTGATAATAATGGCCTTTGACAGAGATCACAGAAAACGTGATGTGCTATATGTGTTCAAGAAATTACACATTTAACAGCAGTCTAAGTTCGTGTATGATGTCCGTGTTTAAATTTCTAAATAGGAAATATTCTTTCATTTCAGTGGGCCATGTTTTCAGGCTTAGAAGCCCTCTTCTGAGTATGACCATATGTGACAATAAATCACAGTCTTGGTCAGGCAGCAGGGACTGGATCAGTCTTCTGTGGACAGCATCCACTCCTGGACAGCATCCACTCCCAGGGCGAGATGGAAGATGGCCCACTTGAGGGAAGCTGCCTTCTCTCCTGAACAGTTGCACGTTTTCTAAGATCTAAATAGAAATGTGGCTTCTTCCCTTATTATTGTGGCATTTAAGGGCTTGATAAATGACAAGGGGACATAGACCCAGACAGTCCATGTTTAGAGCTCAGAAGAGGTTTGCATGTTATTGCTCCACATAACCTTGACTGAGCCACTTCCTGCCTTTGGGCCATAGTTTACTGCCACAAAATAGGAAGTACAGTACCTCTTGGAAGTATTTCCTAGAGTAAATCATTAGTAATTGTGGAGAGGAGTGGAAAGCCCTGAAGATATATATACCATGCAGCTGTTGACATCTGCACAAGTTCCAGAGACCCCAGAATGAAAGCTGCTAACTTCTCTTTAATCCTGGGATCCTCTTCAGCAGGAAGGGAGGCCAAGTGGAGCAGAGGGCACCTTCGCTTTCAGGGCCAGCCAGAGCTCTTGGGATTTACAAATGGATCCGACTCAGTCGCTCAACACTTCACCCTTGGATAACTTAAAATTGCCACTGGTTGTGACATAGACATTTAGGAGCCTGATGGGAAAACTGGTTAACACTTTGATATTTCAGTGTCACCTAAGTTTATAAATGTGCTGCTGTGCAAATCATTGGTTCCAAGCCCTGGCTACACCCTGAGTCCTCTGGTTGCTGGAAGGCATGCTGATGTTTGATGTCCTGCCCTACAGATCTGGTGTCTGGATTTTTGACACCCTCCCTAGGAGAGTCTAGTAGGCAGCCAAGGGTGACAACTCCTGGTGTAAGTTGACACTTGCTCTCCCCTTCCCCATCAGAGTTCATGTGAAACTTTTAAATTATAGGTTAATACATGGAGGAAAAAGCTGAAAAGCTGGCCCAGTTAACGAGTAGACTATTGAAACAAAACATTCAGTGTAGATACTATGACTTACCTGATCTGAAAGACACTTTCTTTGTGCTACCTGAAATTCCTTCAGTCAGTGGTTCATTTATTTTAAGAAGTGCCTTCTTTTTAAAAATGTGTATTTTGAGCCTGGTAGCAGGGTAGACCCTAACTAAAGTAGTACCATCAGAATCCTTCCCTGTAAATGCCTGTATCTCACACTTGGCTGGGTTATAATCAAGGAGCCAAGGAGTAAGGAACATTTCAAGATGTTAGCAGGCTGAGTGAGCTTTAGCCAGGGTCTATGATGGTGTAAGGGGAAGGGGATACTCGGAAGAAGCTAAATCCGGGTGCCCTTCTGTTCTTAAGTTGTGCTAAAACTTATCCTCTGCCTATCAAAAGGAAACTCCTGGTCTCCTTTTTTGCTTTTTCTGCTTTCCCTAAATCCAAGCCCTTTTCTTGGTCCTCTCCCCCAAGACATTAAAAATACCAAAACCATGAATATTCTTGAGCTTCACTGTGGACATGGTGAGTATCTGTGGGCTGAACTTGCTTCCTGAAAACAAGTATAAATCCCTGTTTCTTCAAGAAAATCCTCTGAATTCTAAACATCGATTTCTAACCAAATTTTTAAAAGAAAACCCTTCTGTAAATTGTGGGTTGCCAAAATGAACAAACATATTTACAAATTCTAGTTGAGGAATGCATGGAGGGTTGAGTGCTATTCTAACAGTAAATGAAAAGTTTTAAGTATAACAAGTTTGGGCATTCTGTGCTCATTCTTTTCATGGGCAAAATTTCTTTTTTGAGAACTTGATTTTCCCATCTTTCCCCTAAATGCCAACAGCTGTGGTATGAATTTAGCATTTGCAAACCAACCCCCCATGCCTCTGCAGCTTATCTCCATTCCCCCTATCCAAGATTCTGTGACAGGCATAGGAATGAGATTAGAGAACAGGGTGGAGGGCCAGGGGTAGCCCCATTCACACTGTTGACTAAATTGCCATGGTCCTTGGGCCCTGAGTGTTGGAGAGCAGCTGCTTTACCCACCTGCCTCCAAACCTCTGGTTCAGCTTCTCTGTGTTGCCAGAACACACCACCTCTTGGTCTTCAAAGGTTTGAGGATTTGTTGCATGCTTTGCTAGGTTGGCTCTAGCTAAGAGGTCACATAGAGGGCCAGCAGTCACAAGTCTGTTTTGTTTTCTTCGTCAAGAAAACATTTCTTTATTCCCAGCTATGTGGCAAAAGCAGTTGAGCAAACCCTTTATTCCAAATGTACTTCTGGTTTGACTCCAGCCCATCTTTGGTACGATCTCACCATTTTCTGAGGACGTAGCAGAATTGACTAGGCCTCTGAAGCCCAAAGTGTGGGACTGGTTTCCACTGACTGCTCTTTGCCCTGAGCAGTCACTTCTTTCAAGATAACCAACTAAACTGGCCGTGGAGCTACGCTATATGTGAATTCTGAGCTTTGTTTTCTTACTTCTTGGGATATAGCCTTGAGTGGAAATTGTCCTACATTGTGGCTCTATTTTTCCTGAAGGTTAAGGCCATGATAATGTCCAACCTTGCTTTTGGCTCAGGAGATTCAGAAGATAGTGACTTTGGGGCCCTCAAGATTTTCACTCAATTTGCAGAAGCAAAGCACCTCTTGGGATGGAATTATAATTGTTATAATTATTATATAATAACCATAATAATGACTTTTGTTTTAGAACTTTCACTTTTATATATTTCGTTTGGTTATAAAAACGGTTCTCTAATATAGGTTGAATAGTCCTAATTTTATAGATGAGGAAATGTAGGTTCAGAGGTGATTGAATTCTAATAAATGAAGGAGGTGGGTTTTTTTTGTTTTGCTTTAGTTATTAGATCTTATATATTTATTTGAGAGAGAGAGCGTGACAGAGAGAGTGAGCACAAATGTGGTGAGAGGAAGAGGGAGAAGCAGACTCCCTGCTGAGCAGGGAGCCCAGTGTGGGACTTGATCCCAGAACCCTGGGATCCTGACCTGAGCTGAAGGCAGATGCGTAACCAACTGAGCTACTCAGGTGCTCCTAGGAGCCAGGTTTTAGACCCAGGTTGTTCTGACTCCCAGCCCAGAGATATTTTTCGTGTGTCATGCTCTCTCACAAAGAAGGCAAGAACCATCTTCTTTCTCAGTCCAAGTGACTAAGCTAGTTACTACACCAAACACAGTCATGAAACATCAATTTAAATCTGACATTAGAATAGAAAACAGTCATCACAGCATGCCTGTTAAATGAATTAAACAAACCTCTATACCAGTCAGAGATCCTGGTATCCAGTGTCTGAACCTGAATTTTTCTCATTTAAGAAATAGAGTTGATAGCCTGCTTTCTTTCTTCACAGGACTGTTAATGTATGCTTGAAGATAGTATTATTATTTTTTAATTCTGAAGACCTTTTACTCCAGTTATAATTCCTTCACCTTAGACGCTCTTGAAGATGTTAGGAGGAGAAGAACATATTGCCATTGCTCGTGAAGATGTTTAACACTTAGCTGAAATCATATAATGAATAGGTCTAGAGACAAGAGATTTCTTGTATTGTCATAGGAAGTCATAGGCGAGCCTCTGAGCTCTTTGGAATCCAGCGCTAAGTAAGCTGAAATGTTTAGGACTGAGCCCTCTACCTGGATGTTGATGCCAGGATGGCAGTTTCTGTGCTCTGAGTACCCAGAAAACAATCTGATACAGCGAAATAAGTAATAGTCTTAGAAGCTTAAAAAATACATTTTGTTCTCTTCAATAAATTTTAAAGTGAAACAAAAATAGTGGATTGATTTAGACAGTTTACAGAAGAGGAAATTTAAAAAGTATTATTGGCCAGTTAACATGAATAACCCTGCCAACTTGATAGGTGATCATAGGAACTCACCTGAGTTGAAACAAGTACTTAATTTACGTCTCCGATTGGAGGACATTTTTTCGGAATATTTAAGGTAAATGTCAGCAAAGGGTGAGGTTGCAACAGACTGATGGGGAAGAACACTGGCACACTTCTACAAAATAGTTGCCAGTGTATCTGGGGAGCCTTACAATTATTAATGACTTTAATTAATACAGAAAATATTCTGTAATTGTTTTCTTATAGAAATAATATAGTCCCAGGTTGCACAAATCTTTATCCATGAGGATATCAATATGGTGTTAATTATAATTGCAAAATATTAGAAACAAGTGTTCAGTAGCAGGGGATTAGGTAATTATTCAGCAACTCTAGAGTGGAATATAATCAGCCATTTGAAATCATGGTTTTAAAGCATATTTTAGTGGTAAGATAAAAGTAATACACAAACCTATTTACACATAAAATTTATCAATAGGAATAGATATTTATATATCTCAAAAATAGTAGTCATCTTTGGGCAAAGGGTTTACTTTTAAATTTTTATTTGTTTGTTTGTTTATTTAGATTTTGTTTGTTTATTCATGAGAGACACACACAGAGAGAGGCAGAGACACAGGCAGAGGGAGAAGTAGGCTCCATGCAGGGAGCCCGACGCAGGGCTCGATCCCGGGTTTCCAGGATCATGCCCTGAGCCGTAGGTGGCGCTAAACTGCTGAGCCACCTGGGCTGCCCAGCGTTTACTTTTTTTTTTTTTTTTTTGCGTTTACTTTTTTTAATATACTTACTGTATTTTCCAAAAGTTCTACAATATGAATATAATGCATTTTTTTAAAGTCAGAAAAACATTATTTGAGAAAAAGTATTCAGGTGAGGGGAGTGTCTTCATTAAATTCAGATCTTTTAAAATGTAAAATAAAATTTTAACTACGAGTTACAGTTCAACAAGTGTATGAATAAGGTAAGTGGATTGCCGAGAGGTTATTGATTTAAGAGAAAAAAATAGCAAACCACTGTAGGTGATGCTCACATTTTTCTGGTAGTTATAAATAAGCCACAGTTTTTTCTAGACTAGGAGGTACTAAGTTGGAAATTTCCAATGATGTTTGATTTGCACTACCTGTTTCACGTAGTGCCTGTATTTTACAAGTGAAGAAAGCTTAAAATTTTGAGTAGAAAGAGAATTTGTTTCTAAATACTTCTTGAAATTTTGGTATTTCTGGAAAAGATTTAATGATTGCTGGGATTGAGTACAAGATTGACTTGCTATGAAGAATACTTGATCAGTATTCTGAATTAAATGGGTTCAGGTGGATTATTTGACTTTTACTTAAGTTTAAATATTTACGGTCAGATGATATAACATGTTGAATATGCATGCTTACAAAACGTTGAACTCTGCATTTTATTTTACAGTGTAGCTCTCGCAATATATTACCACATCAAAAACAGGTATGTGGATGATTAATTTTGTGCTAAAAATGTTACGCGTTATTTCCTGTTATGTTTTTCCTGTTTTTTTCCTATTATGTTCTAGTTGCTTCAGTCTTTGTACTCTTTACTCATGTTATCATGGAATTTCTAGAGTTTGTGTAATTTATGAGAACTTGCCAGGTAAGTCCTGAACTGCTTCTCAAGCAGAGGAAACCAAATGGGTATTTGTATTTGAAGTCCGCAAAACAGAACAAATCTTTTTTTTTTTAATTCTTTTGTATATTTTTTAATTGGAGTTCAATTTGTCAACCTATAGCATAACACCCAGTGCTCATCCTGTCAAGTGCCCCCCTCAGTGCCTATCACCCAGTTACCCCAACCCCCTACCCACCTCTCTTTCCACCACCCCTTAAAACAAATCTTCTTGATAATGCTCAGCTTCCTTTTCACTTTTGATTTTCTTTTTTTTTAAGATTTTATTTATTTATTCATGAGCAACCCAGAGAGAAGTAGAGTCTTACGCAGAGGGAGAAGCAGGCTCCATACAGGAAGCCCGATGTGGGACTCAATCCTGGGATCACACCCTATGCCAAAGGCAGACTCTCAACCACTGAGCCACTCAGGCACCTCGATGATTTTCTGTATAATTTGCTTAAACAGTCTTTCTTTTATAAAATATTATTTTAAAATTTTACTGTGTGTAACGTCAACATGAGAAAAAATGTTTATAGTTTTAAGTTAGTAGAAGAAATTTTGGTGTAAATTTAGACATAAACTCCTGTAGAAATAGACTTCTGTCTGATATAAGTGTGTTTAGAGACAAACTTAGTTAATTTAAGAAGTCAATTGAAACGGAATCATGGAAAAATCACTTTAAAAATTTGCCTCAAACATTTTATTTCAACATAAATGTTTAAAAGTACATTCATTGCCGATTTTTTATGCATCGAACTTTTGCTTTGAACATTAGGCACTGATTAGAGTACTAAAGTGACTTTATTTTATAAGCCACCCCTGTAATTCATCCTTTCCACATATATATAGTTTTTTTTATTAATCAATAGAAAACAAAAGACATTTACAAAATAATCTGAGTGTAGAATCTTTCGGGTTTTGACCATACATAATCTATAGCAAATTTATTGTTGGTGATAACCTTTTATTGGCTCTTTGCAAAGCATTCCTTCTTTATTTTCATAAGAACAAAGCCACTCATTGTAGTCAAATTTCATTGATTAATGTGACATTTTCATATGTTATATAACAATAAATATGAACCAGTTCTGGGAATAAGCACAGCCACCTCTTGGTTAGCATGGATCTCAATGGGTGGGGGCTACATCACCTTTAGTCTGTTTACCAAAGGGGCAGTTGGAGAATTGTGGTAGGTCAGCAAAGGGGAACTTCTGATGAACAGTGTTATGAGAAAACACAAACACCTGGAAAGGTATTCTCTGTAATGACCTTTTTCTGCATTGTAATTGTGATTCATAGTTCATTGTGGGGTTTGAGAATTTAGATTTAAGAATTTAGAAAATGTAGCATTGTGGAACTTTGAACCTTGACCAGAATAGTGTATCAGTGAAAGTGCAAATTTTTGTCTTGCTGCCCATTTCTCAGATAACAGTTCAAACTTTTAAAAATTTAAGTCTTAAATAACAACGTAATACCATTAGTGAAACTCAGATGTTCTTTCAGACCAATTTTGCATTAGCATCTCTAAGTGATTTCTCAGTTCTTAGACTGCAGTGGATCTCAAAGTTATTTTGTAGCCATAACTGGTAATAATAAGAGCCAGCTTTATTAAGCACTGACTACCCTGATCAGCTATTTATATGCATTATCTCATTTATTTTTAAAAACAGTACCATGAGGTGATACGTTATCTTTATTTTAGAGGTAAAGAAACTGAGGCACAGGGATATTAAATAATTTGCCTAAGATAGCACAGCTAATGAACTGGGGAATTGAGGATTGAACCCAAACAATATACTGAGACTTTTAATCATATAATCTAGTGGGTTAATGGTGATAAATTGACCAAAAGTTAGTGAGAAGAAGTGGAGAACATCCAACTAAAAAAGCAAGTGTTTAGAAACAAGCATGATAAATCCACAGATTATAACCTGAAGATCTTTGGGAAGAAGTGGCATGACCCTGTAGATTTTCTTCTCAATCAGTCATACTGGCCTCACTTCTGGAGCTGGTGATAGATACAGTAGCTTGATAGAGAGGCTGCTACTCAGCTGGGATACATAGCTAGCCAGCTTGCTTGCTTGCTCGCTTGCTTGCTTGCTTTCAAGGGCTTGCACAGGGGTGGGGGTGTTGGGGAGAGAGAGAGAGAGAATTTGAAGCAGGCTCCATACCCAGTGCAGAGCCTGACATGGGGCTTGATCTCACAATCCTGAGATCATGACCTGAGCCAAACTTGAGAGTTGGACGCTTGACTAACTGAGCCACCTTGGTGCCTCTGGGATACATAGCTTTCTTTCCTTTTATTATATTTTAAATATTTGTGTATTTATTTGAGGGAGAGAGAAAACTAGTGGGAGGGGCAGGAGAAGGAGAGAGAATCTCAAGCAAACTCCATGCTGAGTGTGGAGCCCAAAGTGGGGCTCGATCCCAGGACCCTGACATCATGATCTGAGCTGAAACCAAGAGTAGGATGCTTAACTAACTGTGCCACCCAGGTGCCCTGGGATACATAGCTTTCAATGAAAGTGAAAGGAAAATTCATTTCTCAGAGGAGTCAGTTTTCTTCCAGAGTCATTTTAGCTTAAATTCTTAATCCTCATTTTATATTTTTCATCCTGTTTTTATTTTTAAACTTACTTCTGGTGAGTATTTCTCTAGAATGCTGAATGGCTTTTAAGGGTCTGTTATTCATCAGGAATATTGATCAGGGCTGAACTGCCCAAGAAAATGGGGTGCAGGGCCAGGTTTTGTCTTTTACACAGCACCTCGAATATCTTGCAGAGGTTGTTAGTGAGATGAGAACCAACTGGTTCTTCATAACCAGGTCATTATAAAAGGAAGTGTAACTGAGTGCACCCAGAAGGAGCTTTGTTTTCAGACCCTGTTATCAGGTCCTGCCTAGTCCTTTCTTTTACTACAGCTCATCTAAAGCTTTATTGGCTGTATTCCCATAGGCTAGTGAAAATGAACACAGGTATGAATGCCCAAAGCTTTAAAAATAATTCCTGTTGTATAAATAGAGTAATAAAAACTTAGCTGTTCAATTAAGCTTTTTTTTCTTTTTTTTAAAAAGATTTATTTATTTTTTTATTCATGATAGACATATATATAGAGAGAGGCAGAGATACAGGCAGAGGGAGAAACAGGCTCCATGCCAGGAGCCCGAAGCGGGACTCGATCCTGGGACTCCAGGATCGTGCCCTGGGCCAAAGGCAGGCGCTAAACCGCTGAGCCACCCAAGGATCCCCTTAAGCTCTTTTTTCTATATTATTTTTATGCAGGCAGTAAATTTATAGAGCAGAAATTGTGGTGTTTACTATGAAAGGTATATGTTAGGGACAGGTCTATACCCTTCTGATATTCACAAGCCTAATAGACTTTGGAAGCACAGACTATGGAATTTATATGCTGTTACCAAAGCACCAGTTTCCAAATTTGGTTTTTAAAGAACCATTTTTAGGCAGAAGTCAAATGACATAAAACAGATGAAAGCAGAGCTTTGCTGGTGAAGTGTGCAGTTCGTCTCTGTAGAGCCCAACCAAACTCAAGGTACTGTCACCACGTTAAATGACATTTTCTGGCCTAGTAGCAACCAACCATTCTTTTATAGGTTTATGGGTTACTGAGTTAAGCTTTTCTACACATCATCTCTTGTTTTTCAATATAAAATTGTGAAACTCTTAATTAACAAAGTGTTTAAGTTGTATGTTCTGAAAACTCCAAATTACTTTCTAGAACATCCTGAATGTTCATTTTTATCAAACTTCTTTCCATTCAACTACTGTATAGGGATGGTTTAAGTATATCCATCCACCTTTGCTGAGAAGCAAAATGTTTAAAGAAGTTTGTCACTTGCTTAGATTTGGTTCATTTGAATACTCAGAAAATGAAAATCTCAGTATTTTTGCTTAGGTTAATTCAACTAAATGTGGTTTATAACCTTTGTTTCATAGACTGTTCAGACAAAAATGGTTAAATATTATACATAAGAAAATTACTTGTGGATAACCAATAGCATCTCCTACATTTAACATTGACTTTAGTTTCTTGAAATATGTCAAATCAAAATATATTTTTATCTTATTTTGAATGGCATTCTTGCAGAAAGTAAACTCTATTGTCTCTTATTTTCCCCACCAGGGACCCAGATGGAAGGATGCTCTTAGATATTTTTGATGAAAACCTTCACCCTCTTTCGGTAATCTCCTCCTGATGTTGTTTAATTATTTCTCTTTTGTTTTTATTGGGTGGCCAGTCATCTGAAACTCTTTCCTTCCCCAGAAATCCGAAGTGCCACCAGATTATGACAAACACAACCCCGAGCAGAAACAGATTTACCGGTTTGTTCGGACACTGTTCAGTGCTGCTCAGCTGACAGCTGAATGTGCCATTGTCACCCTGGTGAGTGCCTTCATGATGACTGCAGCGATTCTGTAGTTCGCTGGCAGAGATGGTAAGCAGAGAGTCTTACCAGCTACCTTAGGGAAACTACATCTTCGCCTTCAAGGTTGTCTTTGTTGTTGTTGTTGTTGTTTTGGAAGAATACATAATGGATCCCCCAAAAGAGGGTGTGAAGTCCATTCCACAGTCCCCACTGAAAGTCAGTTATAAAATCACATTCAAAAACAATAAATGTCCAGGTTTCCTGTTGTTGATTCTGTGCAAAGATTTTAATGACATTAATAAGATCCGATGGACACATATATCCTTTGTGAATACCTGTATAGGAAGACGTGCTGTGTATTACTGCCTTCTCTTTTGTGATTTTTGTGTCAGTAATGTGTAAGATATTCACACACAATGTGGACATATCTGCACTTTAATACTCAGATAAGATATAAAAATTTATAATCTTACTTAGATTCTTAAAATTTTAGAGACTATTTAGGTCAGATCTCATTTGGGAAATAGATTAACGTGGAACCCATTCTCACCTTTTATTGTGTGCACTTAGATAACTTAGCTCTGCCTGTGAGTAAGCCATCCCACAGGGAGATCCGAAAGCCATTCCTGTTGCTTCTGAAAAGAGATTATTGTCTACTAGAAAGTTTACAGGCCACCCAAGGACCCCTTGTATCTCTGCCACACTAAGAGCTTTGTGCCCTTCAGCTAATTCAACAGTAAACCTGTTTGTTTATTCATTCATTGGTTCATCCGTTTGTGTGTTCACTCTTTCTCTCACTGACTTGCTGTCTAATGGGTAAAACAGACATTCAGCAAGTAATCATTGGGTGATTTGGAATGATTCTAGATTCTTCTGTCCTATTTGAGAAGTGTATTTATTGCTTGGCTTTCAAGTTCTTACAAAAACACGCAGCAGGGATGCAGGGTTGAAATTGTTGTAAAGGGAAATGGCAATAAAGAGAAAAGAAGGGTAAGAAAACCAGATGACCACATGAGATTAGTACTAACCTTCATGCCATGAAGAAAGATTTATTTTGAAACTGCTACAGATGGAACACGGGGATTTTTTTAACTCTAATTCCTAAGAAAATTATGACCTGATTGTGACCTGATAAGAGTTACTAGCATGAAGAGGTTAGTGTCCTGTGGAGGACAAGGGCTGAGATTTTAATCCCTGCCACTTCCCCAGCTTTAGCCGAGATATTAAGAGAACATCTGAGGTGCATTCCATTTCCAAGGGTGACAGGGAGCCTTGGTTGGTTCATGTCTTTGGAGTGCTGTAGGAGTGGTGCATTTTTGTCAGTAGCTATGGAAACCTTCACTTGACGTGTTCAATAAACTGGTGACTTCACAGGAGATGAGCTTGTATTGGGGTCGTGGTATTTACAACCTAATGAGAGATGAGCAGCTTCGGAGTCCCACGTAGTAGGTACATTACTGCAGACCACTTCTGGCTGCTGCGGCTTGTGGTGGCTGAGAGCCCTTTCTATGATCATTCTGCCCTTCTCTGTGCCGCTTCAGATCAGAAGCAGCCATTCAGAACAAGTTCAGTCTAGAGTTGACAGAGAAGCATTAATCACTACCTTTCTCCAGGGAATTGTCTGGTGTCTTGGCATGCTGCCCAGATTGAAGCTGGGGGCGGACAGCAGTTAGCTCTGGCCCTGTTGCCCACAAGGAACAAAACTGCAGCCTGCCTGTGGTAAGAGCTTCCAGGACCTTCAAATACCCAGAACCTACTTTACTCAAAGCAAATATTTCACAGCTTAATTACCTTTGTTTTAAAAGAGTAACAACCTAATATCACTAGATGTATTTTTTTAGCCTTGCAGAATATTCTGAAAGTTCTGCCATTGATATTGACACATGAGGAAATTTAAAAAAGGATGAAGTAACTGAAATTGCACCTTGCTGAATTCTGATAAGTTTTTGCTTATGGGCATTGTATAATATTCCCAACAACAGCTGTGGAAAGTGGGGGTTGGGTGGAAGACCATGGTCTCCAGCTGCCCCTCTGTACGGCCTGTCCTTTCTCTCAGGAGTTACTGGGTTAACCTTAGAGCCATGAGCAGACAGCCTTTTCAGTCCCACGTTTGGTACTTGGATAACAAAATATAGCTCCCTGTCTACGCCAGGGATTTTCATCATAAGGATGAGAAACCTACACTAAGAATAAGAAGCCAAGGCAGGAGATTGATTGGGAGGTTGCAGAGTCCCATGGATCCCTGTCCTCTGCGGCAGGGTCCTCTCCCCCGACCCCCCACTGCCCCCTTCTCTGGGGCTGCCTTTTCTTGTCTCTATTCCCTTTGGGTTTGCAGCATTAAATTTCAGGCTGGCTTCTGGTCAGGTGGACGTGGCAGGGAAGTAGCTGTCCTAACCTTGGCGCTCTATCACTGTGTAAGTCCCAACACTGGCTAATTCAACCTCTTGTGTTTAGGTCAGATTTTGGAGAGGAGATGAATTTCGATTGGCTTCATCAGTGATTGGTCCAGTTCCTTTGGGTCAGATGTTTGCCCTTGGAACAGTCAGTTCTTACCCAGAGGTGATAGGACAGAAGGGCCCAGGCTCTGTCCCCAGCCATTGTTTTCCTCACTCTGCTAAACACCTCCAGCAGTTCCTCCAGCAGTTCTGTGTTCCCTGAGGAAGACAGAAAGAAGGCCTTTATGTGACCTCTAATAGGATTGGGCCACCTCTCATCTCAACTGAGCCGCCACCACTCTCCCATCTGGGCCTCTTGGTCTTTCCTGCACATACCGGTACCTGCCTTGGGACTTGAGCACTTGACACCATTGCCAGGAATCCTCTTTCCCAGATAGCATGTGCCACGACCCTGCCTTCCTTTAAGTCTTCACTCAAAGGGTCCGTTCGAGGGGCCATACTTTGAATTGTAACCTCCCTTCTCCCCCATGTTCCCTTCTCATCATTTCCTGTTTTTTCTTCATAGCACTTGTCACCAATTAACATTCTTTAGGCTTTAGTCATTTATCTTATTTTGTTTATAAGTTCCATGATTAAGAGGTCTTTAAAATCTTTTTGTCTTTCTTACTCACTGAGATATGACCAGCATCTGGAACACAGCAGGTACCTAATGAATACTAAATGTCAGAGTAAGTGTAGTAATAGCTACCTGCTGCTGAAGCAATAAAAGTGGTGTTGGTGCACCTCACACTTTGATACCTAGGGAGCATTTGGGAGCTATTTGCTGTAGTTACCCCTTATCCCAGGGTTTGGTAACTTGGAACTCCTGTTCTGCTGTTTCACTGCTTAAGTTATTAAGGTAAGCTTTCTGAGGGGAGGATGGCCAAGTCTGTAGTTTGGGGACACTGCTCAGCCACTCCCCTGAGTGTTGCTTACAAGGTTGGCCCCCTCTGGAGGGCTGTAGTGATGTGATGGACTGGAGAGGAGGTCAGTAGCTGATGGGGAGGAAGCAGGCATAAAGAGGGGGAGTTGGGAAGAATGGGGGTGGCACCTACTGCAAATAACCAGACAGAGGAGATGTAGTAGTACCTTTTTATTAATTCCTTATTTTTTGTAGCTTTATTAAAATGTAGTCTAACTTACCATAAAATCCACTTAGAGCACTTCAGTGGTTCTCTGTATCTTGTGCAACAACCATCACCATAACCTAATATTTCAGAATATTCTCATCCCCCCATAAAGAAACCCTTCACCCTTTAGCCGCCACTCCCCATCCCCAGTCCCACCCTAGGCCCATGTAACCCCACTAATCTATTCTCTTTCTTAAGGGACTTGCCTGTTCAAGAAGTAGAATGGATCCATATAATATGTGGTCTTTTGTAACTCGCTTTTCACTTACCGTAATGCTTTCAGACATTATCCATTTTGTAACTTGTAGAGTATTTCATTCTTTTTTGTTGCCAAATAATATTCTAGTTTCTTTATTCAAATTCATCAGTTGATGGACATATGAATGTCTCTTTTTTAGTTATTATGAATAATGCTGCTGTGAACATTTGTGTACATGTTTTTGAATAGGCATATATTTTCATTTCTCTTGCTGTATACCTAGGAGTGGAATTGCTAGGTCATATGGTAACTCTTAAATTTTTTGAGGAACAGTCTGTTTTCCAGCATGGTTGCACCATTTTTTATTCCCATTGGCAATTCCCTAATAGGACGGTTCCAATTTCTCCATATTACATTCTTGTCAGCACTTTTTGTTGTCTGTTTTGATTCTAGCCAATTCTAGTGGGTATAAAGTGTTATCTCATTATAGTTTGGGTTGGTATTTCCCTAAAGATTAATAATGTTGACCATCTTTTCATGTGTTTACTGGCTGTTTGTATATCTTCTTTGGAGAAATGTCTCTTCAAATTCTTTGATCCTCCCCCCCTTTTTAAAGATTTTATTTATTTATTCATTAGAGACACAGAGAGGCAGAGACACAAGCAGAGGGAAAATCAGGCTCCCTGCAGGGAGCCCGATGCAGGACTCGATCCCAGGACCCTGGGATCATGACCTGAGCTAAAGGCAGACACTCAACCACTGAGCCACCCAGGCATCCCTCTAATTTTAGACCTTACGTTTAGGTATGTGACCCATTTTGAACTCATTTTTGTGAAATAGGGGACCAAGTTTATTTATTTATTTATTTATTTATTTATTTGCATGGGATATCTGGTTCCTGCAGTGCCATTTGTTGAAGAGACTGTCCTTTACTCATTGAATTGTTTTGGAACTTTTGTCAAAATCAGTTGACCGTAAATGTGCAAGATTATTTCTGGACTTTCAGTTTTATTCTGTTGATCTGTATTTCTTTATACCCACACCACACTGTCTTGATTACCATAGCTTTGTAGTTGAAATCAGAAAGTATAACTCTAGGGGCACCTGGGCAGCTCAGTCAGTTAAGTGTCCGACTCTTGATTTTGGCTCAGGTCATGATCTCAGGGTCTTGAGGTTGGGCTCTGTGCCAGTTGAGAAGCCAACTTAAGATTCTCTCTCTCTCTCTCTCTTCCTCTGCCCTCCCCCTACTCTCTCTCTCTCTCTTTCTCGAAAGAGAAGGAAGGAACGAACGAACGATGACTCTCCCAACTATGTTCTTCTCTTTAAGATCTTTTTGACTATTCTATGACCCTTAAATTTTCAGTTTTAAAATTAGCTTGTTTCCGCAAAAACAAACAAGCAGAAACAAAATCAGCTAGGATTTTGATGGGGACTACATTGAATATGTAGATCAATTTGGGGAGTATGTCAGTCTTAACACTAGTAAGTCTTCTAATCTGGAATATGGGATATCTTTCCTTTTAGATTTTCTTCAGTTTCTTTCAGCAGCTTTATAGTTTTCAGGGCACACGTCTTGCACTTCTTTGCTAAATTTATTCCTAGGCTTTTCATTCTGTTTCATGCAATAGTATGTAGAATTATTTTCTTCATTTTCATTTTCATATTGTTTATTGCTAGTGTATAGAAATACAATTTATTTTATTTGGATTCCTTTCTCATTGCTGAACTCATTTTAGTTTTTATAATATTTACTAGATTCTTTGAATTTTATATATGCAGGATCCTGTCATCTGCAATAGGTATAGTTTTACTTCTTCCTTTCTAAGTTGGATGCTTTTTACTGGTTTTTCTGGCATATTTGCCTTGGCTAGACCTTTAGTGCAGTTGAGTAGAAGTGTGAGAGTGTACATCCTTGTCTTGTTCATGATCTTATAGGGAAAGCTTTCGGGATTTTTCTGTTAAATATAATGTTAATTGTGGGTTTTTCATAGATGCCTTTTGTCAAGTTGAGGAAATTCCCTTCTATTCTTAATTTGTGGAGTTTTTTTTTTTTTTTTTTCCCTTAAAAGAGTTTTGGATTCTGTCAAATGCTTTTTCAGCATATGTTCAGATTGATCATGTGATTATTTTTCCTTTATTTTATCAATATGTTAAAATCAACCTTGCATTCCTGGGGATAAATTATTATACTTTTTTAAAAAGATTTTATTTTTTTGAGAGAGAGAGAGAGGACATGTGCACACGAGTGGGGGTGGGGAGAGGCAGAGGAAGGGAGAAGTTTGACATGGCAGTTTATCCCAGGACCCTGTGATCATGACCTGAGCTGAAGGTAGATGCTTAACCAACTGAGCCACCCAGACGTGCCTCCCTCACCCCCCCCCCCCCCGCTGATAAATTATCCCACATGGTTGTTGTATATAATTATTGTTATGTGTTGCTGGATTGGATTTACTAGTATTTTGTTCAGAATTTTTGCGTTATATTTGTAGGGGATATTGTTCTTTAATTTTCTTGTGGTCTCTTTTGGAATCAGCATAATACTGATCTCATAATTAGGAAGTATTCTTTCTATTTTTCTGAAGAGTTTGAAGATTGGTATTAATTCTTAAATGTTTGGTAGAATTCACTACTAAAGTCATCTTGGTTAGGATTTTTCTTTGTTGGAAGTTGTTTTTTTTTTGTTGTTGTTGTTGGAAGTTTTTATATTACAAATTCAATCTCTTTCCTTATAGGTATATTCCAATTATCTATTTCTTTTTCAATTAGTGTCTTTTAGGAATTTGTCCATTGCATCTAAATTATCCAATTTGTTGATAACAGTTGTTTGTAGTATTCCCTTACAATTTTTAAAAATTTCTGTAAAGTCCATTGTAATGCCTCCTTTTGTTTCTGCTTCTGCTGATTTTAGTCTTCTTTACTTTTTTCTTGGTCTGGCAAAAGGTTTATCAATTTTAGTGATCTTTCTAAAGAACCAAAATTTAGTTTTACTGATTTTCTACTTTTCTATTCTTTATTTCATTTATTTCCATTGTAATCTTTATTAATTCCTTCCTGCTGCTTGCTTTACGTTAGTTTGCGCCTTTTTTTTTTTTTTTTTTTTTTTTGGTCTGGTTACTTGTGGATATTGTTTAGAAAAATCAATTGTATATTGTTTCACTTGGTAGAGAATTAAAATACACAAGTGGGACTCAAGAAGTTATAGCTTAAGGTGGAAGGTTAGGTTATTGATTTGAGATTGTCCTTTTTTAATGTAGGAATTTAATAAATTTCCCTCTAAGCTTCGACTATTTTGCATAAATTTTGGCATGTTGTGTTTTCATTTTTATAGATATATTTTCTTGAGTAAGCTTTTAATTTTAGATGTACAGAAAAATTGTGAAGATAGTATAGAATTCCTATGTACCTCACACCCAGTTTTTTACTAATATCTATAAAATTACATAACATCTATGATGTTATTAGCCTCTTGTATTTGAATGATATATTTGTCATAATTAAAGACCTGATACTGAGACATTAACTAAAGTTCACGGTTTATTTAGATTTCCTTAGTTTTTCCCATTGTCCTTTTTCTTTCTCAGGATCCCGTCCAGGATACATTACATTTAGTTGGCATGTCTCCTTAGGTTCCTCTTGTCTGTAATTGTTTCTCAGACGTTCCTTGTTCTTTTTTTTTTTTTTTTTAAGTTTTATTTAATTCCAGTTAGTTAATTTATAGTGTTGTTATGTTAGTTTCAGTTGTACAATATAGTGATTGAACAATTCCATACATCAGGCCTGTGTTCATTACAAGTGCACACCCTAATCTCTATCACCTATTTAACCCATCCCCATGCCACCCTCCCCTCTGGTAACCATCCGTTTGTTCTCTATAATTAGAGTCTGTTTCTTGGTTTGTCTCTCTCTCTTTTTTTTCCCCTTTCCTTGTTTGTTAAATTGCACATGTGAGTGAAATCATACTGTTATTTGCCTTTCTCTGACTTATCGCTTAGCATTATACTCCCAGGCTCCATCCATGTTGTTGCAAATGGCAAGATTTCATTCCTTTTTAATGGCTGAATAATATTCATGTGTGTGTGTGTGTGTGTGTACCACATCTTTATCCATTCATCAGTCGTTGGACATGTTGGCTGCCTCCATAATTTGGCTATTGTAAATAATGCTGCAGTAAACATTGAGGTGCATGTATCCCTTTGAATTAGTGTTTTTGTGTTCTTTGTTAAATACCCAATAGTGTGATGGCAGGATCATACAGAATACTTCCATTTTTAACTTTTTGAGGAACCTCCTTACTATTTTCTGCACTGGCTGTACCAGTCTACATTCCCACCAAGAGTGCGTGAGTATTCTTTTTTCTTCAGGTCCTCGCCAACACCTGTTGTGTCTTGTATTGTGTCAGATTTTAACCATTCTGACAGGTTTAAAGTGGTGCCTCATTGTGGTTTTGATTTTTATTTCCCTGATGGTAGGTGATGATGAGCATCTTTTCTTTTCTTTTTTTTTTTTTTTTAAAGATTTTTATTTATTTATTCATGAGAGACACAGAGAGAGAGAGAGAGTCAGAGACACAGGCAGAGGGAGAAGCAGGCTCCATGCAGGAAGCCTAACATGGGACTCGATCCCGGGTCTCCAGGATCAGGCCTTGGGCTGACAGCAGCACTAAACCACTGAGCCACCCGGGCTGCCCTCTGAACAACTTTCCATGTGTCTGTTGGCACCTCTATGTCTGACATTGGGGAGATGTCTGTTCATGTCTTTTGGCCATTTTTTAATTGGAATTTTTTTTTTGGTATTGAGTTTTCTGAGCTCTTTATATATTTTGGATACTAACTGTTTATCAGATATGCCATTTGCATGTATTTTCTCCCATTGTATAGGTTGTCCTTTACTTTTGTTGATTGTTTCTCTTGCTTTGCAGAGCTTTTTATTTTGACATAATCCCAAGAGTTTATTTTTGCTTCTGTTTTCCTTGCCTTAGAAGGCATATCTAAAACAAAAAAATTGGTATGCCTGACATCAAGAAGTTACTATCTATATTGTCTTGTAGGGTTTTTTTTGTTTCAGATCTCACATTTAGGTCTTTAATCCATTTTGAATTTACTTTTGTCTATGGTGTAAGAGAGTGGTCCAGTGTCATTCTCTTGAACATAGCTGTCCAGTTTTCCCAGCACCATTTGTTGAGGAGACGGTCTTTTTTCCTTTGGATATTCTTTCCTTTGTTGAAGATTAATTGACTATAAAATTATGGGTTTATTTCTGGGTTTTCTGTTCTGTTCTATTGAATCTATGTATCTATTTTCTGCCGTACTGTTTACTGATCACAGCTTTGTACTATAGCTTGAAGTCTGGAACTGTGATGCTTCCACCTTTTCTTTTCTTTTTCAAGATTACATTGGCTATTTGGTGTCTTTTGTGCTTCCATACAAGAATCTAGGATTGTTTGTTCTAGCTCTGTGAAAAATGCAATTAGTATTTTGATAGGGATTGCATTAAATATATAAATAACTTTGGGTAGTATAGGCATTAAAAAAATTTTTTTTATTTATTTATTCATGAGAGACACAGAGAGAAGCAGAGACAGAGGCAGAGGGAGAAACAGGCTCCCTGCAGGGAGCCTGATGTGGGATCGGTCCCAGGACCCCGGGATCATGACCTGAGCCAAAGGCAGATACTCAACCACTGAGCCACCCAGGCTTCCCTGGGTAGTATAGGCATTTTAACGATATTTATTCTTCCCACCCATGAGTGTGGAATGTCTTTCCATTTCTTGGTGTTGTCTTCATTTTCTTTCATTAGTGTTTTATAGTTTTCAGAATATAGGTCTTTTACCTTTTTGATTAGGCTTATTCCTAGGTACCTTATTATTTGTGGTACAGTTTTAAATGGGATTTTTTTTCTGCTGCTTCCTTATTGGTGTATAGAAATGTAACAGATTCTGTACATTGATTTTGTACTCTGAGTTTACTAAATTTGTTTATCAGTTCTAGCATTTTTTAGTTTCAGATTTTCTGTATAATATCATGTATCATCTGCAAATACTGAAAGTTTTACTTCTTCCTTACTGATTTGGATGCCTTTTATTTCTTTTTGTTGTCTGATTGCTGTGTCCAGGACTTCCAATGCTATATAAAATAAATGGGAGAATGTACATCGCATCTTGTTCCTGACCTTAGGGGAAAAACTGAGGATGATGTTAGCTGTGGGTTTTTCATATAGGGCCTTTATTATGTTGAGGTATGTTTCCTCTAAACCTACTTTATTGAGTATTTTTATCATGAATGGATGTTATGCTTTGTCAAATGCCTTCTCTGTGTCTGTTGAAATGATTATATGATTTTTATCCTTTCTTTTGTTGATGTAATGTATCACATTGATTGATTTACATATATTGAACTACCGTTGCATCCCAAATTCTGCTTGATTGTGGCGAATGATTTTTTAAATGCATTATTGGATTTAGTTTGCTAATATTTGGTGAGGATTTATCTGTGCTCATCAGAGATATCGACCTATAGTTCTCCTTTTTTGTGTTGTCTTTAATAATGTTTATTTGAGAGTTTTCTTGTTTCTTGAGGTAGGCCTGTATTACTACAAATTTCCCTCTTTCCTCTTTTGCTGCATCCCAAATACTTTGGACCATTGTGTTTTCAAATTCATTTGTTTTCATGTATTTTTTTATTTCCTTTTTTATTTCTTGATTGACCCATTCATTGTTTGGTGGAATGTTATTTAACCCCCATGTGTTTGTGTGTTATTTCCAGATTTTTTTCTTGTTGTTGATTTCTAGTTTCATAGCATGTGGTAAGAAAAAAATGCATGTTTTTAATTTGTTGAGACCTGATTTGTGGCTTAATGTATGACCTATTCAGGAGAATGTTTCATATGTACTTGAAAAGAATGTGTATTCTGCTTTTAGGGTGGAATGTTCTGAATATAACTGTTGGATCCATCTGGTCCAGTGTGTCATTCAAAGCCAACTCTTTCCTTAGTGATTTTTTTGTTTGGATGATTTACCAATTGCTGTTAACTGAGGTATTAAAGTCCCCTACTATTATTGTATTACTGTTGATTATTTCCTTTATGTTTGTTATTAGCTGCTTTATGTATTTGAGTGTTCCCATATATGGTGCATAAATGTTTACAATTGTTATATTTTCTTGTTGGATTTTTTCCCTTTATAATTATATAGTGTCCTTCTTTGTCTCTTGTTACAGTCTTTGTTTTAAAGTCCATTTTGTCCTGTATGAGTACTACTATCCCAGCTTTCTTTTCACTTCCATTTGCATGGTAAATAATTTTCCATCTCTTCACTTTGAATCTTCATGTGTGTTTAGGTCTGAAATGAGTTTCCTATATCTCATGATATCTTAATCATATCTTTTGATTGGAGTGTTTAGGTCATTTACATTCAAAGTAATTATTGATGGGTATGTACTTATAGCCCTTTTCTTGTTTTATGGTTGTTTTTGCAGTTCTTCTCTATTCCTTCTCATTCTCTTTGCTCACATTTTGTTGGCTTTCTTTAGTGATATACTTGGATTCCTTTCTTTTTATTTTTTTGCATGTCTTTGAATTTTGATTTTTGGTTACCATTAGATTTGTATATAACATCTTCTGCCTATAGCAGTCTATATAAAATTGATCATTACTTAAGTTTGAAACCCATTCTTTACTCCTCTCCTTGTTATGTTTTAGGTATCTGGTATCATAATTTACTTCCTTTTATTCTGTTAATCCCTTGACTGAGTTTTATAGATACACCTAATTTTACTGCTTCTTGTGATTCCTACTTTTTTTTTTTTTTTTAACTTTTGCTTATGGTCTGTCTTTTCTACTCAATGAATCCCCTTTAACATTTCTTATAGGGCTATTTAGTAGTCATGAATTCCTTTAACTTTTGTTTGTCTAGGAAACTTTTTATCCTTCCTATTCTGAATGATTGTCTTGCTAGATAGAGTATTCTAGTCTGCAGGTTGTTTCCTTTCAGCACTTTGAATATATCATGCCACTCTCTTCTGGCCTGCAGTTTCTGCTGAGAAATCTGCTGATAGGCAGATTATGGGGTTTCCCTTGTATGTAACAGCCTTCTTTTCTGTTGCTGCTTTTCTTTCTTTCTTTCTTTCTTTCTTTCTTTCTTTCTTTCTTTCTTTCTTTCTTTCTTTTTTTTTTTTTTTTTTTAAGATTTTATTCATTTATTCATGAGACCCAGAGAGAAAGAGAGAGAGAGAGGCAGAGACACAGGCAGAGGGAGAAGCAGGCTCCATGCCGGGAGCCCGACACTCCAGGATTATGCCCTGAGCCAAAGGCAGACGCTCAACTGCTGAGCCACCCAGGGATCCCTCTCTTGCTGCTTTTCACATTCTCTTTATCATCACTTTCTGCCATCTTAATTACTATGTGTCTTAATGTGGATCTCTTTGGGTTGATTTTGCTGGGGGCTCTCTTTGCTTCTTGTATTTGGATTTCTTTTTACTTCCCCAGATTCAGAAGTTTTCAGCTTTATTGCTTAAATTAATTTTCTGCCTTCTTTTCTCTCTCTTCTCCTTGTGGGATCACTATAATGCAGATGTTATTATGTCTGATGTTGTCCCTGCATTCCCAATATCTATTTTCATTTTTTATTATTTTTTTCTCTCCTATTCAGCTCGATTGCTTTCCATTACTCTGTCCTCCTGATGCTGATCAGTTCTGCTTTCTCTCATCTACTCTTCTTCTAATGTATTTTTAGTTTCAGATATTGGGTCTGATTAAACCATCTCTGATTGGTTCTTTTTTATGTTTTCTATCTCTTTGTTGAGGGTCTCATTGAAGTCCTATACCCTTTTCTCAAGCCCAGTGAGTATCTTTATGACCATTACTTTGAATTCTCTACCATGGGATCCCTGGGTGGCGCAGCGGTTTGGCGCCTGCCTTTGGCCCAGGGCGTGATCCTGGAGACCCGGGATCGAATCCCACGTCGGGCTCCCGGTGCATGGAGCCTGCTTCTCCCTCTGCCTATGTCTCTGCCTCTCTCTCTCACTGTGTGCCTATCATAAATAAAAAAAAAAATTAAAAACAAAAAAAAGAAAAAGAAAAAAAAATGAATTCTCTACCATGCATATTATCTCTGTTTTGTTTAAGTCTCTTCCTGTGTTTTTTTTTTTTTTTTTCCAGTTCTTTGATTTGGAGCATATTTGTCTGTCTCCTCATTTTGTCGCTCTGTGTCTATTTCTGTGTCACCTATGTCTCCTGCTCTTGAAAGCAGTGTTCTTATGAAGAAGAGGTCCTGTAGTGCCCTGCAGTGCATTGTCCCCTGTTCCCCATAATCTTGTGCTTCACTGATGTCCTGTGTGTGTTGTGTGTATCCTGTTGTGGTGAGCCACTTTTGCTATCAGTCCGGTCATCTGCCGTGGTTCACTTTGCCTGTTTGGGGAAGATTTGGTCCCTGTGTGGACCAGTCTGGGACTACCTTGGGCTTGAGTTGAGTCAGCCCAGGCATTTGTCAGAGAGGTCGTAGCACCAGTGGCAGATGCTTTCCCTGTTTGGTCCTCTGAGAAGTGTTCATGGGAGGTGGCAGGGCTACAATCAGGACCAGATGTCTACCCTTAGTCCACTGCTGGGACTACAGATGGACTGGTGTGTGAGGCCATCTTCCCCTGTCCCTGGGGTAGGAGTCACTTTGGGGTTGTGCTTGTCCCTGTTGGGGCTTTTTGCACACTGCCAGACTTGTAGCACCACATTGGATGGGCCCTGGCCAAAAACACATCAAAGGAAACAAGACCACAGGACAATGCGGGTGCAGGTGGACAATGTTATTAGCAAGGTTTGTGCCAGTCCACTAAGGTAGGGGACCTTAGCCATGGAGTCAGGCTTGCTAGGTTGGAGGGGGCAGATCTGCAGAAGCACCTAGGGCCAGAATGCACAGTGATAGCAAGGTTGCTTGGGCCTCCCATGGGAGGGTACCTGGAGCAGATGCCTGACTGGAAGGAGCATGTCTACAGGAGAATGTGGGAGTATGGGGCCTTCTGTTACTTTAGGTGGAAAATGCTTGCACTGTGCCGGTTCCTGTAGGTGTCCTTGTGTTCAGGCTAGGGGGCAGGGGAGGGAAATGGCCCCTGCCAGCTTCTTTGTTCCTGGAGAAGTCTCCCAAGAGTTTTTGCACCTCTGGACACACTTGAGGTTAGTAAGCAAATCTTCCTCCAGGCGTTTTTCAAACTGCTGTTTCTAATGCTGTATCTCTCCGAGGCTGTTTATTGTGCTGTCTGTTCAAGGGCAGGGACTGTTTCCTTTCACCCTTCCTACTATCCCAGAGCTGAGGCCACTGATTTTTAAAATTCCACATGTTAAGCACCACTGGTTGTAAGAACTTGCAAAATTTGGCCTTTCTGGTTTTCAAAGCCCAGTGTTGCTGGGATTTGTCTTCCCCATGGGGGTTCCCCCTGCAGGTTCCCTGGTGTGAGAGTCTGTTTTGTCCCCTCTATATATGTCCACATGTCCCTGTGAGTCCATTTGGCTCCCAGCCACGTCTGTGCCTTTGCTTTCCTCTTCAGTGTGGTTCTTCTCTACATATAGCTGGAGAGGATTCGTTCTACGAGTCTTCAGGTTGTTTTCTGGGTTATTTAACTGATACGGGTATTACCTAGTATCCACAGGAGGAGGTGAGCTTCGGGTCCTCCCAACACCACCATCTTCCCCAGAAGTCTTAGGTTAACTCTTTAAAAAATTGGATTGGAATAATTTCAGTATCATTAAGATTTTGATATATATCCTTGATTCCACGAGTTTGCATTTTATTCCTCCCCCATGACTTGGAACAGTTTTGTTACATGTAGTCGGATGAATGCTCACTGTAATTGCTCACTAACCTGTAGTTTCTAGAGACTCCTTAGGATAGTCCTTCTCATGAATTTAAATTTGGAAATTTAATTGAGCAAGAATGTCCTATTAGCAATGAATGGTCTAGGAATATTGTTTAGGAAAAATCAATTATTATTTTACTTGGTGGAGAATTAAAATATCCAACTGGGAGTTTACTAAAGAAATTGCAGCTGACCCTTGGCTATGTCCTTACTCACAAGTTCAGCAAGTTCATGCTATTAAGTGGAGCTTATTATGAATGCCTCATCTCCCAGTGTAACAGCTGCCTTCCCTTGGTAATTGAGTGTATTATAATATCTAATTCCTTTAGTTAGCCTGTGGATTATCAGACATGGAATGATACTTTTGGGTACTTTTTTAGTATTAAATATTATCTTAAATATCATCAAACATACTTATTAATGTCTATCAACTATGGTATAAAGTAAGAAAGAAGAAAATTGAGTGGCCACCCGTTTGCACTGAGCCAGTGAGAATCTATTTCAGTGGGGAGCTTGGAGAGATTTGCATACCTTATCAGTATAAAGGAAGTCGTCAGGTAAACATTGTTTCACAATGTTTGTCTCATGCTTTGTCTCATGCTTTAAAAATCTGGAGGCTTAGTTAGGTCCAATCTTAGTTTTCTGCTCTTAGTTCAGTTTATTATATATTTTGTGATTCATTTTTTATTTTTATTTTTTTTTTTTTAGTATAGTTGACACACAGTGTTATATTTGTTTTATGTGTACAACATAGTGATTTGACAAGTTTATATTAATGCTGTGCTTACCTCAGGTATGCCTCTTCTTGATGAAGAACAAGAAGAGTTAGTTGTCAACCTTTGTAAAATGCACAGTCTGGGGTCCCAAGGATGGAGTCTAGCTGAAATTCCATTTGACCTAGCTTGGATCTATACCTGAAGAATTACAATTTTCACACAGATGAAAGTCATGATCTAAAACATTAGCTCATTCTTTTTGCTCATTTAATATAATAAATGCCATTAAAAACTAAGATCTTCAAAAACTGAAAAGATCACTGAGCTCTAGTGCGTGACCTACTTTTTTTTTTTTTTTTTTTACCACAACCAAATGCTGTTATGTTACTCTTCAGTGAGAGATTTGGAAATTCCCACAAAGGTCCATATAATGCAGTTAGAATGCCATGCTGTGTGACTTCCTGTGGCTTATTTGAAGATCTTTTTGACTTTTTGCAGTTGGCACAGCAGAGTGGACTCTGTCCTCCTCTGAACTTCATCATTTACCACTACACGTGTCTCGTGAACCAAGGACTCAGTTTTACCTTTAAATCCATTCTACCTTCATAAACGTACTTCCTTTTTCTAAATACCATTATTTGTGGTCATTTTCTTACCTAAATCCCTTAACACTAACATGTACCCTCCTGTTGCTGTATTTCAGAGCCAGAGCTCTTAGGTAGATGCTGCTGCTTATTTGTTCTGCAAGATGATGTGTCCATTACTGAAGCAGTCTGAGGTCCCACCCTTTCTTAGCATTGTGCTAAATGCTGGGCACACAAGTGGGAATGAAATGGGTCTTTGTCCTCAGGGAACTTATGGTTCACTAGGTGGAGAGACTGATGAGGCAGCTACATATATTATACTGAGAAAAGCACAGCAAGGGGGTATGTGGAAGGGTCACGCAAACTAATATGGGGGTACATACATCAAGTAGACTTGCCCTGTAATGGTATCCTGTTTCATTACTTCCAGTATATGTAGGACTAGACTTGTTGGCTATTTTGTCTTTGGAATTTGAAATATGTTAGTAATTTCTTCTCATGATTTTGCCTTTTAGTGTAGTACCCCTGATGCATTCTGAGGAAGAGCTGGTATCTGAGATTAGCCATAAGAATCTAGGTTTTTAAGAGTTAAAAAATTGCTTTTTCATTAATAAAGCACTAAAAGCAGAATAACCTTTCTAAGCAAAAGAATTGTTATTCATCTGTTTACTCAGCAAACATTTGAGTGCCAACCACCCTCTCTCCTCATCTTGGAAAAGCCCCTATTTCAGTGGGAGAAGCAGACAAAAATCTGAGCCTTCTCTTCAAACTTCCCTGGGTGTTTATCATCCACCTGTTTACACAGTTGGCTGGTGCAGACTGGCAAAAGAAGCCCTAAGGGAGCTTCTGCTGCTTTGGAGGGAGTAACTCTCCTCTGCTTGTGCTTTAGGGATCAAGAGAACCATGGAAGGCTATAGGAAGGAGCTGCTAGCTGATGATCTGACTTTTCTTTTTTCTTTTTCTTTTTTAATAATTTATTTATTTGAGAGGGGCATATAGAGGGACGGGGAGAGGATCTCAAGCAGACCCTATGCTGAGCACAGATCCGGATGTGGGACTTGATCTCACAACTCTGAGGTCATAACCTGAACTGAAACCATGAGTTAGATGCTTAAGTGACAGCCACATGGGCGCTTCTGGTCTTTTACTTTGTCTCTCTCTCTCTCTCTCTCTTTTTTTTTTTTAAGATTTTAAAAATTTATTCATGAAAGACACAGAGAGAGAAAGAGGCAGAGACACAGGCAGAGGGAGAAGCAGGCTCCATGCAGGGAGCCCAGTGTGGGACTTGATCCTGGGTCTTCAGGATCAGCCCTGGGCCGAAGGTGGCGCTAAACTGCCAAGCCACCCGGGCTGCCCTGGTCTGACTTTTCTAATGGACCTCGAGTTTTGCTTCCATTGAGGATCATTTCTTCCTCATTCCCTCCCTTCCTCTCTTTTTCCTCCCTCCTCGTTCTTCCTTTCTCCCCCTTCCTCTTTCTCTCCCTCCTAAGTACCTCACCCCTGTGGCCTCCCTGCCCCTCTCTACCCACACAGTCACTGCCTGAAGTGTTTTCACATCTTTATTTTTTTACTCTGAAAGAGACTACTTCAGTTTCCTTCTTATATGCCCTGTATGCTACTGTAAGCCTAATTCAGGCACTTAGAAACACCTTGGTTTGCCTTGTAGCTTCCTCTCCAGAGTACTGCACATACATCTTAAGAGCAGAACATACCAGATTTTATTCCTCCCTCTCCTTGTTGCCCCTTTACCCTCTCTCCACATGTTAAAACAGGAGGGGCTCTTAAGGCTCCAGGCCTGACCCCTTCTTTTCTCTCTCCCTACACTGTTTCCCCAGGTCATGGGATCCATACCTAATCCTGTTTATGCGCCGAAGACACTCATTTCTATCTCAGTGCTGCTTTCTTCCGAGCTTCACAAGGGTGTGTGCCCTGCCCACATGGGTAGCGTCAGGCATAAAGCGTCCACCTGTGACTGTCTTTCCCAGCCTCTTCCCTCCACCAATGCTCCCCGTGTCAGAAGCATTGCCTATCCAGGGCACGAGCTGGAAGCCTCCAGACTCCTACAGCAGCCCACCTTCTTAGTTATTCAGATCGCTGGACTCTGTGAAGCTGATAGGACTGTGAGTGTCTCCTGTCATGTCCCCAGTTTAGAAACCAATCTTCCTTAGCCTGACTGCTCCAGAGTCTCCTCTTTCCATCACTTGCGCTCGTTTCCAGCCCATTGTCCTCTGTGCAGCCAGAGCAGTGAGTGCCGCCCTCCTGTGAGTCCGGTGACTGGCACAGTGCCTGGCATGTAATGAGTACCCTGTATTAACACAGTAATTCATGGATTAAGTTCAGGTGTTTAACACCACTTCTCATTTATCTGTTCTCATCTTGTGGCCTCTGTGTTATATAATTATTAGTCTGCTTCTGGCATTATCCTGTTATTTGGTCTCATTTTCCACCTTCAGCTGAAATTATTTCCATTTAAAAATGGTTTATCAGGGATCCCTGGGTGGCGCAGCGGTTTGGCGCCTGCCTTTGGCCCAGGGCGCGATCCTGGAGACCCGGGATCGAATCCCACATCAGGCTCCCGGTGCATGGAGCCTGCTTCTCCCTCTGCCTATGTCTCTGCCTCTCTCTCTCTCTCTCTGTGACTATCATAAATAAATAAAAATTTAAAAAAAAAATTAAAAAAAAAAAGGTTTATCAAATAAAAACCACAGTGAGATATCTACTTCACACCCATTAGGATGACTATTATTAAAAAAAAAAAAGAAAAGAAAATAACAGGTATTGGCAAGAATATGAAAAAATTGGAACCCCTTTGTGTTGCCAATGGAAGTGTAAGTGACCAAAGTACTTTGGAAAAACAGTATGGTGGTTCCTCAGAGAATTATACAGAATTATCATATGATCCAGCAGTTCTTCTGTGTGCATACCCAAAATAATTAAAAGCAGAAACTCAAACAGGTATTTGTACATCAGTGTTCATGGCAGCAACATTATTCATAATAACCAAAAGGAGGAAACAACTCAAATATCCATCGATTTAAAGATGGATAAACAAAATGTGGTATATGTATGTAATGGATTATCATTCAGCCTTAAAAAGGAAAGAAACTTTGACAGATGCTACAGTCTTGGATGAACTTTGAGGACATGCTAAGTGAAAAAAAGCTAGAACAAAAAGACAAATATTGAATGATTCCTAGAATAGTCACATTCATAGAGACGAAGTAGAATGGTTGTTGCCAAAGGCTGGGGGGGAAGGGGAGCGGGGAATTGTTTAGTGGGTAGAGAGTTTAGTTCAGGATGATAAGGAAGCTCTGGGGATAGAGATACAGGTGGTGATTTTTCAACAGTGCACTTAAAATGGTTAACTGCTAAGTCTTTTATATGCTTTACCACAGTAATAAAAAATAGGGGGGATTCCTGGGTGGCTCAGCAGTTTGGCGCCTACCTTTGGCCCATGGCGCGATCCTAGAGTCCCGGGATCGAGTCCCGCGTCGGGCTCCCAACATGGAGCCTGCTTCTCCCTCCTCCTGTGTCTCTGCCTCTCTCTCTCTCTCTCTCTCTCTCTCTGTGTGTGTCTATCACGAATAAATAAATAAATCTGTAAAAAAAAAAATAAGCAGGCATTCTTTGTTTTTTTAAAGAAAAATAGGTTTATCAAGGCTGCATGTAAATCTACAATTGCCTCAAAATAAAAGGTTTACCAGATAGAAAAAAAAATAAGCTTGTTCCTTTGACACCACTATTTGTTGAAATTTGTATTGTTGTATGTTGAGTCTGTATTGATATGGCAGAGTGAGAAATTAACCTATGGTGCCTGGAATTTGTTCCTGCCTCAGAGCCTTTTACAATCCAGCTACCTCCATACTGTTCAAGGACAGAGTGTGTCCACTCTCCATTTGACTAGCTGAGCCCTTTGACTTTTTAGAAATAGATATAATCAGATGATAAATCCCTGTTTAAAGGCTGGTAAAATGGAGTCAAGCAGCTTTCGAATCTATGTATGCTAGCATGTAGGACAAAACAACTCAAGTCTTTAGCCCTGGCATTTTCATGTCTTCCCAGGTATACCTTGAAAGACTTTTGACGTATGCAGAGATAGATATCTGTCCAGCCAATTGGAAGCGGATTGTTCTAGGGGCGATCCTGCTGGCCTCCAAGGTTTGGGATGACCAGGCTGTGTGGAATGTGGACTACTGCCAGATCCTGAAAGACATCACGGTGGAGGACATGTGAGTGTGTGTGTGTTGGGGTGGGAGAGTGGGGCACCACTTGAGAAGGAACCACATCCCCCTCTGCATGGTCTGTATGGTAAAGAGGGAATTAATTTGCCTAAATGTCTCTTGTGAGTGGGCACAGCAAGGACATAGTTGTGGAATATTACATGCAAAAATTTGCTCTGCTCTTCATTGTGGATCATGAACAGGTACTGGTTACACTTTTTGATTTTGTGAAACTAGTTACTGAAACTATGTTATAGGCAAACATTCCTTTAATCACAAAGGTGTAGATTAATGCTGTCACCAGTCTGTGATGGTTTTTATTCTGGCTCTGTATCTTACTGCAGACTTGTAACAATGTCCCACACCCGTCTTTTATGGGCAGCAGCATACCCCAAAAGCAAAAGAGCTAAACTATTATGTTTCTGTTTAGTTTCAGGGAGAATTTGCAAGTTCAGTTGCTTCAAATAAGCATTCTGTCCTTGGGGCCTTTCATGTGTTTCATTAGGGCTACATGTACACCCCCAAGCTTGTCTCCAAGCCCCAGCTCAGGGAAAGTGTCATAAGCTTCAGGGGTAAGGGGTGTCCACCCCCATAGCTCTCAGATGGTTCAGTCCCTATACTTAGGTGAGGATTGTTAACAGGAGACCTTCAGGCCTATTGTCTGGGATCTCTGGAGTCTAGAAATACAGGAAATAGGTTTAGGTTTAGAGCCTCTCAGAAGAGAAAGGAGCTATTTTAGAAAACAATCAGGACTAAACTATTTACAGTTCCTTACAGTTTTCAGGTACTTCTGACATTATTCTTGCTGAAATGTTCTAATACTGTTTGTTCAGCTTCCTTGAGGAAGCTTCAGGCTGGAAGAGGTTCCCAGTTGAGTCCCAGTCTGTCTCCATGTCCCTAGATGCAGTAGTCCTGGGGATATGGGATCTTGACGGTGGCTGCACAGGCTGCTATTGGGAGGGGTGTCATGTGGGCACATTAGTTCTGGGTTCCTTACCAGCCTAAGACCCTCCTTGTCTCTGGTTACTGATTTGAATGGCACTCCATTTTTGTGGTACCCCATGAAACACACTTGTTTGTGTTCTTAGGTCTTTTGTTGCAGAGCCTATTTCTACTGTAGCCCTATAAAACTCCTTCCTGTGTCTATAGCTCTTTATTATAAAAAGTAAGACAAGTGTAAATAAGTTTTTGATAGTAAGAAAAATTAGAGTCTTGATTATATTTCAAGGTGAAAACAGCTACTAAAATAATCTCATTCAGACCACAGAGGAGGGAGCAACGTGGTAAGAAGTGCTGACTTGTGTTCCTTTATTGGGGGTTACCCTGTCAGCTCCTTGATGTCATTTGACACAGTTATGTGCCGCAGGAATGACATCATGGTTGCACTTTCTTGTGTCGATGATGGATGTATGTATGTTGGGGAGGAAAATTTTCCCTTTTCCCCCTCTTAGGTTCCTTAGTCTAATAATTCAAATTGACGTAAGACAGACAAACAAAAGAAAAACAAATTAATTGTGGATGTATGGAAGACCCATAAAAATATGAAACTCAAAGGCACTCAGATAGGGGAGGCTTATATGCCATCCTGAACTAAGGCTTGGGATAGGAGCCTAGGGCTTCAAAGGGGAAGAAGGCAGCTCACAGGAAGATAAAAAAGAACAGAAGCTTGGTAATCAGATGTTTCCCTCTCCCCCCAATGCAGTTTTTCATTTTAGGTTGGTGAGCCTCACTCAGTATAGGTGGGTCAGCAGCCTGCCTTTCTCTCCTAGAGCAGAGGAGTGGGAAAGGAGCAGCCAACACGAGAACCTATGTATGTGATGTGTCCTCGGGCAAGTCAGTTTTAACAATGAGAAATGAAAGATATAGCTCTAGAAATCTGTTTCCTCATGCTGTTGTGTTTTTAGGCATAGTTGGAGAAAACTGTAGTGTATTGTAAGGGAATATGTATGCCAGTGTGAAGCCCAGTGCCCCGCTGAGCACTGCAGCAGACACTCAGTGTGACAGGCCCAGTTGTGTTGAAGCTTAAGCCTCAGGGCCTCAGGATGTATCTGTATTTGGAGATAAGGTCGTTAAAGAGGTAACTAATTTAAAGCAGGGTCGTGAGGGTGGGCCCTAATCCAACATGGCTGAGTCAGACAACAGAGGCGGAAGCACAGCCATGTGAGAACACAGAGAGGCTGCAGAAGAAACCAACGGTGCTGGCACCTCCACCTTGGACTTCCAGCCTCCAGAACTGTGAGAAAGTAACTTTATGTTGTTTAAGCCCCCAGTCTGTGGTATTTTATTATGGCAGCCCTAGTAGACTGATTCAGATTTTGATAATGGCAAGTAAGATGCTGCTGTGATAATTACCTAAAGATGTGGAAGCGGCATTGAAACTGGGTGATGGGTAGAGGCTACAAGAGTTTTGAGGCACATATTAGAAAAACTTTAGATTACCTTGAAGAGAGGGTTGTAGAAATATGGTTGTGAAAGATGATTCTGATGAGGACTCAGAAGAGAGTCATCTTAGAGATAGACATTTATTACCACAAACAGATGTCGCTAGAATTAGGGCTGTTAAAGGTGCTTCTGGAGTGAGGTATCAGAAATGAGGAACCAGCCATTGGACCCTGGACTAAGGCAATACTCGTTATACAGTGGCAAAGAACTTGGCCAAATTGTGTTCTACTGTTTTGTAAGGTAGGATATTCAAAAATGAACTTGAATGTTTAGTGGAGGAGATTTCTAAGCAGAATGTTAAAGATGCTGCCTGGTTTCTCCTTGCTGCTTATAATAAAATCTAAAGAGAGGGAAATTGAAGTAGGAATTGTTAAGCAAGAAGGGACCAGAGGTTGAAGATTTGGAAGATCTCAAGTTTTCTAACCGCTGCCTATCCGTATTGCAAAAAATGAGAAAGCATGTTCTGGAGAGAACAGTAAGGGTGTGACTGGACAGCGTTTGCTAAAGAGGTTACAAGTGTGGCCCGACGATCCAGCCAGTCATCCCAGCAAAAATGTTGCCAGTTTAAACTGAAAGGGACAGAGATAGGACAAAATGAAGGAAGGCTGTCAGACTTCTAGGATTCTACAGAAGAGCTGTCCTGCTGTCATATGTTATCCTTCAAAAGGGAAAATGACTCTGAAGGCAGTTTGGAAATTGGCAGGGCTGCCTTTGCCACCACAGACACAGCAGGTACAGGTCTGTGGGGACTGAGGCTTCCTTCTCCTTGACTAGGATGTGTGGCTACTGCCCATGGCTAAGGGGGCCCAGAGGCAGGGCCGCCATCTTAGGGCCGGATGATAGAGTATCAGCCAAAGATTATTCTCAAGACAAAATCTAATGCATTCGCCCTGCTAGATTTTGGATTTGCTTGAAACCCAAGACCCCTTTCTACTTTTAGATTTCTCCCTTTTGTAATGGGAATATCTATGCCTGTGTGACCATGGTACTTTGGAAGCAGATAACTTCTCTGGTTTCACGGTTCACACCAGGAGAGGAATTTTGCCTCAGGATGAATCATACCTCTAGTCTCACGTACCTGATTTCGATGAGATTTAGATGAGAGTTTTGGACTTGGAGTTGATGCTGGAATGGGTTTTTGGGCTGTTGGGATGGGGTGAATGTATTCTGCATGTGGGGTGGATGTGAATTTGGGGGGCTAGAAGATAGTGTCAGGGACTGAGTACCATCTCCCTCAAATGCATATTGTGAGGTCCTAATCTCTAGTACTTCAACATGTCACCATATTTGGAAATAAGGTGCTTAAAAGAAGTAATTAAGTCAAAATGAGGTCATGAGAATGGGCCTTAATCCAACATGATATGTCCTATAAGAAGAGATTAGGTAACGGGCAGCAGAGAGAAGGACAATCTTGTGGCATTTTGTTATAGCAGCCTTAGCAAACTCAGACATCCAGTAAATTTTATTGAAAGAAGGAATGAGATCCAGTGTGTTCAAGAAGCCATTCAGGTGGTTGTATTGCTGAACCAAGCTTGTGGAGAGATAGGGGCTTTAAATTATTTTGTAGCATCTATACAAAATCATAGATTTACTGTTGGAATAAATATTGGACTGCTTCAGTGAATATCATTCTCAGTGTGGAAAAACTGAGAGCCTTTCCCCTAAGATCAGGAACGCAACAGGGATATCCACTTTCACCATTTTGTGAGGCTAGAAGTCTTAGAAGTCTTAGAAATAAAAGGCATTCAAATTGGCAAAAAAGAAGTCAAATTCACCCTCTTCACAAATGACGTGATACTGTACGTAGAAAACCCGAAAAACTCCACCCCCAGACTGCTAGAACTCATACAGCAATTCAGCAATGTGGCAGGATACAAAATCAATGCCCAGAAATCAGCTGCATTTCTGTACACTAACAATGAGACTGAAGAAAGAGAAATTAAGGCGTCAATCCCATTTACAATTGCACCCAAAAGCATAAGATGCCTAGGAATAAACCTAACCGAAGAGGTAAAGGATCTATACCCTAAAAACTATAGAACACTTCTGAGAGAAATTGAGGAAGACACAAAGAGATGGAAAAATATTCCATGCTCATGGATTGGCAGAATTAATATTGTGAAAACGTCAGTGTTACCTAGGGCAATGTACACGTTTAATGCAATCCCTATCAAAATACCATGGACTTTCTTCACAGAGTTGGAATAAGTAATCTTAAGATTTATATGGAATCACAAAAGACCTGGAATAGCCAGGAAAATATTGGAAAAAGAAAACCAAAGCTGGGGCATCCCAGTGTCTGACTTTAAGCTGTATTACAAAGCTGTGATCGTCAAGACAGTGTGGTACTGGCACAAAAACACACATAGATCAATGGAACAGAATACAGAACCCAGAAATGGGCCCTCAACTCTATCGTCAACTAATATTCGGCAAAACAGGAAAGAATATCCACTGGAAAAAGGACAATCTCTTCAATAAATGGTGTGGCAAAACTGGACAGCCACGTGCAGAAGAATGAAACTGAGCCATTCTCTTGTACCATACACAAAGATAAACTCAAAATGGATGAAAGATCTAAATGTGAGACAGGAATCCAACAAAGTCCCAGAGGAGAACACAGGCAACACCCTTTTCAACTTGGCCACAGCAACTTCTTCCAAGATACATCCATGAAGGCAAGGGAAAGAAAATAAAAAATGAACTATTGGGACTTAATCAAGGTAAAAAGCTTCTGCACAGCAAAGAACCAGTCAACAAAACTAAAAGACAACCTACAGAACGGGGAGAAGATATTTGCAAATGACATAGCAGCTAAAGAGCTAGTATCCAAGATCTATAAAGAACTTATTAAACGCAACAGCAAAGAAACAATCCAATCATGAAATGGGCAAAAGATGTGAATAGAAATTTCACCAAAGAAGACATAGACATGGCCAACAAGCACATGAGAAAATGCTCCACATCACTTGCCATCAGGGACATACAAATCAAAACCACAATGAGATACCACCTCACACCAGTGAGAATGGGGAAAATTAACAAGGCAGGAGATCCTGCCACAAATGTTGGAGAGGATGCGGAGAGTAAAGGGAACCCTCTTGCACTGTTGGTGGGAATGTGAACTGGTACAGCCACTCTGGAAAACTGTGTGGAGGTTCCTCAGAGTTAAAAATAGACCTGCCCTACGACCCAGCAATTGCACTGCTGGGGATTTATCACAAAGATACAGATGCAGTGAAATGCTGGAACACCTGCACCCCGATGTTTCTAGCAGCAATGTCCACAATAGCCAAACTGTGGAAGGATCCTTGGTGTTCATCAAAGGATGAATGGATAAAGAAGATGTGGTATATACAATGGAATATTCCTCGGCCATTAGAAACGATGAATACCCACCATTTGTTTCAACATGGATGGAACTGGAGGGTATTATGCTGAGTGAAGTAAGTCAATTGGAGAAGGACAATCATATGGTTTCACTCATACATGGACTATAAAAAATAGTGGAGGGAAATAAAGGGGAAAGGGCAGAAAATGAGTGGGATAAATCAGAGAAGGTGACAAAACATGAGAGACTCCTAACTCTGAGAAATGAACAAGGGGTAGCAGAAGGAGAGGTGGGTGGGGGGATGGGGTGACTTGGGTGACAGGCACTGAGGGGGGCACTTGGCGGGATGAGCACTGGTGTTAATACTATATGTTGGCAAATCGAACTCCAATTAAAGAATATACAAAAAAAAAAAAAAAAAAAAGCAGTAGTTCCCATATGTGAGTATGCATCCAATCACATGGAGGGCTTGCTAAGACACATATTGCTGAGCCCACCCCAGTCTCCAGTTCAGCAGGTCTGGGGTGGGCCAGAGAATGTGACTTTCTAACAATCTCCCATGGGATGCTAATGCTTCTGGCCCCAGCCCAAACTTCTAGAACCACTGACCTCCAGAGACTGATCAGTTAAGGAGCCACACAGGTATTACGATCCATTTGGCCAACCCACTTATAGTTTGATGGAAATGAATGATGGGTAGCCAAAATAAATTTTAAAACTTCTATTTGGAGAACTTCCCCATGTCAATTATCTTTTAGATCAGGTTCATTTCTTGACAGTTAGTACCTAGAGGGAGAAAAGGTCTCAGCGATGGATCTACTTGTTGAGCACTGGTCCTAGGTCAGGCATGCAGGTTTAGCATCACCTTCCCCATGAAACACCCTGTGCTCCCAAACACACTACATAGCCCTCTATCACCCTCCACTGTAAGTGTCCCCTTCAATCAGTCTCCCCTACTTGTCTCCTCACAGCTGGAAACTGCGACACCTGGCCCCTATCACAGTACCTGACATACACTTAGTCGCTGAAGAATTACCCTGATTGAATGGAGAAGACCAGCTCAACTTGGCTGGAGAGATTGAGGAAGGCTTCTTATAGAAGTCAGAGATGAGCTGAGTTTAGAACTGTAGAGCTCTGGTGGGGAGGAATGAGGGTTGGGGCAGGGTATTTCTGGCAGGATCCCTGTCACCATCTCCTGTGAGTGAGTCTGAAGGCTGATGAACCCTGTCCCAGGTGCCAGGCCTCACCTAGACCCCACCTCCACTGACCCTACTGAACATGGAGCCTCTTGGATCTGGCCCCACATGTAGGAACCTGAATATTTTGTAGCCTCAAACTAACATAGCACCATCCTATCCCCTCTGTGGACCTGAGTCTTGGTCTGCTTCTGGTGGGTCACTTCACTAAGTCATCAGACACTGAGAGGACTCTGTCCTAATCTCATCCTGCTGTGAAAACGGGACAGGAGCGTGGAGGTGGCGGGGAAGGCAGGCCAGGATTTGAGCAAGAGGGAGTGGCTTTATTATTACTTTTTTATATATATAAATTTATTTTTTATTGGTGTTCAATTTGCCAGCATATAGAATAACACTCAGTGCTCATCCCGTCATGTGCCCACCTCAGTGCCCATCACCCAGTCACCCCCACCCCCTGCCCACCTCCCCTTCCACCACCCCTAGTTCATTTCCCAGAGTTAGGAGTCTTCATGTTCTGTCTCCCTTTCTGATATTTCCCACACATTTCTTCTCCATTCCCTTCTATTCCCTTTCACTATTATTTATATTCCCCAAATGAATGAGAACATATAATGTTTGTCCTTCTCCAGTTGACTTATTTCACTCAGCATAACACCCTCCAGTTCCATCCACGTCGAAGCAAATGGTGGGTATTTGTCATTTCTAATGGCTGAGGAATATTCCATTGTATACATAAACCACATCTTCTTTATCCATTCATCTTTCGTTGGACACCGAGGCTCCTTCCACAGTTTGGCTATTGTGGACATTGCTGCTAGAAACATCGGGGTGCAGGTGTCCCAGCGTTTCATTGCATCTGTATCTTTGGGGTAAATCCCCAGCAGTGCAATTGCTGGGTCGTAGGGCAGGTCTATTTTTAACTCTGAGGAACCTCCACACAGTTTTCCAGAGTGGCTGCACCAATTCACATTCCCACCAACAGTGCAGGAGGGTTCCCCTTTCTCCACATCCTCTCCAACATTTGGTGTTTCCTGCCTTGTTAATTTTCCCCATTCTCACTGGTGTGAGGTGGTATCTCATTGTGGATTTGATTTGTATGTCCCTGATGGCCAGTGATGCAGAGCATTTTCTCATGTGCGTGTTGGCCATGTCTATGTCTTCCTCTGTGTGATTTCTGTTCATGTCTTTTGCCCATTTCATGATTGGATTGTTTGTTTCTTTGGTGTTGAGTTTAATAAGTTCTTTATAGATCTGGAAACCAGCCCTTTATCTGATATGCCATTTGCAAATATCTTCTCCCATTCTGTAGGTTGTCTTTTAGTTTTGTTGACTGTATCCTTTGCTGTGCAAAAGCTTCTTATCTTGATGAAGTCACAATAGTTCATTTTTGCTTTTGTTTCTTTTGCCTTCGTGGATGTATCTTGCAAGAAGTTACTGTGGCCGAGTTCAAAAAGGGTGTTGCCTGTGTTCTCCTCTAGGATTTTGATGGAATCTTGCCTCACATTTAGATCTTTCATCCATTTTGAGTTTATCTTTGTGTATAGTGCAAGAGAGTGGTCTAGTTTCATTCTTCTGCATGTGGATGTCCAATTTTCCCAGCACCATTTACTGTCTTTTTTCCAGTGGATAGTCTTTCCTCCTTTGTCAAATATTAGTTGACCATAAAGTTCAGGGTCCACTTCTGGGTTCTCTATTCTGTTCCATTGATCTATGTGTCTGTTTTTGTGCCAGTACCACACTGTCTTGATGACCACAGCTTTGTAGTACAACCTGAAATCTGGCATTGTGATGCCCCCAGCTATGGATTTCTTTTTTAAAATTCCCCTGGCTATTTGGGGTCTTTTCTGATTCCACACAAATCTTAAAATAATTTGTTCGAACTCTTTGAAGGAAGTCCATGGTATTTTGATAGGGATTGCATTAAACGTGTAAATTGCCCTGGGTAACATTGAGGGGGTGGCTTTAGAAAGACAAAGTACTGAGCCATTGAGAGTTGCTATAAAAGATTTGTGGTCCTCAGATGGGAAGACTGAGAAGTCACATTCAGGTCTCCTCATCAGAGAAACAGCATAACTTGCTGTTTCCAAACAGTCTAGTGAAAGGAGATGAGCTCCAAATGTGCATATTGTGCTAAACGTTATTCTTAAAAAACTCTTAGATGACTTAAATTCTTAAAAGACTCTTAAAATGACTCTAAACTACTGACTTATTTGGGATAATTTTTACTGTAAATACTTTTATTTATGCCTCCTTTAAATGAGACTTAACAAGAGATCATCCTGTGAAATACTGGACTTCAGCTAAGATTTTATAAAACAAGAGTGTCAAAAATACTGTTAAGGCCTCAAGTGCCAAAACAAATGTGCTAGGAGTCCTCCCGGGGGCAGACTGCCTTCTGGTGGCCAGAGGTGCCACCACAGTCTTACTCTCCTAATGCTCAGAAAACCTTGCTGTTTTGATAGAGTGAGTCTGTTAATCCTGTCCCAAAGGGCATCTAGATACCTTTTGTTGAGGGTAAACACTCTGACTTAAGTCAAGAGGAATCTGTTTTTGAACAAGGTGGCATTTTCCCCAAAGTTCCTTGGAGAAAACAAACAGCCTTTCTTACCTTTTTTTTTTTTTTTTAAGCTCTGAGGAAAATACGGACTTCAGAGCTGATGTGCTCTCTAATTAAGGAAAGATTTAGCGAATAAAATAACTCCCAAAATCTGAGTTTCCAAACCACAGTAATACATCTTACGGGGACACGTGACAGCTTGGTGCATGATAAATTATAAGAAATACTAACAGTGATGCTTGATGGATTTACTGCCCTCAAGTGAATAATCATGAGAAAATTGTTCTGATTAAAGTTTTATAAGAAATAAACTCAGGTCAATAAATAAAACATATATTCAGAAATATGAATATTAGATCAAAATTGTAAAGAAACCCAACTAAATTAGCACAATTCAGCAACTTGTGAAGGGGCATCTAAAACGGAGTAAACATTTATCATCTATCTGCTTTTCTAGAAAAACTGGTTCACTTTAAGAACCAGCCACCGACAGTCCTACTTCTGGGTATACACGCAAAAGAAGGGAAAGCAGGGGCTCACGGAGACATCTGAACACCCATGCTCACAGCAGCATCATTCGCAACAGACAAGCAGCAGTAGTGCAAGTGTCCAAGTGTGTATCTATGGGTGGGTGGAGAAACAGAGTATGTACATGGACTGGAAGGACGGAAATTCTGCTATGTGCTACTACACAGATGAACTGAGGACACTATACTAAGTGCAATCAGTTACTCACAGAAAGACGAAAATTGTGTGATTCCACCTAGACGAGGCCTCCAGAGTAGTGAAATTCATAGCCACAAAGCAGAATGATGGCTGCCAGGGGCTGAGGGAGGACTTGGGGACTGATTATTTAATAGATGCACAGTTTCTGGTTGGTGATGGTGGCACAGCAATGGGCATGTACTTAATGCCACAGAACTGTACACTTAAAAGTGGTTAAAGTAGTAAATTTTCTGCCAGGCACCCTCTACCCATGGAGGGTCTGAGGTCTCTGCTGTGTCTCTATCTATTACGCAGCACTGAGACAAGTCTCTTGGCTTCTCCATATTTGAGATTTGTTTACATATAAAACAACTCTTAGAAGGTCATTGAAAAACAAAAACAAGCCAACTCCGAAGTGTAATTATTTTAACAGCATTTCTGCCTATCAAAGTTTATCATCCCCTTTCCCATCATTAGGCGACAGTGTGACCACTTCTGTTGGCAAGACAGAAAGTGACGAAGACTGGTCTATAGCCCTGTCCTGCCCACAGCGTCGGTCTGAATCTAAAATCTGACTGACGCTGGTGGCCATGAGTGCTCCATCCACAAGTTTCAGTGACACTTGTCTTAAAAGGTTCTTCAACCTACTTTCCCAGCCATTTGTCCACAGGGTCAGCCACCCTCCCAGAACCCCACTGTCTAAAGGTGGAAGGGACTCCAAGTCAGGTTCCTGACTGTTGGATGATTCTTTAGCTGGAGATGAACCTGGGCTCAGAAATGTCACGAAGGTCACACTGGGATGTTAGTACGTAGGCAAGGCCGAAGAGAAGGCTGCAGAGGGGGATGGAAGGACACCTGGAAACACCACAAAATAGGACATAAAGTTTTCCATCTGAAACTTGGGAATCCTCTTGCTGCTAAGGAGCTCCAAAGAGTGGTTCAGGTACAACCTGACACAGTCTGCCAGGAAAGGAACACTAGCTAAGGACAGGAGATTAGCACAGTGCTCAGTGCAGAGCTCTGAGCGTCCCGTGATACCCCACACTGCTCCTCCCTAGAGAGGGGAACCCAGGAGCCACTGTTTCCCCCAACCTTTTCCCAGGGTTTTATTGGAAAAGACTGAAATCAAGAACTCATTTTTTAAAAAATATTTTAAATTCAACTTGCCAACATATAGTATAATACACAGTGCTCATCCCATCAAGTGCCCTCCTCAGTACCCATCACCCAGTTACCCCATCCCCCACCCACCTCCCCTTCAGCAACCCTTTGTTTCTCAGAGTTAGGAGTATCTCATAGTTTGTCACCTTCTCTAATTTTTCCCAATCGGTTCCCCTTTTTTCCCTTATGGTCCCTTTCACTATTTCTTATTTTCCACATATGAGTGAGACCATATAATGTTTGTCCTTCTCCAATTGATTTACTTCACTCAGTACAATTCTCTCCAGTTCCATCCATGTTGAAGCAAATGGTGGGTATTCATCGTTTCTAATGGCTGAGTAATATTCCATTGTATATGCCACATCTTCTTTATCCATTCATCCTTTGATGAACACCAAGGATCCTTCCACAGTTTGGCTATTGTGGACATTGCTGCTAGAAACATCGGGGTGCAGGTGTTCCAGCATTTCACTGCATCTGTATCTTTGTGATAAATCCCCAGCAGTGCAATTGCTGGGTCGTAGGGCAGGTCTATTTTTAACTCTGAGGAACCTCCACACAGTTTTCCAGAGTGGCTGCACCAATTCACATTCCCACCAACAGTGTAAGAGGGTTCCCCTTTCTCCACATCCTCTCCAACATTTGGTGTTTCCTGCCTTGTTAATTTTCCCCATTCTCACTGGTGTGAGGTGGATTCTCATTGTGGTTTTGATTTGTATGTCCCTGATGGCAAGTGATGCGGAGTATTTTCTCATGTGCTCATTGGCCATGTCTATGTCTTCTTTGGTGAAATTTCTATTCACATCTTTTGCCCATTTCATGATTGGATTGATTCTTTGCTGTTGCGTTTAATAAGTTCTTTATAGATCTTGGATACTAGCTCTTTAGCTGCTATGTCATTTGCAAATATCTTCTCCCCGTTCTGTAGGTTGTCTTTTAGTTTTGTTGACTGTTTCTTTCGCTGTGCAGAAGCTTTTTATCTTGATGAAGTCCCAACAGTTTATTTTTAAATTTTCTTTCCCTTGCCTTCATGGATGTATCTTGGAAGAAGTTGCTGTGGCCAAGTTGAAAAGGGTGTTGCCTGTGTTCTCCTCTAGGATTTTGTTGGATTCCTGTCTCACATTTAGATCTTTCATCCATTTTGAGTTTATCTTTGTGTATAAGAGAATGGTCCAGTTTCATTTTTCAGCACGTGGCTGTCCAGTTTTGCCGCACCATTTATTGAAGAGACTGTCCTTTTTCCAGTGGATATCCTTCCCTGCTTTGCCGAATATTAGTTGACCATAGAGTTGAGGGCCCATTTCTGGGTTCTCTCTTCTATTCCACTGATCTATGTGTCTGTTTTTGTGCCAGTACCACACTGTCTTAATGACCACAGCTTTGTAGTATAACTTGAAATCCAGCATTGTGATGCCCCCAGCTTTGGTTTTCTTTTTCAATATTCCCCTGGCTATTTGGGGTCTTTTCTGATTCCACACAAATCTTAAGATTACTTGTTCCAATGCTGTGAAGAAAGTCCATGGTATTTCAATAGGGATTGCATTGAACATGTAAATTGCCTTGAGTAGCATTGACATTTTCACAATATTTATTCTTCCAGTCCATGAGCATGGAATGTTCTTCCATCTCTTTGTGTCTTCCTCAATTTCTTTCAGAAGTGTTCTGTAGTTTTTAGGGTATAGATCCTTTACCGCTTTGGTTAGGTTTATCCCTAGGTATCTTATGCTTTTGGGTGCAATTGTAAATGGGATTGACTCCTTAATTTTTCTTCAGTCTCATTGTTAGTGTACAGAAATGCCACTGACTTCTGGGCATTGATTTTGTATCCTGCCACGCTACCAAATTGCTGTATGAGTTCTAGCAATCTTGGGGTGGAGGCTTTTGGGTTTTCTATGTAGAGTATCATGTCATCTGTGAAGAGGGACTTCTTCTTTGCCAATTTGAATGCCTTTTATTTCTTTTTTTTTTTTTTTTTTTTAATTTATGATAGTCACACGCAGAGAGAGAGAGAGAGAGAGGCAGAGACATAGGCAGAGGGAGAAGCAGGCTCCATGCACCGGGACCCGACGTGTGATTCGATCCCGGGTCTCCAGGATTGCGCCCTGGGCCAAAGGCAGGTGCCAAACCGCTGCGCCACCCTGGGTTCCCCTTTTATTTCTCTTTGTTGCTTTATTGCTGAGGCTAGGATTTCTATTACTATGTTGAAGAGCAGTGGTGAGAGTGGACATCCCTGTCATGTTCCTGATCTTAGGGGAAAGGCTGTCAGTGCTTCCCCATTGAGAATGATATTTACTGTGGGCTTTTCGTAGATGACTTTTAAAATGCTGAGGAATGTTCCCTCTATCCTTACCCTCTGAAGTTTTGATCAGGAATGGATGTTGTATTTTGTCAAATGCTTTCTCTGCATCTATTGAGAGGATCATATGGTTCTTGTTTTTTCTCATATTGATATGATCTATCATGTTGATTGCTTTACAAGTGTTGAACCAGCCTTGCATCCCAGGGATAAATCCCACTTGGTCATGGTGAATAATAATCTTCTTCTTTTTTTTTTTTTTTGAATAATCTTCTTAAGGTACAGTTGGATCCTATTGGCTAGTATCTTGTTGAGAATTTTTGCATCTGTGTTCATCAGGGATATTGGATATTCTCCTATTTAGTGGGGTCTTTGTCTGGTTTTGGAATTAAGATGATGCTGGCCTCACAAAAGGAGTTTGGAAATATTCCATCCCTTTCTAACTTTCGGAACAGCTTTAGTAGAATAGGAATTGTTTCTTCTTCAAACGTTGATAGAATTCCCCTGGGAAGCCATCTGACCCTGGACTTTTGTGTCTTGGGAGGTTTTTGATGACTGCTTCAATTTCCTCCCTGGTTATTGGCCTGTTCAGGTTCTCTATTTCTTCCTGTTCCAGGTTTGGTAGTTTGTGGTTTTCCAGAAATGTGTCCATCTCTTCTAGATTGCCTAATTTGTTGGTGTATAGCTGCTCATAATATGTTTTTAAAATTGTATTTCCTTGGTATTGGTTGTGATCTCTCCTTTTTCATTCGTGATTTTATTAATTTGAGTCTTTTTTCTTTTTAATAAGGCTGGCTAATGGTTTGTCTATCTCATGAATGTTTTTAATTCTTCTCTAATTTCCTGGTTGACCCTTTCATCTTTTAGCAGTATACTCCTTAACCTCCACGTGTTTGAGTTTCTTCCAAATGTCTTCTTGTGATTGAGTTCAAGTTTCAAAGCATTATGGTCTGAAAATATGCAGGGGACAATCCCAAACTTTTGATATCATTTGAGGCCTGATTTGTGACCCAGTATGTGGTCTATTCTGGATAAAGTTCCATGTGCACTTGAGAAGAATGTGTATTCAGTTGCGTTTGGATGTAAAGTTCTGTAGATATCTGTGAAATCCATCTGGTCCAGTGTATCACTTAAAGCTCTTGTTTCTTTGGAGATGTTGTGCTTAGAACATCTGTCATTTGCAGAAAGTGCCATGTTGAAGTCTCCCAGTATTAGTGTATTATTTACAAGGATGTCTTTACTTTGGTTATTAATTGATATACTCGGCAGCTCCCACATTAGGGGCATAAATATTCATGATTGTTAAGTCCTCTTGTTGGATAGATCCTTTAAGTATGATACAGTGTCCCTCTTCATCTCTTACTACAGTCTTTGGGATAAACTTTAATGTATCTGATATGAGGGTGGCTACCCCTGCTTTCTTTTGAGGACCATTTGAATGATAAATGGTTCTCAGACCTTTCATTTTCAGGCTGTAGGTGTCCTTAGGTCTCAAATGAGTCTCTTGTAGACAGCAAATAGATGGGTCCTGCTTTTTTATCCAGTCTGAAACCCTGCACCTTTTGATGGGGTCATTTAGCCCATTCACATTCAGTGTTACTATGGAAAGATAAATTTAGTGTCATCATGATACCTATTCAGTCCCTGTTTTTGTGGATTATTTCCTTGGACTTCCTCTTTCTTTTACAGAGTCCCCCTTAATATTTCTTGCAGAGCTGGTTTGGTGGTCACATATTCTTTCAGTTACTGCCTATCTTGGAAGCTCTTTATCTCTCCTTCGATTCTGAATGAGAGCCTTGTTGGATAAAGTATTCTTGGCTGCATGTTCTTCTCATTGAGGACCCTGACTATATCCTGCCAGCCCTTTCTGACCTGCCAGGTCTCTGTGGAGAGGTCTGCTGTTAATCTAATACTTTTCCCCATATAAGTTAGGGATCTCTTGTCTCTTGCTGCTTTAAGGATTTTCTCTTTATCTTTGCAATTTGCAAGTTTCACTATTAAATGTCGGGTGTTGAATGGTTTTTACTGACTTAGTGGGGGATCTCTCTATCTCCTGGATCAGAATGACTATTTCCCTACCCAAAAAAGTTCTCAGCTATGATTTGTTCAAATATGCTTTCTGGCCCTCTGTCCCTCTTGGCGCCCTCTGGAATCCCAATTAAACGTAGATTTTTCCTTCTGAGGCTATCATTTATTTCCCTTAACCTTTCCTCATGGTCTTTTAAATGTTTTTCTCTTTTTTCCTCAGCTTCCTTCTTTACCATCAACTTGTCTTCTATGTCACTCACTCGTTCTTCTACCTCATTAACCCTCATCGTTAGGACCTCCAGTTTGGATTGCATGTCATTTAATTGATTTTTAATTTCGGCCTGATTAGATCTAAATTCTGCAGTCATGGAGTCTCTTGAATCCTTTATGCTTTTTTTCCAGAGCCACCAGTAGCTTCATAATTGTACTTCTGAATTGGCTTTCTGACATTGAATTGTAATCCAGATTCTGTAACTCTGTGCCAGAGAGTGCTGGTTCTGATTGTTTCTTTCGTGGTGAGTTCTTTCTAGTCAATTTGCTCAGTGCGGAGTGACTAAAAACGAGTTATACTGGAAAAAGGAAGAAAAAGAAGAAAAAGAAAAGAAAACAAAGGAGGGGTATAGTCTGGTTCGATATACTGTAGATCCCTCGACTTCCCCTGGAGCTTTCCAGCGCTGCTCGGTCAGGAACTCGCTCTTCCCTGTCCTTCCAGCTGGTCTCCTGGGGGAGGGGCCTGCTGTGCGGATTCTCAGGTGTGTGCACCTGGAGGGGCTGCCCCGCCCCCTGCCAGGTGCACGGCTCAGTGTGAGCTGTTTATCCTGTGAGGCCCCTGCTCCCTGTGGCCCCACTTCATCCCAGGCACAAGGTGGCACAGGAGGAACAAGCCTGGCGGCGGCCAGCTCTCCAGCCCTGGAGTCAGCTTCCCGCAGTGGCTCCCGCGGCTCCCGGTCCCCCCTGGCCTAGACGCTCCTGGAGGGCGGTGGGTGGAGGCGCCAATCTGCACAGCTTGGGGGCGCCGGGCAGCAGGAGCGTCCCGGTCCTCGCTGTCCCGTGCCCTCCCCACCTCCTCCCGTTCCAGGGGGCGCGCAGGATCGCTGGCTCTGTCCCCCAGCGCCCCGGGCCCCGGGGCCCGCGCCGCGGGAATCGCTCCCCGGGCCGCGGCGCCCGAAGGCACAGGGCGCAGCCCCCTGGGTCCGGAGCCGCCGCCCGAGCCGAGCTGCTCCCCGGGCCCCGCCAGGCGCGCCCCCGCCCTTCCCCGAGACCGGCCCGCGGCGCGTGGTGCTCTCGCCGGGCTGGAGGCTCCGCGGCTGCCCCTCCCGGGACCCTGCCCGGGACCCTGCCGAGCGGGTGCGTGAAGTTCCCGCTTCTCCGGGCCTGGGCTGCCCTGTCCCGAGGCTTTCGCCCCCCCCATGCACCCCCCCTTCCTACCTTGCTAGAAGCGAGAACCCTTCTCTCTGTAGCATTCTGGCTGTTCTCCCTTTAAATCTCAGGTCGAATTAGTAAGTGTTCCAGATGATTTGAAAATTACCTAGGTAGGTCGGTGGGGCCGCATGAGTTGAGGACCCTACTCCTCCGCCATCTTCGAAAATCCACCTGCTGTCCTTCTTCAGAGTTGGTAGGTTCCCTTTTTTGTGAGTCCAGGGCTGCGATTCGTTCTCTCCGTCCTGCTTTGCCTAAGGAAGGCCCTACAGCAGTTCCTCTGCTCTTCTTCCAGGAGGTAGCAAAGGGCTCTTGAGGAAAAGACAGGCCTCTACGTCTAACAGAGGCTTTTCCCCTGGGTTCCTATGTGGACTTCTCACCAGACTCCACTTGACAGTTGTTGACTGCTTCATCTGTCTCACGTCTGATGGTTCATGCTGAGCTTTGTAGCCAGAGCCTGCTGTGTGTGTTGGGTCTCACCCCGAAGCACTGCCAGGTGATCATCCCAATTAATCAGGCTTCATCCTTCTGGGCACTTGATCATTCAGCTTTTAACACCAATTTGGTGGTTAAACTGCAACTCTGGGGTCCAATCAGGCAATTAATTAGATAGCTTTCCTCCCTGGAGGTTGCAATTTTCTGGAGTCTGGTCTCTAGCAGCTTGCCTTAGCAGGGCACGGAGCCTGATACCGCAGCTAAACATGTGCTATTTTTGTCTTTGCAGGAATGAACTAGAGCGGCAGTTTCTGGAACTGCTCCAGTTCAACATCAATGTTCCTTCCAGTGTTTATGCCAAGTATTATTTTGATCTTCGTTCTCTGGCAGAAGCAAACAACCTGAGCTTTCCCTTGGAGCCCCTGAGCAGGGAGAGGGCTCACAAGCTTGAGGTAAGATGCTTTAACATCCCAGTTTGTGATGTGCTATTGCAGGAGCGTCATGTAGCGTGTCCTGGAGGTGTGAGGTCACAATGCCAATTCCTCCCACTGCATGTTGTTGTAAAATAAGACAGGCTGCCTTGGATTTAGAGTTAGTCGATTCATTTAGTGGATTTATAATTCATACAATCATATTTTAATAACCTTCTTAATATGTTTTTATTTAGTGTGCATCGATTCTATTAAAATCTTAAAAAAAGAGACCTGTTTTTTAAAAAATAAGCTTATACAAAATAGTATTTCTCAACATGCACTTTTATAAGGAAAAAAGATACCAGATGAGCCTAATGACTGGAAATCCCAAAGGGTTATATTCTGCTTTTTATTTTTTTATGTTTTTCAAAATCTTTTCTCCACAGTCCAGTTAGAGCTGGGGCCAGCCCCATTGGTTTTGGTCTGGATTTAGGGCCTTCACTGTTAAGGTGTGTAACTTTCGTGTTCATGACTTGCATATATATAGCTCAGTGTCATATCTGCACCTAGCTCTTCCTGTTTGACTGTTGTTGACTGGATAAAAAGTAGTGGGGTGACAAGGAGGATCACTCCTGAAACCCCTTCCTCCAGAGCAGGAGTGCTAAGGCCCTTTGTACCTCTACCGTTACCACGGTTGTGGTCTCATCCCATAGACCCTTTGATCAAAGCAGTAGATGGTACAGTCATGTCCTGAGCTTGGTGCGACCCAAGAGGTCTGTGCTGTCTTATTGTCCAATCTGAGTGACATGGTATCCCCTTATTCAGTACAGGGTCAAGATGGCTAGAGTGGTGGTCTGATAGGGTTAGTAGCTATGAATCAAACAACGTCTAGAGGTAGAGGGAAAGAGATTATTATGGATTGCAAGCTTAAGAAAGCCAAAATTTTAAATAAAATTGTAAAAAATAAGTAACATGCTAATCCCAAGAAGAAATTTAGTAAAACTGTGGAATAGACTGGATTATTGAGCCCTGTTTAAAATAACCCCGTGAGGTTTTCAGAACTCAGCCGCTCTGCTGTAATTGTGTGCTGGCCATTAGGAAGCAGCTGCTCATTTAAGTCTCCCAGTTCTCTTGAGCAAGAAGTGGAAAACCCTTCCACTGAAGGATGTGCTCCTAGGCGGGTGTTGTCAGACTTTCTTGAGCACACACATGAAATTTGACTGTGTGTTCGATTTCTCCGTGGCTGGGCCCCCTGTTTCAGCCTGAGCAGCAGGCTCTGGTAGCCCTGGTGCCCAGTGGTTCCTCTGGTGCCAAGCTGAGGAGCGCGCAGCTCCTGGCAGCATCTGCAGACCTGCAAGGAGGCAGGTCTATGGTTCTCTGAGGAAGGGTGTCTAGGGGTACAGCTCAGCCGAGTTGTGGGCACACAGGCTGGCTGAGCTGGGGATCATTGGTGTTTGCTGTCAGCTCCGGCAGGTTACCCGAGTGGGACCAGGGAGTGCTTGTTGGCTCCACAGGCTCGCTGGGTAGAGGAAGACCGTAGTCCTGACATAACCATTCTCTCTTCCCCTGAGAGTCGGAGCTTTCTGAGATGCAGACCCTTCTTCTGTAGGGCCAGACAGAAGCACTGTCTGCAAGAGCAGCTCGCACTTCTCTGAAGTAATTTCTAAGAAATGGGATTTCCTTATTTTCCAGACCCCAGCGTCTCCATTAGTCTATTTGGTTAGCAAGTTTGAACCCCATCATGGAGGCAAGGAGGGTGAGACACATTAGAAGTGGCTATTACCTGAAGTTCTGTATGTTCCCAGATATGCCACCAGATGGCCAAGTAGGTGTGTGTGGGTCACAGGGTAGAGTATGGAGCCAGGCAGGTGCACGGTATCTTTTCATTAGCCTGGTTATTTCTCCTTGAAATCAAGTCACATCTCTGTATGCATGCCGAAGGTGGGATTAAAGCTAAGAGTTTGCATAATCCCTACTAAGGTAGTGCATTACTAACTCAATGTAATATTACACTCAGACCGTGTACTGTTTATAAGCTGAGAAACGACAGTTATCTCAACAAGTTTAAGTAAATGAAAATAACTTACTTTAAAAAGTCATTGCTCTAATGTCTGTAAAGAATGTGATTTTTCTCTTAAAGTATGTCACCTGGATCATGTGTATGAAACGTATTTCACACAAGGGATGCCCAGTGCTGTAGCCTGTCTCCTGCCCTCATTCACCTGTCCTTTGGAGCTCCTATCTCTCCTCTAGTGCCCCTTCCCTGCTGCCCCTGGAGTTGTTGTGTAAAGTGCAGTTGTAGGTTTTGGAAAATGAATGCGAACCGGTACCAGTGCCCTATTTTTCCAGTACTTTGGCCTTGCCCTGATATGTGCGTGCCTCTGTTATGTGCAATCTTAATTGGTACTTACACATCCATTCGACACATACTTACACATATTTGCTCCGTGTCCTCTGATACCAGGCCCTGGTTACCAGGCGCTATCATGAACAAAATTGATAGACTTTGCCCTTCTGGAGTAAACATGGTACATAAACTGGCTCATATGTTAGAAGGTGAGTAAAAAAGAAGCAATAGGGTAGGGGTTGCTGTCATCAGGAGCCTCACTGAGTAGGCTTTGGTGGCATGAGGACTCTTGCAGAAACTTCCGGCTGAGGGAAGGAGCTGCTTCAGAACCCACAGTGGGAGCCAGCTCAGGTGATAGGGGCCAGAGGAGGGGAGGCCCAGAGCAGAGTGGGTGAGGGGAGAGGAAAGTATGGGGAAAGAGATCACAGAGTGAGCTCAAGGTGAAGCAGAGAGAGCAGCTGGAAGGATGACTGTCATCATCCCCATGAGAGCCATGGTGATGTCATCAGGTCCGCCACTTTTGTATCTTTGTCCCTGATGGTGACTTCATGGCAGGTGGGTACCGTATCTGTTTCCCTAGCCCCTGCCTCACCCCTGGCCTATTGCTTGAATTGTGTACAAGTTAGAAGACTTCCTTTTTGTATCATCATGAGTAAAGTCAGCCACACCCCTGGGTCATTTTGACAGAAGGCTAGGGCATTTGGAGTGAGTGAGCTGGCTCAGCATCTGTCATCACGTGCTCCCAACCTGCACCCAGCAGCAGCCCCGAAAGAGCCATGGCTGGGCTCTGAGCCCCGAGGAAGGCCGAGCCTTGCTCCTGGCTGAGGCCCTCCCACCAGAGTCTCTCTGTCTTTAGTCGAGACTGTGAGGACATGTGGATGGTCCCCATGTTCCCTCTGCTACATTTCCTGCCCAGTTTCGTTCTTCACTAGACTTCTACCTGCTGTGACTTGGTCTCACATAATTGCTGCCAAGTGATGTTCTGAGCACTCTCTATAGCACAGAGCCCTGGGGCATGACGATAGCCATGCCGGGTGGGTGCTGTTCACCCCGTGTGCAGACAAGGGTGCGGGACTCGATGGAGACATAGGCCCGGCTTGTGGCCCTGAGCGGCTCACCAGCCTTGAACCTGGGTCTGGCTGAGCCCAGGCAACACTCTATAGTCGTCTCCCATTTTGAGGTGATTTTCTCAGTCAGCACAGGGAGATGGGGCCTGTGTCTGTAAGCCCCCCTGTGAGGGCACAGGACTGGGCCGCATGTGAACTCCGAGCAGTGCTGTCCGTGGGGTCCCCAGCAGTGAGGGAGGGAGGGTGCCTGCAGGATGGTCCTGACCTGAACTGTCTCTCTTCTGCCCCTTAGGCCATCTCTCGCCTCTGCGAGGACAAGTACAAGGACCTGCGTAGACCCATGAGGAAGCGGTCAGCGAGTGCTGACAATCTGACTCTGCCGAGGTGGTCCCCGGCCATCATCTCCTAACCATGGGGAGGGGGGGCCTGCTGGAGGCCACACCATCCCTCAGTTTCTCCTCTAGTGTGAGAAGACAGACTTGGGGTGGTTTTGGTTTTGTTTTCCTTTCCTTTTCTTTTTAAATTGAAATTGATAGCTTTGTCAGGCTACCTTGATGACCGTCTCCACGCTGTGTGGCCCTCACACAACTAGGCCTCGAGGGAAGCAACATCAGTGTTCCGGAGACCCCGTTCCATGCCTTTCCCCATCATCATTAACAGCACTCCCTCGTGGAGGAAAGACTCTCATCCTGGAGAAGGAAACAAAGGGAAAGGGAAGTCGTGTAGAGGCAGGGAAAAGGTGAAATGGCTTGGCCATTTCTTATGTCCCCATCTGGTCGATAGATGAGTATGATGGAGAGACACAACCATAGGTAACAAAGTCGGATGTGCATTAAAGACAAGAGTCCTGCGTTTATCCACCTCCGTTTGGATCAGTATGTTCTGTAAGACTTCTTGCATTCCTTCTAGCTGCTTTTTTGGGATTTGGGGGATTTTGTTTGTTTTTATTGTTTTGGTTTTGGTCCCACAGAGCAGAGAATATAGTTTGTACCCACCATGGCACAGACATCCAAATAAATAGTACTGGTCATTTCTCTGTGCACTATTCCTGCGAGCTGTCTTCTGAGCTTTCTTCCTTACAAGTGGGATGCGCTTGTTATATTTCTGTACACCTTGATTTTATATAGTTTTTCTTCAACGGTGGCAAAATTAACTTGACTGTAGTACTGAACCAAAAGTATCCCTTTCTGTCCTTATTTCTCACCCCAAGAAAATTCTAGATCATATGGGTGCTTGTGTCTTCCAATTTTCTCGCAGTTGGTTTTTTTTTTTTTTTTTTCCTCTGACCTGAAATTGTAGTTCTAAATCAATCAGATTCTATGGGCTGAAGGAACAGTATGCCACGGAGCGTGTCCTCTGGTAGAAGTTTTCCTCCAGTGCTAGGTGTTTGCCTTTGGTTACTGAGCAGGAGCCGCCTCTCTCTGTATCCCCAGCCCAGTTCACTCCTCTATGTCCGTGTCCATTGTTGCAAGCAATATTCTTCTCAACTTTTATATGTTTACTTTAAATCAAAGTTAGTCTATTTGTATAAAAATTTTTAAAAATCTAAAATTAAAAAAAAAAAAAAACCAAGGGGGGTGGGTTATTCCAGTGGAAAATCATTGAAGGACAAAATGTTACTATTGACTGAGGTATTTTTCACAGGATGATTGAATAAAAAACTCAACTTGCGTTTTCATTGTGGGTGTTTAGAGAAATTACACAAAATTCAAACTGTGAAGGTTTATGCCTCATTAATTAGAACTGTACTTCTTCATTTTCTGACTCTCCTAATTTCCTGATGGGCTAGATGAGAATCTTCTATATCAAGTAAAATAAAAGGGTTAATGATAGAATATCAGAGTAAATTTGGTATCAAGTCTAAGAATCTGAATCAGTGAAGCATAGAGTGCTCTGGGTTTTTGCATATTTTCTTGGGTCACAATGACAGGCTTCTAAGTTTTTTCCCTTTTCAAGCCTCTGCAAGGGAAATGGCAGCAGATACTCTGTGTTTCATCTTCCTGCTATGTGAATGTGGAAAACTTTGAAATCTTATTAGTCTTGGGTCCCCTAAAGTCATACGCCTCAAACATGCCTGCTTCTGATGAAACGTACTTCGGAGATAGAAGGGGCTCAAAAAGTTTAAATCCCAAGATCCCTGGGCCAGAAGTGCAATGCTAGTTAGATTTCAATGAAATTTGTATCGTGTAAACAATTGTTTGGACCAGAAATATCATCAGGTTCTTTCTGGCCTAAACTTTCAAAAGCAAACACGCAGAATCTGAAAAGTTAATTATCTTTCCATTATAATGGTGTGATATACTCTGTATGGGTACCAAAATGAGCTTCTCTCTTCAAGTAAGAGTTGGATTTAGAACTTTAAATAGAGATCTAAAAATGTAGAAAATATTTTATATTCCCTAATCTATATAGCTTAAAAAGGGACATATTTTCTTAGCTGAATATGAATACCTCTCAAGCATAAATTAGTTCCTCTCATGTAAAGTATCTTATTTTACCAATCCATTTCAGGAAAGAGGTTCTGCTGCCTTTAAAGCAGAAAGCTTATTTTTATCCCTTTTATTTGAATGAGAGAGATTTGAAAATTGAATTATGTAAATACTTCAATGCATCTGCTATTATTTTGTGGAGTTTATTAAACTACTTTAAAAAATTGTATAGTCTATTTATTGTATGTATGTACATACAGTCTGATAACTTAAAACTTAACGTGGATTCTGTAAAACCTTGACTCAGTCTTGTTTAGACTATTGAATATTGTTTTAACCTTGTGCACTGGACTCTACCTCTGTATAGGAAGATTTTCCATACTCATTAATAAGTATTGATCTGTATTAATTGGTTATGTTTCTTGCACTAAGGATTTTTAAAATTTTGCTGTAAGTGTAGATTTTAGTTTTACTTTTGCAGTATGAATCACTTGACACATAGGTATATACTTTAGGTTTACTTTATTTTTCTACATGATGATGAAGACTTAAATTTTGTTCTCTGGTTTGTTCTAAGTTTGCCAAAAAGAAACCCCAACAATACCCAGTACAGTACCTATTGGTTAATCACAGTGACTGTAATTTGTTTCAAGGTGATTCAATGCCCTACAGTTAAAGCCGGATTGCTATTTAGGATGACATTGTCTTAGTGTAGTTTTTGAAAGGACGGTTCTCATCATTAATGGAGGATGAAGAAAACCACACATTTTGTTGACTTTAATTTTAGATTTGACTTAAACAACAATTAAATCATTGGGAGAATAAGTATATATCCCAATAATTTTTTTTTATTTGTTTTACCTTTTTTTTTTTTAAACTGGGAAAAGGGAAAGAAGTCAGGGATTTAAAACCAAATTAGAGGGCAAGGTGGGAGATCCTACCAAGATCCGAGATGTGCGCCTATGCCTTAATGCACTAGGTGAGGCTGGTGTCAGAGCCTCCTACCCATCATCTGGCTCCTCTCCTGGGCTGGCTCTCCCGAGCTCCTTCTCGGTCTTTGGCGGGGGCATCTCCATCTTGAGGTTGATCCTTAGCCAAGCTGCAAAGCAGAATTTTGGGAGTGAGTGATTTTGATCCTTTCCGGCTGCTTTTGGTAACCTCTCACCTGGGGCCATATTTTACAGCTTTGAATTTTTTAAACAATAAAATATAATTCCTGGTTCATTGTAGGTACTTAATAAGTGTTAAATAAATAAATAAATACATAGAACAAATAGTGCCTTCCTGCTGCATTTTTTTGAATATTATATTGAGATAAAATTCAACAGGTTTTATGGATGTTGTGTGTGAACGTATTATTATTCTTGGGAGTCTTGAGCAGTTCAAAAAAGCATTGAACACTTCTTAGAAACCTCTTATTGAGATGTTACAAGACAGAAACCTATCAGAGCTTGTCATCTTTATATTGATGCCCTATATTATTTTAATGACTTTATCCCCTTTGGCTTCATTGGAGTCAACATCTCAAGACTGTGTTGGGTGGATCTTAGAAACATGGACCATCTTTGGAAAGGCCAACCAGAGAAAGCCCATATCCTTGTTGAAAAAGATGAGAAATAGGAGACATGCCCTCAGGCTGAAACTGGAAAAGGATATTTGAGATTTATTTTTTAAACTATATAGATTGTGAGGAAAATGCTATATAGAACTTCATTAAGATCATGATTTGCTGTTACTGAATGCAGAGTCTTTATCTAAAAACAAATTACTCCCCCACCCCACCCCCAGCCTCAGGACAGTGAGGGAATTGTAGAAGTGTGCTTTGTAGTCACAAAACGGGTGATGGATTGTGGACCTGACCAGTTCAGCTGACTTCCTTTCCAGTTTTCCTGTTTGATTTTCTTACGTTTGTATGTGTGAAGCTGCTAAAGGAATACTGAGCCACTTTCCGTTAGAAGCTTCAAGAGTTCAGTGGTCAGCATTGACATGGTCTGCTTTTATTCATCTCTCAATTGAACATGTTTAGAGGGTGCTGTGTGTCTACGTTGCCACACGCACTCAGGTGAAGATTTATTCTGGCTCCTGTGCTGTCTGTTGTAATCGTAGAAGGCCTTCTGGAAGAACCTGTGACCATAAGAAATTAGTTCAGAAGTATCTGAATGGTGTTTAGATTTTACAGATCTCTATAAGCTTTCCTGTGTCTTTTAGTGGATGATTTAGGTTGAGGTCTTTAAGAACTTTGCTTATATAAATAAATTACTTCAAATGCAGGGTTAAAGAGTGGCATTCAAGACTAATCCTGTGCCCTTCATTGATTAGACCTGGAAAAAAAAACAAGTAGCACATTCGTGAGATAGGGTTCTCAGTATACGATGACTAGGACGAATCATCCCTTCCTGGGTCAGTCATTTTGACTGCAGACGATCTGCTCAGAAGTTGAGTCAGAAGTACCAAGCACCTGTCTACAGGTATTGTACACGGTGGGAATCCACCAGGATGACAGAAACAGGTCCCTGCCCACATGAAGCTGAATTGATTTGGTCTGGATCAAATGATATGACAATAAAATAGACACACATTCATCCTGTTATGAGCATGAAGCAGAATATCTAAACCGGTCTCCGGTAACAGACGTGCTTTCTGGAATGTCATTTCTTCCTGCAGACATTCATGGAGTTCCACAATCATTTAATGTCACATGTTAATGTTTTTTGAGGACCTTAAAGCTAGTGTGATGGCTACCAAGAAAATGGAGAGAAACCACTGGAAAACAATGAGAATTTAGTAGGATGGTGGTTAGAAGATCAGAAGCTTAAGAAGGTGGTTAGAAGGTCCAAAAGGTATGTGATAGTTTACCAAATCACCGGCAGTAACCAGTTAGAGAATATGGTGGAAAAGAGGTGCCCCTCCAAAACTATCAAATTACAACCTATCCAAGAACAAAAATAGGATGCCCAGTAGCTTCAGCATCTAGCATAGTTTAATTCATCAAATCCTCATCACAGTTTCAGGGCAACTGCTGTTGTTCCCAGATGCAGATGCTTAGGCTTACAGAAGAGGAAACCTTGCTCTGGGCACACGGTCAGACTTGTAGAGCCAGAAAGCCTGACTCCAGAGCTCATTTTTAACTAGCCTGTTATATGGCTTTTCACTGTCCTCATTAGGGAAGAAAACCTGTCAAGAAACATGCTATGGTTACCTCCCCCAGATTCATGCCAGTCCAAAACCTGCAAATGTGACCTTATTGGGAAATGGGGTCATTGCAGATGTAATCAATTAAGATGAAGTCATGCTGGATTAGGATGGGTCATCAATCCAATGACTGGTGACCTTCTAAAGAGGGAGATTTGGAGAACGACCTAGGGAGACGCAGGAACAATATCCTGTGATCACGGAGGCAGAGGACGGAGCAAACAGCTGTAAGCAAGGAATGACCGGGTTTGCCAGCAGGCTGGAAGGGGCGGGGAAGGGGTCGGCAGAGAGAACACGGCCCTGCTGCCTCCCTGAGACTCCTGCCCTCCGGAACTGAGGGGACCAAGCTGTTGGTGCTGCGGTCCAGCCAGCAGGTGGCAATGTGGCGGCCTCTCTAGGAGCCGAGCGCGTGTGCGGTTCCCAAACAGAGCACTGGGGGCGCCCGGGCGGCTCGGTCCCTGGGTGTTGGCCGTGGGCGGGGGCCATGACCCCGGGGTCTTGGGATGGGCCCCGCTCGGGCTCCCTGCTCAGGGCGGCCTGCCTCTCCCTCTCCTCCGCTCCGCCCCTGCGTGTGCTCCCCGGTGTGCTCTTTCTCTGTAAAATGACTACATGAACATCTTCTTTAAAAAGAAAACGCCGAACTTCACAGGCAGGCGTCAAAAAGGCCGTGCAGCCTCGGTGTCGTCGCACGCGCAGGCCGGTTCCAGACCAGGTCTCGTCTCCCCTGTGGTTGCCTCCTGCCGCCCCCTTGGGCGGGTGCGCTGGGCACACGGGGCTGACTCGGACCCCCTTCCCCATGTGCCCCAGGAACTGGCGCCGCTCGCTGAGGACCCGTGCCCAAGGCCACCTGCCAAGAGGCCTGCCGTGACCCCGCCACTGCCCCGCGCTCCTCTCCGTCGGCTTCTCTGCGGGGCTCCGGGGGCCTGTGGGTGCCCGCGCTGGCCCGGGCCTCGCCCCTGGAGGAGGCAGGAGGGCGGCGGAGCCGAGCTCGCGTGCGGGGCGGCTCGGGAGCGCGTGCTCACTGCCCCCCCAGCCCCGTGTCCCTCGGTGGGAGCGGGGCGGGCCCCCTGGGAGGCCCCGTGGGCGCCGGGGGCCTCGGGTCCCTCGGGTCCCGGGCCGCTCCGCCGCAGCCGCCTCGGGGCCGCCGGGGCCAGCGCAGGGGGTGCGGCCCGCCGGCCCGACCCCGCCGCGAAGCGCCGGCGCGAAGGGCTCTCAGCCCCAGGGCAGTGGCCGCGCGACCGGCGGCGCTTCCCGGGGGCGCGGGCGGGGGCCACGGTGCCGCCTTGCCGGGGTGTGCCGGGCGGCCCGGGAGGCCCGCGGGGGCGGGGAGCGCCTGCCCACACGCCGGTGCCCCGCGGCCGCAGCTACCCCGGCGGCGGGACCCGGACCCTGGGCGCCAGCGCGCGGCCGCCGTCCGCAGAGACGAGGACCAGAGCGCTTCTCCCGGCCTTGCGGAAGGCCTCGCTTCCAGCCCCAAGGGCCCTGGCGTCCAGCGGCCGCGGGCGCACACGGAGCCATTGGGAAAGGACGGGACTCGGACGGCGCGGCCAAGCAGGGCCCCGCGGTCCGCCCCTGACCCGCCTGGTCCGGCTGCTCCGTGGGTCTCCCCGGGACTCGGCCAACACCCGGCCCGGACGCCCTGCGGCGCGGCTCTCCGCGGCCCCCGGGGCGGTGTGTGCCCACGCGTGCCCTTCGGGGCCCGGGCCGCGCTCACAGCCTCGGTGCCCACCTCCCACCTCCCACCTCCCACCTCCCGCCTCCCACCTCGCCGGACCCAGCGGGGGAGGGAAGGTCAGTGCGCGGAGTCTGATCTGGACGACCGGGGCTGCCGGGGGCGCGGGGACCCCTGGCCGGGGCGGCCCTACTCGAGCTGCGGCCATCCCGAGCCACGGCACCTGCCAGCGTCACCCACGCCGCGCACCCGCCTTGAAAGAGCCACCGGCTCCGCCGCGGCTCCTCCGGTCTTTCCGGCAAAGGTGTCCCCGCCCCGCGGCGGGGAGGCGCGCACCGGCCACTCCAGGGCACAGGGGCTGCGGCACCGGCCGAGGGCGAGACCGGCTTCCCTCACAGGCCGCTGTCCCCGGAAGTCACCTGCGCCCACCTCCTCACCGACGGGCCTCTGCACCGTGGCCCGAGGCCCTGCGGAAGAACGCGGGAGCCGGGAAGGTTCCCGACGCTGCTTTGGCCCCGCGCAACGCCCCCCCCGCCCCCCCCCGGCACCATCTTCACTGCGCACACTTGGCCGAGAGGAGGATGAGGGGCACCAGCACCGCGCACGTCCGGATGCCAGAGCTGCCCTCTCACGGGGAGCCCCCGGCCGCCCGCAAGGCCAGCCCCGCCCGGGAACCCGGGGGCATGAGGCCGCAGGGCCCCGGACCTGCTCAAGCGGGAGAAATCACGCAGGCCCGCCCTTCCCCCTCTTAGCAATTCCTGCAACACCACGAGGGAAACCCAAGGGTCTGAGAAACAAGGGTAAGAATCACTTTTCACATTGGTTTGTGAATTCCCTGATTACCCTATGAAGTGGTATCATTCCCCCGACTTTCCAGCTGAGAAAGTTTAAGTGAAGACAATTAACTTGAGGATGGCTGAGCAAGGATTTGAACTCTCGCCAACCTGACTCTTCACCAGTCCATTGTTAAAAAGTTAGCCAGGAAGAAGAACAAGCTTCATGTGATTTCTTGGACTTTCAGATTCTGTTCATTTTGCTTCCCTAGAAATCCTGGTGACATTAACAACAGAGATGCATCAAGGAAATAGAGCTTTGAAAAGTCTCGTAAGAAGAAATCCACTGCTTGAAAAGAATCGAGCAAATAGAAAAGAGTTCTCCCAGTAGTAAATGGTCTATTTGTTAAAGAGCCTCCTACTGAATACCAATGAAAACACCCTCCCACCCGTCACCCCCTTAGGTGTTCAGCTTATTAATCCACAGCGTGGCCTTCCCTCACTACCTTCATGCTCTAACAAATGGGGCTTTGAAAAGCCCACTGGTAGTACTAGACCCAGAATTTTGTTGTTTTTTTTTTAATAATAAATTTATTTTTTATTGGTGTTCAATTTGCCAACATACAGAATAACACCCAGTGCTCATCCCGTCGAGTGCCCCCCTCAGTGCCCGTCACCCAGTCACCCCCACCCCCCGCCCTCCTCCCCTTCCACCACCCCTAGTTCGTTTCCCAGAGTCAGGAGTCTTTATGTTCTGTCTCCCTTTCTGATATTTCCCACACATTTCTTCTCCCTTCCTTTCTATTCCCTTTCACTATTATTTATATTCCCCAAATGAATGAGAACATATAATGTTTGTCCTTCTCCGATTGACTTACTTCACTCAGCATAATACCCTCCAGTTCCACCCACGTTGAAGCAAATGGTGGGTATTTGTCGTTTCTAATGGCTGAGGAATATTCCATTGGATACATAAACCACATCTTCTTTATCCATTCATCTTTCGATGGACACCGAGGCTCCTTCCACAGTTTGGCTATTGTGGACATTGTAGACCCAGCATTCTGAGCGTGAAATTGGACACTTGTGGGTGCTTGAGGTTTTTTAGCTCCAATTACATATTTTATCTTTTCACTCATTGGTCAGTAGCAGAAATGCTCAGCAAAGCAGACTCAAACCCTACACTTTGTTGTTTCCACAAGAAGACCTTTGCTTTTGCAAATTGCTTGACTTACTGCTTTTCAAAATAAGCTCTAAGGACACTGCTACAATGGAAAACTTTAATACTAACAAGGCAAGACAGTCTCTAAATCCTCCCCATGACTATTTTCATCTCCCTAGGCCTGTTCTCTGTTTACAGAGAATGCAGATTTGCCCTGCAGCCAATGTATGTTCATGGAACACAATTAGCCTAACTGGGAGCAGCGTCAGACTCATCGGCTGCTTTCCCTCATCAGGGTCTATGGCTTTTTTGCCACTTCCCCTGAATCTCACTGATCAGATCTCTTGGAGCCAAATACTGGAGAAATCTGAATGTCCCTCGCTATTGAAATATCTGATTTTGTGACTAGATATTTTCAGATACTTGTGTAATCTTGTTGTGTCTGTTAACCTACTATAAGAAAGAATCTTGGTGTTCATAGGACACTTGTTAGAATAAACACGTTTGGTGTTCATAGGACACTTGTTAGAATAAACACGTTTGGTGTTCATAGGACACTTGTTAGAATAAACACGTTCTACTCTGAAGGCCTCAGATCAAAGAGTTGTCAGCTTTGGATGAATTGGGTTGACAGCTTGATGCTCCTGTGGAAATGTGTGGCAATCAGGGACAACCTGTTCGCAGAAAAGTATCCTGAAATAACTGGAACAACTGGGCATAACACGGTTTTTCAGCATTGCAGCTCATTTATTTGGAGTCCCAGCCCAAGCCCAGGGCTGGCTGCTCTGGTCTTGAGGGCAGTGAGAGTTTCTGGAAAGGCACAGATAAGGGCTAGATGCAGAGGTGCCAGCTTTATGAGAGCTGCCTCATTGACAAACATTGACTCCCTGTTGATTCAAGAGGTCTTAATGCTCACATCCCTCTGGTTTTGCTTGAAGGAAGTCATGCATGCCACACTTACTGCCACCCACTGAGCATTATTCCTCAGCAAGCCCCAGAAGGCCTGGCTGGCATCTGAAGACTAGATAGCCCCAGCTTCCCACTGATGGTTGTAGCAGAAAAAGTGTTTGCAAAAGGGCTGATGAGAGGCAAACAACCTCATTCCCTTTGGCAAAGGAAGCTTGAACAAGTAGCATGGGTGCAAATGGGTAGCTGCATGCGGAGAGGGAGGATGGAGGAGGATGAAGGGAGGATTTTAGGAGCAGGTGGCAGCAGGAGTCAAAGTTAGGGGAAGGACATTGTGGGGGAGGTAGGGGGGATGCTTCCTACTCCTGTCTCTGCAGAGAGCCCAACCTTAATATATCAAAAGAGAAGTCTCACTGTGCATCTGCAAAAAGGGAAGTTGCTTCGGTGGAACGTGTGATATGGCTGATAAAGATGGATCCATGTTGAGAAATGAAGGAAATGCTTCCAATGAGCAGGCCATTCACCAGTCAGCCTTCTGCTTGAGACTTTCTGAGGCTTGCCTCCAGCCCAGGACAGGCTCACATCCAACTTCACAGGTCTTCCTGCATGACTGAGACTCTTTGTCTCTCTCCTGACCCGTGGTCCTTCCCAGATGGTGCCCATCTCGGTGAATGGCAGCCCCATCTGTCCAGTTGCCCAGGCTGGAGACTCTTTCCCTCAGAGACCCCCCCAGCCCAGCCCATATGTCATCTGGGAGTGGAGGCCAGAAGAAAAGGTGAGGTGTGGAGAGCTCTGACCAAATGTACAGGGAGAGAGAGGGTGCTCCGTGGACATTCTATATTAGAAGAGCATCCGAAGATTTAGAGACTTGGCTTTGAAGCAGCTTGCAGTTAAGCAGGAGTTATTTATTTGTTCTTTGTGCACAGTCATTCAAAAATAGCCCCTACATAAGCTCTTAGGCACCACAGGAACAGAGGAGGCATTTACCCTTAAGCTGGGTGTGTGTTTGGTGGTGGCAGCAAAGTCACCCAGTACCCGGAACAGGCTGAAACCAGCTGGGGAGAGGACAGAGGTCCTGTAGCTTCCCTCAGCACATTGCCACAGGCCCCTTCGCTGCGCTCTTTCTGGCCTGTGCCCCAGGACATCAGATGTGAGTCTCCAGAGTTAGGCTTCTGGGGTCCCCTGCAGTAGTGTTTGAGTTGCACACATTTTCCCATTATAGGCCTCTATGGTTTCACTGGATAGTAGGGAAAAAACCCACTTAGAGTTTGAGTGACTCCTCTATTATGTACGTGTGTGTGCTCTGTGGTTAAATGGGAAGACTGCAGTTCTGGAAGATTCAGAACTCTGACCCTAAATTCTTATGGAAACTTGGACAAATTCCTTTACCTTTTGTACCAGTTTGCAAGAGCTACCAGCGTGAAGTACCACGGGCTGGGTGGCTAACACAACAGAAATCAATTTTGTCACAGTGTTGGAGGCTAGAAAAACCAGGTTGAAGTATAGGTAGAGTTGATTTCTTCTAAGGCCTAGCTCCTTGGCCTGTGGATGGCCGCCTTCTCTCTATTGTCCTCTGGTCTTTCTCTGTGTTCCTGCATTCCAGGTCTAACCTCCTCTTAAGGACACTGGGTGGATGGAGTAAGGCCTATCCCAATGGCCTCACTAACATAACTCCTCTTTAAAGGTTCTGCCTCCAAATTCAGTCACAATCTGAGGTATTGGGGATTAGGACTTCAACATATGAACTTTGGGGAAACACAATTCGATGCATAACAATTTTATAACTTTACTTTTACTCTTTGATATCTGAAGAACTCCTTCGGACGAGCCAATGACATCTGAAGCCTTTTCTCGCTCTACCAGTGCTGCCTGGGAGTGTGTGCTTCTCTCTCTCATGAGACTGTAAATACTCAGATGGCACGAGTCATGTTGTCTTCCCCATCTGAGGATAACACCCGTCCCCTTCCATCTACTGTCAGTTGCTGGTGCTGTCATTGCCAAAGTCATCTGAACTGGCCCCCTGTGGAACTTGGACTTTAGAATGGCAGTCAACAAATAGAGAGCACTCATAAGAGGACTGAGCCCAGCCACACTGCTGCCTCTGTGTACTCTGGCCCCTCAACAGCACAAATACCATTTTTAATTAGGGCTCTACATATTGCAGACACCTTAAGAGCATCATTGAAGGGAGAGACAGGCATACCTCTGCTCTCTTTAAATCCTTGTTGTGAGAATGTGAATTGGGAAATGTGCTCCAACCCCACGTCTGCTAATAGTCCCTTCTTTAGTTTAGAATCAATGAATGCCACCTCCTTCTGAGCTATCCTCACTTATAGTAGAGTGGTGGACCAAGCAGGAAAACAGCAAACTATCATGTGAATGGTCAAAAAAATTCTTGCTTGAAATCATCCTTGAGGGGAAGGTTTTTCTCCTTTCAGCAACAAGTAGAGGAAGCATCCACATAGCTAATGCCAGAAACTCATGCACATACTCTCCTTGGGCACTTAAATTGCTCCTAGTAGCCATTTTAATACAGCTGTACTTTGAGACATCTTTTCACATCTTCAGTGTCTGGTCTTCTTGGTGTTCCAATGTAACAAAAAAGAGGGAGTAAGAGGAAACAGCTAGTTTTACATTGTGGTTGTCCTTGAAAAATGATAGAAATACTCCTAGGAAATCCCCTGCAATTCCCAGCCCATTCAGTCCATTGCTGAGGATTTTTGTTAAATAGGAAAATTTTTTCCCACTGAGCCAAAAAACAAAACAACAACATCAACAACAAAAGCACATTTAATTTCCAGCCATTTGTCTTTTGTCAGAAAAAAATACCTTTAGCTTTAATAACTCTGGCAACTATGGCAACAGTATGGGCTTTGTTTCTAAAGAGCTAAGCCTGCAATACAAGTAATAAATTAAAAATACAAGTAAGAAGTAAGAACTCAACACCTGTTGCCTTTTAGAATGGATTATTTACTGATGCCATAGACTACACATAGCAAGCCATTTTGCTGTGGAAGCTGAAAGGAGCTAAAGCGTGTTAGCTGTGTTATCTGGCACAGCTAGAATATTTATTCATTGACATCTCCAGCACTCAATACCCACCTTTACTTCATTGCCAAAATCTATTGTCTTCATTGAATAACTTTTAAAAGTATTCTTAAGTTAAAATATTCTATCATTATCACTTTTCATTGTCTTATTATAAGGATTTATCTTAAATATTTCCTTCCTTGCAAAAGGAAGAAAATGCAATGAATAAAAACAAATATTTTGACCAATTTTTCTAAACTGTGCCTCCACGTTCACAGCACCCCTGGCTTTAGGCAGAAGTGTTTTCTTCTGAAAAACTTAATGTGTGGAAATTTAAAATTCTTGTTCTTTTCCTTATCCGTTCTTCTTTTAGTGATGCTCTCTCTTCCTTCCTTCCTTTGCTTATCCTCCTCTTCCACTCTCTTACTTTGTTTTTTAAAGATTTTATTTATCTATTCATGAGAGACACAGAGAGAGAGAGAATGAGAGAGAGAGAGGCAGAGACACAGGCAGAGGGAGAAGCAGGTTCCATGCAGGGAGCCTGAGGTGGGACTCGATCCCAGGTCTCCAGGATCAGGCCTTGGATTGAAGGTGGCATTAAACCGCTGGGCCACTCGGCCTGCCCTACTCTCTTACTTTTCATTTTTGTTTCTTTTTTTTTTTTTTTTTCATTTTTGTTTCTTAATGGTACTCAGTCTGCTCCATACATGATGATAGCCATGTTTACCTGTCATTTTCATGGCCTGGTTAGGAGACTTCAGATCCAGTTACTTGCAGAATCCTGGCAGCAAGTGCACATCTCCATATAGCAAGGATCAATTAAAGATTAATGGGAGAAAAATATTGTTATTTCTCTATATCCCCAGAATAAAGGGAAATTGGGGTCAAGGTTGACACAGATCATTAAGCAGGGTTTCTGTCCATAGTCATAACAGAATAAATGATATTGGACTAGACCTCCTACTGTAAATAACTAAAAAGTATGTATGAAATATGTGAAGCAAAAGTTTTTAGTTATTTAAAATAGGCAGCAAAGGACTGCAATCCCTGATTTTAGGAGGGGAAATGAAGTAAATCCTACAATTGTTTCAGCTTTTTATCTGGAGGCAGTTTTTGGGCTGTACCCAGGGAAAACCCAAGCAGGGCATGGAGGTCTCACTGAGTTGAAAACACAGAGACTAGAGTTTGGGAAGACTGACACAATCAGAGAGAGTAGGATAAGATACAAGAGAAAAGGGAGCTATAGAGAACTCCAGGATGTAATAGAGGTTCCTTTGAGTCTTTGGCTGAAAATGAAGATGCAAATGCATAGAGCAAAGCTTTATATGGTCAGGAAATAGAAGTCCTAATCTGAACAATTCCTAGGCCTCATATAGACTAGGGAGACAGATTCTGGCCCGCCAAAGTGAAGCTAGCTTGTTAAATAACTGGAAGATTCAATGAAGACTTTAGAAATGTAATACTGTCTTAAGGGCCAAACTAGATCCACTAGAACAGAGCTTAAAATAAGCTTCAGGAAGATCAAGCTAATAATCAAACAACTTAACTGCCTGTCAAATCAATTCAATACTTTTTGAAGGGAAAGAAAACCCAGCATTCAACAATGTAACACACGCAATGTCCAGCATTCAATAAAAATAACTAGACATTACAAAACAGGAAAATGTGACCCACAAAGAGAAGAAAAATGAGTCAATATGTATAGACCCAGAAATAATAGGTTCAGATTATAGAATTAGCAGACAAGGACTATAAGATCAATTATTCTAAATAAACTCAAGAATTTAAAAGAAAACAAAAGTAATGAGGAAAATGACTATATTAACATCAGAAAAATACTTCAGGACAAGGAACATTACTAGAGATCAAGAGGGACATTTCATAATGAGAAAAGGGTCAATTAATAAGATGTAAAAATCTTAATAGGTATGCACCTGATAAAAAAAATAACTTCAAATCACATAAACTCATCAATCAGGAAATAGCATCTATAGCTGCAGTTTTAAATTAGAAAGGGAAATACTACATGGCTATTTGCAAGGTCATCTTTACTACCATATATCCTGGGGCATTATTGGGGGGAACAGAAGAACAGTTTGACAGATTTGGCTTCGACTTCAGGGAGCTTACAATAAGGTTGAAATACAAAACACACACACACACACACACACACACACACAGCAATTAAAAGATTAAAAGATATGTCTCATGCATTTTTTCTTAAGATTCTGCCTTTCAATTTTTGTATCAAATGTATCATTAGCTCTTGTTGGCTATTATATATCTTTAGGTATTAGTTCTTGGTCTTACAAACATTGTAGTAGCTATTTAGTCATCCCTGCTATGCCCAAGTGGCTATTTGACCCTTCCTTCCAAGTTCAGCTAGAACTCTCAGAATTGGGAACCTGGTAGAGGATCATTGTTAATATTACTTAAGACCAGAGATCTACTTTAGAATCCCAATAAATCTTTCAACAAGCTGTTGCAGGCCCCTTACCTGCTTTCCACCCTTTGGAAGCAAGCAGTGAGCCCTCAGTGCACTCACATTAGGAGAATACTTCTGAAAAATAGATTAGTTCTCAGGGTGATTCACACTCATTATAGTTAATTAAACCGGTCCCACCTGTGGAAGGAGCCACTCCTTGGGAAAAATCATTCTTAAAAATCCACTTTACACACACAATTTAATCTTTTAAAATTCAGTCAGATTTCCCAAGAAAACTTCCTCGAGGTAGTGTTGGGATTAGAATGGATTATTCCTAAAAGAACTTTTCCATGAATCCAAACTCAGCTAGCAGGAAGAGTTCTTTATTGCCTTTTAATTAATGATTGAACTTATTTATGCCACTTCTTTCCAAGAAAGATCAAAGTAGCTCACCAACAAACCTGTTATAGATCTTAGCTGGTTCCAGAAAGGAACTTCCCAAAAGATAAGTCTCATCTAGTGTTGCCTGGGAATGAGAGCTTCTCTATGAAGCTTTCCCTAGGTTTTCTGGTTGCTCCCATCTCTTTGTAATATGGAAAGACTATGGACTTTGTTTTTTTGTTTTGTTTTGTTTTGTTTTTTTTTTTTATGATAGTCACACACACAGAGAGAGAGAGAGAGAGAGAGGCAGAGACACAGGCAGAGGGAGAAGCAGGCTCCATGCACCGGGAGCCCGACGTGGGATTCGATCCCCGGTCTCCAGGACCGCGCCCTGGGCCAAAGGCAGGCGCTAAACCGCTGCACCACCCAGGGATCCCCGACTATGAACTTTGGAATCAAATAAATTGAGAAAGAATCCCAGCTTTGCCACTATAACTTGTGTGATCGTAGGCAGTCATGAAACATTATGGAGCCTTATTTTCTTCATCTATAATGTGGCTGTGTACATGCACACTACAAATACTAGTTCTCTTCTTAATGCTCATCTTATACCTCTATCACAGGCCTTATCATTCATTACTCTTCAAGACCATGTTTTAGACCTTCTGGAATCTGGAAAGTTGGTCACCATTCTTACATTTAGAATTGTACTTGTCTGCCTCCCCCTCCTTGATGAAAAGGGCTGTGTCTTATTCCCCTATGTCCTTATCTGGACAAGTGTCTGGCATAGAGTTGATGGTATTATTATTTTTGAATGAAACCCTCACTCTTCTTCAGAGGCACTCGATAAGCACTAAATTAGAGAAGAAAAAAACAAAACAAATTTTTAAAACTCCTCTGGGTTTCTCTTACAGCTCACTCACAGCTGAGGACATAGTGCTCTTATAGGGGTACAGAGTGAAGAGGTTTGATGTCAGGCCCTGGGTTCAAGTTCCTGTTCTTCCACCTATTAGTTGGATAAACTTGAGCCATCAAATAAAGGAATATGTGAATCAAAAACACAATGAGATATCACCTCATGCTTTTAGGATGGCTAAACTCAACAACACAAGAAACAACAGGTGTTGACAAGGATGTGAAGAAAGGGGAACCCTTTTACAGTGTTGGTGGGAATGCAAACTGGTGCAGCCTTCTGGAGAACAATACGGAGGTTCATCAAAAAGTCAAAAATAGAAAAAATAGAACTACCCTGGTAGCAATTGCACTACTAGGTATTTATCTCAAGGATACAAAAGTACTAATTAGAAAAGGTACATGCACCCCAATGTTTATAGTAGCTTTATTTACAACAGCCAAATTATGGAAAAGGCCCAGATGTGCATCAACTGATGAATGGATACAGAAGTTGTGGTCTATCTACAATGGAATATCACTCAGCCATATAAAAAAGAATGAAGTCTTATCATTTACAACAATGTGAAGGGAGCTAGAGAGTATTATGCTAAGCGAAGTCAGAGAAAGACAAACACTATATGATTTCACTCATACATGGAATTAAAGAAACAAAACAAATGAGCAAAGGGGGAAAAGGAAACAGAGACAAACCAAGAAAAAGACTCTTAACTGTAGAGAACAAACTGATGGTTACCAAAGGGGAGGTGGGGGGGCTGTTATGTAGGTGATGGGAATTAAGGCGTGCACTTGCTGTGATGAGCACCAGGAGCATGGGAGCGCTGAATCACTGTACTGCACACTTGAAACTAATATTACACTGTATTTTAACTAATTGGAATTTAAATTAAAACTTTAAAAAGATAAATTAAATAAAGGAATGTGTATACACTGGCCAGGTCAGGCCTGGCTCATGGGAAGGACACAGCATTTTTTTTTTTTTTTCTCTGAGCTGTCCCCTACTCTTAAGCAAATCATACTCTTAGATATAAAAGTGATACTCTTGATAGTTGATGCTGCCTGATCCAACTCTGCATTATTACCCAGTCACTCTATTTTCAACTCTTGTCCATTTTCCTCACACTTAATTTTTCTGCTTTGTTGTTTGTCTTTGCTTTCATATGGAAATAGAGCTTCGTTATTGCAGGGCTAGTTTCCGCAGAGGTCCTTGCTGTACCAACTGCATTACGGCAAATGAAATAGATACTCCCTACCTTCCTTTCATTTTGTTCCTTAAGAGAAAACTCAAGTTAAAAAGATTGCTTGAGGAGATCCCCTGTCTCTCAGATTGCTGATGGGCAGGGTGGGATATTGGCTCTGAGACAAATGAGCTGTCGCCAGCTCTTTGAGACACCACTGTCTAGGGCTTCTGAATATATCCTTCATTTGTAACAAACAGGCTAATCACTCATTGCAAATCAAAGAGGTTGTGAATAGTTGGAGAGTTAGCATTTAACAGTTGTGAGTTTTAAAATAGATCAAATTCTTTCATTCCCTCTTCTAGTATTTCATGGTAGAGAACAGGCACAGAGAAACATGGGGGCGGGGGGAATGAACTGGTTCATTCTTTATTCATTTAACACTGAGCTCACATAATGTAGCAGCCACCCAGTGTCTTCCTCCCTTCCATCCATGTGGAAAAGTTGGGACAAAATGGTTGATGACAAATGTCTAATTCCCAGGAGGGTTGAGTCAGGAAGTGTTCAAAGTGCCTCTGGTGTGCTGTGACTGCCCTGTCCATTGAGCAAAGGGAAAGAACTCCTCTAGCTGGTTCACAAAAGGGCCATGCCTTTATGAAAAAAATAAATAAATAATGAGGCAAAAGCCATAGGAGAGACAAGAAAAAGTGACCTTAATTCTAGTTACCATTTAATGAATGCATGCACTGTGCCAGACTATTTACATGCTGTATCTTGTTTAATTCTCTTAACAACCTGAGAGGTAGGTGCTACTATGATCCCTGTTTTGCAGCTGAGGAAATAAGACCCAGACTAAGTGGTGAGTCTAAGACTCAAATCCACATTTTCCCACTGTATTCTTACTACTCTTGATTGCTAAGTTGAACTGATGCTCAGCTGAGAAGCAATGAGCATAAAGGAAGCTCACAAGTCAGTAAGGAGAACCTGATTCTGGTTGTGATCTTGAGGGGGCTGAGGTGGTAAGGCAGACCGGCTGGGCAGGAGCATACACAATCGATACTACCCAGTGTTGCATGTCATGAGCATAAACACAAAATGCTACATAAGAACGAATGAGGACACCTAACCTGGTCTTGGACAAAGGAGAAGGAAGTCTCTGGAAGCCAGCCACAGAGAGGGTAAGGTGCCCTATATATAGGAAACAGCTGTGGCAGGTCTCAGAGGCGACACAGGTCATGGGAACTGCAAGAAATTCAGGTCTTTTGGTGAGCACAAGGCAGGGCTAGGGAGAGGAGAGGCCAGGTCTCACAGGGGCCGGGGAGCTCTGCTTGACTTCATCCTGGAAGCGATGGGGATACCCTAAAGAGCACTGAGCAGTGAAATTTTTTTTTAAGTGTTTAAAGTAAATTGAATGCTGCAATTTTGCCTTGGGTGAGGTGGGTATTGGTGTCATTCACTTAGAGAACACAGGAAAAAGTGCGGTGTGTTAGGACATGTGAGTTTGAGGTATAAGCTCTGCAGGTGATGTCCAGAATTGAGCTGAACTCACAGTTTCTTATTTTCCCATATAATGCAATTCTGAAAATTCTCACCAAATGAAATATGTGAGAGACCAGTATCATCTGTTTCTGGAGAGCTTTAAAGAAGAAAAATCTGTGTTTATGATGCAATTGTGATTTTTTTTCTTTCCTTTCTAGACTGAACACAGAGCGTAAATCTAATTAGCTCTTTGTTGAGGCCAAAGATTTGCCCCTTTGGGTCTCATCAGTGACTCCTTATCTATGGCTCAACTCTGTGAGGTCAATGAGATCTTTGTTTCGGGTTGCTAATAGTATCACTTTTATTTTCCAATTTTCTGCTACCTTTTCCAAAATAACAAAGGCAAATCATGAAATCAGGGAGGAATTTGGTGACTGCCTCATAATTTGCCCTCAGATCCTAGCTAAGAGACTAGATTCTTCCAGGAGGTCTTCTCTAATGCGCCTGTGAGCCAGGTATTCCTTCCAGTGTTCCCACAAAGCAGCACCCCATACTTTCCTTCTGCTGTATCTCTCACACTTTACTGCCACTGATCATTTACTGCATTTAAAAATTATCTTTCTGCCACAGGCAGGAGCCCAATGAAAAACCATTAGCTTTTTCTTAATTGCTTTCCCAAAACTTGACAGAGTTGTTAGTGGGTGCTCAATATATTTGAAATGAGTGAATCCTCAACTCCATGAAGTAGGTATTATCGTCTCCTTTTTGAACATAACAAAGTAAGCAAGTTCAGATAATTAGATATTTACTCAAGGCCAAACACTGGTAAGTGCTTAGAACCAGGACTGCATCTAGTCCTCCTAACCTCAAAGTCTGTGCCATCTCTCTGACTGTTTTTAACTAATTTGGCTCTACCTGAAAACAATGCCGCCAGTGAAAGGAACAGGCATATGTGTGGCAAGTGAGGACTCTGTTGGACACCTGCGGTGGCCATGAGAAGAAACATCGTGGATAGCTGGAAATAATTTGACTATGTGCCTGGTCCCTGCTCTCTGTTGTGTGGCTCTCCTGCTTCAACCTGTGACTGAGATGTTAAATGATGTTACTGAGAGGTTGCACCAGGTAATATGGCCCATATGCATGCCCTGTAAAGGATTCTGGGACATTTAGTAACTCTCAAAATGTGCTCTGTAGTGTAAGCCCAGGAAGGGTAGAAAGGAGAATAGGAATTAACCAGGAAAGGCTTGTGGATCAGGATATCCAATGTGGCTCCCTCCTTCACCTGCTTCAGTCTTTGTTCAAATGTGTTCTTCTTTAGGAGGCTGTGCTGGCCACTCCTCTAAACCTTGACACCCTCAACTTCCTTCTCAGCTTTATTCTTCTCCTTAGTATTTGTATTAGTATTAGTAATTAGTATTAGTATTAGTATTCCATGGTCATTTATCACCATGGAATTAATAATTTATTCTGCCGAAGATATTTATCTTGTTTATTGTCGGTTCTTTCCTAGAATGTAAGTTCAATGAGGGCAGAGGGCAGAAATTTCCATCTGTTTCATTCTCTGCCATTTCCTCAATGCCTAGAACAGTGCCTGAGACATCATAGGTGCTCAGTCAGTAATTATTGACTTAACTATGTTCATCACACTATCAACAATATTTTGAAAAGCATCTCTAAGTCAGAGGGCATTGATTGATAGTAACAGTAATGAGGAGAAGGCTGACTCCTTTTTGTCATCACAGTGTCTTAGTCCATTTGGGCTGGTATAACAAAGTACCATAGACTAGGTAGCTTATAAACAATAGAAAGTTTTTCCTCACAGTTTTGGAGGCTGGAGGTCTAAGATCAAGGCTCTGATAGATTTGCTGTCTACTTAGGGAAAGCTTCGGACTCAGAGAAGGCCTTTTTTTTTTTTTTTTTTTTTTTTTTTCCTGTGTCCCACTCTTAATACCATCATCTTGGGGGTTAGGATTTCAACATATGAATTTTGGGGAAACACACATATTTAAACCATAGCACGCACGAAGGGTATTTTGTTATACTTCCCAAGACCTGTAAACATAAAGCAAGCTTATGGACATTTTCATTTTCTTCACAAAGAAAATCTGTCCTCAAGCTTTTTCCCCCCTTTGTGCCTCTCTGCTTATAAGAACCAGCCTAAGTGTCTCAAAAACAAATTCCACAGGACACTGTCAATGCTGTCTTGGTAGAGAGAAGACATCTGCCTCGGTTTTTAAAAGCCATACCTTGAGTTGAACTGGAGTTGAAAATATTATCTAAGAATGACAGCTCTGAGACCATAGGGGCAAAAAACTCCTCAGCAGAAGAAAATTTCCACCTTGTACCTGTTCTCTTGGATCTCTTGTTGCCTAGGTTGTTTATTTTTAGCTGTAAGTCTAGTGTAGGGGAGTGTGTGGTAGAAGGTCTGCACAGAGCTGGTCACCCTAAATTACCTATGCTCATATTGCCAGTAAGTGGTTATAATCACTTTTGTTACTGGATTTACATGTGCACATGGAATGCGATTGCTGGCATGATCAGTCTGTTGTGTTGGTGCTAAACCTTTGCTTTCTACCCAGTCCTGAAAAAGTCATTTAAATCCTGAGAATAATGAAAACCTTCATTTCCCAAATTAGATAATCTATTCCTTAAATACAGGCGCACACACACACACACACACAGCCAAACAAAACAGATGCCATCATTTCCAAACCCTCCAGAAGCTAAATTCTATTTCCCTAGGAGCCATTTGCCATTTTGAACCTGGGAGGAAAAATACCCTTCTCCAGCCAGGATTCTGGACTAGCTCTAAGGGCCCTGGGGCACCCATTGTTGCAAGACCCCTACCTTCAGTGGCACCTGGTTCTTGGGGTGATAAGAATAAGAATGAATGGTTTGAGCATATCATTGGCACTAGATGCTGTTCTCTGTGCTTTAGGTATTCTCTCATTTGTTCTTCACAGTCATTCCAGGGTAGGGGTTACATAATGTGCTTTTACAGTGAGGAGACTAAGGAAAGTAACTTCCCAAGGTCACATGGTCAAGAAACTAGAATTTTAACTCAGGCCATCAGACTCCAGAACTTGATGACTGTTTAGAGCCTTGATGACTGTCACCCTTATTTTCACATAGACTATATTCCAAATGTTTCTTTTTAGAGGCATACTCCTTTATTCAAGGGGGTGTTTCCTGGCCAAAAACATAAAAAATAATGAAGACAGGAGGGGAGGTGTTCTGCCTGAAGTCGGAATGGGAGTGGGTGGGGACTTGATCCTTCCCTCCACTATTATAACTCTACTCTCCCTGGGGCTCCTAGAGCTGCATTGGTCTTCTGAATCTACCCTTCATCAGCCTCAGCTCCTCTTCCCTCTAATAGGTCCCTATCATATCCATTATTCTTGGATTCTGTGTATGCAAATTTGCCTAATTGCTACAATTTTTTTTGTAAACCCAGTATCAGTACCTGTGGGCTGTCATAGTATTCGTGGACATGCTCAGAGCACTGAAGAGTTTGTTACCCAGCACCCATGTTCCCAGCAAGGGTGGAACATGGTGACAGGCTGCCTTCTTGTTTCAGTAACTGTAAACAAGCTTTTTTAAACAGCTGATTGTGCTGTTTAAAATGCCCCCAAAACATAGTGCTGACATGCTAATGTTCCCTAGTGCAAGAAGCCTGTCATGTGCCTCATAGAGAAAACACATGTTAGTTGAGCTTCGTTCAGGCATGAGTTACAGTGCTCCAGTCTGTGAGCTCAATGTTAACGAGCCAACTATATTAAATATAGGTTTAAAAACATACATGTTAAATAAGGTATCTTTTAACAGATGCACACATAACACAAGGTTATGTACTGATTAATTGACTAGAATGTTGTGATCAGACCAACTCCCTATTTCTGCTGAGTCCCTAGCAATCTCTAGGGACTGAATCTCTAATTCAGTGTTTGTGGCAACAACTACCATGAATAATGAGAAATGACTGTAGTTATTTATTAAGAGCCTCTTATAGGCCAAATAATGTGCTAGAACCTCATTTAAATTAATGCTAATTCTCCACAACTCTGACAACAAGGTATCATCTCTGATTTATAGACAGTAAAACTCAGGCCTAAATAATTTGGCAATGTCATTAAGCTAGAGGGAGGTAAGTGAAGGCTGGATAGCATATGGCTCTGTTGTTCTCTTTCCTTTTTGCTCAGTTCATTTGACAAATGAACAAATCCCAGGTTGGCATCTTGTGGAATTCAACCATATCCATGTCCCTGACTCCTGGATTTCTTTTCCATCGAGTTGAACACAGTACTCCCCCAAAGCTGCTCTCTGCTCTAGAGTTACACAAACAGAAACCTCCCTATTGATTCTGGGATAATTTCTTTTGAGCCAAAGTGTTTCATTAAAAGGGTTCCCGAGTGAGTTTCCCACCATGTTTCCTTGCCAGCCATCTTGTGAGGTTCTGGTGGCTGGCTTGCGAGAACGGGGGTTACTGTGTCTCCCTGCTCCACAGTACTGGAGGCCACCTCCATGACACTGCCCTGTCGTTCAGCTCTGCTGGGGTTCCCTGCTGGCTTGCCTTCCTTTCCTTGCCCCTTGCTTGCTGTCTGTGATCTTCATCCAATTGTCACTCCAGGAGAGCAGCTGTCTTCTTGAGCAGGGCAGGGCCAGGTGCTAGGTGTGGCAGCAGGTAAATAAGATGTGCTCCCAGCTTGGGGTCTCCTCTTGGCTTCCAGTGGTGTCCTTGTCATTAATGAGCAGGTAATTTGTCCCTCATCAGGATATCATCCTCTACAGACTGAGGCCTGATTCTCCATCTGGTAGTACTTCTCACCCATACAGTATTCATCAGAGGGCTGCTACAGATGAAGACCTCAGTGTCCTGCATGTTGTTTATCTCCCACTTGGCTTCCAAGGCTCCAGAGATAGGCTCCAGGTCTAGGAAAAAGTCTTGAGCTTCATACACACTGGCCACTTTGTCTGCTGGGTCTAGCCATAGGGCTCAGTACTGCTCTTAGGGGAGGAATCCAAGGCACATTTCCACTGCCACCTGAGGCTCTCCTGGGAAGCTGCAGCAGACACCTTGCAGGAGGCTGGCCCCACCAGAGGCCGGCATGCTGTCCATGTCCATCAGCAGCCACACAAGCCATGGGTGTCAGGCCTGGGAGGCTGGGGAGGCTGGGATTGGTGGCTGGGGTAATTTTATAGAGAGCCACATGTTTGATGCTCCAGGCACATCCTCCTCTTTTGTCCACATCTTGCTTCTGGCAGCCACTGGGATTTAAATTTCCAGGCTGAGCAAAAATATCTTTTAGCAGGGAAAACAGCAAAAAATGGAGTGGTGTGAGCTTTGAGAAGCAAGAGCAACACAGATAAGGGTGGAGAGAGAACAGGCAGCATTACCTGTTCAGCAGATTCTGTGGGAACAAAGGGATAGACCAAGGGTGGGAACCTAGAGGAGTAGACCCTGAGATGCGCATGTAATTCTTTTTATTTTTAAATCATTTTCATGTCTATGATCTAATTTTGCATATCACAGCCACTCTGAGTACAAAAGAACATGTTTTTTTTTTTTTTTTCTACTTTACTGATGAGAAAACTGAGGCAATGAAAAGCTGTAACAATTTACTCAAGGTCACAAAATTCTATTTTATTCCACATTCAGAATAGGTTATTTGTATCACACAGCAAAATTCAGAAATTGCTTTCCTGGCATTTCAAATTTTAAACCAATATCATAAACAGTCTATTAGGAAGGAAAGATGATATTTTTCTTTATTTTATACTTGAACCATATAGCTATTTCAATATTTTTTTACTTAACCACAATTTCTCTAAATTTCATTGTTCATGTTGAAGGATTTGACTAAAATATAGCAAAACTACTGTGCCTTTCACGGGGGTCAAAATGTTTTCTGTGGATGGAAACGTGTCATGTGAATAAAGATGAAAGCAGCTTTGTTGTACTCCTCTTCTGGGAATCTTTTTAGGGATATTATAGTCAAGAATAGATCAGAAATGAAGAAAAAATGGGAATAAAAGAATAGCTTTCATGGAAAATTGAAATCATTCCTTTTAAAGTTCACAATTTCCACCGTGATGATAGATCCCCAGCCTTGCAGGATGGGTTATTCCTAGATATAAAGGTGACAGCCACGAGAGGATTTTGATGCAACTGTGATTGATGTCAGCAGGTCCAGACTGTGATACTTTATTACAAATTTAATGGACATTTATTAAGCCGATTCAATGGGAGCAGCCCTGGGCTAGATGGGGCTGGGAGAAATGAAAGGAAGATGCAGTCTGTGAAGGTTATGGGGGCCTTAGGGATTGAAATTCCACTGATTTGAGTTGTTGCACACTCACTCCATGCTAGGTGCTCTCAACATCACCATTTGTGTCTGCCTCCCGCAACCCCTCAGTGGAACTAAAAAGCTCTTGTCACTCAAACGGACAGGAAGTAGCTAGAGAATAGTGGAGTCACAGCCTAAAGTTGGGACACGTGTCTAAGATGCAGATCTATGCTTTTATCCAGGGTACAGGAATTCCGAATGAGAGCCAGACCCTTGCAGTTCAGTGTTATGATTGCTTATGCTTCATAGAGAAGACAAAACATGAACTTTCAGTGCTTCTTTAATAAGTGAGGTGGTTGTAGAAATATTTGCAAGGAGGAAACACCTTTTTAGTAGAGCAGTTTCCTTGGCTAACAGGACTTTTCCTTCCTTGGGTTAAACGTAGTTGCTTCTATTATATCCCGAAGCATCTGCTCTCCCGGTACAGACATGTGAGCACTGCCAGGGCCTGGAATGTCCCAAGTGGGTAAGAATAGCCCACAATGAGAGATGACTCCCGCTGTCTTCTGGTCACTGCAGTTGTCGAGAATGCTTTGCCTCGGAGTCAACGGCTCAAGGCTGGCTCAACTCGGAGTCAGAGACAGAAAAACTGACCTCCCATTCCTGGGCTGGAAGCTTTCCCTTTACATCTGCAGCTGTCACCTTTAAGTCTTTTGTAGCAAAGACACATTTATTCCCGAAAAGGTTTTTCCACCTTCCGAAGTCTCCAGAAGCCTTGAGTCCGTGACGCTCCGGCAGCATGGAACGCTTGGACCTGCTGGGGTTCCTTCTCATCACCTTCAACTGCAACGTGACCATTGTGGGTGAGTATAGGAAACAGCTGCAAAGCTCTTGTGTTTTCGTTTTCATCACTTTGCCTGGCCTGTTTGCTGCTGGAAGAAAGAGAAGCTGTGTGCTCAAGCTTTCTTGTAATCACTCCCCAGTTCCACCATCATTTAAGGAAGTCTTGGATGTGAGTGTTCTCCTCTGGGGCCTGTTCTCACTGACATTCAGGTGCTAAGCCTAAAGACTGAAGCAAGGGCAAAGAGTAACTGAGTAACTTCTTTTCTGGCTGCCTGATCAGGAGAAGGAATAATACAGTAAAACTTAAAGAGAAATTAATGCATCGATTACAGTTCCTTCTTTTCCATCATTTCCTTGAAGCTTAATTTGTAAAGATTGGTCCTTTCTCTTGTGCACTTTAAGCCAAAGCCAAATTTTAGTTTATTATTTTTTTTTAAAGAGAGTAATAAATATTTCTGAGTTTGATGCAGACATGTCAAATTTTTGGAGAGATATAGGTGTCCTAGAAAAAAGACTTGAGAAAAATGTTAAAATACACCTACGAAGTAGCTATTTTTCTTACCCGTCATTTTGTAGAATTCAAACAAAATCAACCTGGCCTTACAAGTTTGAGTCAATGACTTGATCACATAATGCTATTTTTTGAGTTTAACTACTTTCCTTTATAATAGAGTTTTGTTGTTCTACTGTCAGGTGATATTTTCTGTACCTTGTCACAAAACAAAATATTTGCAGATTAATTTAGCCGAGCCTTAGATGTGTTCCAAGAGTTAACTTTTGACATTAAAATAGGACTTTGACGTTATTTTGATTTCCTAGGTCGGTCTCATTTATTCACGATAAATTGAGGAAAAGAGGAGCCTCATTATTTCATAATAACTGTAATACAGGAAAAGGAATTCCGAATCATTGAAAAATCTGAAAAGTTGAATGTCGTTAAGGAAATTTAATTTCAAGGACCACAAAGCAACAATTCAGTAAAGATCCTGCCGACAAAAATAAAGACTGACCTATAATTAGCAGCTTGTATTTAAAGCTAGACGCAGTCACACACATGTGTGAGCATTCCTTGGAAAGCGTATTGTCTGCAAAGGGCGAGATCTTATTTCCATCATTAATTTGCTCAGCTCAACCTTCCTTCTAGAACTTTCAGTCCAGGACTGAACTAGTGGAGCCAGATCCAACGTCTTCAGTCTCTAACGGTTCCGTAAATCTGTCCATCTCAAGGCGTCTCGCCAACAACCAGTGCGGCGCGGAGCCCGACACCTCGGAAGGGCTGCGTAATTCTGGGCCCACGAGCTCACTAGCTAGGCCGTGGCGGGGACCGAGACGCGTGCGGGCTGACCTCTGGGGCCCCGTCCCGTCCCGTCCCGTCCAGTCCCGTCCCCCCCCCCCCCCCAGATACTTAAAACCTGCAGCGGGGCGGGCGTGTGATTGTACGCTGGTGACGGTGGCCTCCTGCCTCCCCCTTTCTAGGGAAGATCTGGCTCATCTTCGCGATCCTGCTGCGGATGGTGGTGCTGCTGTCGGCGGGCGCCCCGGTGTACCAGGACGAGCAGGAGCGCTTCGTGTGCAACACGCTGCAGCCGGGATGCGCCAACGTGTGCTACGACGCTTTCTCCCCGGTGTCGCAGCTGCGGTTCTGGCTGCTGCAGAGCCTGGCCGCCCTCCTCCCCTCCGCGCTCTTCTGCGCCTACGTGCTGCACCGGGGCGCCGCGCTGGCCGCCCGCGGGCTGGGGCTCGGCGGCCGGGACGCCGGGGGCCCGCGCGACCTGCCGGTGCCGGACTTGTCCCGCGGCTACGTGGTCCACCTGTCGCTGCGCGTGCTGACCGAAGCGGCTTTCGGCGCCTCGCACTACCTGCTCTTCGGGCTCGCGGTCCCAGCCAGGGTCCCGTGCGCGCAGCCGCCCTGCAGCGGCGTGGTGGACTGCTACGTGTCCCGGCCCACCGAGAAGGCCCTGCTGGCGCTGCTCATGGGCGCGGCCAGCGCGCTCTCGCTGCTGCTCAGCGCCGCCGACCTCCTGTGCAGCGTGCGCGGCAGGGCGCGCGGGCGCCGGGGGTCCCCCCCGCGGCCCCCCCCGCGGGCCCCCGGCCGCCCGCCCTCCCGGACCCGGGGCTCCCCGCAGGCGCGAGCCGGGGCTGCGGGCGGGGGCGGGGGCGGGCCGGCCGAGGCGGGGTGCGCGGGGGGGCCCGACGCCGACGCCGACCGCGGGGCTGCGACCCGGGCCTGCGACCCGCCGGCCGCCGGTGGCCTGGAGCCGGGCGGCGGGCTGCACGGACGCGCCCCACGCGAGCCCAGGGGGCAGCGGCCCCCCGACCCGCTGCCCGGCGCCCGGCGCGCAAAGTCGGAGTGGGTGTGAGGACCGCGTGGACGCGGGCGCCCGGAGACGCCGACGCGCTGGGGCCGGGCGCGCGGGGCGACCCCACGGAGCGGCCCTGGGAGCAGCGGCCGGGAGCAGTGGCGCTGGGGGCGCGCGACCCGTCGGACACAGACCTGGCCCAGAGGGCTTCCCCGGACGACCCTGTGCTTTGGGCACGGCGGCCGGGAGCCCGGAGACTGCGAGGACGCCCCGCGGGCCCCGGACCTGGGGTGCGCCGTGCGGCGTCCGCGGGGCCCGGGGGCGAGTCGCCACGGGGGGCTTTGGCCTGGGGGTGCCCTCCCGCGTGTCGTCAGTGGAGGGGCGCCCGCTTCACCCCGCCCCTGCCCCTCATGAAGTCGATGGTGACTGAGTTGTCGCGTCACACCGCGCACCTCACAGCGTCGTAGGAGAAATGGCACACGCAGGGAACACGCTGCCGGGCTACCAGGGGCCTGGGGGGCTGTGACCTCGAGTTTGCGGCAGGTGCGAGGTGCTGGCACACGGCACAGGTGCCCGCCCTGCTCCCGGGGGCTTGCTGAGCGCTGTCCTCACTGAGCGGGGGCAGCACGTTTTTGGTTGTTTCTTGCTTTTGATTTGAAGTGTCGTGGACACGGAGCGCGCATTCGTGCCGCTGATGAGTGGGCTAGAGCGGTTGCAAGCTTCCTAGTCCAGGTTTGGTCTGTGGCCCTTAGACGCGGTGGGTGAGGGTTGCCCTGAGGAGGTTTGTGTTCCAGGGGAGCGGGGGACAAGCACTATTACTGCTGGGCCTCACGGTCTGCGTCGACACTAGAATCGGAAAACGTCCTCGCGTCCGGCGATGAGCCAAAGCACCTCCCCTCACTTCTCAGCTGCTCTGCTTTTGGTCTAGGAGCTGCGCAAGTTAGAGGTGACTATGTGAGAGATTGAAGGTTGCCTTTAACTGCCACACGGATGGGTACAGTGTAGCTGAAAGAGCCACGTCGGGACAGGACAAACCCGCTTGTCTTATCAAGAAAGGAGGAAGGGCCCTCTGGGTATACTTCCAGGATTGGTGAATAGCCTCTGGCCTCCAAACACAAAATGGTTAAGGATGAGGAGTCGCCCTTCACTCCTGCAAGTGAAAAAAAGTAAACTGATGGCCACTATTAACTGTTCTAAAGAAGACTTGGACAATTAAATATCTGCCAGGATGGACGGTAACATCCTGCTTTATATGTCTACAGGATGTCAAAGCAATTGGTTAAAACTTAAATAATCCAAAATCGGTTTAAAAATATTTGAATGAATATTCCTATTTTTAACATGTGCAGTAAATCTTTCTTGCTCCCCAATTCATTGAAAACTGTGAGCCATTCTGCAAACCTGAGATCAATGTCTGGCACAGAGCAAGTGCTCAATAAATGTGATTTTTGAGCCTGACAGTCCTAAAGTATTCGAGGGCAAATTTGGTTCTTGTCCCTTGCAGCATGCAATTCTGGTGGCCCTCCCAAGGTTGGATATAATCTTAGAGATATAAGAATTGTCTAGCGCTTCATTACTACTTAAAAATAAGTTCCACGGGTCTCTCAATCCCCCAGTATCAGCCTTGACGATACCGAGTGGTGAAATCGACTCAACATGTGTGGTGGTGTGTGCCCATGCGGGGTACCCGGACAAAAACTGGGAAGGAAAGGTGACAAGGACTGGGCCAGGGGTTCCCCCTTGGCTGTGTCCCCAGAGAGAACTGGGTAGGGCATGTCTGTGTTCCTTCTCCTGCTGGAGTTTGCAAGCAAGTGCGATTGTATTTGGGTGGTGCTGGGAAGAGCTGCTTTTGCTTCTCTGCTGATGTCCAAAATCCTATGATCAGAGGACGAGAGCCTTGGGGGTTCATGTTTAGAATACTGTTTAGAGCAATGGTGTCCAGAGAGAAGGGGAGAGGTAAGGAGCCAAGGGTAGGACATCTGGTTCTCATCCCATGTCACCATCACCTGGCAGATCACTTCATCCTCTGGGCCTCAGTCTCCTTCTCTGAGTGAAGAGGAAACTAGACTAGATGATTCCTTAGTGCTCTACAATTTAGAAATTTGGCAACGCCATGTACCATGTACAGCTGTCTTTTTAACATTAATAGGGGTGAATTTATTAGGCCCTTCCTCTCTGCTGCCTAAACACGGCTTCTGAGAAGATGAAAATGGTAAGAAAAGGACAGGACTAGTCTCAGAGGAGGGGAAGCTAAGCAAGGATGTTAGCTTGGGGCGCCTGGGGGCTCAGTCTGTTAAGTATCTGCCTTCAGCTTATCTCCTGATCTCAGGGTCTTGGGATCAAGCCCCACATGGGTCTGCCTGCTTAGCAAGGAGCCTGCTTCTCCCTCTCCCTCAGCCCCTCTCCCTGCCCCTCCCCCTGCTTGTCCTCTGTCTCTTCTTTCTCTTTCTGAAATATATAGAATCTTAAAAAAAAAAAAAAAAAAAAAAAAGGACATTAGCTCAGGTTTTTGGATGTACCGGGGCTAGAGAGAAGAATAAGGAGGTTACAAGCCTGAGTAGAACTGGCTGAATTGGGCCTGGAGCAAAATCCCTGCAACTCTGGGACTGTCTTTTTTTTTTTTTTTTTTTTGAGAATATTAAATCGTTTATTGATTACACATGATAATGGACGATACACAAGCTTTAATCCCATCTATAATTTTATCTGATACCATCATTCAATTTAGATATATTGCATAGGATGTGCCAACAATCATAATAACTAAATAAACTCCAGGACTTTGCTTGGGGGACCCTTTTAACGGTGAACTCCAGGTCACAACACATTAACTGTCAGTTCAACCACACCAGGGTTGGTGGAGACAATGGCTTCTGTGCCCAAGCAGGTTGCAAATAAATTTCGAGTGGAACCTGGCATCACCCTGAGGGAATTCTAACTTCACACTGTTGGGGTAGTTTACCAGGATGGCTTCAGGGTAGACTAACTTTCCACAGCACATTTTAAAAGAGACACATTTATTCAGCGTCATGATCAGACTATTACCTTTAGCAATCAACAGCACGGGTGCAAGAAAAAATCTACATTGAAACCCTTTGTCGGAATGCTTTACACTTTCCACAGAGCAGAAACCAAAATCACCTGTTATACAGTTGGTCACAAATACAGTCCTCGAGGTTTTTGCCCATACACGTGAGTATTGCCTAAAACAGGTCTCTTTGTAGCCGCTGGGCCCCGCACTGTGCTTGGCCGAGGTCACAGATCTGTAGCCTGTAGCTTCCTGCCCCTTCTCGGGCTCTCCTCGCCCGCTGAGCTTTGTTTCCCGGCAGCATTGAAGACCTTCTGCCACCGCCGTGGCTGCTGCTGCTGCTGCTGGAACCGCCACAGCCACCTTGGTCTCGTGGTTTGGCAGAGTCTTGGCCTCCAGCACCGCAGGGGCCGGAGCTTCCTCCGTTCGTGGCCCCAAATCGGAGGATTGATGGTTGTAATGGCCAAGACCGTCACAGCTCCCGCCGCCTCCGAAGTGGCTCCCGTCCTTACGAATCCGTGCGGGCCATCCCCGCGGCCTCTCCGCCACCGCCCCGGCCGCCGCCGAAGCCACCTGGACGCCGGCGCTCCCTCCGCGGCCGGAGTCGTCGCTCCGCCGGCACCAGCTCCGCGGGCAGCGCCGAGGGTCCCGTGGACCGGCTCCAGCCGTCCCTGGCTCCCGAGGGCTTTCCTCGCCTCGCAGCCCTGGCCCTTCGCGGCGCAGGCCCTGGCACGTCCGAGGGACATCTGGTCCGCAGAGCCGCGGTCGCCAAGGCCGCAAAAGCAGGACCTCCCTTCTGCCGCTGCCCGGTCGCTCGCGTCCCGACCCCTCCGTTTCCCCTCCTGTTCCGGACGATCCCTGAGCTGAGGTTCCCCAGGGTCTTCGAGGCCTGAGAAGCCCCCGGAGGCGGCGCCTGGCGGCGGCCGTCGGGCTCCCCGGGCCCAGGTCCCCGGCGCCCGCCCGGCCCCGCGGCCCCGGGAGCGCTGGGCGTTGGGCTCTCCCGCCCGCAGCGCGCGCCGCCCCCGAGCTCAGGCGGCTCCTCGGGCTCCCCTCGGTCGCGGTCGCGGTCGCGGTCGCGGTCGCGGTCGCGGTCGCGGCGGAGCTCACGGCTCGGGTGAGGAGCCCCGCAGCGGCGGCGCGGGGAGGGGGACCGCGACCTGCCTGCTGGGGCGCGGCCGGCGCGGGGAGGACCCCGCCACCCCACCTGTCTTGGGACTGTCCTCTTCCTCTTCCTGTTCTTAATAAAATAATTTTTACCGGTGTTCAATTTGCCGACATACAGAATAACACCCAGTGCTCATCGCGTCGGTGCCCCCCAGTGCCGCCACCCAGTCACCCTCACATCCCACCCAGGTGGTTTCCCAGGGTTAGGAGCGGCTTCTCAATTGCCATCGTTTTAAATAAGAAAGGCTCTTGGTTTAAGCGTCTGTGGGTCCGTGGGTGCGCCTGCGCCTGCGCCTGCGGTAGTGGAGCTCTTTACTGGCCCCACAGTAAGAAAGACTCCTTAGATACTGTCTGATTTTCCAGGAACCTGAATTCAGGAATCTTGCCAAGTCAGGGCGCAGGTGATTTTCTGGCAGTGACAGGAGCCCACAGGTAGCATCCCAACTCCCGATGGACACCTGCTGCAGCTGGCTGGCTGCTGAGACAAACACCAAGGACAGATCATGATGACCAATGAGATTACGCTCGTGCTTAGTCAAGAAAAGTATTATTTACAGAATTAATAAATGTGACTTTTTTTTTCTAGGATGCTGCAATCTATTGTGAGAACCTAGTATGAATTTTCTGAGTGTACATTTGGTTTTGGGCATGAAATGGGGAGGAGGGTGGTGTCTTGCAGATGAGGAGAGGGGACAGCTAGGTTTCTTGGGCCCAGACTTGCCAAGGGTCTCCTACAACAGGGGTCAGCTGCAGAGCCTATAAATCCTACCGGCTGCATTTCAGTTGTGCTGTAAGACAAATGTTTCCTAGAAACCAAACAGATGTCGCCCCCTGACCATTTGAAATGTATGTATATATGTTTTTTCTTTGTTCTGTCAATCACAGAACAAATCTGTTCCTCTGGGAACTTTCTCTCTGCGTTGTGACCTGAGAGAGTCAGTGGCAGACAATAGAGCCCAAAGAAGTGACTAAATTGTCAGAGAAGCTGAACTTGGATGAAATAAGTTCATGGAGAATTCAGGAAATTAAAAGTCAAAAACTAGATTTATTAAGAAGAGTTTCCTCCCTTGCCAGGCAGGCAGAGTAGAGACATGACGCATTAGAACACGGAGTGATTATAAATAGTTGCCTGCCTGGCCGTGACTTGATTGGCCCTTCATTTCCTAGGCCAACTTAAAGCTGAGAGACTCCCCAGGCTGTCGCCTGTGTGTCACTGGTCTGGGTCCTCTCCTCCCCCTCCCCCTCCCTCTAGGGGCTCTTTTGGTTCCTTAAGAAGCCCCTGGGACTGTTTTATCGATAGACCGAGACACAAGGTTTCCAGTCGATGGAGCTATGTTGATGAACATTTGTTGAGTATCACCTCCGTACCTAGCACTTCATCTCTTGCTTCTGTTTCTTTCTATGAAGCTAAAAAACAAAACAAAACAAAACAAAAAACCCTTATCATCTTACAGGTCAGCAAGTGGGTGGGAAAGTTTTAGCAAAATGTCATTATTTCAGTCCCACTGTTCAAACAACACTTCCAATTCCTGTCACCAGTCATTTTCTCAATGCTGACATTGTGGACTTTTTTTGGAAGCTCCAATGAGAGGGAGTGGATGTGGAAGCCCCTGAGAGGGACAGACTGTGTGTCACAGGAAGTACTTCCCTGGGCTGTGAACCCAGGGGTCCACACTCCATGGATCATGCTGGATAGGTCTCTCCAGGAATTTGTGATGATAGAATATTTGCATGAGGAGAAAGATGTCCACAGACTTCTGAATGTTCCTAACCTTCTTCCCACAGTCTTCCTTACCAGTGGAGGCCTCTCTTGGACCATCTTTAGAATGTAATATTTATGAACACAAAAATGTGAATTTATTTCTGGTGGCACCCCTTGGCCATTTCCATGCTTTTCTGTGTTTGCTTCTAGCTGCCCAGAAAAAGCAGGACCTAGGAACTCTTAGCAGCAGATCTGGGAATTGTATTAGGTTACTTTGGGCATGAGACATTTGGCATAATGAGGAAATTGTGGACAATCTGGCCTCATGAGAAGGAGATGATTTAAAAAGAGAGTGAGTTGTCCTCTTGGGGTTAAGTTGCAGTCCCTTATTTCTAATTAAATTCCTTTATTTTGCCCACCAGTGTCAGATTGTCCCTTACCCCGGATTTTCACGTGACCAGGCTACTAACTGCAAATGTTGAGTTTGAGATGTAGATTCATAATAAAAGATTACAGTGGAGAACTGTAGAACTGTAGGTGGTAGAACTGGGTGCATATGGCAAACCCTATGGTGTGACCCCTCAGGAAGGTGTGTGGTGGGTGCCAACAGAATGCAAATATTCTTTCTTCACATAAGATTCCTCAGCTGTGTACTAAACAGCTACAAAAAAAACTCCTTCTGGTTTTAAGTTGTCAAATAAGGAATCTGCAAAGGCCTGTGAGGTTTCTCCCCTTGGTTTAGGAATTTTATGTTTAAGAATTTCTTTTTCTCCTTTTCTCGTGCTTTAGAAAGTTGAAGTGGTTTTGATCTCAGAAATAGTACTTGAGAGGCAATTTAAATGCCCATACATTGGTCTTCCTCACCTGGGATATTTGATCCAAATAAAGCCTTCGGCATTATTAAAGTTTATGCTGAGCATACCCAGTGCCATTTCCTCCAGAAATGAAAATTCAGTAATTTTATAGAGGTGGTGTGTGAGATTAGCCATTAGAAGGAAATAAAATCTTATGCTAGAGCAAGTTCATCAAATTTGGTTGTATGCCCACAATTCTTCAGGAAGAAGTAAAGAGGATGGTTAAGGATTGTACTCCAGGGACGAGGAAAGTTTTCTGTTCTTTCAGTACCTAAGTGCTCTGAAAGCCATTACTCTTCTCTGTGTGTCTTTATTTCCTCATTTATAAAAGAAGGGCCACCTTTCTATTCCAGAGAAGTGATATTTGTCAGAGTGTGAATTAAAGAGTTTTTACCTTCTTTGAAGATGAATGGAAATATTGCAGATTACTCATTATGTCTGGGTGTTTATTGAGCATCTTTTATATGCCTGGTATTTGTGCAAGGCATGGGATGAGTCAGAAGAGAAAGATAAGGAAAGATCATCCTTGCATTTGAGAGTCTCTTCCAATGAGACAATTGGGGAATACATGAGGGCAATATATTCTCAATAATTCAATTTCATGGTTCAGACTTGAATATTTCACCATAAAAATATCCATTTTTTAATAAGTAAATTACCATTTTGCCAAACAGCAAAACCTCTTGCATAAAGTTAAGGAATTGGGCCCCCTCCATTACTCAGCTGGGTGGGGGGGGGCGGCGGGAAAGGCCCATCCTTCTTCATCTTCCTGAGGCCCTCGGCTCCCTCCGGATGCCTCTCCTTTGGGCACCTGTTTCTTCATTAGTGGCCCTATCTGACCACAGCTCCTAATTCCAGATAAGCTGCATTTCACATGCCCCCACCCCAGGAGGCCTCCTGAGCCCCTTCCTCTCAGCCCCAACCTCAGCATCATGGAATCTTCCATTTGTCAGGGACCTTAGTGACTCCAGTAAACAACTCATTTTATGCCTGGGAAGATAAAGGTCCAGGAAGGTGAGGTGATTCATTTAAGACTACCTGGTCAGTTAGTGGGCAACCCTTCTCTCTCCTAGCTGGTTTTAGCTCCTTTTATTGCTTCAGGATGCCTTCTTAAAGGTAGGCACATAGAAGGGGTTATTGTTCACAAAGCGTAATGTTCACAACAGTGTAAAATTTCTAGGAGTGTTAACAAATTAACAGAGGGGTCAGGGACACTTTAACAGTGGTACTTGAGACAATATGAGGGCCCTACAGTAGATCTATAGAATAGAGTGAAATTGGTGTTTGATTACAAGTTAGATCAAACATTTCTTGAAGTTAAAAGAATTATAATGGAAATATAAGGACACAAGTTTTGAAATAATGCCCTTATCCTTTTCCCACAATGCAATATCATGATCTGCTTGTGTTCTTAGCTTCTTAGGTTTTAAAATGTATATTTTTATACAATCCTAACTATTAGACTAGTTTTAGCCACATTCTTACTAGTATTTGGGATGCTGCCATAATTTCATGGGTTAAATGTAAAATGCTAGCCTTGAAAATGCCATTTCCCTTTTATTCTTTGTCTAGAACTTAGATGACCTCCCTCCAGGTAGATGGGCTGTCTGAGCTCTCCCCACTAAGTCTGTCAGTGAAGTTGCTCAGTGGGCATGTAACTGAATCGCAGTAATGCATGTGATCATATTTTAGTAATTAACCAGTCATTAAAATAGTTATATATAAAAGATTTTAAATTCAGTAAGATTTACAAATTGGGCCAACTTTTAAAGGAACTTGGTCAGCTTGTGTTGAAATGCCTTCCAGGTTATAGCTACTTAAATCATGATTTTTGTTTTCCATGCTTGAGAAAATTGCCTCTCTGGAATAGATTTCAGTTTAGAATAAACTAAAAAAACTCAGTTCTATCTTTCCCAGCCAATGCCTCCTAGGTGCCCTGATTAAGAGCTGGTCTTGGCATGTTTCCTGGCTTCTCTACCTGGTGTACTTTATTTCAGCTCGGGAGCCCCCAGACCTTATCTACACCCTGGGAACTGGGATGCTAGGAAGGATTTGTCTACAGGAGACAGATGTTTAAGAGGCGGCATCTATGTGGCTTTATTACTGGTTGGATTGGGGGAATAAAGAAGAGGAGGAGCCCCTGATTTGGTTTTACTTGGTTGCACTTCCCAAGAGGAATTCCTGGTGGAGAAGATGAATGCTCACAGTTTCTGGTTTAGAAGTGGCAAGGTTGGGATCCCTGGGTGGCTCGGCGATTTAGCGCCTGCCTTCCACTCAGGGTGTGATCCTGGAGTCCCTGGATCGAGTCCCACATCAGGCTCCCTGCGTGGAGCCTGCTTCTCCCTCTGCCTGTGTCTCTGCCTCTCTCTTTCTCTGTGTGTCTTTCATGAATAAATAAATAAAATATTAAAAAAAAAAAAAAAAGAAGAAGTGGCAAGGTTGAGTTGTCTGTGGAGCATTTGGGAGGAGATACCTAGAGGGAAGTTGGATTTACTGGACCAAAGCTCAAAAAGCAGTATGACAAGAGATGGATTTGGGAATACTGCTAGTAAATCCTTGGACATTCTTGCCCACAGACTCTACCCTCTGCTTCAGGGCAACCCACACTACCTCAGTGATCCTAATGGACAGGAAAAGTGAATGGTGTCAGCAAGGCTCTCAAGATTCTTCCAATCACTACTAAGGGAGTGAATCTCTTGTTTTCCCATTTGGGAAGCAGACCCTCTAGCAAAGCAGCCCTGATTTATTTACTTTGAGCAGTGACTGGGTCAGAGCTCCAGAAGTCCTCAAATATCCGTGTTTGAGTTTAAAACCCTCAACTCTTTCCTTCTGTGTTTCTCCTTCGCCCTAAACCTGAAAGGATGGATGGTCTTTACCACGCCCCAGGCAGACTCACAGCCCTGCCTCCTCCCCTGGCTGAAGTGGCCCCGATTCTCTACCCCTGTGTATTGCTACGTCATTGCAAGCGGGGAGCGTTCAGGTGTCTACACTACCTTATTTGGCAGAGCAGAGAGTACTTGTTTATTTTATAGGCATGAGTTAGTGTTAAACTCATTTTTTGAACCCGTTCTAAAACTGTTTTTTCCATTTTTTGTTCTTGTTAAATTGTCTTTCTCGATTAAATTTACCCTTTTCTTTGAAATACTAAATTTCAACATGCTAATCTATTTTATTGCCAACACACAAATGGACAAGATGCACCCAGGGCAGTGTGTAAGTTGCAGGGAAGAGGAGATGGTCAGGCCTGAGGGGGCTACTTGGTAGCTGGTCTTTATGGAGAAAACGGCCCTGCCCAGATTGGTGCCATTATACATTCAAGGGCTCCAGTAGGGCCTTTAGCACTATTCCCCCAAATCCGTGTTTTCCTACTCAGCTTGCTTTCCTATGCTTCCCAAAAACCATTTAAAACTTTTCTTCTCTCCTCATATTTTTGCCTCTTGCTGTATGGAGAAGTCATCCCATGGGACTTCACACTGCCCACAACTCTTTACTCTGTCTCCAGACTTCTTGTTTGCATAGCTGTATCTCTCACTGCATTCTAGCACTGAATAAGGACTTATGTGTGTCAGGCAGTGTTTTGTACTCCCTATGGATTTCTAACTTAACATGTCATTACCCTCCACAACACAGGTAGGATATGATAGTGGTATTCAATGTACAGATGAAGAAGCTGTGGTTAGGGAAATTTCTAGAAGGCCCAAGTTTCCCACTGTAGCCCTAACATATGGTATAGTGTCTGGGACAGGGTAGGTGTTCAACAATTTTAAAAATGAACTTTAACATAAAGCAGATGGGGCAAAGGCAGCATATAGGGAAGGTTTGAAGACATAGGATAGAGAAGGAATCAGTAACCGAATAGCTATTTGAGTTGATAGGTGATCAGACAAAGAGTGCAGGTGAGAGGATTGGCTTTGAGCAGAAGGGAGAAATCTTTAGAGACCAGAGGCAAAGGGCAAAGGTGGGAACAAGTAAGGATTTTCACCGGAGGGTAAGGGGGTTTCCATAGGCCCAGTGTGTTTGGAGAGAGAATGGAGGCACTAAGGATGTGGCTTGAGAAGAGGATTTAAGTCTGGAAGAGCCACTATAGGGAATAGGGAGGAAGCTGACCAAGGACACATGAAAGAAGTCACCTAGTGCCTATGCCTGGACAAAGAGGGCATTTTTGAGTGTCTGCTGCATGTCAAGAGCACAGGTCATGTCATTTGATCTTCTCAGTAGCCCTGTGAATACTGTGTTGTATATAAGGAAACTGAGGCTCACTTTCTAAAAGTCACACAGCAGTGGAGGAAACTGAGGTAGGAATTTAAACCTGACTCCAAAAACGTGTGCTCCTTTCTTGCACCCTACTGCTTCTTGTAAACTCTTGGCTCATTGTGAAGAAAAGCTGTAGTCAACTCTTGGCCAGATCAAGGATTTTTAATCACTCCCATTCTGGGCCAGGAACAGAAAGGACGCTTATGGTTGTGGAAGGACTACCTTGCCAACTGCTGATTTTTAATCAAAAGAGGATTTCTCAGCTGCTTGATTAATCCATTCAATGTATCTCTCTAATCAGGTATGTAGAAGTTTGTTTGCACTTGATTTTTTTTTTAAGATTTATTTATTTATTTATTCATGAGAGACACGGAGACAGAGAGAGGGAGGCAGAGACGCAGGCAGAGGGAGAAGCAGGCTCCATGCAGGGAGCCCGACGTGGGACTTGATCCTGGGCTGAAGGCGGCGCCAAACCCTGCGCCACTGGGGCTGCCCTGATTTTTTTTTTTTTTAAATCAGATACCCAACATGTGTAGAATCAGTCTACTTTGGGTGCGAGTAATTCAGCCATGTCTTTTTTCCACAACTTAAATTTCAAAGGTTATATAAAACATTTAAAAATTCACTTTTCCGTCTAGCTGGTCTTCTGGGGGAGGGGCCTGTTGTGCTGATTTTCAGGTGTTAGCACTTGGGGGAGCTGCTCTGCCCCCTGCCTGGTGCAGGAGAAATAACTCAAAGAATTTAGAATTAAACTAAGTAATCACAAGTGAGCAAGACTCAATAAAGAAGCCACTTATGTATTATCTATTTCAGAGGACCAATAAAAGAGTAACATTTGAAAAAAATAAAATAAAATAAAATAAATAAAAATTCACTTTTCATAAAGTGAATCCAACCAGTCTTTAAAACACGGGTATGAAATGTTATTTCTATAACCCTTACAATTTTTTTTTTTTTCTAGATGAGTGGGGCCCACCTATGGCTGATTTCTGAAATTACCCATCAAAGTAACTCAACCCTTCAGTTAAATATTCAAGCTTAGATACCTTTTAAAATCCAAATGCCTTGGGAGGAAAGGCTCCCTATGTGTGGGTCAATTGCACTGGTGAGCATGACAGAACAGAGAAATGACTGAGATAGGAGGAAGAAGAGGAAGAAGATAAAATGAGGGAGGGCCTGGATTTCTAGAGGATAGAGAGAAGTTGTTGGCACCAAAGAGGGAAGAGGGAGAAAAGGAGGAGGGATTGGAGTCACAGAGACCAGAGGTACCAAGAGGTAGAGAAGGAAGCCTGGCAGAGAGTATCAGGACATGTAGCTCTTTGTACTTGGGGGGATCAAGGGCAAGCACCAGGACCAGAGGGCAAGATGCAGAATTCAAGGGCCTGAGTTTGAGTTTGAAATCAGAATGTGGCTGGGATAGGGTGAAGATGGAGCATGGTAGCTTTGAGCAATTGGGGAAGTGGAGGAATGGTGGCTTTCCTTTGTGTATATGTAGATCAAAGAGGTCTAAAGGGCTTAACTGATATGTGAATAACTCCCTATCTCTAATTGAGACCATCATAGGTCCACAAAAGATTCCTTTGAATCAATCAGAAGTAAAGGAGTGTATGTATATTTTTTGTGGTAGGATGGAGGGAGTGCTAGAAAACTCTGCCCAGGTATAACTTCCCAATGGAACTTGTCAGTAACCCTCGATGTATTTCTAACACCTATGGTTCCTAATAAGTTGTTACTCATTTAGGTACTATTGGATCAGAAAGCATAATTTCTATACATTTTTTTATGTCTCAGAGAAATTCTGGTATGGACAGGGTGTGTACTTTGTTTTATATTCCTTTACTTGGACTCTTATTGGCTTTGGTTACTTAAAAGACTAATAATAAATTTCATTGTAAATAAGAGGATGCAGGATAGAACTTTGTACCATGGAAGTTATCAAAGAGGAGGATGTTGAACAAGAGCTCATGGGACCCCGAAGACACATCTTGCCTACTTTTCAAATTAATTGGTCCCTTTCCCAAGCATAGCAGGGTGCCTCCAGATAGGTTCTGGCTCAATGAGGGGATATTAGGAGAGATTTAGAGGCAAAATACATAGGTCTGGAGCATCACATAGAATAAGGTATAGAATGGCATCTAAATTGTTTCAGTAAAGTCTTGATTATGCTAGGGAAATTACACTGCTGATAATCCACATGGAATTAACACTTTTTGTTGTTAAGTTGACACTTCTCATACAAGTTAATGAACAGCTCACAGTAAAACTAAATCATAACTTTAGGGCCTAGAGAAGAGTTATCGACTCACATAAGGCCCACCCTTACGTTATTGAACTTGGAAACACCTGTGTTAGTCTTGCACTAATCCTTCTAGAGTTGGCGCAATACGATTGTGTTGGAAAGTCATGGAATTCACCACATTTATCCTTTAATTAGACAAAACTTGGATTTAAAAGCTTCTGTGTGATTTGGAAAAATTCAATCTTTGGTCTCAGACTGCTAAATCCTTTGAGAATTTTGAAGTGCAAATATACAAATCATAATACAGTGTTAGGTTGTTAATCTTAAGAGTATGTGAGTCATTTTAAACCTAGAGTATTTTGTACTTAGTCATTTCCTGCGTATGAAATCTAACTTTCCAGCATAAAAATTATGAAGTGTAAAGTTTTCCAGTGTATGGAAGTACAAGTCTAAAACATGGCAACTGTGCATAGATGTAATATTGCTGTGACTGCAGCATTTTGTAACTCTGATTTAAATGTTTCCTTTTGTTTTGCTTCATCCGAACTTTTCTTCTCATAAAAATTTCTTCTCTATTCTTTCTTGCTTCTTAATTTTTCTTGCTATTTAGTTTTAGTAACCTGATTTTCTCCATGGTCAGTTTCACATGAAGAAAGTATCTACAGCTAAATATGGTGCAGAAAAATCCCCTCCCATACCATAGCAGTTAGTGGAGACCATATAATTCTCAGCTTTCAAAAAATACATGTGGAATGAATGGATTTTTAGAACAGCATAAATTTAAAAAATGAAATAAATTATTTTGAGTGGGTAAGCCCTGATACTTAACCATAATAATAACATACTGGAAGTCACAAAGGTCTCATTGAGGAGTATATCTTGAATTTCCTTCTATGTTTTTATAAATAGAGAATTGAAATATATGATTTTTGTCTCAATCATATCATTTGTTTCTCAGAATTAGGTGAGAAGGCTAGAGCAACAGTGTAATAATACCTCAAGGAAAAAAAAAAGAAAAAAAGAATGGCAGGGCAATACTATTATCCTCATTCATGGATAAGGGAAATCAAGTCCAGAAAAATTAACAAGATTATAAGCTAATTAAAAATTAGGGTAAGAACATGGAAATTCTGATCATAGTCTATTTTTTTAAATTTTACTTCACTACTTTCAGTTAAGGCAGACTTAACTATGGTGAAGAGAAAGATGACATGTGAATATATAAGTGTGGGGGAGCTGTGGCAGTCATTAGTGACATTCAATAAATATTTCCAGTTTTTCTTTTCCTGGGCACATGATAGGTTTACTTCCCCATGCCCCTTGGGGTACCATATAGCCATATGACTTGCTTTGTTTAATGACACATGTAGACATGACACATGTTACTCCCAGGCAGAAATTAAGAATCAGTTGATATATTCCCTCCCAACATAGGCCAGGATAATGGAAGCACATGCCAGGATTAAAACTTTTACCAACCTGGATCTCTGAGGACCTAAGGTGAAGAGAATCCCTTTGCTGACACATAATGGACATTTGTAAGTGACATTTTTTTTTGTTGTTTGTTGTGGTAAGCCATTGAGATTTTGGAGTTGTTATTGTAGCAAAGCCTAACTTATTTTGATTGATACAGGAATTAAGAACATAAATGGATAAAGAATGCATGGAACAATGGCTAAATGGGTAGATGGATGGTAGATGAATAAATAGATGGGTCAACTTAATAACAGGTGACTGGGGGAGGTCCAAGAGATAAACCTCTTCTCTTTGTACCAATATCCTAAATGCTCTGATTCAAATAAAGTGCAAACCACTGGATTATAGAAGGGTATTTTTATAAATCAGGACACATTCATTTTTAAAAAATTTTTATTTATTTATGATAGTCACAGAGAGAGAGAGAGAGAGAGAGGCAGAGACACAGGCAGAGGGAGAAGCAGGCTCCATGCACCGGGAGCCCGACGTGGGATTCAATCCCGGGACTCCAGGATCGCGCCCTGGGCCAAAGGCAGGCGCTAAACAGCTGCGCCACCCAGGGATCCCCTCAGGACACATTCATATGTTCATTTTCACAAGCAAAGTATCTATAGTTATATACTGTCCTTCTAGTCACAGTATGGTAGGCAGAAAAATGGTTCCCCAAAAGTATCCATGCCCTACTCTCTGTAATTTGTGAATATGTTATCTTAAGTGGCAAAGGAACTTTGTAAATATAATCAAATTAGGATCTTGATGTGGAATTATCTCTTATTCTGGATTATCTGAGTCAGCTCAATGTAATCACAAGGATCCTTATAAATAAAACAGGGAGGCAGACAAGTCAGAGAAGAAGGTGTGACATCAGAAGCAGAGGTTGGAGGGGCGCCTGGATGGCTCAATTGGTTGAGCATCTGCCTTCCATTCAGGTCATGAATCCCAGGTTCTGGGATGGAGCCCTGCATCTGGCTCCCAGCTTCTCCTTCTCCCTCTGCCCCTTCCCCCACATGTGTTCTCTCTCTCTCTCTCTTGCAGGCGTGCGCATGCATGCTCATGCTCTTTCTCTCTCTCAAATGAATAAATAAAAATCTTAAAAAAAAAAAAAAAGCAGCATACATTGGAGTGATGAAATTGTTGGAAGGGGTCATGAACCAGGGGAGGCAGGTGGCTTTTAGGATCTGGAAAAGGCAAGAAAACAGATTCTTCACTAGAGCCTCCAGAAAGAATGTAGCTCTGCTGGCACCACGATCTTAGCCCAGGAAGGCCCATTTTGGACTTCTGGCCTCCAGAACTATAAGATAATACATCTGTGTTGTTTTATGCTATGAAGTTTGTGGTGATTTGTCAGAGCAGCAATAAGAAGTGAATATATCCAATTACTTCTTATTGTTGATATTTGATCTCAAGAGGTCAAATCTCTTACCAGAAGAATACAGGAAATTCTAAGCAAATCCATCACCACTTCTGGGGGAAAACATGCTACATGATTTGTAAACTTTGCTTAAGCAAAGTCTGGTTCAATTGGATAAGTTTTCTTTGACCCTACCATCCCAAGGTGGTACTAAAAGTTCCTCAAGTTGTTATTGTTGGGAAGACTCTCATTACATTTGCCTCTTCTGCCTTACAGTTCTCGAAAAAGTTGAATTTGCATAACTAGATTTTTGTTTGTTACTAGAATAAATCCGTTTTCCATTGCACCACAGGAAAATTGTCCTTTGGCACCATCATAGATCTGAGAGACTTCTAGGTGTGTTAATCCCATTGACAGTGGACAAGGGCCTGTGTCACCCTCTAGTCTTTAAACTCCTTGGAAACAGGAGCATGTCTTAAGCCTCTTTGCATTCTCTCTCTAGGCACCAACACAATGTGTTAAGGAAGAAATGTTCTGTACAAAACTTTGAGAGCCTACTACAACGTAAATAAGGCAGTGTCTTGGTTCTCAAATAGCACGCAATCCAACGGGAGAGAGAGAGAGAGACATGAACGAATATAGTGTGGCAGGGTTATATTGAGAAGGATGAACTGAGAAGACAATTGAAAGGAATGAATTGAGAAAGGAGGAAAAATAACTCAGTGCGAGGTGGTCAAGGAAGACTTTAGAGGGGAGTTAAAAATTTGCCTGGGTCTTTAAAAATAAAGGACCCCATAACTAGCAGTTTGCTAATAGAAAAGGAACTTCCAGGCAGGGGGTAACACATTCAAAAGCATGGTGTGTGTGCAGGGAATGTTTACAGAACAGCGAGAACTGGAACAAAAAGTGCTCAGGGAAGGTGGTACAGGTCACCTGCCTTGTGCCTTCATTTCCAAGTACAGATGTAGGGTTGTACAAGCTGAGTGGTTCTCAAACCGACTCAATCAGAACCTCTGAAGGGGGGTAGGGTTCCGGCACCAGCATTTTCTACACAGATTCTACTGTGCAACAAGATCAAAACCACTGACTTACATGGGCTCACAATTTCCTTCTAGATCAGAAATGACATGATGCTATAAAATTATACCTATTGCTTGGTTCTAACAAACTGCTTTTTAATATTGACTTCCATTTTAAGAATATTATTTCTAAAAGTAGAATTTTTATTTTTTATTTTATTTTATTTTATTTTAATTTTTATTTATTTATGATAGTTACAGAGAGAGAGAGAGGCAGAGACACAGGCAGAGGGAGAAGCAGGCTCCATGCACCGGGAGCCCGATGTGGGATTCGATCCTGGGTCTCCAGGATCGCGCCCTGGGCCAAAGGCAGGCGCCAAACCGCTGCGCCACCCAGGGATCCCAAAAGTAGAATTTTTAATAACCACATTTTATTAAAGTTTATATACTTTAAGGCTTAAACAAATTTTTTATGCTTATTAAGAGTAGAAACATTTTAAGATAATTATGATTTTTAAGAGAAAATAAATTATCTGCATAAGTTAGTATTTATTAGGAAATGAGATAGCATCATCTTTGAGATTGGCTTTAGAGGTAGTGTAATGTTCTGTCCCCGGGTTGAGAGTACAGTCAACCTCCAAGCCTGGATTATGTCCTGAGATTTATTTTCCAACAGAGAGCTATTTTCACAGAACATTAGGGTTGGCCTAGACTCTGAGCAGGATCAATATTGAATTTTTTCCTATAGAAGTAGGTGTCCCATATGAAGTAAGGAGCGTTATCAGAAAGGGATAGCAAAAGCACTCTAACATCTTTACCCCAAATCCATTGCTATCCAAGATTTCTGCTATCTATGTCTTTTAAAATGGTGTGTGTGTTTTATTTATTGCCACTGCCAGCTTGTCCATTTTGCTTTAAATATACTCCTGGAGAAGAAAACAGGTAAAAAGCTTCATCACATTGGATTCAGCAAGGATTTCTTGGATACCAAAAGAATAGGCAACAAAAGCAAATATAATGGGACTATGTCAAAATTTAAAACTTGTATTCATAACAGACAGAATGAGAAGGCAATGTATGGAAAAAGAAAACATTGGCAAATCATATATCTGGTAAGGTGATAATATCAAGAATATATTAACAACTTAGAACTCAACAACAAAATAATCATCTAACTTGATTAAAAAATGGGCAAAGGACTTAAATAGACATTTCCCCAAAGATGACATGCAACAGCCAGAAAGTATATGAAAAGATGCTTTGGTATCCCTAATCATCAGAGAAATACAAATCAAAATCACAATGAGATATCACTTCCCACCCATTAGGATGGCTACTACTCCAAAACCAGAAAATAATAAGCAATTGCCTGGGAAGATGATAGAATAAGAGGCCCCTAAGCTTACTTTGTCTCATGGATATGACTAGATAACCAGTATAAATAACCCAGAAAACAACCCAAAGGATGACACAACAAACTCCATAACTAAATGTAGAGAAGAGGCCACATCAAAGAGGGTAGGAAGGGTGGAGACTCAGGTGGGAAACTAAATGGACCTGTGGGACTGTCCATGGGGAGGGAGGGGCTTGAGGGCACAGAGAAGGGAGAGAAACAGACTATCACCCAGGGAGGCCACACGAGTAAGATGATTCCCCATAACATTTGGTTTTGAAAACTAGAGGGGCCAAATTTGAGAGTTCTGACAGCCAGTGGTACTTAAAGTCTGGAATTTTAAAAATCTGTGAACTCAGCTCTGAGAGAGCCAGGAAAGTGAAAGGAAGCTGAATCTCGGCCCTTAAAGAAATAGCATGACAGCCCACGGAAATACAGCATGGAAGTAGCAGCTTGAAAAGTGCCTGGGAACTATGGGGAAGAGAGTGATTTACTAACCTCAGAGCATGTCCTAGAGGGACAGAGATCACTGGGAGATCCCTTCAGGAACACAGGAGCTGGCGGGTGCCATTTCCCTCCCCTGCCCTCCAGCATAAATACACATCCATCTACTGCAAGAACCAGTGCAGTGCAGATTTCACTACCTAACTTGCTTACACCAGGCCCCACCCTTCCAGCCTTCAGAGATCTGTCCTCTGTACCAGGCTTGCTTCATTATTGGCACTGTGAACCCTCACTCCCACCCCAGAAGATTGGTGCAAACTCTGCCAACTCCATGTCTTCCTACCTGCCTGCTTTGGGGGGCCTCAGTCCTGTGGCAGCAGCAGTGGATTCCCTGTCTTGATGGACAGCATATAAATCTTGTTAAAACTGCATACCCTGCACCATGTGCTGTGCAGATGCCGCCCCCCCCCCATACACTCTTCACCGGAGTCCATTTAAACTGGGACACAAGCCTGGCAATGTGCTAGTAGCCCCAACAAGAACCAGCACCACTCCAAAGTGATTCCTGCCCTGGGGAGAGGAGAGATCACTACACATACCAGCCAGAATGTGGCACCAGCAGTGGACTGGGGAAGACTGATTGCAGGCCCTCCCCTCTCCAGTGAAAGCTCCTCAGGGGACAACAGAGAAAGTGAAAACAAAAAACAAAACAAACAAACAAACAAACAAACAAAAAACAGAGAAAGTGCCCTGCCATTTGGTGCTATTGCCTCACTGGAAAATGCCTGATCTGACCCAACTCAAGCCCAAGGCAGTCCCAGACTGGCTCACTAACATCATAGAGACCAAACCCTGCCCAAAACAGGCAAAGAGAACCATTGCAGACAACTGGACTGAAGGAAAAGGTGGCTCAGCCACAACAGCAGGGTGCATGCAACACACAGAGGAGACACCCCTTGCAGGGCCAGGTTCTGCTAAACAGGGGACCCTATACTGCAGGGCACTACAGGACTTCTTCATAAGGCCACTACTTTCAAGAGCAAGAGACATAGCTGACTTTCCTAACAAATAGAAACAGACACAGAATTAGAAAAAATGAGGAGACAGAGGAATATATCCCAAATGAAAGAACAGGACAAAATCACAGCAAGAGACCTGAGTGAAGCAGAGTTAAGTAATATGCCTTACAGAGAATTTAAAGTAATGATCATAAAGATACTTATAAAGATAGAAAGAGTGGAGGACATTCGTAAATCCTTAAAAGAGATTAAAAAAAAAAAAAGAACCAATCAGAGGTGAAGAATAATAAGTAAATAATAAATAAACAATAAATAAATAATAAATAAATTAATTAAAATACACTAGATGGAATTAATAGTAGACTAGAGTAAGCAGAAGAAGGAATAAATGACCTGGAGGACATAGGAATGGGAAGTAATCAAGCTGAGCAGATGAGAGGGAAAAAAAATCTGCAAAATGATAATAAATTTAGGGAACTCAGTGGCTCCATTAAGCATAACAACATGTGCATTATAGGGATGCCAGAAGGAGAAGAGAGAAAAGGGAGAGAAAATTTGAATAAATAATAACTTAAAACTTCCCAAATCTGGGAAAGGGAACATATCCAGATTCACCAGGCACAGAGAGCATCCAGAAAAATCAACCTAAGGAGGCCCACACCAAGACATATAGTAATTAAAATGGCAAAAAGCAGTGAAAAAGAATAGGCGAGATAAAGAGTTTCATACACAAAAGTTAAAGGCATTCATGACCACTAATGCAGCCCTACAAAAAATACTAAAGGGGATTCTTTGAGTAGAAAGGAAAGACCAATGTAAGAGTAAGAAAAGTAGGAAGAAAAAAGTAGTAGAAATAAGTATATCTGTAAAATCCCTGAAGGGACTCACAAAATTTAAAAAAAGGTTGTAAAGTATGACACCACACATGTAAAAAATAGGGAGGAGGGAGAGGATTAAAGGATAGATTCAAACTTAAATAACCACCAACTTAATATAAACTGCTATATGCAGAAGATATTATACAAATCTCGTGATAACCACATACAAAAACCAGTAATAGATATGCAAAAAATAGAAAATAATCTGTACCACTAAAGAAAGACAACTTATTTTGAGAGAGGGAGCAAGGAAAGAAAAGAACAGAGAAGAGCTACAAGTACCATCAAAAAAACAATAAAATGGCAAAAAGTACATAGCTATCAATAATTACTTTGAATATAAATGGACTAAATGCTACAATCAAAAGACACAGGATGACAGAATGGATTAAAAAAATAAGACCTGGCTCTATTCTGCCTATAAGAGCTGATTTCAGGCATAGAGACATATGCAGATTGAAAGTGAAGGGATAGAGAAAGGCATCCATCATGGAAGTGGGTGTCAAAAGAAAGGGGGGTAGCAATACTTATTTTGGACAAAATAGACTTTAAAACAGACTGTAACAAGAGACAAAGAAGGACACTACATAATCATAAAGGGGACAATCCAAAAAGAAGATAGAACAATTGTAAATATTTATTGACCCAAAGTGGGAGCTCACAAATACGTAAGAGTTAATAATAAACATCAAGGAAATAATCACTAGTAATACAAGAGTAGTGGGGGACTTTAACACTCCACTTATATCAATGGACAGATCATCCAAACATAAAGCCAAAAAGAAAGCAGTGGCTTTGGATGACACTTCATACTAAATGGATCTAACAGATATATTCAGAACATTCCACCCTAAAACAGCAGGATACACATTCTTTTCAAGTGGACACAGAACATTTTCCAGAACAGATGATGTATTAGGCCACAAAACAAGTCTCAATGAATTAAAAAAGATCAAAGTCATACATGCATCCTTTCTGACCACAACATTATGAAACTAGAAATCAGCCACAAGAAAAAAAAATTTGGAAAGAACAAAATACATGGAGGTTAAATAACACATGCTACTAAACAATGAATTGGTCAACTAAGAAATCAAAGGAGAAATGAAAAATTACATGGAGAGAAATGAAAATGAAAACGTAAAGGTCCTAAATCTATGGGATAGAGATTGTTCTGTGAGGGAAATTTATAGCAACACAGGCCTACCTCAAGAAACAAGAAAAAAATCTTAACCTAAATTTACACCTAAAGGAGCTAGAAAAACAAGAACAAACAAAACCCCAAAACAGCAGAAGGAAGAAAGTAATAAAGACTAGAACAGAAATAAATGATATACCAACTAAAAGAATAATACAACATATCAGTGAAACCAGGAGCTGTTTCTTCAAAAAGATCAACAAAATTATAAATCTCTAGCTAGACTCATCAAAAAAAAAAAAAAAAAAGGAAAGAAAAAAAGAAAAAGGACTGAAGCCATATCAGAAATGAAAGAGGAGAAATGACAGCTGACACCATAGAAATCCAAAGGATTATGAAATTCTTATGAAAAGTTATATGCCAAAAAATTGAACAACCTAGAAGAAATGGATAAAATCTTAGAAACACAAAACCTACCAAAACCAAAGAAGGAAGAAATAGAAAACCTGATTACCAGCAATGAAATTGAATTGGTAATAACAAGATTCCCAACAAACAAAAGGCCAGGGCCAGATGGCTTCACAGGTAAATATCTATTCTCAAACTTTTCCAAAAAATAGAAGTGGAAGAAAAACTTCCAGATTCATTTTATGAGACAAACATTACCCTGATTACCAAAACCAAATTAAGACAACACCCACACAAAAGAGAATTACAGACTAATATCTCTGATGAACATAGATGGCAAAAATCCTTAACAAAATATTAGCAAACCAAATCCAACAATACATTTAAAAAATCATTCATCATGAACAAGTGTGATTTATTCCTGGGTTGCAAGGGTGGTTCAATATTTGCAAATCAATCAACATGATACATCACATCAATAAGAGAAAGGATAAAAAACATATGATAGAATTTGACAAAGTACAACATCCATTCATAATAAAACCCCTCAAACAAAGTGGGTTTGGAGGGCACATACCAACATAATAAAAGCCATCTATGAAAAACCCACACCATATATCACACTCAATGGTGAAAAACTAAGAGCTTTACCCCTAAGGTCAGGAACAAGACAGGAATGTCTACTCTCATTACTTTTATTCATCAAAGTATTGCAGTCCTAGCTATAGCGATCAGACAAGAAAAAGAAATAAAAGGCATCCAAATCAGTAAGGAGGAAGCAAAACTCTTACTATTTGTACATAACATGATGGGATGTATAGAAAACCCCAAAGACTCTACCAAAAAACTATTAGAACTGATAAATGAATTCTGTAATGTCATAGGATACAAAATCAATGTACAGAAATCTATTATATTTCTATACACTAATAATGAAGCAGCAGAAAGAGAAATTAAGAGAATAGTCCATTTACAATTACACCAAAACAAACAAACAAACCTAGGAGTAAACTTAACTGAGGAGATGAAAGACCTATACTCTGAAAACTATAAAACACTGAAAGAAATTGAAGACAACACAAACAAAAGGAAAGACATTTCACACTCACGGATTGGGACAGCAGATGTTAAAATGTCCATACTACCCTAAGCAATTTATAGATTTAGTGCAATCCCTATTAAAATACCAACAACATTTTTCACAGAACTAGAACAAACAATCCTAAAATTTGTATGGAACCACAAAAGAGCTCAAATAGCCAAAGCAATCTTGAAAAAGAAAATGCTGGAGGCATCACAATTCTGGACTTCAGATTATATTACAAATCTGTAATAATTGAAATAGCACAGGACAAAATACTGGCACAAAATAGACACATAGACAACAGAACAGAATAGAAAGCCCAGAAACACACCCATGATTTTAATGGTCAATTAATCTTCAACAAAGGAGGTAAGAATATGCAATAGGATAAAGCCAATCTCTTCAACAAATGGTGTGGGAAAACTAGACAGCTACATGCAAAAGAATGAAACTGGACCACTCCCTTACATCATATCAAAATGGGTAAAAACCTAAATATGAGTTCTGAAGCCTTTAAAAGCCTTGAAGAGATCACAGGCAGTAATTTCTCTGACATCATCAGTAGCAACATGTTTCTAGATATGTCTCCTCAGGCAAGGGAAATAAAAGCAAACATAAACTGCATAAAAATAAAAAGTTTCTGTGCAGCAAAGAAAACAACCAACAAAACTCAATAGACTAAACTAGAAAAACTAAAAGACAAAACTAAAAGACAACCTATTGTATGGGATGAGATATTTGCAAAAGACATATCCAACACAGGCTTAGTATCCAAAATATATAAAGAACTTATACAACTTAACACCCCGACCCCAAAATCCAATTTAAAAATGGGCAGAAGACATGAACAGACATTTCTCCAAAGAATATATACAGATGGCCAACAGACACATGAAAAGTTGCTCAACATCACTCACCATCAGGGAAATGCAAATCTAAACCACAATGAAGTATCACCTCATATCTGTCAGAATGGCTAAAATTGAAAACACTTCAAACAGCAAGTGTTGGAGAGGATGTAGAGAAAAAGGTACCCTTGTGCACTGTTGGTGGGAATGCAAACTGGTGCAACCACTGTAGAAGACAGTCTGGAGGTTCCTCAAAAAATTAAAATAGAATTACCATGTGCTCTAATAATCACACTACTAGGTATTTGAATATGAAAACACTAATTTAAGGGATATGTGTACTTCTATGTTTATTGCAGCATTATTTACAATAGCCAAATATGGAATCAGGAATGGATAAAGAAGATGTGGTATATATGGAATATCTTTCAGCCATAAAGAAGAATGAAATCTTGTCATTTGCAATAACACAGATGGAGCTAGGAAGTATTATACTAAGCGAAATAGTACAATATTAAAATATTTCTCTGACGAAATAAGTCAGTCACAGGAAAACAAATACCATATGATTTCACTCATGTGCAATTTAAGAAACAAAACAGATAAATAAATGAAAAAGAGACAAACCAAAAACAGATTCTTAGCTACAGAGAACAATGTGATGTTACCACAGGGGAGGTTGGTGGAGGAAATAGTGAAATAGGTGAAAGGGATTAAAAGGACACTTATCATGACGAACACCAAGTAACACATGATATTGTTGAATCACCATATTCTATACTTGAAAATTATAGAATTGTATGTTAACTACACTGGAATTAAAATAAAAAATTTAAAAAGAGAAAATAACAAGTAATGGCAAGAATGTGAAGAAACTGGAAGGAACACTTGTGCATTATTGGTGAGATTATAAATTGGTGCACCTGCTACAGAAAGCAGTACGGTGATTCCTTAAAATATTAAAATTAGAGTTGCTTTATGATCCAGCAATCTCACTTCTGGGCATATTTTCAAAATAATTGTAAATAGGATCTCAAAGAGATACGTGCACCTCCATGTTCATAGGAGCATTATTCACAATAGTCAAGAGGTGGAAGCAACCTGAGTATCCCATCAAATGATGAACAGATGAAGAGGATGTGGGAGATACACAGATACATGGAAACATCGCTACAATAAAAACATCGCTACAATAAATTTATTAAGAAATTAATAAATTCTTAATGATGGTGACTGACTTTTACCGCTCCAGGCATTTTATCTGGATTAGGATTTAAGTCTCCTAACAACCCTATCAAATGGCACTGTTCTTGTACCATTTCACAGAAGAGGAGACTGAGGTAGGTAATCTTTGGTAACTTGCCAAAGATCACACATGAATGGAGCCAGGCTGTGGGGTTCAGAGTCTATGTTTTTAATATTTCCATTTTATTGCCTTTCTGCAGCTTACTGGAGACTTGCTAGGTTAAACAGATAGAAATAATGAGATCCTTCCTTACCAGAATGATTAAATTGAGTTATTAGCTTCTTTTTGGTTGCTATTAAGTATAGCTACAAGATGCCCTTTAATGGTATTATGCAAAGTTTGTATCCCTTTTATGACCTATAACCTATGATCTGTACTTAGACTTTTTTTTTGTGTATTTTTTTATTGGAGTTCAATTTGCCAACATATAGCATAACACCAGTGCTCATCCCGTCAAGTGCCCCCCTCAGTGCCCATCACCCAGTTACCCCATCCCCCAGCCCACCTCCCTTTCCACAACCCCTTGTTCATTTCCCAGAGTTAGGTGTCTCTCATGTTCTGTCCCCCTCACTGATATTTCCCACTCATTTTCTTTCCTTTCCCCTTTATTCTCTTTCACTATTTTTTATATTCCCCAAATGAATGAGACCATATAATGTTTGTCTTTCTCCGGTTGACTTACTTCACTCAGCATAATACCCTCCAGTTCCATCCACATCGAAGCAAATGGTGGGTATTTGTCGATTCTAATGGCTGAGGAATATTCCATTGTATACATAAACCACATCTTCTTTATCCATTCATCTTTCGATGGGCACCGAGGCTCCTTCCACAGTTTGGCTATTGTGGACATTGCTGCTAGAAACATCGGGGTGCAGGTGTCCTGCTGTTTCACTGCATCTGAATCTTTGGGGTAAATCCCCAGCAGTGCAATTGCTGGGTCGTAGGGCAGGTCTATTTTTAACTCTTTGAGGAACCTCCACACAGTTTTCCAGAGTGGCTGCGCCAGTTCACATTCCCACCAACAGTGCAAGAGGGTTCCCCTTTCTCCGCATCCTCTCCAACATTTGTGGTTTCCTGCCTTGTGAATTTTCCCCATTCTCACTGGTGTGAGGTGGTATCTCATTGTGGTTTTGATTTGTATTTCCCTGATGGCAAGTGATGCAGAGCATTTTCTCATGTGCGTGTTGGCCATGTCTATGTCTTCCTCTGTGAGATTTCTCTTCATGTCTTTTGCCCATTTCATGATTGGATTGTTTGTTTCTTTGGTGTTGAGTTTAATAAGTTCTTTATAGATCTTGGAAACTAGCCCTTTAGCTGCTATGCCATTTGCAAATATCTTCTCCCATTCTGTAGGTTGTCTCTGAGTTTCGTTGACTGTTTCTTTTGCTGTGCAGAAGCTTTTTATCTTGATGAAGGCCCAACAGTTCATTTTTAAATTTTCTTTCCCTTGCCTTCATGGATGTATCTTGGAAGAAGTTGCTGTGGCCAAGTTGAAAAGGGTGTTGCCTGTGTTCTCCTCTAGGATTTTGTTGGATTCCTGTCTCACATTTAGATCTTTCATCCAGTTTGAGTTTATCTTTGTGTATAAGAGAATGGTCCAGTTTCATTTTTCAGCACGTGGCTGTCCAGTTTTGCCGCACCATTTATTGAAGAGACTGTCCTTTTTCCAGTGGATATTCTTTCCTGCTTTGCCGAATATTAGTTGACCATAGAGTTGAGGGCCCATTTCTGGGTTCTCTCTTCTATTCCACTGATCTATGTGTCTGTTTTTGTGGCAGTACCACACTGTCTTAATGACCACAGCTTTGTAGTATAACTTGAAATCCAGCATTGTGATGCCCCCAGCTTTGGTTTTCTTTTTCAATATTCCCCTAGCTATTTGGGGTCTTTTCTGATTCCACACAAATCTTAAGATTACTTGTTCCAATGCTGTGAAGAAAGTCTATGGTATTTCAATAGGGATTGCATTGCACATGTAAATTGCCTTGAGTAGCATTGACATTTTCACAATATTTATTCTTCCAGTCCATGAGCATGGAATGTTCTTCCATCTCTTTGTGTCTTCCTCAATTTCTTTCAGAAGTGTTCTGTAGTTTTTAGGGTATAGATCCTTTACCGCTTTGGTTAGGTTTATCCCTAGGTATCTTATGCTTTTGGGTGCAATTGGAAATGGGATTGACTCCTTAATTTCTCTTCAGTCTCATTGTTAGTATACAGAAATGCCACTGATTTCTGGGCATTGATTTTGTATCCTGCCACGCTACCAAATTGCTGTATGAGTTCTAGCAATCTTGGGGTGGAGACTTTTGGGTTTTCTATGTAGAGTATCATGTCATCGGCGAAGAGGGAGAGTTTGACTTCTTCTTTGCCAATTTGAATGCCTTTTATTTCTTTTTTTTTTTTTAATATATGATAGTCACACGCAGAGAGAGAGAGAGAGGCAGAGACATAGGCAGAGGGAGAAGCAGGCTCCATGCACCGGGACCCGACGTGTGATTCGATCCCGGGTCTCCAGGATTGCGCCCTGGGCCAAAGGCAGGTGCCAAACCGCTGCGCCACCCTGGGTTCCCCTTTTATTTCTCTTTGTTGCTTTATTGCTGAGGCTAGGATTTCTATTACTATGTTGAAGAGCAGTGGTGAGAGTGGACATCCCTGTCATGTTCCTGATCTTAGGGGAAAGGCTGTCAGTGCTTCCCCATTGAGAATGATATTTACTGTGGGCTTTTCGTAGATGACTTTTAAAATGCTGAGGAATGTTCCCTCTATCCTTACCCTCTGAAGTTTTGATCAGGAATGGATGTTGTATTTTGTCAAATGCTTTCTCTGCATCTATTGAGAGGATCATATGGTTCTTGTTTTTTCTCATATTGATATGATCTATCATGTTGATTGCTTTACAAGTGTTGAACCAGCCTTGCATCCCAGGGATAAATCCCACTTGGTCATGGTGAATAATAATCTTCTTCTTTTTTTTTTTTTTTTGAATAATCTTCTTAATGTACAGTTGGATCCTATTGGCTAGTATCTTGTTGAGAATTTTTGCATCTGTGTTCATCAGGGATATTGGATATTCTCCTATTTAGTGGGGTCTTTGTCTGGTTTTGGAATTAAGATGATGCTGGCCTCACAAAAGGAGTTTGGAAATATTCCATCCCTTTCTAACTTTCGGAACAGCTTTAGTAGAATAGGAATTGTTTCTTCTTCAAACGTTGATAGAATTCCCCTGGGAAGCCATCTGACCCTGGACTTTTGTGTCTTGGGAGGTTTTTGATGACTGCTTCAATTTCCTCCCTGGTTATTGGCCTGTTCAGGTTCTCTATTTCTTCCTGTTCCAGGTTTGGTAGTTTGTGGTTTTCCAGAAATGTGTCCATCTCTTCTAGATTGCCTAATTTGTTGGTGTATAGCTGCTCATAATATGTTTTTAAAATTGTATTTCCTTGGTATTGGTTGTGATCTCTCCTTTTTCATTCGTGATTTTATTAATTTGAGTCTTTTTTCTTTTTAATAAGGCTGGCTAATGGTTTGTCTATCTCATGAATGTTTTTAATTCTTCTCTAATTTCCTGGTTGACCCTTTCATCTTTTAGCAGTATACTCCTTAACCTCCACGTGTTTGAGTTTCTTCCAAATGTCTTCTTGTGATTCAGTTCAAGTTTCAAAGCATTATGGTCTGAAAATATGCAGGGGACAATCCCAAACTTTTGATATCATTTGAGGCCTGATTTGTGACCCAGTATGTGGTCTATTCTGGATAAAGTTCCATGTGCACTTGAGAAGAATGTGTATTCAGTTGCGTTTGGATGTAAAGTTCTGTAGATATCTGTGAAATCCATCTGGTCCAGTGTATCACTTAAAGCTCTTGTTTCTTTGGAGATGTTGTGCTTAGAACATCTGTCATTTGCAGAAAGTGCCATGTTGAAGTCTCCCAGTATTAGTGTATTATTTACAAGGATGTCTTTACTTTGGTTATTAATTGATATACTCGGCAGCTCCCACATTAGGGGCATAAATATTCATGATTGTTAAGTCCTCTTGTTGGATAGATCCTTTAAGTATGATACAGTGTCCCTCTTCATCTCTTACTACAGTCTTTGGGATAAACTTTAATGTATCTGATATGAGGGTGGCTACCCCTGCTTTCTTTTGAGGACCATTTGAATGATAAATGGTTCTCAGACCTTTCATTTTCAGGCTGTAGGTGTCCTTAGGTCTCAAATGAGTCTCTTGTAGACAGCAAATAGATGGGTCCTGCTTTTTTATCCAGTCTGAAACCCTGCACCTTTTGATGGGGTCATTTAGCCCATTCACATTCAGTGTTACTATGGAAAGATAAATTTAGTGTCATCATGATACCTATTCAGTCCCTGTTTTTGTGGATTATTTCCTTGGACTTCCTCTTTCTTTTACAGAGTCCCCCTTAATATTTCTTGCAGAGCTGGTTTGGTGGTCACATATTCTTTCAGTTACTGCCTATCTTGGAAGCTCTTTATCTCTCCTTCGATTCTGAATGAGAGCCTTGTTGGATAAAGTATTCTTGGCTGCATGTTCTTCTCATTGAGGACCCTGAATATATCCTGCCAGCCCTTTCTGACCTGCCAGGTCTCTGTGGAGAGGTCTGCTGTTAATCTAATACTTTTCCCCATATAAGTTAGGGATCTCTTGTCTCTTGCTGCTTTAAGGATTTTCTCTTTATCTTTGCAATTTGCAAGTTTCACTATTAAATGTCGGGTGTTGAATGGTTTTTACTGACTTAGTGGGGGATCTCTCTATCTCCTGGATCAGAATGACTATTTCCCTACCCAAAAAGTTCTCAGCTATGATTTGTTCAAATATGCTTTCTGGCCCTCTGTCCCTCTTGGCGCCCTCTGGAACCCCAATTAAACGTAGATTTTTCCTTCTGAGGCTATCATTTATTTCCCTTAACCTTTCCTCATGGTCTTTTAAATGTTTTTCTCTTTTTTCCTCAGCTTCCTTCTTTACCATCAACTTGTCTTCTATGTCACTCACTCGTTCTTCTACCTCATTAACCCTCATCGTTAGGACCTCCAGTTTGGATTGCATGTCATTTAATTGATTTTTAATTTCGGCCTGATTAGATCTAAATTCTGCAGTCATAGAGTCTCTTGAATCCTTTATGCTTTTTTTCCAGAGCCACCAGTAGCTTCATAATTGTACTTCTGAATTGGCTTTCTGACATTGAATTGTAATCCAGATTCTGTAACTCTGTGCCAGAGAGTGCTGGTTCTGATTGTTTCTTTCGTGGTGAGTTCTTTCTAGTCAATTTGCTCAGTGCGGAGTGACTAAAAACGAGTTATACTGGAAAAAGGAAGAAAAAGAAGAAAAAGAAAAGAAAACAAAGGAGGGGTATAGTCTGGTTCGATATACTGTAGATCCCTCGACTTCCCCTGGAGCTTTCCAGCGCTGCTCGGTCAGGAACTCGCTCTTCCCTGTCCTTCCAGCTGGTCTCCTGGGGGAGGGGCCTGCTGTGCGGATTCTCAGGTGTGTGCACCTGGAGGGGCTGCCCCGCCCCCTGCCAGGTGCACGGCTCAGTGTGAGCTGTTTATCCTGTGAGGCCCCTGCTCCCTGTGGCCCCACTTCATCCCAGGCACAAGGTGGCACAGGAGGAACAAGCCTGGCGGCGGCCAGCTCTCCAGCCCTGGAGTCAGCTTCCCGCAGTGGCTCCCGCGGCTCCCGGTCCCCCCTGGCCTAGACGCTCCTGGAGGGCGGTGGGTGGAGGCGCCAATCTGCACAGCTTGGGGGCGCCGGGCAGCAGGAGCGTCCCGGTCCTCGCTGTCCCGTGCCCTCCCCACCTCCTCCCGTTCCAGGGGGCGCGCAGGATCGCTGGCTCTGTCCCCCAGCGCCCCGGGCCCCGGGGCCCGCGCCGCGGGAATCGCTCCCCGGGCCGCGGCGCCCGAAGGCACAGGGCGCAGCCCCCTGGGTCCGGAGCCGCCGCCCGAGCCGAGCTGCTCCCCGGGCCCCGCCAGGCGCGCCCCCGCCCTTCCCCGAGACCGGCCCGCGGCGCGTGGTGCTCTCGCCGGGCTGGAGGCTCCGCGGCTGCCCCTCCCGGGACCCTGCCCGGGACCCTGCCGAGCGGGTGCGTGAAGTTCCCGCTTCTCCGGGCCTGGGCTGCCCTGTCCCGAGGCTTTCGGGGCGGCCCGAGTCCGGCTCCTCGCGGGCCCCGCCCCCACTGAGTCTTTCTTTTTTTTTGATTTGTTGTTTCCGCCTTCCTACGCTGTTATGAGCGCAAACTCTTCTCTAGCATCCCGGCTGTCCTCTCTTTAAATCTCGGGTCGAATTCGTAGACGTTCGGGATGGTTTGAAGGTCCTCTAGGTAAGTCGGTGGGGCAGGTGCACTGGGGACCCTGCTCCTCCGCCTTCTTGCCTCCCCCCCCCCACCGCTTAGACTTTTTCTTACAGAAATTGCATGAGGTTTACCAGTCACAACTTAAAATCACATTTATTAAATAGACTCAGGGATACATCAGAGTTTTACTTATGGAAATGAATCTCATTTTCTGAGTCTTTAGTGAAGGACTTGTTACATCTTTCAGGGAATCCAGAGAAAGAGTAGTTTTCTGCACTGAATTTACCCTAACATTATCCTAAAATTCTAAAACTTGACCAAAGTTCCATCATTAAGTGGGACAGTATCAGGTTCCCTTTAAAGATACATACACATATTAGTACATATTTAGGGTTTCAAGGATTTCAACCAACCCTCCCCCTGGATATAATATGACAGACCACCTGGTTTTGGAAAGTCATATCCTTGTTAGGTCACTACAAGAGGAGCTTTCATTTCTCCTTGAGTTGGTTTCACTGAATAAACATTTACTGAAGAAAAAGAAAACACTTTAAATATCTTTCCTAATTAATGCATCAACATTTTGATTCCTTTTAGGTTCACAGGTTGGTTTTAATTTCTAGTTTAATAAAATCATCCTTGTGTAAACAATTCTTTATTATCACAAATGAAAGAAAAAGCAGTTATCCAAAACTGTGGTTAAGATCTTCCAAACAACAAAGCATGAAGTTCTCCCTTTGGACCAGGTGAGGGCACTCCTGTCCTCTCCCAAATCTTTACTTAAGGTGACAAAAAGAAAAAAAAAAACAAACCACTTTTATTTAAATTAGTGAAGTTGGTTGACAGTAGCTAGTTTACCTCATTAATTTCTATTTCGATTTTTTTTTCATTTTGATCCTAACACCACCTTTGTTACAGTCTCTGATTTTCAACTCTAGCTACACATGAGAATCACCTTGGATAGTTTTAGGCACTTTGACATCCCACATTCTATCATCCCAAACTCTGATTCGGTTGGTCTGGGTGGTGCCACAGCATTGGTATTTTTAAGAAGCACCCCACGTCCTTCTAATGTGTAGGCAGGGGTGAGAACTACTGCCAGAGTGGTACTTTATTAGGAGCAGGTTTGTTAGGGGACCGATGCTTTTCTAGTTTAAATTAGTGTATGGTTCACTCAAGTGTTAAACAAGGTGAGGATGAATCATACGTTTGTCCTGTGTGAATAATGGTTCTCTGCCAAGGCTTGGAAAGCCATCACAACTTGGCCATTTAGCAAAAGTTTATCCTAACTTTGCTCTTGCCCTGGCAGGAAGCTTCCTTCCATCCTTCTCTAGCCACCATCTACCAGGTACCACCCATCCTCTTAGGTCATTTCCTAGGGCCTGTGGTTTAAATTGGCCGAATTCATTCATCTCCTTTTTGATTTGTTCTCTCACTCAAGAGATTTCCAGGATGCTCTCCTTGGACTCCATAGGCCTCAGGCGCTGTTTCCTGCTCCCTTCTTTTCCCTTCACTGCCAGTGGCTCTGCTGTTTGCCTTCCTGCCTTGACCCTAGCTGGGCTATCTCTGAAGGCCCCCATAGCCGGTGCTAATTGGGGCAGCCATCTGCCAGTTTTGGCTCTTTTTCCCAGTGTGAGCTCTATGAGCAACAGACTCTTCTCTCTCCAGGTCACTGCTGCTCCTCACTAAGCTAGCAGACAGACTCTGTCCTCGGACCTTTAATATCAACTAGGAAAATATTACCTATGCCAATTATTGCATTGTTCTGAATATAGGCAGCACAGACTTGGTGAGCTGGCCCAGGTCAGCCAAGGACCTGAGGGGTGAACTCTTCCAAAGTTACTGTGGCAGCCTCTCAGACTATGTGCTTGCACTTTCTTTTGTGTAGGTCAGCACTGAATCATGCAGAAGTCTGTACTCAGGTCTGATTGTGTAACTATGTAAACATGGCCCTGGTAAGTGATGTTCAGGCATGGATGCACATAGTGGTGGTCTTGGGGATTTACAGGGACCACAGGGCAGCCAGGAAAGGCCTACAGAAATAGGAGTGGCAAGCAGGATCGGTGGCTTCTAAGCCCAGGTCTGCTTTTTTTTTTATAATAAATTTATTTTTTATTGGTGTTCAATTTACCAACATACAGAATAACACCCAGTGCTCATCCCGTCAAGTGCCCCCCTCAATGCCCGCCACCCATTCACCCCCACCCCCGCCCTCCTCCCCTTCCACCACCCCTAGTTCGTTTCCCAGAGTTAGGAGTCTTCATGTTCTGTCTCCCTTTCTGATATTTCCCACACATTTCTTCTGCCTTCCCTTCTATTCCCTTTCACTATTATTTATATTCCCCAAATGAATGAGAACATATAATGTTTGTCCTTCTCCGATTGACTCATTTCACTCAGCATAATACCCTCCAGTTCCACCCACGTTGAAGCAAATGGTGGGTATTTGTCGTTTCTAATGGCTGAGGAATATTACATTGTATACATAAACCACATCTTCTTTATCCATTGATCTTTCGATGGACACCGAGGCTCCTTCCACAGTTTGGCTATCGTGGCCATTGCTGCTATAAACATCGGGTGCAGGTGTCCCGGCGTTTCACTGCATCTGTATCTTTGGGGTAAATCCCCAACAGTGCAAGTGCTGGGTCATCGGGCAGGTCTATTTTTAACTCTTTGAGGAACCTCCACACAGTTCTGCTTTTGGTTTTATGATCTTTGGCAAGTCCAGACCTCTTTGGGCTTCTAGTTTTAGGGATCTGGTCACAATACAGTATCTGACTCAGTAAGCAAGACCTGAGATTCTACATTTCCATCATGCTTGTCGATCTTGCGCCTACTACGTGTCCATGGAGTAGCAAGGTTCTTGATGACTCTGGGACCTCTGTCTCTAAAAATTCCACGATCCTGGTAGATGATCTCTCAGATCTTTAGTCTGTATTTCCTTGACCAGTGCTGCCTCCTTCTCTGTGGTCCCTACCTGCGGTTCTGATTCTCAGAACAAGGAGTCTTCAGAGGTGGGCCTTGTAAGGCTACCTCTTCTCTATACGTACATCCCACGCCGGTCCCCCTGAAAGGTCTGGTCTTCCCAGACACATACACTGCTGTGTATGGAGATCTTCCTCCCTTAGGCCTCAGACAATCCAGAGTAAATGCTTCTCCCATCCTCCGTTAGGCTGACCTAGTTTCCCAACACACTTTCTATTCCTGGGTGTGTTTCCACAAACACCTGGCTAGATGACAGGGCACAGCTTGCTTCCCACCCAAACCAATAGCATTCATGTACACTCTTGAAGGGTGTCCACTAGACTGGCAGATCAACTTCTATGTGGGAAATTGGAAGGTACTACGTTTAAATAAGCAAGCCAACGACTTGGCACCTCAAAATATTCTCCATGACTCACACTTTCTCCCATTAAATTTTGGATCCTCTCCCATTGGGTGGTGGATCTTTGGTGAGTAGCCCATTCTTCAAGTAAATGTCACTGAAAAGATAATTTTAAAAAGAACTTTTTTTTTTTTTTTTTAAGAAAAAAGAACTTTTGATTTCAATACAGCTTAACTACATTTTTGGCATAACTTTATACTGAGGATTCAATTCAATAAGACCTTGTGGGGCTTTACACTGCTGCCATTTTGGGATCCTTAAGATGAAAAATTTAAAATTATGAATAGGAGATGCTTGCAGGCCCTCTGGGTGAGTTCTGTGTGTGTGACAAGGCCAGCAGAGTAGGGGCTTGGTATTTCTTTCTTCTTCTTTTTTTTTTTTTAGTATTTCTGAATGAACCTGCCTGTCCCGCCAGTTGGAACTTTGGCTGCCTCAAGGTGGCAGTGTGGTATCACACGTGGAAAGCAGGTGGCCACACGTGATCTGTTTGGAGCATCCTCACAGGAGTTTGCACCTATACTTGCAATCGCATCCTGTACTCTGCAACTGCGTGAGTCTGGGTAACTTTTCTTCTGGCATGATAATCTGATTTCCTTCCCCCAAGCTTGCAAGGTTTGCAGGAATCTGCAATGCATCAATGCAGGTTAAGAAACTATAATGGTGACATGTTTGCTCCTTAAACTGTCTCACACACTCCCCCCATCTTTGCTTTACAGTACTTTCAAATTCCATTTGCTTTATAATAAAAGCAAAAAGAAAGTGTTTCACATAGCTTTTCCTACAAGTAATTGTAATGAGCTTTGGCTTTACTGATGGATTTAGCCATATTAGACTTTATTAATATTGATCTAGCTACACAGTAAGCACATCCCCTCCCCAGCCCCCAACCTCCCATGTTTGACAAAATTAAAAAAACAAAAACAAAAACAGCTAACACTTGATCCATATAGTTAATTAAGAACACACCTGTATAGCACAAAGGGGGGTATTGAGGCAAAGGACCTATTCATTTGTCTAATGCAAATTGCCAAATTGAGGCTCTACTTCCATTTTCCCACCCCCCAAATCGGTTTTGCATCTTTTATCCTATTAATAGATACCATTTGGATATTGGTAAATTTGCAACTCAAGCTTTTAGTTTTAAAGGCAAAGAACCAGTACTTGTTTTATAGTGTCAGTCTCTAAAACCAGTCTTTAGTGATTAGAGGTGCAGGTCTTCTTACAAAGAGCTGTCCTTAGAATAGTAGGGTTTTCTGCTTAAGAAGCCTGTTTATATTGAGCACATTTATAGTCATCTTGTAAAAGCTATCAAGTATGGCATTTTACAAGGATATATTGAAAAGTTAAAAAAGAAAAAAAAACTTCAAAATTGGACATTTCCCACCATGTCACGTTAGCTGAAAATATGTCAATAATGAGAGTACTGCTACATTAGGGAACCAGTATGCTAAGTAGTGGCTTTTAGCTCTCTCTGCATCCCATATATGTGGTAGAGTATGGAAAGTGCCTTCAAACTTACACTTTATAACTGAAACTGTAAAGTTTATGGCTGGTTTATGTACACTACAGTACATGAGCATCACCACATGGGTTAGATGTAGGCCACTTGGTACCTAAGTTACAAAAATCACCTAAGGTAATTCTTTAATAAATAAAACTGCTGGGAGGTGAAGATTTTACAATGCCTCTGACTTTAAGAAAGATAATCAACATGATAGCTAACGTAGGAGTTCTTATTGCATACCTAATTTTAAAAAATCCAGTAACACCAAGAATGACTCTGGAAAGGATTTGCAAAATGTTTCTACCAAGAAACTCTTCTTAAAAGACTCTCACACAAGAAAGAGCAGCCAAATTAATCCATCGTATTAATTAAACAAATTTTAACCACTAAATATTCCTATTAGGAAAAGTAAAGATAACAATCATTTTAGCAGGATGCAAAGAACACGTCTCCCACCCTGCAATGTTGGATGCCCCTATCATTAGCAGCGTAGCTGCCCATTTTTTTAAATAATAAATTTATTTTTTATTGGTGTTCAATTTGCCAACATACAGAATAACACCCAGTGCTCCTCCCGTCAAGTGCCCCCCTCAGTGCCCGTCACCCATTCATCCCAACTTCCCGCCCTCCTCCCCTTCCACCACCCCTAGTTCGTTTCCCAGAGTTAGGAGTCTTCATGTTCTGTCTCCCTTTCTGATTATTTCCTACCCATTTCTTCTCCCTTCCCTTCTATTCCCTTTCACTATTATTTATATTCCCCAAATAAATGAGAACATATAATGTTTGTCCTTCTCCGATTGACTTATTTCACTCTAGCTGCCCATTTCTTGATTGACAGATTAAGAAGAGACCTGGGGCTATCTTTTCAGTATGAACACACAACCTTACCAATTACTTTTAAATTATTGCTAATCTGTCAGAAAATAATGCTTGCATGGGGAATAAAAATATCTAAGAAAGTGAAATGTCTGAAGAAGCTTTTACTTCCGGTGCTTTAAAAGGTTCAGTTCAGAAAACTTGCCAGAATTTAGTCAATAGAATTTAGGCAGAGGCTTTTTTTTTTTTCTTTCTTTTCTTTTCTTTTTTTTTTTAAGAAAAACTTGTAGTTTATAATAGTTCATTGGTTCAATTAGGGGCGAAAAAGAAGGGAGTTTTGTAATGCAATTGTCCAGCAAAGGAAAACGCTTTAAATTGGGGGATTATGTGCACAGACCACCTGTAGGGCATTCAGAGCCCTTTTCTATAATGCTTCAACCCATGCCTAGCTGCCTGCAGGCTGGCTAACAATGCCGGGAAAAGCTGTTTAAAAGGCTGAGCGCACTTGTGCCTCTGGTCTTCACTAACTGTTACAAGTCTTCCTCTCCCTCGCTCTCTCTCCTTTTTAAAGTAAAAGTCCCACATCCCTTTAATGGAAGAACTTTAAGGCTCCGCGGTGGCCAATTGGTCTGCACCAAGAGGAGCCGGGCAGCAGGGAAAGAAACTTCAGACTATACAGCACATTTGGAGAGGAGAAAAGATCAAAGTTTTTCAAACTCAAAAGACCAAGTTCCCTACAGATTAACCCTATTCATTTAGCCCCTCTTAAAGGAATGATGTGCTGGGCCACTGGGCAGACAGGTAAAAAGTTCAACAATTGCCAAAGCATTCTTCTGCTAATTCAACAGCCTTCTGCTCAAATAAATTAGCTTAGTCTTGACAGAGGAACAATAGCTTTTTCTCTAGGAAAAGAAGCACATTTGGTATACACAAGCCTGGAAGGTTATTAAGATGTTAACCCGTTAGTCTAATCCATTAAAAAGTGCCTGCTCCACTCCAGATAGTTAAGTGACTTACACTGTAAAGTGTGATCTATGGTTTAAAACATTAACCTCTACACTTCAGCAGGGTGTTCAGTGCTTTAAAACCCAGGTGATCTCCAAATCAGGGACACTGAGAAATAAATGGGGGTTCCGAAGCCTTTAGTGATACTGTACAAGATAAATAGTAAGGCCTGACGGCAATTGTTGCCTTGCAAAAGTTCCATTTACCTGCACTAAGGTGAGTCTTGTTATCCATGGATCAGGAAAGGGCTACCATGAAAAACACCATCTTTTTGGGAAGGTGCAAAAACTCAATTTTGATTTCAGTTCAACAGTGATATTTACTTTGCTAACAACTTAAGAACTAGAGTTTAACAGGTCATTTTCTCCATGCCTAAAGTCAGCATACAGAATGAGAAACCAGAAAATGTCCATTTTTTTTTTTTTTTCAATGCATCCTTGGCAAGCACTTAAAGGTAACAGCTTAGAAGAGGCAGGGGGGAAAAGGGCAATGCTTAAATCATTTATCAAAAGTCATTTTATTGACAAAATAGAATACTTATATTTGTTCTTACAGGGGTGGCCTCTAAACTTTTTACAAAAAAAATGTACAGACTGTATATCTTTGGGTATGTACATATTTTACACATTTTTACAATTTAACAAATAATTATATAAATACATCCTCTAATGTAAGAAACCCGTATTTACTTGGGGTGTATAATTAAGACATTTCTTGTTTGTTTATTTAAGGCATTTGCCTGGTCATTAAGAATCCCCAAACCGTGCAATTCCATTAGGTCGCGGTCATCCCTCCTCTAGGATACGTTAGGAGTAACAGTTTACGTAGCAGGATCGAGGGAGAGAAACAGGTCCCTCAGGTGCAATCTGTAGGTCTGGCTTCAAGCTCGGCACATGGCAACCAGCGAGGGCTCCAAACGCAGCAGAGTCCACCGTCCTCTGCCAACAGATTAACGCCTGGCGGGAAGAGCTCCCCGCGTCAATGGAGGAGAGGGGGCTGGGTCTGGGAGCCTTCTATGCCAGGTACTTTGTTCTAAGTGAGTCATTTAAGTCCCAGCTAATGGATACCATTAAGAGTTCATTATCATGCTAATAGCAATCAACACGATGAAGGGGTGGGAACCACAGCCCATCGAGTGTCCCTTCGCTGCACTGGGTTTCCTCGCCCCCCGCCCCTGCACTCAGACCTGGGACAATGGCATCTGTTTTGGATAAGACACGGAGCTGGCCGTGCCGGATCGCCACGTCAGGCCGGTGCTGACGTCGCTGTAGAGGGATCCCGCCCCGCCGCCCGCGCCCCCGCCCCCCGCGCCCCCAGGTCCCCCCGCGCTCCCTGCGGCCGCGCCCCCCGCGCCCCCGCCTCCCGGGGCGCTCTTGCTCGCCCAGCAGCAGCGGGTGCACAGGGCACGCCACGACTCCAGCGTCTTGCCAGACCAGACCCACACGCCCGAGGTGATGCCCACCACCAGGCACATGAAATACTTGAGCATGAAGACGGCGTAGTCGGGCCGGCGCGCCTGGTCCGGCTGCAGGTCCCGCAGGCACGGGCAGTTGTGCGTGGCCTCCCAGCGCGGGCGGTTGTGCTGCTCGTAGAAGAGGCAGGCCACCACGACGGCGGCCGGCACCGTGTAGAGCACCGTGAACAGGCCCAGGCGGATCATGAGCTTCTCCAGCTTGTGTGTCTTGGTGGGGCCGCCCTGCTGCTTGATCACCGAGCGGATGCGGAACAGCGACACGAAGCCGGCCAGCAGGAACATGGTGCCGATGAAGAGGTAGATGACGAGCGGCGCCAGCACGAAGCCGCGCAGGTTGTCAAGGCTCTGGTTGCCCACGTAGCAGATGCCGGCCACCGGGTCGCCGTCCACGGAGCTGAGCGCCAGCACGGCGATGGACTTGACGCTAGGCACCAGCCACGCGGCCAGGTGGAAGTACTGCGAGTAACCGGCGATGGCCTCATTGCCCCACTTCATGCCCGCCGCCAGGAACCACGTGAGCGACAGGATCACCCACCAGATGGAGCTGGCCATGCCGAAGAAGTAGACGAGCAGGAAGACCACGGTGCACAGCGCGGGGCCCGTGGTCTCGTAGCGCACGTGCTGCTCCACGGCGCCCAGCTCCTCGTACTCGCCGCGCCCGCCCGGGCCGCCCGCGCCCGCGCCCGCCGCGCCCGCGCCCGCCGCCGCCGCCGCCGCCGCGCCCCCCGCGCCCGCGGTGCCGCCTGCGCCCGGCGCGCCGCCGCTGCACGCCACCTTCTCGTGGCCCGCCACCAGGCGCACCAGGTAGCCGACGGACACGAAGAGGTAGCAGGCGGAGAGGAAGATGATGGGCCGCTCGGGGTACTTGAAGCGCTCCATGTCGATGAGGAAGGTGGACACGGTGGCGAAGGTGGACACGAAGCACAGCACAGACCACAGGCCGATCCAGAAGACCGTGAAGGCGCGCTCGTCCTGGCTGAAGAACGGGTTGTGGCAGGGCAGCGCGCAGTTGGCGATCTGGCCGGTCTTGACGCGGTTGTAGAGCGGGTGCCGCTCGCTGGACACGCTCACCATGGGCGCGCGGCACTGGCAGCCCGGCTCGCAGGGCGCAGGGCCGCCGCCAGGGGGCCGCGCCTTCCCGCCGCCGCCGCCGCCGCCGCCGCCGCCGCCGCCGCCGCGCGTGGGGGGCGCCGCCGCCGCCGCCGCGTCCCCGCCGCCACCGCCCCTACCGCGGGACGGGGGCCTGGCCCCGGGCGGGCGGCCGTGGCCGCTGCCGGAGGGCGGCTGCTCACCCGGGGGCGGCGGCGGCGGCGGCGGCAGGCGGCGCGGCGGGCTGGGCGCGGCTGTGGTCAGGTCCGTGCGGTTGTAGTCCATGCACAGCGTGTCGGGGTTGCCCTGCTCCGGCAGCCGGTCGCAGCGCATGCGGTCGGGCCACGCGAAGCCGTACTGGCGCATGAGGGGTGCGCAGCCGGCCTTGGCGCGCTCGCACACCGAGCGGCACGGAGGCAGGGGCTTCTTGTAGTCCTCCAGGCAGATGGGCGTGTACATGCTGCACAGGAAGAACTTGAGGTCGGGCGAGCACTGGATCTCCACCAGCGGCCAGAACTGGTGCACCTCCAGGCCCGCCTCGTCCTGCGTGTCGTGGTTGAACTGGTTGGGCATGTACGTGTAGTTGTAGCCGATGCCCTTGCACAGCGGCACGGTGATTTCTTGGCACGCCAGCTCCTTGGCCGAGGCGGCTGCCGCGCCGCTCGAGCGCTGCAGCAGCGCCAAGGCGGCCAGCAGCGAGGTCACTTCCAACAGGTAACCCCACTCCATGCTGCGCGCCTCGGCCCCGCGCCCTCGGCCCCGCGGCGTGCAGAGGGGCGCCGGGAAACTCGGCGACCGAGCCGGAGGAGCGGGGAGCGAGTGCCCTGCCGGTCGCGGCCCGCGCGGGCCAGAACGCGGGTCCGCAGACGACCTGGTCCTGGTCCCCTCCCGGGACGCGCCCGCACGGGGGGCCCGAGGCCCGGGCGGCGGCGGCGGCGCGGGTCCCGCCGGCGTGCGCCGCAGTCCCCGAGCACGCTCAGCCCCGTCGCGGCACGCGGGCCGGCCCCCCGCGCATCGTCCCGGCGTCGCCCCCTCTCGCGGCCGCGCCCCCGCCGCCTCTCCACGCGGCGCCGGCGCCGGGGCTCGGACTTTGGCGCGCGCGGAGGGCGGCGGCACAGCAAGTTTCCCTCCGGGCGGCGGAGGGCAGCCAAGATGGCTGGGCCAGGCCGCTCCCGCCGCTCAGCCCCGGCGGCCCCCCCTCGGGCCCCGGGGGCTCATGCTCGCCCCCGGACCGCGCAGCCCCGCCGCGGGAGCTCGAGACCTGCCTCCGCGGAGGCCGCCGCCCTCTTCCCCGGGGCCGGGCCGCCGGTCCGCGGGTCCCCGCCGGCACGGACAGGCGCCGCCTCTGGCGAAAGTCCGCTGCGCGCTGCGGGCCGGCGGTCGGGCGAGGTGTGGGCAGGTCCCCTCTGGCGAGACACGCAGGGCGGGATCCAGACGCCGAGCGGCGCGGCCCGGTCCAGCCTCCGCCGCCGCCGCCTCCTCCTCGGCGGGAGCCGAGCCCTTCGCCCAACTTCCCGGCCGCGGCCCCGTGCGCACCGCCCGGCCGCTCATGAATATTTATACGGCGCGGACCCAGTCTCCGCCCCCGGCCGCGCGCGCCAATCGCCGGGCGCCGGGGCGGGGTCGACGCGCTCCCAGGGCTCGGCTTCCTTAAGGCGGCCCGGCTGTCCCCGGCGGCGCGCGCCTCTGCGGCCCGGAAGCGTCGGTGACCTTGGGGCCGACTGGAGGGAGGCGCCTGCCGCGATCCCCGCCGGAGGCTGGCGCCTGTCGCCGCTCGGCCCCTCTCCCCGGGTCCGTCCCTGGGCGCTGGGACGGGGCTTCGTGCGCGCGCTCCTTTCCGGGCTCCTCTCCGGCAAGACCGGCCCCGGCCGGCCCGTGCCCCCGGGTGGGGGGACCCGCGGCCGCCCGCGAGCTGGACGGCGCAGAGCCGGCGAGCGCGCGCGCGAACGGGGGCCGCAGCCCCGGGGGTCCGTGGGACCGCGCCGTCGGGGGCCGGGCCTGCGGGCTGGGGAGCGGCGGGGCCGAGGCCGGCCCAGGACCTGCTGCAGCGCGAGGTCGCCGGCGCCGGGTGGTCCCCTCCCGCCTCCGCCGAGCGGCCGGGACGGCCTCGGGTTCCCTCCCCGAGGAGCGGGGTGACAGCGTGGATTTCAAAGGGGTCCCGTAGTCAGGTGGGATAAAATGTGGAAAGCATCCGGGACACAGGGTTTCCTTATGAAAGAACAATTTCCTCTCGGAAAGAAAAAAAGACCAACAGACACAGGGCGGACTGCGGTTGGATTCTCTCTTCGCCTCGTGCTTTGGGAGCGCGCCCGCGTCTCTGCAAAGTTCACGTGGCTTCCAGGCCTCTCTCCTGCGGACGGCGAGGAGCGCCCCGCGCCGGCCCCGCAGCGGCCTTAAGATGGGGAGGAGGCGGAGGCCCGGGCCGGCGGCCGCGCAGGTTCATTTACGCTTGTTAGGACGTCCCAGGGGGTTGTCTTTCTCCTAGAATGGAGTGTTTATTTTTTAATTGATGTGCTGTTTCATTTAGCGCTTGTATGGAACTCATGCTGTGGCTGTAATTACTGTAATCTCGGGAACAAGCATTTCAGTTAGCCAGGAGGGTGGCAAAGTACTTCTCTCCCTGCCTCGCCCCCCGCCCCTCTCCTCTCCTCCCTCCCTCTCTCTCTCTCTCTCTCTCTCTCTCTCTCTCTCTCTCTCTGCCTGAAGATTTTGTCAGGTTTCATAGCAGGAACGAGTAGGGCTCAAGAACAAAAGTTGTTGAGGGTGTGGGAACAGAAAAGAATAATTAAAGGTACATTTGAGGCCAGTTTTTGGGGGGGTGGGGCGGTGGCAGTTGCTGGTTATCTTTTTAAAGACCACTCTTGTCATGGAACAAAAACAATTAGCATTTATGTATTGCTTGAGCTGATGGAATCTGTGTCTTCCTCCCGTTTTCTCGGGTTAGTTCAGCAACCTTATTATGCACCACATCCTAAGTGGGCAGAACAACCCCCCCCCCCCTTACTCTCCACCCCCCACCTCCACCTCCAGGTTTTGGCAAGTTCTGTATTTTGACCAAGAATTCTAGGCAAATCCATCAAGCTGTATATTTTTTACTTTTTTTTTTTAATTGAAATCTAGTAAGAACCTCTTTATGCTGAAAAACACTTCCTTCCTACTTTTGTTTTGGAAACGCTAAACTCCATAGGAATCCAATTCAAAGGCTTGAGAAATACTGTATTAGCTAATTCAGCAGAAAATGATTGCTATTCAAAAGTGCAAAGACTTGAACTTTACTTGGTCTTTTAAATGAATTTCGTTCCCCTCTCTTCCTATTTGGAATTCCTCCTTACAGTGTGCTGGAAGGGGAAAGTCACCTATCTCTTTTGTTCCTCCCTGGTTCATAGAGGGCCCTCCACCAGGACGTCAGGTGCAGAGCAACAACAGGGAATCGCGGGGGTCGGGGCGCGGATGGAGGCAGTCCGTCCCCCGAGGAGGACCTACTACTGGCCGCACGTTGCCCAGGGGCTGGGCTCCAAAACCAACACAGGTGGTGAAAAGTTCTGCTTTTCTTCAGCAGGAAGATGTCAAATACTGAAGTTTAGAATTACATTATATAAATTTACTAGAATTAGGTAAAAACAAACTGACATTTGAAAAATGAGGCTGAAAATAGTTGATTTTGGCTTTTAATCGGCATTTAAACTTTTTTTTTTTGAGACAAGATGAAAGCTTTGATGATGTGGAATGTGGAAATTTTTGGTAAATATATTAAGCTTGCAGGAGAAAATAAGCAGACAAAAGTTCAGAGCTTTAAAAAATCATGGTACAAGCTATTTGGGCGATTTTTACTGGCTTGTAAGATTAAGACCACTTACATAAAAATCATTAAAATTTACTTTTAATTGAGAGGATATATGAATAGCATTTAAATTTACTATTAAACAGCTACTTGACAATATTTGAGAGCAGAAGAGACTTATGAAGCTAACTAGTGTATCAAAAGCAATGACAGCCAAAAGATACCAGAATCATTTATCAACATTGCTGGCTAAGTAACCATCTTTTTTTCTCTTGTATGTTAAGCAGCTGTTTTTTAAGGGAGGGGAAATAGTTTTATTAGTGACATCAATAATGTAGGAAACTTTCTAGAGGGATTTCTGAACAGATGTCTTGTTACTGAATAGCCTACAAGCATAATAATAATATATACAGTTGAGGGCAGGAATTTTTTTTTATAATAAATTTATTTTTTATTGGTGTTCAATTTGCCAACATACAGAATAACACCCAGTGCTCATCCCGTCAAGTGCCCCCCTCAGTGGCAGTCACCCATTCACCCCCACCCGCCCCTTCCTCCCCTTCCACCACCCCTAGTTCATTTCCCAGAGTTAGGAGTCTTTATGTTCTGTCGCCCTTTCTTACATTTCCCACACATTTCCTCTCCCTTCCCTTCTATTCCCTTTCACTATTATTTATATTCCCCAAATGAATGAGAGCATACACTGTTTGTCCTTCTCCGATTTACTTATTTCACTCTGCATAATACCCTCCAGTTCCATCCACGTTGAAGCAAATGGTGGGTATTTGTCATTTCTAATGGCTGAGGAATATTCCACTGGATACATAAACCACATCTTCTTTATCCATTCATCTTTCGATGGACACCGAGGCTCTTGAGGCAGGAATCTAACTTATAGGAGGGAATGTTTCATAAAACATTGGATGCCAAATTACATATGAGACGATCAATATAGTATATGTCTTGACTTTAAGAAGCTTTGGGGAAATTATGTTTCAGTGGATTATAGTTTAAAAATCCAATATAAAAATCTTGATACCAGAGTGGGCCCATGTACCAACACCAATAAAACAATCCATTCAAGAGTAAACAGAGAACCCTTTAGTAACTAATGAAAATTCTCAGGCATTATGTAAAACAACAATTATTTCTTCCAAAGCTTTTTTTTTTTTTTAAGGGAAACAACCGAGCACTGTATCATTGCAGAATATAAAGCTTGACAGGATAATATTGGGGTTTCTGGATGTTTTAAAATCTTTCAGAAAAGTATGTTTTTAATCATCTACACATGGATGGAAAAGAGGGTGGAGGTCAACCAGACCTGCTTCAATTTATATTAGAAGTAAAATGGGAGAGATTATTTTTACATTCTTCCGTATTAACGTTAAGTTCTATTAATGATCATCCTCTTCTGCTTTCTCTACCACTAGGGAAAGGATTTTGTCAGAAGGAAGTACTCTTTGCTGTGTCTGCTGTCAGAAGGCCCACTTGTGAATGTGTGGAGATAACTGAGCCAAGTATATGTTACAGACCAGGAAGCAGATTCTCACTTTACATGTAGCTGCCACTTTGAAAAATGGCAATTGCGCTGTCATTATTTCATTTTAGAATTCTTCTAAAATATATTTTAAAAATCAATAATTACTATTTTTTCCCCTCATTCACACTGGAATATTGGCCAGATACCAAAACTCTTCATGCCATAGGATGCATTGTGTTTTACTTTGGGAACTTTCAGGGCAACAGACCACTAAATAAAACTGGCTTAGTTAAGGAACACTCTTAATTAACATCATATGTCAATAAGTCTGGAAGCAGGAGTTCCACCATTGTGACTCAGTGTTAGCCTGCAGACAGACTTCTAGGCCCTCATTGCTAGATCATCACATTTCATAGGACTGCAGCAGAGGAAAGCAGAGTGGTGAACCTGCCCCTGTGCTTCTGTCTTACTAGAAAAGAAAACATTTCCTTGAAGATCTTCCCTTTAGGTCACACTATTGGAACCCGTCACACCACTCTTACCTGCAAGGGAGGCTGGGAGAGTGACCAAATCAGGTGGGCTCTAGTAGCAGGGAAGTCAAGGAAGTGAGAATGGCTATTGAGCAGATAAACCACAGTCAGCTGCAGATTACTGGTTGAAATTAACTTTCAAGCAGTATCATTTAGCCAACATGCCTAGTCTTCCGGAGTATTTTGTTCAGACAATTAAGTGTGATCTAGATCCAAGAAAACCTTGATATCTACATTTTTTTCCTTTTGAAATTCACACAATATAATTTTCTGTACAGTTGGTGTGAAAGTAATGTCAAAATAGTTTACTACTTGCTTTATTTATAATATGTATAAACTGGGTAGTATAACTGCTTAGTTCCTATTTAAAAAAAGATTTTATTTATATGAGAGAGAGGGAGCAAGAGCAGAGGTAAGGGCAGACTCCCCACCGAGCAGGGAGCCCGAGTGGGACTCTATCCCAGGGTCCTGGGATCATGACCTGAGCTGAAGGCAGGTGCTTCACCAACTGAGCCACCCAGGCACCCCTGCTTAGTTCCTTTTTGTTAAGCCTCTTTCTTCCCTTTTGGAAACTTCATTAAAAACAATGACACGATTCTGGAATTTTATACTTCTTTCAAGTCTTACACCATATAACTGTTAAAAATAGCTAAAACATGCTATAGGAAAAACTGTACCCAATCCCATCTCTGAAGGGCTCATGTAAGTGAGAGAATCTTTGTATTAAAAAATGCTGCTGGGGGATCCTTGGGTGGCTCAGCGATTGAGCGCCTATCTTCAGCCTATCTTCTCTCTCTCTCTGTCTCTCATGAATAAATAAATAAAATCTTTAAAAAAATTAAAAAAAATGTTGCATAAGAGTTAACTTCTGGTAACAATGGTCCATTTAAAATGATGGTCTGAAATAATAATAAAATGTACATTACTAATACAATAATAACTATGGAGGCACTAAGGGCATGGAGGTGATGGTGATGGCAATGGCATTTCTTTCTATTTTGTTTATCTTTAACCAGGTTCAGGTAATCAGATGTAATTTTTATTTGAGAGGTGATCGCAATTTTTTTTTTGTCTGATTTGAGCCTCACATGCTCTTTCAGAAGCAATTGTACTTTTATAGTACTAACCTTATAGTTAATAATAAGTATAATTCATAGTATAATTTATAAAGACAAAAATAAGAAAAAAAGATGTATTAGTAGATGGAATTTATTGAAATCATACCCCATTAATATGAACTCCTGGTATGCTTTCTCACAACACAATCCAGTAGGGTTTGGTTTGAAAAATTCTACTCTAGAATGTGTTCAAAATATACTATTAAGGGACACCTGAGTGGCTCAGTGTTTGAGCGTCTGCTTTTGGCTCAGGTCATAATCCCGGGGTCTGGGATCAAGTCCTGCACGGGGATCCTTGCAGGGAGCCTGCTTCTCCCTCTGTCTGTGTCTCTGCCTCTCTCTCTCTCTCTGTCTCTCATGAATAAATAAATAAAATATTTTTAAAAAGAGGATATACTATTAAGTAAAATAAAGCAGAATAGAGAACTATATGGTATAAGCCCCAATTAAACTAGAAGGAGTCCATAAAAATATTAACTATAGTAGTATTTGAACTGGATTAGCTAGGTAATCTTTATTTTCCCTTTTCATAATGGTCTGAATTTTATACTTAGAAAAAAATTACCTTGAAACAACCCATGACTTAGCATTTATGTAGTATTTTGTGCTGTTATTTTATATAGTTTCTCTTTTTTCCTTAAGTGGATCAAAATTACCAAAGAACAAGAATCATGACTTAGCTATCTTTCCCCCCCAACAGAGATTCTATTCCATGTATATGCTGTCAAAACATGTGATAGCCAATATATAGATGATTGATGTATCGTCCTTACCTTTGGTTGAATTCTCTATTCCAGTGCTCCAGAGCGATCGTCTGATTGAGAATCTGTGGTTTTGAAAGGGATGTGAGGGAGGAAAGGATGAAGTTTGTCATTGCAAGGCCACAGAATTGGCATTAGAAATTGAACTCTGGTGGCACCAGCCTTGTCTGTCCTTGGTACAATGTCCAGGTTGGCCCTTGGCTGATGCAGCCTATTGCTCATGATATTAGGCCACTCACATGGTATTCCATAGTGATATACCAAACTGTTTGAACCTTTCTTTTTACTGGTTATGGGTAAAGTACAAGTTAGTGAGGAAGGTTGTGTGCAGTGGTAAAGACGTGATTTGGAACAGGCTGCCCCAGGAGGAATTCCAGCTCAGTTATTTGCTACCCATGGAGACATTTTTCTGAGCTTCATTTTTCTTCATGCTCAAAGTATGTAATGATAAATATGAGTTCCCCATTGGTTATGAGAGTTAGATGAGCTAAAAGCTAAAAGGCAACAAGCACAATGTCTAGACTTTGATACATGAATTGAGCTTTGTAATAGTTTACTCTTAATGCCCTGAGTGATAGGAAATATATCTGTGACCACAAAAATTGCTGCAGGATGAAGTTATCCTGATCTTACACTTAAAACATTTTTTTTCAATGGTAGGGAGATCTCTTTTACCTCTCATTGATAAATTCAATAAATATTTAGTACAAGTTGTTCTGGTTACTATTAATGTGTAACAGTGACCCCAAATCTCTGTGGATTAAAACAACCATTTTGTGTGTGTTCACAAGATTAAGGATCAGGAATTTAGAAGGATCAGGAATTTCGGATCTTGCTTGGGACCTCTCTTATAGTTGCAATCGGTTATCTGTAGGACTGCAGTCACCTGCAGACTTGGCAGGGTTAAATGACTAAGCTGGCTGACGAATGCAGGTACCAGTTGATGCTGGCTGTCAACTGGATCACCTCCATGTGTACGTTCCAATATGGCAGCAACAGAATAATTGAACTCCTCACATGGTGGGGCATTCCACAGAGTGAGCATCTCAAGAGAATTAGGTAAAAACTGCATTTTGTTTGTTTTGTTTTGTTTTAAGTGATTTAGCAGCAGATTTACACAGCATCACTCTACTGTGCTCCGTTGGTTGAAGCTGTAAAAGTCAGCTCAGATTCAAGGGCAGGAGCACGTGCTTTCCCCTAATGGAAGGAATTTAGGGGGCCATATCTTTTTTATTTATTTATTTATTGTATATTTTTTTTATTGGAGTTCGGTTTGCCAACATACAGTATAACACCCAGTGCTCATCCCGTCAAGAGTGGGGAGCTATATTTTAAAATAGCCACACCAACCAAGTGCCAGACCCTATGTTAAATGTAAAGGCTATAGAGATAGATGAGACATTGTATTAGAGTTCTCTAGAGAAACTGAGCCAATGGGATATATATGATTTCTTATGAGGAATTGGTTCATGTGATTGTAGAGGCCGAGAAGTCCCCCAGTCTGCCATTTGCAAGCTGGAGATTCAGGATGGCAGTGCTGTAGTGATGGTATGGGGTGGTGAGAGAAGTGTTGTTGGTCGTGGGGATGGTGTTTATGCATGTGATTTAATGGAGACAGTAATAATACCTAATTTTAGGTAGCATTGTCTCTGTACCAGGTAATTTGTAAGTTTTGACTTATTCGATGTTCCCAACAACCCCATAAGGCACATAATATATTATCCTCCATTTTACATATGAAGAAATGGACAATCAATAAATATTAAAATAGAGAAAAATTATAGGGTATAACTTTAGTTGGGAAGCCATGGAAAACTTTTCTGAGAGGATAATTTTTAAGCTTAGAGCAGAATGACAAGAAAGTGCCCAATACACAAAGTTCAGATTAGGCAGGGGGAGGCAGCAATGCCTTTCAGTTGGTCAAAACCTGAGGCTGTGATGATATCCTAGGTTCATGTGAGGAATGGCCAGGGCAGTGGGATGGGGCTATGAAGAGGGTATGTGGATCTGAGAGATTTTGGAAGTGGAATCAGCAGGACTTGGCTGGTACTTGGGTCAGGAAAGTGGATAAGACTAAATAGTTCTCATGTATCATACACACAGCAAAGCATAGGCCAAGTTTCCTCCACTGTCATCTTTATCCTTTCTACAGCTGGTATCTCACTCAGACCTGCAAACAGCCTCTCCAGTCAGGTACTATATGCCTATTTTTCTCATGAGGACACTGAAATTTAAAGAAAATGAATAATTTGACCAAGATCACACACTTTGTGAGGTAAGCATAATACTCAATATATGTGTGATTCCAAAATCTTTCTTCTATAATACATTTTTTTTTTAATTCAGAGACTTAAGCCATTTTTATATGTGGCCATTATAGAGGACTATATCCTGACTTCTTTCACTTTGCCACTAACTCATAATCACCAGAATCAGATTTTTCCACAAGCAATGTAAATAATTGAGTAATTTATAATTTTAAGCAGATTTAAAATATCAATTTAAAAATAACAAAAATGGTCAAAATCAAAATTTTATTAAAAATATCTATATTAAGATGCCATAAACACTTACCAATGATGAGATATATGCACACTTCTTTAAGATACATTATCACAATGTAAAAAGACATTATCACAATCAATTTAAATAAGACTAAGTAAATAATCATAGATGTGCCTAAAGATACATTGCATAGAGATTTTCCCCGCAGTATTGTTTACAATGATTAACAAATATGGAACAAACCAAATGCCCAACAATATAATTTTAGTTCAGTAACTAAATGGGTGGTTTTTAAAAAATAAAATTAGTATCATGCTTTAATAGACTATCTAATAATGTGAAAAAGATAGTCACTATGATGCATTTGAATATGGAAGTTCATAAAAAAATAGCTACTGCATGATCTCTTGTTTGTTAATGGATGGTTAGATGCATGCATGCATGTAGGTGTGCATAGATGAATGGCTAAGTGGCTAGGAATCTAACCAAAACTAAATAGAGTACAATTCAGTGGTTGGATTATGGATAGTAGAGTGTGTGTGTATGTGTGTGTGTAAATATATATACCCCAAATCCAAATTTTATAAATATTATGTAAATTTACAAATACTCTATAAAAACATATTTTATTCTATAAAAATAAATAAAAATAAAAGTTGATGCATTTAAAAAATTTTAAATACATCATTGTTTTACCCCAGATTTTATATATATATATGTTGTATACATATACACACATGTATATATATAAAGAAACAGAAGTATCGAAAGGCCCCACAATGCCTATAATGTTACATAACAAGATGAGCAAAAATGTCAGGATTGAAAGCCTAGTCTCTAAATCCCTCGTCAGGTCTTTACTGTTATACCCTTTAATTGTCTGGAAAATTAAAAATTGATCGAATCTGTCTAAACATCGTTGAACTCTACTTCAGTTAAGACTCTTTCCCTCATTTGTATATATTAAAAACAACTTCAATTCAAAAGAAACAGAAAAAATGTTAAAAGCTTTTCTTACTGTCAGAGTAATATGAATGTAAACAATATGAAGGAGCCCTTCAGATGGTTTAATCTAAACAAACAAAAAAATTAAGAATTCAACCTTGTTTCAATATTTCCCCAGAAGATAGACTCATAATTAAACTTTTCACCTTTCCAAATTACTAACTCTGTATCCTGCACAGTGGGTGGTTTTCTTTCCAGACATTCTGACTGGGAACAATGTATAAAGCAGGAGTCCCTGAATGGAATTTATAGCTAAATTTAACTAGGCATATTTTAATAAGATTAGCATACCTTTGTTTTTCAACACTAAATACCTTGCAATTAACTGAATTTAGACAGCATATTGTTTCATCAGAAGTGAGATGTGAAACCTTAATTTCCATATTTATTGATGTCGTATATGGAAAGAAGTCTGAGTAAAAATTCCTCTGTCTGCCCTAAAGAGATTTCAAGAAGGAAAGTGTGTTAACTTTTCCAGGAAGCTCATGTAGACACTGAATCTCACCTAGTCAATTCTGACTTCTGGAAAAATTCAGCATAGTTTTTGCTGGGGGGAAAAATAATTAAATAGGAATGCCTAGATGTTACAACTATGGTTACTCTGTCTAGACAGAAAGGAACTCAAAAGTTGTCAGTGAGAACACGGCAGCATGTAAGCCTCCCCAACCCCGGCTCCACAAAACTATAAAAGAACATTGTCAGAACCTGTCTTCTTCATTACCATCAGGTGACCAGATAAAAATCCTCAGTGTCAACAAATCAATATATCTTGCTTTCATGAATTCAAAATTGGACAAAGCTCTTAAAAGACATTTCTACAATGTAACCACAAGAATACAGTGTTCAATAATCTATAAAAATCAGTCAAAAGGGATAGGCAAGATGTTCCTTTAATATCTCCAACTTTTCTATCCTGGATAGCATACTTACAAGACATTCAGTTAAGAGTGCATATACATAGGCATTACCCACTGAGAACTACCTCGAAGGGGAGAAAATTAATTTGGCAAATTGCTCAATTCCTCACTAGAAGCTGTGAATGCAGCAGTTGGTCACTGGAGGGACAGGCTCTGCTTACTGAAGGTAATGAGTGAAAGATGGAAGTTCTTCCCAGGTATGGGGACTGGCTTTTCATGGGACTGCAACCCAGAGATGTACAGAAATCTACCTCCTTCTTCCCTGAGGCTAATTAGCAGCAATGCTGCATGTAAATAAACCCAGGAGGAGGTAAATAGAAGTGAAGGGAATTAGAGCTGCAAGTTATCACACACAAATAACTATATGTCAATAAAACAGTATATAAGATAATGAAGAAGTTTAGAGAAGACCGCCAAAATCAATACATGTGTTAGTCTATATTCTTTTAACATATTATTAGATGAAATAGGCTTCTAAATATGAGAGTAGTATCTACCAAAATTAAACAGATAATTTGGTGAATGAAAAATTGGAACTCTTTAGAATAAACATGCTCTCAGAAATGAACATGTCAGTATTAATTGAAACTTTTAGTGGTAGACTTGATATAAACATTAAACTTCATTTAATGGACTAAAAATGAGGCCACAGAATAATCTCATTCACTTTTAGGAAAACTGAGTGAACTCAAAGTTAAATATTTATAGAATTTTCACTATAATAACCAAATATTTAACAGAAAATGAATTTATCAAATAAGGAAAACTTTATATATATATTATTTCACTGACATATGGGAAACATTTTGGCAAATTACAGATTCTTGACTCTACTTTCTAGAATATTTGTCTCAGAACAATTGTTTTGCTTTCAGTTGCTGCCAATCAGTTATAGTCATCTTACAATTAATTTGTAAAATGTTTTAATAATTTTCTAATTTTTAACCAATTATTTTATCTTGTGTACAGCATCAGTCACCAAATTGGAAGAAAAATGTAAATGTTAGCAGTAAAATATTTTACACCTGCATCAGTTACAATATTATTTCACCAAATAAGAATGTCAGGACATGTGATACTCGGAAAGTTATAACTTAAATAGGAACCCCACACTTAACTCAGGGGTTAAGAAGCTTTATGGAAATCACTGTATGCTCCATCTTATAATTCATAGATGTGTCCATATGCAGTTCGTATCAGTGGTTCTGTGGTCAAACCTCTTTGAGGCTAACGTTTTCTCAGAGATTGGACAAGTTTCTCCAATGGTCAAACCAAAAAATCAAAGAGGCTAACGTTTTCTCAGAGATTGGACAAGTTTCTCTAAAGGTAGAATGATGACATGAGTCATAGTGTAAATGAGCAGTGCACACCTATTTTATCTTTGTAGGAAAATGGTCTTCTTTGGAGATCTAGTGAATAATGTGTGTGTGCACATGTGTATATGTTCTACTGCACATGTTTTTATAATAGAAAAAGAAACTAGAAAAAGAAAGCACAGAATTTTTAAAAACTTCAAGTTGACAAGTGAAAAACTATATTTTTAAATTTTTGTTTTGTCATAGTAATTTAAATTTTTCTTTCAAGAAAATGAATCAATAATATAAATATATCATTTAGCACAAATACAAAGCATGAATAAGAAAATAATATTACATAATTATCATCACTAATATTCAGTGTTTTCTGATACAAATTTATTAATGTTATGACAAAACTAGAGTTTTGATTCTTAATTTCTGTTTGTTCTAATCGATCAATAAAATGAAGCATTCTTTGCCCTACTTTTTGTAAGTTTTATGAGCATGCCAAAGAGATAACTTTGGTATTTTGTCTGGCAGTACTCCTTTCCCACAGAACTGCAAAGGGGTGGTATAAACATATAGAGAATAATGAAGTAGTCCCTACTGATGGTGAACTAATGTTATGTAATACAATATGGAAACATCAGAAATTTTAGAGGGCTAAAAATTTGGACTGGAATGAACAGGAAGTGGCAAAAATTTAATCTCTACCTGTATCAGTTCCAAAATTATAATGCACTAGATTCTGAATGTTTCACAAAAGAATAATTACTAACTAAATTCAGACTATATTGAAATTATTTAGGAAAAATGATACCATACCATTGTGTGTAGTACTTGCAGACAGGATTCCAAAAGTACAAAGAAATAATTGTTCCAGCTGACACTTTGGGCATCATGATGACTAGGCTGAATGCTGTATTTTCCTTTTTTTTTTTTTAAGGTTTATTTTATTTCATTTTTAAAAATATTTTATTTATTTATTCATGAGAGACACACAGAGAGAGAGAGAGAGAGGCAGAGACACAGGCAGATGGCGAAGCAGGCTCCATGCATGGAGCTCGATGTGGGACTCGATCCCGGGTCTCCAGGATCAGGCCCTGGGCTGAAGGTGGCACTAAACCGCTGAGCCACCTGGGCTGCCCTGAATGCTGTATTTTCAAGAGAATAAGCCCCAGAAATTTACCCGTTCTTGGATCCAATTTACTAACCTTGAAACACAAAAAGATATATCCCAAGAAGGAATTGAACACAGAAAAAAGAAGCATTGTGTTTTAAAGAAGCAGGTATTAGGAGGAAAGCTAAGAAAAGACATTATTAGAGGTGGGGATAAATCTGAGTAAGTATTGATCATAAAAAATCATGACAAGGGGGATCCCTGGGTGGCGCAGCGGTTTGGTGCCTGCCTTTGGCCCAGGGCCTGATCCTGGAGACCCGGGATCGAGTCCCACATCGGGCTCCCGGTGCATGGAGCCTGCTTCTCCCTCTGCCTGTATCTCTGCCTCTCTCTCTCTCTCTGTGACTATCATAAATAAATAAAAATAAAAATAAAAAATCATGACAGGGACACCTGGGTGGCTCAGCAGTTGAGCACCTGCCTTCAGCCCGGGGTGTGATCCTGGAGTCCCAGGATCGAGTCCTGCATCGGGTTCCTTGCATGGAGCCTGCTTCTCTCTCTGCCTGTGTCTCTGCTTCTCTCTCTCTCTCTCTTTCTCAATCTCTCTCTGTCTCTCATGAATAAAAAATAATAAGCTGGAACCATACTAGAAAACAACATATGAGATGAAGAGGGAATAGAGTCAAAGCAAAAAATGTAGTGAATTATTAAAGAGGTGACTAGACATTATATTAACAGAATGGGTAAAACCAAATGATCAGCTCAATAGATGCAGAAAAACCATTTGACAACATTTAACATTCATTCATGATAAAACTCTCAACAAAATAGATTAGAGAAAACATACCTGTACATGATGAAGGCCACATGTGACAAACCCACAGTGAACATCATACTCAATGGTGAAAAGATAAGAGCTTCCCCTCTAAGATCAGGAATAAGACAAGGATGTTCACTCTTACTACTTTTATTCAACATAATACTGGAAGTCATGGCAACAGCAATCAGACAAGAAAAAGAAATAAAAAGCATCTACATGGGTAAGGAAGAAGTAAAATTTTCACTATTTCCAGATGACATAATACGATACACAGAAAATTCTGAAAAGCCCACTAAAAAACTATTAGAACTAATAAAATAAATTCAATAAAGTTGCAGGATACAAAATCAGTATACAAAAATCTGTCATGTAAAAAAATACAAAAAAAACCCCACAAAAAAGCCCCCACAAAAATCTGTCATGTTTCTACACCAATAATGAAGTAACTGAAAGAGAAATTAAGAAAACAATTCCATTTACAATAACACCAAAAAGAATAAATTACCTAGGAATAGATTTAACCAAGGACGGGGAAAGACCTATGTTCTGAAAACTATAAAGGACTGTTGAAAAAAAATTAAAGATGACACAAGCAAATGGAAAGATATATCAAGTTTATGGGTTGGAAGAATTGATATTGTTAAAATATCCATACTACATATAAAGCAATCTACAGATTCAATGCAATTTTTATCAAAATTCCAATAGTATTTTTCACAGAACTAAAACAAATACCCTAAAATTTATATCAAACCATAAAAGACGCTGAATACCCAAAGCAATCTCGAGAAAGAACAAAGATAGAGGCATCACAGTCCCAGATTTCAAGATATACTACAAAACTACAATAATCAAAACAGTACAGTAGTGACACAAAAACAGATGTGTTAATCAATAGAACACAACAGAGATCCCAGAAATAAACCCATACTTAAATGATCAATTAATCTATGACAAAGGAGGCAAGAATACACAATGGAGAAAAGATAATCTCTTCCACAAACGGTGCTGAGAAAACTGGACAGCTACAGACAAAAGAATGAAACTGAACTACTTTCTTAAACCATACACATAAATACATTCAAAATGAATTAAATACCTAAATGTGAAACCTGAAACCATAAAACTCCTAAAAGATAACCTAGGCAGTAATCTTTTTTCAGCCTTAGCAATATTTTTCTAGATGGGTCCCCTCAGGCAAGGAAAACAAAAGCAAAAATAAACTATTAGGACTATATCAAAGAATTTCTGCACAGTGAAGGAAACCATCAACAAAATGAAAAGGCAATCTACTGAGTGGGAAAAGATATTTGCAAATGATATGTCCAATAAGGGATTAACATCCAAAATATATAAAGAACTTGGAACTCAACACTAAAAAAAATGGATAGTCCAGTTTAAATGGACAGAGAACTTGAGCAGATATTTTCCCAAAGAAAATATCTTTGGGATATGCATGCATGCAGATGGCCAACAGATGCATAAAAAGATGCTCAAAATCACTAATCATCAAGGAAATGCAAATCAAAACCACAATGAGGCACTACCTTACACCTGTCAGAATGACTAGTATCAAGAAGACAACAAACAAGTGTTGGTGGGGATGTGAAGAAATAGGAACCCTTGTGCACTGTTGATGGGAATGCAAGCTGGTGCAGCTACTGTAGAAAAGAGAATGGAAATTCCCCAAAAAATTGACAATAGAAAAACCATACAATCCAGTAATTTATCCAGAGAATACTAAAATACTAATTCAAAAAGATATATGCACCCTCATGTTTATATCAAAAAGATATATGCCACGTTTACAATAGCAAGTTATGAAAAAAACATGTGCCCATCAATAGATGAATGGATAAAGAAAATGTGATATATATTTACAATGGCATATTATTCAGCTATAAAAAAGAATAAGATACCACCTCACACCAGCCAGAATGGTTAAAATTAACAAGGCAGGAAACCACAAATGTTGGAGAGGATGTGGAGAAACGGGAACCCTCTTACACTGTTGGTGGGAATGCAAGTGGTGCAGCCACTCTGGAAAACAGTGTGGAGGTTCCTCAAGAAGTTAAAAATAGACCTGCCCTACGACTCAGCAATTACACTACTATTTACTGCAAAGATACTGATGTAGTGATCTGAAGGAGCACCTGTACCCCAGTGTTCATAGCAGCAATGTCCACAATAGCCAAACTGTGGAAGGAGTCACAATGTCCTTTGACAGATGAATGGATTAAACAGATGTGGTATATATACAATGGAATATTACTCAGCCATCAGGAAGGATGAATACCCACCATTTACACTGACGTAGATAGAACTGTAGGGTATTATGCTGAGTGAAATCAATCAGAGAAAGATAATTATCATGGTTTCACTCATATGTGGAATATAAGAAACAGCTCAGAGGATCATAGGGGAAGGGAGGGAAAACTGGGTGGGAAGTCATCAGAGAGGGAGAGGAACCTTGAAAAACTTTTAATTATAGGAAACAAACGGAGGGTTGCTAGAGGGGAGGTGGGTGGAGGAATGGGATAATTGGGTAATGAACATTAAGGAGGGCACATGATGTGATGAGCACTGGGTGTTACACACAACTGATAAATTATTGAACCCTGAAACTATGATGTACTTACTATATGATGTTTAATTGAATTTAATTTAAAATTTTTTTTTAAGGAATAAGATCTTACTATTTGTAACATGGACAGACCTAGGGGATCTCATGCTAGGTGAACTAAGTCAGAGAATAACAAAGACCATATGATTTCACTTATATGTGGAATCTACAAAACAAAACAGACAAATAAAAATAGAAATAGAATCATAAATACAGAGGGAAAACTGGAGGTTGCCAGAGGGGAAGAAATTGGGGGGGTGGATGAAATGAGTAAAGGAGATTAAGGGATACAAACGTCCAGTTATAAAATACATTGTCATGGGGATAAAAACACAGCGTAAGCGATATGATCAATAATATTGTAATAATATTGTATGATGACAGGTGGTGACTACACTTGTCATGATGGGCATAGCTAAATATAGAGAATTTTCAAACCATTATGTTGTACTCCTGAAACTAATATACCATTGTATGTAAACTACCCTTCAATTTTTTTTTAAAAAAGAAGTGAATAGAGATATTAGCTTTATTAAATCAAATATGGATGTTAAAAACTTAAAGTTTACAAAAAAGAATAAAAATTAAATGTGTAACTTTCAGTCTAGTAATGGAAACTAAAGAAAACGTGATCCAATAGAAGGCAGGAAAGGAGGGGAACATTTTCCAGAAAAAAGAAATGTCAAACAGAAAGAATAAAGTGTAAAATAACTTTCATATCTTTATGTATAAATTATAAAATGTTTCATCAATTCTAAGGTGCACATGTGTTCACATTTTAACATTTCTGAAATCAGAATGCACATTTAAACTGATGTGTTTTAAAAATTATTGTTGGCCATGCACAATTATAACATGGATATCAATAATATGCATATGTGAATATCAAAGTGCCAGCATCAAAACTTGCATAATGGATGGCAATACCTCAGAAGAAAAACCTGAAAAAAATAGTAGAGTAGTATTTTAACTCTTAAGAACCAAACAGTTGTGGGGAGTGATGAATCAAACAGGTTTTACAACATTCCCAAAGCTAGACTCAAAAAGAGGTTTATTCTGTGTAATTGCAAAGCCAGGGTAGGAGCCAATTCTAGTGGCTTTTAGTTCTTTTGAGAAATGCTGCTTTTCAAAGCACGGGGGGGGGACAGGGCATGGAAAACACAAACATTGGTGACCCTACATCAAAAACTAATTGAGAAGAGTTATACTCTGAATGTGATAATTTTTAGAAATACTTTATTAATTTATCTCACTTATATTTATGCATAAGATCAACATATTATTTTAAAATATTGATAATTAATTATAAATGAGCTCTTTTAATAAGGTCCAAATAAGCATTGTGTCACTATTTAGTTGCCATATAATAATTTAAAGATTTTTACTTATTTATTTGAGAGCATAAGTAGCAGGGAGGGGGGTTGGTGGCAGAGGGAGAGGGAGAAGCAAACTGCCCCCTGAGCAGGGAGCCCAATGTAAGCAGGAGCCAGAATCATGACCTGCACCAAAGGAGACTCTTAACTCACTGAACCACCGAGGCGCCCCTATTTTTCTGTTTCTTAATGGTAATTAAAATGATGTTGCATCATTTAATAAATGTAAAGAAACTGGGCTTCCTAAATAAAATACAGAGACTTGCAGATTGTATTTTGAAAATCTAGTTATATGTTGTTAATAGGAGACTCGTCTTAAACATAATGACAGAAAAATTCAAAGTAAAAGAATGGGGACATATATCTGAAAAATACTAACAATAACAATAAAGCCTCATCTAGACATATAACCAACAGCAAAATTGACTTTAAAGAATAAAGAAATAATGAAAGGAACAATTCATGAGGAAACTAACAATTTTGAGTCTTTATGCACCTAGGCTAAAAGCAAACTAACAAAATGGATTTACTGGGAAGGACCTAGAAATTCACACTTTTGATAGATTTTAACTTACATTTTTCATTAATTGACTAAGTGGCCATTTATAGAACCCTACAGACAACAGGGAAAATCATACTCTTTTCAATCACACATGGAACATTTATAAAAATTGACAATGGACAGAGCCACAAAACAAGTCTCAAAAAAAAAAAAATTCTACATCATACAGAACATGTCCTCTAACCAAAGCATGATTAAAAACTAGAATTAAAAAACACTTCTGAATAATTCTTGGTTCAAAAGTAATTATAATAAAAATTAGATTTAACAAAACCAAATACAAATTTCTTGAAAAGACTAAAAAAATGGACAAACTTCTGGCAAGATTATTTAAGAAAACTACTCAAATGCTAAAACTTAGGAATAATGGGGAAACAAACTATAGATACAACAGTGTTTTTACAGAACTTTTAACAAAGTGGTCCTAAAATTCTTGGAGGAAAATGAATCTGAATAACCCAGGTAATTTTGAAAAGGAAGGTCAGTGTGTCCTCACCTATTAGAATCTAAAGCTCATAAAACCACAGTGATTAAAATATGTATTAGTGCAGAGATAGAAAATAGCAGTGTAGCTGGATAGAACCTAGTAACAAACTCAGGTACATATAAGATAGTGTACAGGTAATACACTAGAGGTGACCTAACAAAGGAAGAGAAACAATGGACCATTCCGTAACTATCATCTTAACTGCCAATGCATGTGAGAAGAAATAAGACACCTACTTCACATGAATAACAAAAATAAATTCCATATGGATTAAAACCTAAATATGACAAGAAAAGCCTCAAAACTTTAAGAAAAAAATATAGCATAAATAACTTTATATGTTAGGGGAGGATTTCTTAAACAAGACCAAAAAAACATATAGGAGAAGATTGATAAATTTCAGCAGATTAAAATTTTTAAGACTGTATTACCAAGTATATAATAAACAAAACAAAAATACAAGCAAGCCACAGAGAAAACATCTTCAAAGCATAAAGATGAATATCCAAGATATTTTTAGGACTTCACCAAATCAAAAAGAAAAAAAAAGGCAAAATAATGCAGAAGAAAAAAAAATGGACAAAGAATAAGAAGAGGTAATTTGTGGAAAAAGTAACCCAACCGGCCAAAAAACATATAACCATTAGCAAACAGAAACACAGATTTTAAACAATGAGTTTCCTTTGTAAACTTATTAGACTGGCAGTCTGATCTCCCCAGTGTTGGTGAGACTGTGGGAAATCATAAACTCCTAAAGAATCAATTTGAAATTAAGTGAAGTCTACACATCAGCCAATCAATTTCTACTTTAGTAGTATAGATATCTTCTTTAGAAAAACTCCTGAACATGCGCATAAGGGCATGTCTGTAAAGAAATTCCCTGCAACAGTAAATGTACTGGTAAGAATATGGGAATCACCAAACTGCTGGACAGCAATGGAGTAAATAATCAAGAGTGGCTTATTCATACAAAGGAATACTATGATCAGTTTGCAAATTTTAACCAAAACAATATTAAGCAATATGATGTTAAGTTTATAAGACTATCTATAAAAGGATAGAGATAATGCCACCGGCAAAATATCTAAAATCCATTCAAAACCATACTATATAGTTTATGTATATGTACGTGTACATGTATTATATATGTATAAAAAGTGCCAAAACGTTCAAGGGTTCAACTCACAGTATCTTTAAGGGATTGTTTATTTTTAGGATAAAGAAGGATGAAAGCTGAGAATTTAGTCATATTTGTAAAGTTTTATTTATTTAAAAGAAAAGAGATCTCAGACTATTATGGCTCATGTATTTGTTGCATTTTCTGTATCTCCTATTGTTCATTAATATAATTTTTATGATTATAAAGTTATAATTTTATAATTTTGTTCCATAAAGGAAAACAAAGTATCACAATGGGGATCAGAGATAAAGAGAAATTGTATTACCCCCTGGATTATGAAATAATGGAAAAATAAGATATGAGATAACTGATGGAAGATAAAATACATATTTATAAGCAACAAGGCTGATTCTACTGTTTAAAAACACTGAGAAAAAACAAAAAACAAAAAACAAAACACACTGAGATACCGTACATGGTATGGGAATGAGCCCAATCTGTAAAACATCAGTTTTAATATCTATCTAGCAGCTTTTCCATGAGGCTTAGACATTATGAATAAAAAGATACACAAGTAAAGACAGATATGGACAGTCATGTAGCAGATTGTTGGTTGCTAGCCAACATCCATCTCTACTTCTCTTCTTTTTTTCTTATAAATCCTAATTTTATTAATGTTTCACCCTTCTGCACATGGCCAGGTACTTTACAGGAAAAAGAACTAACCCAGCTCAGGAAACGGGCTAACTTGACTTCTTTAAGCCAGTATGGTAATCACATTTCCCTTACCAAAGCCCGGTTTAGGAATAGGGGTCCAGCCCGATACAGCCAGGAAGTATTCCAGAAGACTTTGGGGAAAGACGTATTCCCAAGAAAGGGAAAACAAATGAAATGGCCCCATTGTTGTTTGCGTTTGTTATACCTCATGGGATGTTGTCTCTGGATGTGAAGCCGAGAGCTGCCAGGGCTGTGTCCTGACCTCGAGGTCACCAGTGTCAACAATAAGGGAGGCAGGAGGAGGAGGAGGCAGGAGTAGAAAGAACCTGACTCTGATGATATTTTTGAAAATCTGTATCAGCCAGCCTGGGAATCTACCCTCTGTCTGTACTTCTTGTTATGTGAGAAAATAACTTCCCATCTGACCATGATTCAGTTAACAGGGTTCACTGTTACTGGTTGCCAAAACATCCTAAATGATTAAAAAAAAAAAAAGTCAAGCTCAAAACCTTGCACATCAAAGCCATGCTATCAATGGCAGCTAACCTTATTTTTCCACGCCAACCTTTTCCACTCAGTCTCTCCTCACTATCCTCCAATACATTACCATATCAACACAGATCAAACTACTTCTGTCTCTATTCCGGTCACTCCTGTTCTTAAGTGAAGTGACTATTCTCTGTAGTAACTATTAGCATAGAACCTAAACTTCATTTCCTAAGTACAGTTTTTATTGCTCACTTGGGGAATTTAGGAACAAGGCTTATATTCATCACTCTGTAATTATGAATTATAGTTCAGGATTCACTCCGTTTAGTTTTACCTATTTTTTTTACTCTAATAAAAAAAAAACTCAGAAAGTATAATTTCAATGGATTACCTTCCAGCAGAAACCTTGGTATTTTACTACCACGAGGCAACCAAACTCCAATAGAGTCCTAATAGAAAATGAATCCTTTCAGAGTTTTGACAGATAAAACATCACGTGAATTTTTTTGTTCTATTTATTTTAAGACTGGAGGACAAGACCAAAGACATCACAAAATGAAGAGATGATGCCACAGGAGATGTGAAGATAGGCATATTTTTTGAAATAGGAATCCAGTGACCATGTGGATCCCACTGGAAGCCGTAATGATTTAATCAACAGGATAATAGACCATCAAGTAAAACAAGAATCCTTCCTTTTTAGCTCCCAAAAGTAGCAGAACATGATAAAGCAATATATCTGAAGAAGAGATTTTCCCCCAAGAGTGACAGTGGTTTACTGAAGCATAGACTTACAAGTGGGGGTGAGAGCAAATATATAACGTGAAAAGCCAGCTGGGTGAATCTGGTTTACCGTGGGTGAGACGGGGGAACCTCCTGGTAGGAAACCCTATCCTAACAGATCCAGCAATCACATTCTACTAAAGGGTTTGCAGGCAAGAGTAAGCAAGGAACTAGCAGCTACATACAGAAGAAGGGCAATTGCCAAGACCAATTACAGAAACATCGCTCAGTCATAGTGCCACAAAGATTTTCTTAAGAAGCATGAAATGTAAAGATAGGAGTAATGTACAGAAGGTGAAGTTGAATAAGACACGAAATGCTAGAGGAAAGGTAAAGGACAAATGAACTTGCATGGAGCATAATTCTCTCCACACTGGATTGTTGGGGCGGTGGGGGGGGGGGGGCGGTGGGCAATGGCTGCAGGCAGGAGGCAGGTGGATATAACTACAGTCTGAAACACCCATATGACTCCCTTGGAGTCCACGTTCTCTGCAGCTTCTTGCAAGATTTCATTATTCGGCCCCACATGGTTCAGGAAACCATACAGGTGAGAATTAAATTTCCATCTCACAGTTCCTTAAGCGTCATGCTTCCCACCTGTTCAGTAAGGTGTTCCTTCAAGTTACTGCCCTTCGGGGAGTTTGTAATAAGACAGGGACATGAGCAAACAGTACAGACCACCCAGCTCGTTCTGTCAGACAGAGTCATTCTCCAGCCTGGCCCAGCCAAGAGGCCCTAGAGGCCACTGGATTTCTGAAAGCAGGCATATACTATCCTTTTAAGCTAAACACATTGCTCTAGTAAAATAAATAACTGGAACCTTATTAACAGATCCCACCTGCACGCAGCGGTGGGGAGAAGAGGAGAACAGACTTAAGTTTGCTGGGTAATTAACACACAAAGAGCACGAAGATCTTCTTCGAAGATGACTAGGCTATACCGTGTCTGACCTTGAGCAGCAGGAGTTAGACCCAAATAAGTACTGGCCTCTTACCATGTGGCGTAACCCCCTGGGGGTTCTAGCAGACACCTATTGCCTATACAAGGCCATCTCCCTACCCTTCTTCCTCACTGGCAAAGCCCTGATTTTGTTCAAGTGATCCCTCCTCAGCAAGCCAGATCTCAGTATTGTGGCCTGTCACCCAATTCTGTTCCAGGAAAGGCTGGAGACACAGAGACTACCCCTCTTTCTGCCACTGGATATTGCTTTGTGAAGACAGGAGCTGTAACCAGCAATCTGAAACCACTTTGGAACTATGAGGGAAACTAACCAACACAGAGGCCAACAAAGAAATAAAGAGAAAGGACCTTGTCTCAGTAGTGTCATAGATGTACAGAATTAACCAGTGTTGCAGTGCCCCACCCCCAGATCCCAGGAAATGTGAGGTAATGTGTCCTCTGGGCCACTTTCAGCTATCATCCTCTTGTTGGAAGCTGAAAATACAGTAACAGGTGCTGAACTCTGCTGATCCAAACATAACTGACAAAAGACGCAAATTATATCAACTGATTAAATGCAAATAAAAATGTTTTTGTTCAAGGAATGTTCTTGCTGTTACATGAACAAATGTAACAAATGCAAAGGCAATTCATCTTCAAGATTTGTAAATACTTTGTCACATGCTTAGAGCATTAGGTCTCTCCTCCAATTAGCAAACTCAGTGATCATTGTTCAAAATCTCTGTGAAGGCCTTTCCCAGCTCTTTTCAACACATTCAGTTGTTCCCTAGTATTATTTCTCTGTATTTTGTAAATACTTCTACCAAATGGTTGGTAGTTGTGTATCTGTTGATGTCTCATGTGAGTTCCCTACAAAAAAAATAATATCTGTGATGATTAATTTTATATGTCAACTTGACTAGATCACAGGGTACCCAGATATTTGGAGAAGTACTATGTCTAGGTGTGCTGTGAGGATAAGCTCATCTTTCTGTATGAGGTTAACATTTGAATCATGGGACTTGATAGCATATTGCCCTCCCCAATGTGAGTGGGCATCATCCATCCTCAATGGACGGATGAGAATAGGCCAAAGGTCATCCACGAGGCCATGGCCACCCATGAGAATAGGCCAAAAGTCAAAGGAAGGGAGAATTCTCCCCTTTTCTGCCTGTTTGATGTGAGACATCAGTCTTCTCCTCCCCTGAGATTGGATATTACACCCTGAGCTCACTTGGTTCTCAGACCTTGAGAGTTGGACTGAACTACAGCACTGCCATCCTGAGTGCCTCCACCACCTCCACCACAACATCACCACCACCAGCACCACCATCACTTCTATCACAACCACCAACACCATCACCACCATTGCCATCTCCTCCTTCCCACAACAATGCCTGGCACATACTACACCATGAATGTTGGCTGAGTGGGTGAACTTAAACTATTGGCCATCGTTTCCTAACATATTCTTCTGTTTCATTGCCCTTCTCCATAGGACTGCAAATCTGATCACAGCACTCCTTTTTTGCCCCCTAATCACCTCACGGTCTGATACACAGTGTCCTCTAATGTGCCCTTTCATGTACGTCTCCTGATGGTAGCACCTTTGCCTTCTGCTTCAGTTGTACAGACCCACTGTAGTTTCCAGAATGGGTCAATTGGTCTCTCCTGCTTTTGTGCCTTTACTCACATGTGTCTCCCGTCTGGAATTTATTTTTTTGTCTCATCAATCTGGCTAACAAATTTATTCTCCAAGCTTAAGCTCCTGCATCATTTCCTTTTGGAATTGCATCCTGAGCTCTATTTGTCTCATCACACATTGTTGATCAGTGCCTCCTCTGTACTTGGTTACTGGGATTCCATCCATCATCATCTTTTTCTTTTAAAAAAGATTTGTTTGTGTATTTATTTATTTATTTATTTATTTATGAGAGAGGGAGACAGAGAGAGAGCATGAGTGAGCTGGGAGGAGAAAGTCACACACAGAATCTTGAGCAGACACCCCCGCCTCCCCTGCCGAGTGGGAAGCCTGATGGGGGCTGGATCCCATGACCTAGATATCAGGACCAGCCGAAATCAAAAGTCGGAGGCCCAGCCACTAAGGCACCCAGGCGCCCCTCCATTCATCTTCTATTACAGCACTTAGGCTCCAGCAAAATGGCAGAGCTTCTTATGAACTTCCTCTCCTGGATGGTGAGGATGAGAATTAAGCCTTGCCTGTGCTGTATTTCCAGCAGGTGGCACATTGATAGGCACACATTTGATGCTGAAAAAGCATTAACTGAATGAATAAACGAATGAATATTCCATTACATTTCTTGTGTGGGTTAGACACCATTCAGTTAATGAATGAGAGGAATATACTTGGGAGTGAAACAAATCTTATTAATAGGTTTCTGGAAATCTGGATAGAACACTATATTCAAAAGTTTGTTAAATAATAAGCATAAGTATCATAATGTATTATTTAAGCATATGTACTGAATACATTAGAGGGGTGGGGTGGGGGACATGGCTCCTGAGTGTGTCAGGCACAGCTTGTGTACCACTATCCCAGTTCCATTTTATTCCAGATGCTACTGTAATGACCAATCCTGTGCAAGCTCCAAACAGTTTTGTGCAGGTATAATCTGATGGTGTAATCACCTCAACACGACAGTTCCTGTTTCTACTAGTCTTGGAGCTTCACTGAGTGGGATACCTAACCATGGGAACTGGCTCAACACTCAGGCATCAGCAACCAGGAGTGTGAGTGTGTTGGGGGTGGGGAGTAGTTAATCGGGAGTATTGCCTGAGGGGCCACCCTTGACCAATAGGGGCTAAAGCCAATGGATAAACGTTTCCCCTTTACCTCGCCCAGGCAGGCAGTTATGACATACACTTCAATAAGGCTCCTCAGAAGGTCCTGGCAGGATCCAGCACCAGTTGCCTGCAGCAGTGGGGAATTCAATTATACATCCCTAAAGCTGCTATCCCTTTGGCCTTGTTTCATCCTCCCTAATCTTTCCCTTCTGTGTCCTGGGGTCACCTTTGTCTAAAGCTCCCCTCTTAGGGACACCCGGGCTAACAAGGACTTTTGCAGTTTCAGGCTTAAAACTATGGGGAGGTCTCATGCTCTTACATTCTGAAAAACTACAATTTTCAAGAATGAGATTCTTTACAATATGGACAATGATTTGGTTGTAATGTGTTTATTTCTCCCTTTTTGAATACCTGGAATTTATGGATTTTTAATAATGCCTACAGAAAATAAGAATCATTTTTCAAGCCTCTGAGATTATACTTAAATACTTTATAAGTTTGGTTACTGACAGAAGTCAGTTGTTTTATTAATTGTGTGTTGATACTAATATGCTTGTAGTAAGTGGCATCCTTTTTGGGAGTTGTTTATTTGAGGAAAGTCTTATGTTGACTATATTGATTGATTATAATTGAAATTCTTTGCTTAAAGAGGAAATACTAAGGAGTTTACTCAAAATTTTCAGACTGGTTAGGCATCTAGGTACAGCTCTAGTCCTAAGAACTCATCCATCCATTTACCACAGTAAATTCTCATATGGCAGGCAGTTATACTGTAACCATATACTCAGGTTACAATAGAAGTTTGGCTCCTGCTCTTGAGCTACTGCCAGGTTGGAGAGAGATCTCCTTGTAGCAAGTGCAGTGGAGTCCTGTAGGTACCTGTGCAGAGTCAGGCACTGTCTAATCAAGGGAGTTGGCAGATTTTACTGAGGGTAGAGAGTGGGAGGGGGAGAAGTTCATGAGAGCTTCATACAAAAGGTGACATTTGGGTCTCATCTCCAAAGCAATGCCAAGGATGGTGAGTAGGGAGGGGCAATCCAGAACCAGGGGACAGTATAAACAAAGTACAGAAGCAGGAATGTACCTTGGTACTTGGGAGGCGGTGGGCGGTAATATGACTTAGATTTTATTATGTAAGCACTGGTAGCCACTGAAGAACATTAGGCAGGAGGGTGATATGACCAAAAACACAACTTACTGTGAGAACAGAGACAGGCACGCTCATTTCAAGACTTGCAGTAATCAAGGTGAAAGGCACTGAAGTCTTATGATATCCTTAAAGGAAATAGAGAGAAGAGGGGTGGCTCAGAGGTTTAGCGCCTGCCTTTGACCCAGGGTGTGATCCTGGAGTCCCAGGATCGAGTCCCATGTCGGGCTCCCGGCATGGAGCCTGCTTCTCCCTCCTCCTATGTCTCTGCCCCTCTCTCTCTCTATGTATATCATAAATAAATAAATAAATAAATTAATTAATAAATCTTTAAAAAAAAAGAAATAAAGAGAAGAGCTTGTGTGGGAGTAGTTAGCAATTAGGGCCTCTTATTGATTGGGGTGCAGTCTTTGCTGAGTCTTAGGAGAATTTATTGGTCTAATAATGCCCTAATAGGTATTAGCCCCAGAGAATAGGGGATGGGAGGCCCTGGCTCATCTACAAAACTTTTCATAAATGTTTATATTGGTTACATCCTTGTTAATATTTGATCACCTGTTTCCAGGTTGGCACCCTCCACCTACATAACAAGTGATGAGGCAGGGAGTGAGTTTATAGATATTCTTTTGCACCCATTTCAGAGATATTTTTCTTAAAAGTCTCATCTGGGAATCCTACCCTTTGGCAGTTGTAGCACACAGTATCTGACCACAGACTCAAAGAGTGTAAAGCTGGGGCTGGGGAATTCTAACATCATGATTCCAATGATCTTTCTCGTGTTTTCTTAATGTCCAACATTATGACATTTAAACAGCAGCAAGCTCACATCATACAAGTAGAGAGCAAGCAAAGGCAAGTTTTTTCTTTTTTTTCTTTTCTTTTCTTTTCTTCTTTTCTTTTTTTATTAAAGATTTTATTTATTTATTCATTAGAGAACAGAGAGAGAGAGGCAGAGACACAAGCAGAGGGAGAAACAGGCTCCATGGAGGGAGCCTAACGTGGGACTCCATCCTGGGTCTCCAGGATCATGCCCTGAGCTGAAGGCAGGCACTTTAACTGCTGAGCCACCCAAGCGTCCCAAGGCAAGTTTTTTCAAGTTAAAAGAGGGAAGAAGAAACTATTCACTTCTGCATATGACTATACACTTATAAAAGATACGTGTTAATATTTTTTTCTGAATACATTTAAAACTACATTCTAATTTTTCAGAAAAATTTAAAAAATGTAAATCATACATGCATTGAAAATGATTTAAAATTCCTTAGGGAAAACATTTGTTCAAGGAAATATAGTGTAACTGAGTCTAATACAAAATTATAAGTTCTTAGAATGCAGTAATAACAATAGTCTACCACTTACATAAAAAAGTAAAACTTTAGATACTAACGTATGTGTGTGTATGTATGTGTGTGAAATTTGTACACAGCACAGACACACATAGATATATCTTTTAATGTATGTGTGAATATGATGTGTCTGTATGACAAACAATGTAACAGAATAAATTTACAAGTAACAACATTCAGTGGATATCTGTGTAAACCATGTCATAGTAAAAATAAAATTGACTACTTTGATAAATTGATTGCATAAATAACCCCAAATTTTCAACCGTCTCTGTATCCATATCCTTGGCAATATGATCTTGCAGCCACTCCCAGTGAAGAATGAACTAACTGTGTCTTCCCATTCTAAATCTGATCTGCTTTGTGACTCATTCTGGCCAACAGAATGTAGCTGATGTGACTATGTGCCACTCCAGAGCATAGGCCCCCAGAATCCTGGCCAATTTTTGCTAGGTTTCCTGGTATCCTGTCACTGCAATGAGAGCAAGCCTGGGATAGCCCATTGGAAATGAGAAAATACGTGGAGGAGAGCGCAGTTTTCCCCACCTGAGACCATCTAAAATAGCCAGCCCCAGTCAACCCACTTGTGGAATACAGACTTTTGAGTGACCCAGCAAAATCACCCAGCAACTTATAGACTTGTGAGCAAAAGATAAATATTTATTATTGTAAGTACTGATGTTTTATGATTGTTACACGGCATTACTATGGCAATAGGTAAATAAAAAAATACATTCCTACATAACAAATGTAGATATAACAGTAAAAGTGGTATAAGGCAAGTAGCAAAATAATAAATTAGAATGAATATCTTTATCGGTTCCAGAGGATATGGAGGTTATTCTTAATATTTTATATTTTAAGTCAGAACAAGAAAATAAAAGAAAATAAATTTTAAGGAATGTCAATCTCATGGTGTCCTAAAAGATAGCAACTGGCATCTAACTGGCAATAGGAAAAAATAATTTAATTTAAATAGAACTAGGATTTTTGTTAACATAGCTACTGACTTAAGGGCAAAAATGTGAAAAATTTTTTTTTCTCAAAAATTAGAGACTCAAAAAATTTTTTCTCAGAATTTAGAGAATCATCCTTTTGAGTTGTCAGTATCCCCTGTGATTTACTTGATTAATGGCATTAATTGCAGTTCAAATAGTCACTTTTATTTTCTAATAATAAAGTCATTACTATTTTGAAACACTCACATATAGACAAATGATGCATTATCTTTTATTACCAATCCATTTAAAATCTTAGAATCTTAGAGCTGGTAGCATACTCCCAGACACTTATGTAAAATGGGAAAAAAGAACATGTAAAGGAAAGTAAATATTATAAAGGAAACTGAAAAAAAAAATCAGAAATACAAGAGAGCCAGAAAGGGAGAGCCAAAGAAGAAATAATTCCCAGGAAAGAGTGGTCAACAAGGTTAAATGCTGTTGAAAGGCTCAGATGACATTGTAAAATATCAATTCAATTTGACAGTATGTAATTTCTGATCTGTGTCAGAGTAGTTCAAATGGTGTGGTGTGGGAAGGTGTCACATATTGCTATGGGGTGGACAGATAAGCTGTATGAGATAAATGCAGTACATGTAAATCATCCCTTGAAGAAGTTGCCTATAAGAAATTATAAGAATTATAATTATATAGATAATATGCATAATATAATTTTGTATAGGTATATTATAAGTATATAATATAATTATATATCAAAAAGAATTATAAATTGCTAATATTTTTCTTTAAGCACATTAAAGATGTAATTCCATTGTCTTACACAGTTGACCTTTGAACAACACAGTTTAGAACTGTGAGGTCCATTTATACATGGATTTTTAAAAATAAATGTAGTATAGTACTATAAATGTATTTTGTTTTCCTTACAATTTTCTTAACAACATTTTTTCCTTTAGCTTACCTTATTGTAAAAGTAAAGTATATAATACAAGTAATATACAAAATATGTATTGTGCTATTGGTAAGGTTTCTGGTCAACAGTTAAGCTTTTGGGGAGTCGGGGAGTCAGTGCCTCCAACCTCCATGTTGTTCAAGGGTTAATTGTTTATTCTTTGAGTTTCAGAAACTTTGATTATGATATACCTAATGTTTAAATTCTGCTTGAGTTTTGTGAATCTTCTTGGATCTGAGGGGTCACTTATAAGTTTTGAAATCTTTTTGGATAATATTTATTCTTTCTCATTCTCTTTACCCTTTTCCAGGAATTCTAATTACATATATTACAGAATTATCCTAGAGGTCTTCTATACTATACTATCTATTAGAGGTCTTCTAATTTCAGTTTTTTCATTTTTTAATGTTTCAATTTGGGTATTTTCAGTGCATTTGTTTTTTAGCTCACAGATTCTTTTCTTCTGCTGTGTCAGTCTATTAGCTCATCCACTAAATTCTTCATCTCAAATATTTGATCTTTCAGTATAGAATTTTTATGTGAAATTTTAGAACTCCAAATTCTCTGATGAAATTCCCTATCTGTTCATTCATTCTACCCATATTTTCCTCTAAATTCTTTAACATTTTTATGATAATTGTTTTCTGGAATTCTTACTGGCTAATTCCAAAAGCTGGAGCAGTTGTCAACCTGCATCTGTTGACTTTTTCCTCTTGATTATTAGTCAATTTTCTGCTTTTTCCCAATCCTTAAATTGTATGTGTATGCTGGACATTTTTTTAAAAATAAAAAAGCAGTAGAGATTAAACTAGATTTTTTTTTTGGCTTATTTTTCTCAGATAAAGTATTGATTCCAACTCCTCTGTAAGACAGGGTAAGAGGATCCCACCCCGAATCAAGCTGAGCTGGGGATTAAGCCACAGCTTTATTCAATTTCAGTTATTCTGTGGTTTCAAATGAGATTATAGGGATCTCTCTTTGCCCTTCAGCTTAATTACCCTTGCCATCATAGAGAGACTTATCTTGCTGATATTATCAGGATTTGGGCTGGCAGGAAGTTCAGTTCCAGCTTTAGTTAGTTTCAGTTTACCTCTAAATTCAATAGCAGCAGTGCCCTGGAACTTAAGCACTGAATAACACTATAAAATTGCTTTCTACTTTCCAGTTCCACTCCAAAGACAATTTATTCAACAATATTCCTGCTGGGTGGAATTGTTTGGTTAATAGATTCATTTTGCATCTGGGACTCTTCCAGAATTTAATCTGTCATGCTAGCTCCAATTGTTTTTTAAAAGTTTGGCTTGCTTCCTCTCATCCCAGGAAAGTCTACTTATGGCAGGCCCTGATCTCTGCTCATGCCCAGATGAGGCAGTGACCAGCTCCAAATATGGAGGCAGCTGAGCTCTGCTAATCTATGAAGGGCTTGCTCCTCTCTGAAACTTGGTTTATTTAGATTACTTTGGAGCCACCAATTATTAGTGACATACTTTTAGTTTATCTGGTGTCTTCCTTTTGAAACAAGAGTTAAGGTCTTCATGATCTACATTTTAACGGAAAGAAAATGTAACTCCTCCATATGGACATTGATGCCCTGTGATAATGATGGTAGATAATGGGATAAAAATAAAAACTTGAGCCACTGCCAAAGTCCTTACAAAAGAAATGACTGTGTGTGGGTGGGTGGGAGGAGGAGGTAGTCTGTGATGGTTCTGATTATTGGATTCATAGGTGACTTAAAGGGAAAAGAATGGTGTGATGTATCTAGAATTCATTAACTCAGTAAATGAAGGGACAAAGAGACAAGAGGCTGAGGATATAAGATACTTTACTTACAATGAAATAAAAGGTCCAGAGAATATTATAGTACAATGCAAAGGAAGATCAGCAGAAGTTGGAGGGCAGAGGAGGTTGGGAGAAACATAGTTTGGAGATGATAATATGTAAGAAAATGACTGACCAGAGTATCTTGCATTTTGGCAAGTGGCCAAAAATAGGAGATTATGGGGTCTTGTTGGAGTGATGGCTCCATGAAGTAAGACACCTATGCAGAGTGAGTTTTCAGCATAGTTAGAGGCCTCCTGAACCTGTCAGATTGCAGGTTTTTTTGTTTTTTTTTTTTTGTTTTTTTTCACAGCATTGAGAATATCTGCTAGTAACTTTTGAAGAATGTTTTCTCCTCACAGATCACTTGGACCCAGACTATTTGTGTTCTTCACTGCTAACAGTTCTCTCCAGAAAGAGAAGCTCAGAGCTATGGGGGGTGGCACTGACTAGGCCAAGATTTACTTGGAGAAACTGACAGAAAACTAATTATTTGTGACATCCTTTGAATTTAAAGGACATCAACAGCATTTATTGAGTATTATGCTAGTGGCTAGATGTACAAAGCTATTATCCTTGCCTCACAATATGTATTATTTTAATATGGCCTCTGAATCTTCATGGAAGGATTGCTAGAGTTGGTTACTCTACTAATAGATGAAAGTTTTCCATTCTTTGTAAAATATGAGTTGAAATGTGAAGCAGTAATCTAGGTATTTCAGATAGAAAAATTTTATATTTTAATTAGAAATAGATGATTAATTTTCTCTTTCCTTTGAACGTATAGATACAAAGTATGAGAGAGACAGAAGGTATGAGACACACCAAGCATGTCCACATGGACTAAATTGGACCCAGCTCTAGTACAAACCAAGGTATGCCTCCATGTTGCACTTTAATTGTAAAATTGTATCTGTTCAGCAACCATAGTAGCAGTAACAGTAACAGAAACAACAATATGGCGTGAACAATAAAGTTGACAGGTATCCATGTTTGTTAGCAGATAGTTCTATTCTTTAGACTTGAAATAGGTGACTGTATGTTTGTTTAAGCACAGAATTGTTTTTGGGGACTGGATCTCCTGCATCTTCAGAGTTCCCAGACTCTCACAAACACGAGGTTTTGTGAGAAACACTGACTTCATATTCTTACTCATGACACATTAATAAGAGTCAATCTTTTTAGCATCGTAAACTCAAAATAATTTGTATTTACAATATAATGAATCTAGACAAATTCCAATTACTTACAATAATTGTTCTGATTGAGGAACTCACTTTGAACATGACACAGTGAACTTGGCCATTTTATAGATTGTGGGATAGTTATGATTTTACTTAAAAAATAATAAGCTTTATTTATTTATTATTTAATAAACTTCATTTTTTACAGTAGTTTTAGGTTCATGGCAAAATTGAGTAGAAGGTACAGGGATTTCACAATAGATCTTGTACATGTTATGTTAAATTTATACCTAAGTATTTCATTTTGGGGAGGTGCTAATATAAATGATAATGTTCTTTTAATTTCAAATTCCATTTGTTCATTGCTGGTATTTAGGAAAGTGATCAACATTTGTATATTAACTACTGTTATATCCTACAACTTTGTAGGATAATTATTTATAATTATAATCCTTAACTAATTCCAGGAACTTTTTTGTTGATATTTTAAGATTTTGTATGTAGACAATCATGTCATTTGTGAACAATGATATTTTTATTTCTTTATTCCCGATATACTTCTTAATTCCTTTATGTAGCTTGCATTAGCTAGCACCTCCAATACAATGCTGAAAAACAATGAGGCAATATCCTTGCCTTTTTCCTGATCTTTGAGTTTTAGGCCACTAGCTACAGGTTTTTGGTAGATGTTCGTTATCAAGTTGAGGAAGTTCCCCTCATTTCTAGTTACTTAGAGTCTGTATCATTCATGTATTCTTTTTTTTTTTTTTTCATTAATGTATTCTTAATCCCCATCACCTATTTCACACACACACTCCCAACCCAATGCACCTCCCCTGGTAACCATCAGTTTGTTCTCTATATTTAAAGAGTCTGAGTTTTGGTTTGTCTCTTTTTTTTTTCTTTGTTTGCTTTCTATATTTTGAAAAATATTGCAGACTACTAGTATAATTTCTTCCTTACATGTTTGATAGAATTCATCAGTGAACTCATCCGGACCTGGTGTTTTCTGTTTTGAAAGGTCATTAATTAATGATTCATTTTCTTTAATAGATACAGATCTATTCATATTGTCTTTTCTTCTTGTGTGAATTTGCAGATTGCGTCCTTCAAAGAATTGCTTAATTTCATCTAGGTTATCAAATTTGTGGACATAAAGTTGTTCATAATATTCCTTTAATACCTATGTGTTGCTAGGTGGACTAGGAAGACCCCAGGCCCTGAGGCCTCAACCCAGCTCAATCCAAAGATGTTGTCAGAGGCTTTTAGTCTCATTATAAGAAAGAACTCAAGAACAAACCAGACACAGCAGTTGAGTGGTGTAACTAGGAAGGTTTATTAAAGGAATAATTACTATTACTATTCACTATTAGAGGGTAGGCCTCTGACTTTCTTATAGCCGGGCTGGCCATGACTCCCCCTTTTCTAGTCTCCAGGCATCCTGTTAAAACCTAACTAGTTGCCTACTCTAACACCTAGGATCTGTGATGTTCCCACTTTTATTTCTGTCACTGGTAATATGTGTCTTTTATCTGTTTCTTAGCCTAAAGGCTTATCAATTTTATTGATGTTTTCAAAGAAAAGGCTTTAGTTTTGTTAATTTTATCTCTTGCTTTCTTATTTTTAAGTTCTTTGATTTCTGCTCAAATTTTTATTATTTTCTTCTTCCTTCAGATTTAATTTGCTCTTCTTTTTCTAGTTTTCTAAGGTGGAGACTTCGATTATTGATTTTACCATCTTCTTTTCTGTTTTGTACATTCAATGCTATAAATTTTCCTCTAAGCACAGCTTTTACTGCATTCTGTGAATTTTGGTGTTATATTTTCATTTTTATTTGGTTGAAAATGTTTTTAAATTTCCCTTAGGATTTCTTCTTTAACCCATGTGTTATTGAAGAATATTTTGTTCAATCTGTAAATATTTTGAGATTTTCCTAGCTGTTATTAATTTCTAGGTTAATTTCATTGTGGCCTGAGGGCAGACGTTGCATGATTTCTATTATTTTAAACTGTTATGGTGTGTTTCATGGCCCAGAATGTGGTCTGATTTGGTAAATGATCCAGGTGATCTTGAGAATAATATATAATCTGCTATTGCTGAATAAAATCATCTATGGACATCAATTACATCCAGTTGATTGATGTGCTGTTGAGTTTAACTATATCCTTATTGGTTTTCTACGGGCTGGTTATGTCTATTTCTGATAGAGGAGTGTTAAAATCTCCAACTATAATGGTGGGGCCATCTATTTCTCCTTTCAGTTTTTGCTTCATAGAGTTTAATACTCTGTTATTAGGTATATACAATTAAGGATAATTATATACAATTAAGGATTATTACACCTTCTTGAAGTATGGATCCCTTTATCATTATCTCTATCCCTGTAACTTTCTGCTCTATAATGTTTGTTCCAAATTTAATATAGCTATTCCCACTTTCTTTTGATTAATGTTAGCCTGATATATCTTTCTTCATCCTTTTACTTGTAATCTATATGTGTCTTTATATTTAAAGTGGGTTTCTTTCATTTAAAAAAAGATTTATTTATTTTAGAAAGCAAGAGAAAGAGGGAACATGAGCATGGAGGGGGCAGAGGGAGGGGGAGAGATAGAATCTCAGGCAGACTCCTCACTGGGTGCAGAGCTCAGTGTGGGGGTCTATCCCACAACCCTGAGTCCATGACCTGAACCGAAATCAAAAGTTGGATGCTTAACCAACTGAGTCACGCAGGTACATCTAGAGTGGATTTCTTACAGACAACATGTAGTTGGGTCTTGCTTTTTGATCTGCTCTGATCATCTCTGCCTTTTAATTGGAACCATTGATGTTTAAAGTAATTATTGACATATTTGGGCCAATATCTCCCATATTTGTTGCTCTTTTCTATTTCTTGTTCTTGTTCTTTGTATTTTTTGTCTTCCACACTTTTTCAGTCATTTGTGATTTTAATTGGTCATTTTATATGATTCCATTTTCTCTCCTTTCTTAGCTTGTCAATTATATTTTTCTTTTTTTCTTTTTCTTTCTTTTTTTTTTTTTTTTTTTTTTACTTTTTAAGGGGCTATCTTAGGGTTTGCAATATATATTTACAACTAACCCAAGTCTACTTTCAAATAACACTATACTGCCTCATGGGTTATACAGGTAACTTATAATAATGCAATATACCTAATTCCTCTCTTCTGTCCTTTGTGCCATTCCTATCATTCATTTCACTAATTAATACATAAGCATATAGATAGATAGCATATATCTATATATAGCAAATAGACTGTTATTGTTATTTTAAAACATATTTAGAACAATAAAAAATGAAAAAATTGAAGTTTTTATTTTACCTTCATTAATACATTCTTTGATATACTTCTTTTCTTTATGTGGATCCAAAGTTCTGACCAAATCATTTTCCTTTTTTAAAAATTTATTTATTCATATGATAGAGAGAGAAAGAGTACAAGTGGAAGGAGGGGTAGAGGGAGAGAAAGAAGCAGACTCCATGCTGAGTGCAGAGCCCAATGGGAGGCTTGACATTAGACTTGATCTGGGGCTCTACCCCAGGACCATGAGATCATGACCTGAGCAGAAATCAGACACTTAACCCACTGAAAAAATTTTCTTTCTCTCTGAAGAACTTCTAATGTTTCTTGCAAGGTAGGTCTACTTGCAACAAATCCATCAATATTGGTTTTTCTGAGAAAGCATTTCTCCTTCACTTGAGGGTTAATTCCTCATTTTAGGTTGAGGATTTTCTTCTCTCAATACTTTAAATATTTCACTCCATTCTTTTCTTGCTTGCATGATGTCTGAGGAGTCAAATTATTCTTATCTTTGCTATTCAATAATTAAGGTGTTTTTTCCTCGGACTTCTTTCAAGATTTTTTCTTTATCTTTGATTTTCTCAAGTTTGAGTATAATAATATGCTTTAGTGTTGGGTTGTGTTTTGTGTTTTTCCCACTTATTCTATTTAGTGTTCCCTGACATTCCTGGGTCTGTGGTTTTACATCTGACATTAATTTTGGAAAAATCTCAGTCATTATCCCTTCAGATATTTAATTTCTTCCTTTCTGTTTTCTTTTCCTTTGGTATTGCTATTAAGCATATGTTACACTCTTTGTAGCTATCCCAATGTTCCTGAATAATCTGTTCTATTTTTTCCAGTCTTTTTTCTCCTGGCTTTTCAATTTTGGAAGTTTTTATTTTCATAGCCTCATGCTAAGCGATTTTTTCCTCATCATTCCTAGACTACTCATAAGCCCATCAAATGCATACTTTATTTATTTATTTATTCATGAGACACACACACACACACACACACAGAGAGAGAGAGAGAGAGAGAGAGGCAGAGACACAGGCAGAGGGAGAAGCAAGCTCCATGCAGGGAGCCTGAGACGGGACTCGATTCTGGGTCTCCAGGATCATGCCCTGGGCCGAAGGCCACGCTAAACACCATGCCACCTGGGTGCCACTTGGGCTGCCCCATACTTCATTTTTGTAACAGTGTTTTTGATTTCTAGCATTTCTTTTTTATTTTTCTTAGAATTTCCATCTCTCTGTTTCATTATCTGTGTACTTCATCCATTAAAACACCTAGGATAATAATCATAGTTTTAAAAATTACCGGTTTGATAATTCCAATATTTCTGCCATAACTATGGTTTTGATGCTTATTCTATCTTTTCATACTGTGTTTTTGCCATTAGAATGTCTTCGCATTTTTTGTTAAAAGTCGGGCATGATGTACTGGGTAAAAGGAATAGTAATAAGCAAGTAGTCCTTTAGTAATGGAGTGGTAAGGTGTGAGGGGAGGGAAAGCATTTTATAGTCCAATAATTAGATCTCAATCTTTTGATGGGCCTGTGTCTATAGACTGTGAACCTCTCAAGTGCTTCCCAGTTGTTTTAATGCCTCTTAGGTGGGACAGAATGATGAGAGTTGGCTGCTGTTGGGTATTCCCCTTCCCTCGGGTAGGTTAGACTCTGATAAAATCCTAGTAGGTTAGGGTCTTGTTGACTACTCTTTCCTGATAGCAGACCTGGTGAAGAATAGGTGCTCTGGCAAGTTTCAAAGTACTTCGTTTTCCTTTCTGCCTGCTGGAAGTTCAATGGAATTTTTCTCCAATATTAATTGTGAAGACCTGGTAGGATTAATGGAGCTGAAGCACACAGAATCATACAGGTCTCCCCATTTGGGTTCCTGTAGAATTTTTGGCTCGCCAATTTGCCCACATGGAGTCTCCAGCAATTTGTGCAATACAGTTTAGATTTTCCTACCTCAGCACTAGTTCCAGGAGAAGCTTCTGCTTGTCATCTCTGCTCTGGTAAATTTGTTTCTCTGTATCCACTCGACTGTCTCTCCAATCTTCAGGCCGCATTTTGTCTTGTGATTTTGCTTCTCAGAAATACCTAAGAAGGGGAATTGACTTTTTATTTATTTTATTTTTATTTTTCTAATAATAAATTTATTTTTTATTGGTGTTCAATTTGCCAACATACAGAATAACACCCAGTGCTCATCCCGTCAAGTGCCCCCTCAGTGCCCGCCACCCAGTCACCCCCACCCCCCCGCCCACCTCCCCTTCCACCACCCCTAGTTCCTTTCCCAGAGTTAGGAGTCTTTATGTTCCGTCTCCCTTTCTGATATTTCCCACACATTTCTTCTCCCTTCCCTTATATTCCCTTTCACTATTATTTATATTCCCCAAATGAATGAGAACATACAGTTTGTCCTTCTCCGATTGACTTACTTCACTCAGCATAATACCCTCCAGTTCCATCCACGACGAAGCAAATGGTGGGTATTTGTCATTTCTAATGGCTGAGTGATATTCCATTGTATACATAAACCACAGCTTCTTTATCGATTCATCTTTCGATGGACACCGAGGTTCCTTCCACAGTTTGGCTATCGTGGCCATTGCTGCTAGAAACATTGTGGTGCAGGTGTCCCGGCGTTTCATTGCATCTGTATCTTTGGGGTAAATCCCCAGCAGTGCAATTGCTGGGTCGTAGGGCAGGTCTATTTTAACTCTTTGAGGAACCTCCACCAGTTTTCCAGAGTGGCTGCACCAGTTCACATTCCCACCAACAGTGTAAGAGGGTTCCCCTTTCTCCGCATCCTCTCCAACATTTGTGGTTTCCTGCCTTGTTAATGTTCCCCATTCTCACTGGTGTGAGGTGGTATCTCATTGTAGTTTTGATTTGTATTTCCCTGATGGCAAGTGATGCAGAGCATTTTCTCATGTGCATGTTGGCCATGTCTATGTCTTCCTCTGTGAGATTTCTCTTCATGTCTTTTGCCCATTTCATGATTGGATTGTTTGTCTCTTTGGTGTTGAGTTTAAGAAGTTCTTTATAGATCTTGGAAACTAGCCCTTTATCTGATATGTCATTTGCAACTATCTTCTCCCATTCTGTAGGTTGTCTTTTAGTTTTGTTGACTGTATTCTTTGCTGTCAAAAGCTTCTTATCCTGATGAAGTCCCAATAGTTCATTTTTGCTTTTGTTTCTTTTGCCTTCATGGATGGATCTTGCAAGAAGTTACTGTGGCCGAGTTCCAAAAGGGTGTTGCCTGTGTTCTTCTCTAGGATTTTGATGGAATCTTGTCTCACATTTAGATCTTTCATCCATTTTGAGTTTATCTTTGTGTATGGTGAGAGGGAGTGGTCTAGTTTCATTCTTCTGCATGTGGATGTCCAATTTTCCCAGCACCATCTATTGAAGAGACTGTCTTTCTTCCAGTGGATAGTCTTTCCTCCTTTATCGAATATTAGTTGACCATAAAGTTCAGGGTCCACTTCTGGATTCTCTATTCTGTTCCATTGATCTATGTGTCTGTTTTTGTGCCAGTACCACACTGTCTTGATGACCACAGCTTTGTAGTACAACCTGAAATCTGGCATTGTGATGCCCCCAGCTATGGTTTTCTTTTTTAAAATTCCCCTGGCTATTCGGGGTCTTTTCTGATTCCACACAAATCTTGAAATAATTTGTTCTAACTCTCTGAAGAAAGTCCGTGGTATTTGATAGGGATTGCATTAAACGTGTATATTGCCCTGGGTAACATTGACATTTTCACAATATTAATTCTGCCAATGCATGAGCATGGAATATTTTTCCATCTCTTTGTGTCTTCCTCAATTTCTCTCAAAAGTGTTCTATAGTTTTTAGGGTATAGATCCTTTACCTCTTTGGTTAGGTTTATTCCTAGGTATCTTATGCTTTTCGGTGCAATTGTAAATGGGATTGACTCCTTAATTTCTCTTTCTTCAGTCTCATTTTTAGTGTATAGAAATGCCACTGACTTCTGGGCATTGATTTTGTATCCTGCCACGCTACCAAATTGCTGTATGAGTTCTAGCAATCTTGGGGTGGAGGCTTTTGGGTTTTCTATGTAGAGTATCATGTCATTGGTGAAGAGGGAGAGTTTGACTTCTTCTTTGCCGATTTGAATGCCTTTAATGTCTTTTTGTTGTCTGATTGCTGAGACTAGGACTTCCAGGACTATGTTGAATAGCAGTGGTGAGAGTGGACATCCCTGTCTTGTTCCTGATCTTAGGGGAAAGGCTCCCAGTGCTTCCCCTTTGAGAATGATATTTGCTGTGGGCTTTTCATAGATGGCTTTTAAGATGTTGAGGAATGTTCCCTCTATCCCTACACTCTGAAGAGTTTTGATCAGGAATGGATGCTCTATTTTGTCAAATGCTTTCTCTGCATCTAATGAGAGGGTCATATGTTTCTTGGTTTTTCTCTTGCTGATATGATGAATCACATTGATTGTTTTACGAGTGTTGAACCAGCCTTGTGTCCCGGGGATAAATCCCACTTGGTCATGGTGCATAATTTTCTTAATGTACTGTTGGATCTGATTGGCTAGTATCTTGTTGAGAATTTTTGCATCCATGGTCATCAGGGATATTGGTCTGTAATTCTCCTTTTTGGTGGGGTCTTTGTCTGGTTTTGGGATTAAGGTGATGCTGGCCTCATAGAACGAATTTGGAAGTACTCCATCTCTTTCTATCTTTCCAAACAGCTTTAGGAGAATAGGTATGGTTTCTTCTTTAAAAGTTTGATAGAATTCCCCTGGGAAGCCATCTGGCCCTGGACTCTTGTGTCTTGGGAGGTTTTTGATGACTGCTTTAATTTCCTCCCTGGTTATTGGCCTGTTCAGGTTCTCTATTTCTTCCTGTTCCAGTTTTGGTAGTTTGTGGCTTTCCAGGAATGCGTCCATTTCTTCTAGATTGCCTAATTTAGTGGCGTACAGCTGTTCATAATATGTTTTTAAAATCGTTTGTATTTCCTTGGTGTTGGTAGTGATCTCTCCTTTCTCATTCATGATTTTATTAATTTGAGTCTTTCCTCTCTTCTTTTTAATAAGGTTGGCTAATGGTTTATCTATCTTATTAATTCTTTCAAAGAACCAACTCCTGGTTCTGTTGATCTGTTCCACAGTTCTTCTGGTCTTGATTTCGTTGAGTTCTGCTCGAATCTTTATTAACTCTATTCTTCTGCTGGGTGTAGGATCTATTTGCTGTTTTTTCTCTAGCTCCTTTATGTGTAAGCTTAGCTTTTGTATTTGAGTTCTTTCCAGTGTTTGAATGGATGCTTGTATTGTGATGTATTTCCCCCTCAGGACTGCTTTTGCTGCATCCCAAAGATTTTGAACGGTTGTATCTTCATTCTCATTAGTTTCCATGAATATTTTAATTCTTCCTTAATTTCCTGGTTGACCCTTTCAACTTTTAGCAGGATGGTCCTTAACCTCCACGTGTTTGAGGTCCTTCCAAACTTCTTGTTGTGATTTAGTTCTAATTTCAAGGCATTATGGTCTGAGAATATGCAGGGGACGATCCCAATCTTTTGGTATCGGTTCAGACCCAATTTGTGACCCAGTATGTGGTCTATTCTGGAGAAAGTTCCATGTGCACTTGAGAAGAATGTGTATTCAGTTGAGTTTGGATGTAAAGTTCTGTAAATATCTATGAAATCCATCTGGTCCAGTGTATCATTTAAAGCTCTCGTTTCTTTGGAGATGTTGTGCTTAGAAGACCTATCGAGTATAGAAAGAGCTAGATTGAAGTCACCAAGTATATTATTATCTAAGTACTTCTTCACTTTGGTTATTAATTGATTTAAATATTTGGGAGTTCCCACATTCGGGGCATATATAGTGAGGATTGTTAAGTCCTCTTGTTGGCTAGATCCTTTAAGTATGATATAGGGTCCCTCTTCATCTCTCACTACAGTCTTCGGGGTAAATTTTAGTTTATTTGCTATAAGGATGGCTACCCCTGCTTTCTTTTGAGGACCATTTGAATGGTAAATGGTTCTCCAACCTTTTATTTTCAGGCTGTAGGTGTCCTTCTGTCTCAAATGAGTCTCTTGTAGACAGCAAATAGATGGGTCCTGCTTTTTTATCCAGTCTGAAACCCTGCGCCTTTTGATGGGGTCATTAAGCCCATTCACGTTCAGAGTTACTTTTGAGAGATATGAGTTTAGTGTCATCATGATATCTATTCAGTCCTTGTTTTTGTGGATTGTTCCACTGAACTTCTTCTTAAAGGGGAATTTTAAGAGTCCCCATAAAATTTCTTGCAGAGCTGGTTTGGAGGTCACATATTCTTTCAGTTCCTGCCTGTCTTGGAAGCTCTTTATCTCTCCTTCCATTTTGAATGAGAGCCTTGCTGGATAAAGTATTCTTGGTTGCATGTTCTTCTCATTTAGGACCCTGAATATATCCTGCCAGCCCTTTCTGGCCTGCCAGGTCTCTGTGGAGAGGTCTGCTGTTACCCTAATACTCCTCCCCAACAAAGTCAGGGATTTCTTGTCTCTTGCTGCTTTAAGGATCTTCTCTTTATCTTTGGAATTTGCAAGCTTAACTATTAGATGTCGAGGTGTTGAATGGTTTTTATTGATTTTAGGGGGGATCTCTCTATTTCCTGCATCTGAATGCCTGTTTCCCTTCCCAGATTAGGAAAGTTTTCAGCTAGAATTTGTTCAAATACATATTCTGGCCCTCTGTCCCTTTCGGCGCCCTCGGGAACCCCAATTAAACGTAGGTTTTTCTTCCTCAGGCTGTCGTTTATTTTCCTTAATCTGTCTTCATGGTCTTTTAATTGTTTGTCTCTTTTTTCCTCAGTTTCCCTCTTTGCCATCAACTTGTCTTCTATGTCACTCACTCGTTCTTCCACCTCGTTAACCCTCGTCGTTGGGACTTCTAGTTTGGAGCCGCGTAGCCCCCTCCGCACGGAGCCTCTTCCTCTGCTGGAGCCGCCCCCGAGCCCCCCCCGCCCCCGAGCTGCTCCCGCCCCGCAGCCCCTTCCGCGGAGCCGCCCCCGAGCCCCCCCGAGCTGCTCCGGGTCCCGCCGTGCGCGCTGCAGCCCTTAGGGAGCTCGGCGCACTCTCCCCGGGCGCAGGTGTCTGTTAGTGTCCCCGGGAGCCCGAGGGCATCCCCGCCCTCCTGGGTCCTGCTCCAACTCCCTGCGAGCCCCTTTCCGCCCAGGAAGGTCGGTGCAGCTCCTGCCCCTCCGGGACGGGGCTCTGCTGTCCTGGGGACACTCGCCCCGGCCTCAGCCCGGCTCCTCGCGGGCCCCTCCCCCTTGGAGGCCTTTTGTTTCTTTCTTTCTTTTTCCCCGTCTTCCTACCTTGATAGAAGCCGAACTCTCCTCACTGTAGCATTCCAGCTGGTCTCTCTTTAAATCTCAGGCCAAATTCATAGATTTTCAGGATAATTTGAAGGTTTTCTAGGTAATTTGGTGGGGACAGGTGACTTGGGGACCCCACTCTTCCGCAGTCTTGCCCCTCTCCGGGAATTGACTTTTTAGTTTGGTCAGCTTTTAACTTGTTAAGTTGCAGTGGCAACTTTTTAGTTCTTCACTTGTTAGACCAGAAACTGGAAGTCACTAGGTTTACATATTCATACATAAGAACAAATAGACAAAATATTGCATGAAACTGCACATTGCTCTGTGGTGGGGAGGAGGCCAAGTGACAGTTTTGGAAAATTAACAACATGTTTTAAAGCTGACATTTGATTCCATTATGGAGAGTCTAGTTAGGTGTGGATTTGCTTATATATTCGTATTCATGCACTGATATTTATATATATGTTTAAATTAACCTCACAAAGTGGCTTTACTACGATATTTTAAAATATAAAAACAGATCTGTGCCACTGAAATACATTAAAATCTAAGTATGTTATTTAAAAAGAGTCTAAGTTACATGAGCAATGTTAATTTAAAAATTCTAAAATTATTCCCATTTTCTTTCAGTATAGCTACAAGTCTCCTCTGAACTTTTTTTGAATATATAGTATGATGGAACTGACTGATGGTAGATGTGGAAATAAGCTGATTAAAATCTGGAGAGTTTGAGAAGGTGCCTGACCAACTCATTTGGGTGTGCTTGCAACGTTGTTTAGTATGCTGCTCAGGAAGGCAAAATTCACATGTAGTAGAATTGCTGACCTTGACTGGGAAGAAACTTCAAAAGAGTTAGAGCACTTACTCTTTATATTGTAGTTTTTTTCTCTGATTACACAAGTAATATATTCTTGTTATAATAAAATTCAAAAGAGCACAGAAATGTGTAGCATCAAAATGAATAGGCTCTTGTAATCTTTTTTCTGCCACTCACCACACCTTCATAACTTATGTGTATTCTTCCAAATTTTGTCACTATATGTTGTAGTAGTTACTATACTACTATGCATATTAATATATCATAAATACATTCTGGCACTAACTTTTTCACTAACCATATTTAGTACATTTTTTTTGGTTAGCCTATATAGATTATAAGTTCATTAAAAAATGCACTGCATCTTATCTCATTGTTTATAGTTTGCCATAGTTTATTTTACCAATTGCTTATTGTTGAATAACTGCACTGTTTCTAATTTTTCCACAGTTAGAAATAATGCTGAAAGGAATATCTTTGTGTACTTGTGAGAGAATTTCATTAGGAAAAATTCTGTAGGTAAAATTGCTGAGTTAAAGGATATGCATATTTTCAATTTTAATAACTAGTGACAGATTACCCTCCAAAAGGCTTGTACCAATTTGAACTTCTGTTTACCAGTTTGTTAGTGAACCCTGGTCATTGTCCATCTTCTAGAATCAATTAAATGTTTAAAAAGTTCTTATTGGTTTTTAAACTTCACGTATAAGAACAAATATACTTACATATATATGTAATAATACTATTAGTAAGGTCGAGCATTTTTTGACCTGCTTGTTTGTAATTGAAGCACTGTATTAATGGATGCAATTTCTCTTTTTTCTTAATTTTTTTTAATTTTTTAAATTTATGATAGTCACACAGAGAGAGAGAGGCAGAGACACAGGCAGAGGGAGAAGCAGGCTCCATGCACCGGGAGCCCGATGTGGGATTCGATCCCGGGTCTCCAGGATTGCGCCCTGGGCCAAAGGCAGGCGCCAAACCGTTGCGCCACCAAGGGATCCCAATGGATGCAATTTCTAGTTGAGTACTTTACTGATGAAGTTAGGTGACTTAAATTGAGTAGACAAGGTGATGGAATTCGTCTTGTTCTGGTTTTGGTTGCCTCTATCCTATAAGATGCCTGTAGCTGATGAGTCCCGTTGAAAACCATAACTAGATAAAGCTTTATTTATCTGATAATTTAAATAATACCAATACAGCATCCCCAAAGTTATGAAATCTTACTTCTGATGGTGTTGACAACATACTGAACATCTGGGAATATACAGTAAAAATTTAGTGTGACAGTCTTTAGACTACCAAAACAACCTGGATGTTGGGCTTATGTAGTTGGGTCACTTCTGTCTTCAAAATTCTTTATCCTCTTTCTGTATGTGCTTGTCCCTAAGGCTGTACTTTTCAATGTGCTTGTCAGGAATAAATGTATGTATTTCGTGTCTCCCCTCCCCACACTGGAATTCTTTTAAATTCCAGATTTATTTAAGATTATTACTTCCTGTCCAGATTGAATACCTATTGACATATTAGCGTTTTGAGAGGAAAACCGAGGTAGCCTATCCTCTTAGCTAGCCTTATTTCAGTTTCTGAATGTGGTTCCAGTACTGATAACCATTAGCTGCAATTGTTTGAAAGCTAATTGAAACCGGTAGAAGTTCCAGTGTATAGGGAGTCTGTCTTTCCTTGCCCTGAGGAGCTAAGGCTGCTTGTTCTATTTCTCCTTTTGTGCTCATCTTCACTTGCAACTGTGTACTCCTTTCTTCTCACAATATCCTCCTCAATCCTTTCCTAAAGAGCAAGGAAACTACATACTGTGGGCTCACTTTCCTGTCTCCACTTCATTGCTTCCACCTCATTTGTTCTTAATTTACATACTAAGATGAACATTCTCCTTGGATGTTTGTATGGGCCACTCTCTTTATATCCATATTAATACCCAATATTTTTACTCCCAGTCTCTTCCCCAGTTCTTATGTCTCATCTCACAACAATTCTGATTGCCCCACTAATCCATTCATTTGATCATTTCCCCTCCCTATAATGAGCTCTTATACTTTTAGAACTCCAGAGTAACCTTCTCCTCCCTCAAAGTTATTCAAAAGCCCCTTCCCACTGAAGCATATTCAAATAAAGAGGATCTGAGGAAGACATTGGGCCCCTAACCCTCAGCCACCTTTCTCTACATCTGTTCATAGACCTCTTGGCATGTTGAGTCATTCCTGTTTCTTATCATGTACTTTTGCACTCCAAGTACCTTTTTTTGAACTGATTCATTTGTTCATGGCTTTGTTCATTCCTAAGATATTTATTAAGTTCTCAAATAAGGCAACACTAAATGACCCTTGGGATGGAGGGTAGCAGTAGAGGAGGGAGGGGGAAAAGTTTTCTCTCCTTTCTTTAAAGAATTTACTGTTTAGACAGAGACCCAGGCATTTATTTGCAGAAAAGTTGATACTGCATATGATTAAGTGACAAATGTTTGGTACAAGTTGGTACAAGCAATATGTGCCTTGAATGTCAAAGGAGAGAGTAAATTTCTTTTGACGGGAGGATGGGGTTGGGAGGTAGGTATAAAGAAGCTGGCCTTGAAGAACGGATAAGATTTGAGAGGCAGGGGAGGGTGAGGGAATTCTACAAAGGAGGAAGGAAATGTGTAGGTAGACACAGCCCTGATGGGATGGACGGGCTGTGTGGACACACAAACCACCTTTGAGAGGGCAGCAATAATTCATTTGAGGTGAACATATTTATATATGTCAATATACAAATATATCCTTATTTGGGGAAACATTGGATTAAAATATTAGTACTTTTTATCAGACTGGTGATAAAGTAACCTTTGAGAACAAGTCATTATATAAAAAAAGAAAAAAACCAAGATCAGTAAAACCTATAAGGAGTCTTAGAATAATTGCAGTTTAAAGTATCCTGGAATTATTTCCATGCTCAGAATCAATTTTTTTTATTTGAAAAAATTTGGTAAAGGCCAAATTACTTCTTTTTCCCTCCACTATATTACAAGCCATCATCCCCTCTTAGGCCACTTGGAATTTTTTCACAAAACTTGGCAAATGAGCCATGGAGTCTAACAAACATAAGATTCCATGAGTTGAGGAATATTAATACAACTCAGAATTTTGGGCAAAATGTTGGACAAAATATTATTTGTGTGTAGGATGGAACTAAGAGGATGTTCTTACAGTGTGTTTCTATGTACTGTATGCTCTACTTAAGTAGCTGATCTCTTACTGGTTTTATGTACAATTTGCAGCATTGATTGTGTTTATTTTTCTTACATCTAAGTTTTTCTTACGTCTGAATTACATATTTCTTTGCATTTACCATGATTTCTCAGTGAAAGTTCATGATTTCCCAAGTCCTTTATCCACCCTTTCTCTCTTTCCTCTTACCTCCACCCCCTGGGCCTAATTATGAAACAACTTCAAATAAATACAAATTTTTAAACAAAAAAACATTCTGCTTCCTGTGAACAATTGACTAGTTTTTTTTCCTCTTTTCTCTTCAAGAGTTCTAATTCACTTGGAGTGCTGTGTAGTTGGCTAGGCCTGAGATTTCTGGGAGCTGTAATTGTGTCTCATTAATTCTTACAGTAATGGAGGGTAACTATAAGGAACATGCAATTAGTGGTTTGGTCAATGAACAGAGCAGTTAATCAGCAGACAAAGGATGGGGCTCAGAGCCCATTAGGCTGGAAGGAAGTGTTAGTGCGGTCCCAGGCTCCCGGAATGCACTTGGACATGCCTGCCCATTGGACAGCCTCAGAGCACTATGTTTGTCTTTTTGCTAAACTAGCTCTTTTTTTTTTTTTTAATTGGTGTGGTATGTGTTTATTCAAACACTTGAGAGATTCCCAAGTATCCTGCTATAGTACACCATGCATTTTTCTCACCTCATGTTAACTGGCATGTTTTTTTTTTCCCTCCCATTGCACAAATAAATGCCAAATACACAACAAAAAAGCAAAAACAAGCCCCAAACCGACCAACCAGCCCTCAACAATAAAAAAGAAAGAAAAAAAGCACAATACTGCTTTAGTGAAGCATATTAGAGATAAAGTTCCTTAGCTGACCCCTCTGTCATCAGAAAATAAATGAATGCAGAGACCAGTAATGTTTAAATAAGCCTTTGTGTTGTCACTCAGTCATAGCCTCCATATTCATCTCTATAAAGTGGACCTTTATACTTTTGAATGGAGGTGCTTTAAATACATGTAAATATATGCAGATAAGCATATGAATCTTAAAATGTTGCAGACCTTATAGCTACAAGTAACCTGAATTGTGTGTTTTCTGTGAGAAAGTCTTGTCAAACTATTCTAAGGCTTCGAATACAAAAGTTAGTAACCTAGCAGAATAGGATTATTTTCTCTGAGCAACGTGGACCATAGCACCCTTGCCTAGAAAAACCATATGAAGGTTAGAGATGGAATTCTATGAAATTCTGTAAATGTGAAGTGATGATTATATAAGAAAATGGATTTATCAATAATACATTGCCCTGGGGTAATTCTGAACTCAAGCAAACAGTTCTTCAAATAGAATGACATCTCTACTCCTAAGTAAAGCATACATTTGGAATAAAGAAGGAATGATTACATTTGCTTTTTAAAAATGAAACTAACTTAATAATTAACCTATTTCTTGAGTCAAGTGCAGGCCTGAAAATAAAGGTAGGGTTTTCTTCTTTCTCCAAACATGTCTGCTGTTTTATCTTCCAGGGATTTACATTGGAAATGAAGAAATGTTCAAAAAATGAATTCTCTTAGGTATTATATTAGAGATTCAGCTATTTTTGAATAATTAGCTTCATTTGTTAAATATTTGAAATATTTTCTACTCTGAGGTAAAGAGTAGCATAGTGGAAGATGAGAGTTACAAATGATATGCATTTTTCAGAAGAATCCTTATCAATTAATAAGAAACAGTAGGCCCATTCCATCTCCTATTTCTCTTACTTAGAGTTTCTTTTCTAAAGAGATATTATTTTTTATTCAAAGCATCAGAGAATTTCCTATTTCCTTGAGTGACATGCTGTGCGTTGTTTCAGAAATGGGAAGGCTGTGGCGGCAGGAGGGAAGGAAGGCAGCACTCATCTCAGCTCTGTGTTTAGCTGACTCTGAGCAGCTGGCTAGCTGTGGACAGCCAACAGTTACCTTCTGAGACTCAGTTTCCTCATCTGTAAAATGAGGATTTCTAATCTAGGTGATCTCCAAGGGTCCTTTTAACTGTGCTCTTTTTGACTGTTTTTCGGACAGTGAAGCAATTTCAAATGTTATTTGTGACTTGCAATTTAAACATAGGATTTACAAGCCATGGAAAGCGAGATTGCTGTGGGCTGTGGCATTGTTAAAGGCTGATATTAATTGTGAAAGGGCTTTCTCTCTGATCACTTTTTCCTCTCTTGTCCTGATTTGCTTAATTGCTGACAGTCTACCTTATTTCCTAGTGAATAAGACTCCTTCATCTTCTGGAGATTGTTTTAATTACCTTGGTCTTTTAGATAGCATATTGCCTGCCGGCTTGCATCTGCCAGGGGTCTCTGCCGGGCTAGTTTTTCATGCAGTGTTTTCATGCATCGGGAACAAGTTGACTTCAGACTGTCTCTAAGACTGATAGGATTTTGTTGTTGTTGCTGTGCATTGCTTTATAAAGCAATCTGATTATGGGATACACCTTAGAAACAAAAATGTGTTTAGTTTCTCATCAGACTGGTTTGGTTTCATCTCACCGCCTTGCCCCATTCAGGAATAGAGTTGTTCCTATACAGGGTGGCTGTACCACCTCCTGGCTGGAATTTCTGGTTATGTTCAGCCCTATGGTCAACTTTATCCTTTTGGTTCTCAGGTCTTAATATGAGCCCTCCTCTTCCTCCAATGTGAATTTGGAATAAAGAAGGAATAATAAAGAAGCCTTTAATAACCTTTCACTTTCTTAGGGATCTTTTCTTCTTTTTAATTATACAAGGCAAGAAAGTCTTTCCATTTTTTTCTGCAAAGATTTTCTTCAGGTTTAGTATAACCTTTAAAGAACACCTGAGGAGCACCTGGGTGGCTCAGTTTGTTGAGCAGTCTCCTCTTGGTTTCAGCTGGGCTCATGATCTCAGGTGGTAGGACCAAGCTCTGCATGGGGCTTGGGATTCTCTCTCTCCCTCTCCCTCTACCCCTCCTCATGCTGCCCCCACCCAGGGCTTGCCTACTCTCTCTCTCACATAAAACACAAATAAATCTTAAAGAATACCTGAAAAATCAATAAATGTTAAATATATTTATTATTGATTTACAGCTCAGTCAGAAACTCTCATGCCAACATGGGCCAAGCAGATAAGGTGGGGGTAGAGTACAGCCCTCAAGAGTACTGGCCTCTGCTCCAGAGGGTGGCCTGTACTAGGTCCAGCCAATTATTGTCATATAGGAAGGTGGCCTAGTATTTCCAGAGCTTATGATTTTTAAGCAGAATTTAGAACTATAGATATTATGTGAACTCTCCTAATTTTTAAATTCTAGCTCATAAAAATCTATACACTGATCTGGCCAAATAAATTACATCTATGTCCAGATCAGTCATTGAGCTGCCAGTTTATCTCAGCACAAGGCACTAGCAGGGCCTTGGACTATTATTTTGTTAAGGAGTAGATGGGGGAGCTGAGTTATCTAGTTATTCCCTGTCCTTCAAGATTCAAATGCTCAAGGTGCATTTAGATCTGTTTTACTGGGGATCCCTGGGTGGCTCAGTGGTTTGGCGCCAGCCTTTGACCCAGGGTGTGATCCTGGGGAGGCGGGATCGAGTCCCGCGTCGGTCTCCCTGCGTGGAGCCTGCTTTTCCCTCTGCCTGTGTCTCTGCCTCTCTGTGTCTGTGTCTATCATGAATAAATAAAAATAAAATAAGAGTCTAGATCTGTTTTACTGATTAAATAAATCAATTTGGTTGAATCTTGTGAAGAAATTTGAATACTTCCCTGGAAGGAACATGCTTTTTCATGTATTTTGGTGGAACTTCTCTTTTACTGTGAATACCCTATCATGGATACCTGACTTCATGTTAAATACTGGGGCAGATGATTTTAGAGAGCTCCCAACTGACACCCAGCAACTTAATTTTCCAAGAATTTATTAAATGACTGTTATACATTAAGCACTGTCTAGGTTGTGGTTATGTTATTCAGTTTCATAGGTGCTTGCAATGGACTGAGTGTGTCCTCTCCACTCCCCATTTATAATGTTGAAATTGTAACTTCCAATAAGATGGTATTACGAGCGGGAGACTTTGGGTGGTGATTCACCCGCATGAGGGGGATTAATGACCTTATGAAAGGAAACCTAGACAGCCCTCTTTGTACCATGAAAATACAAGGAAGAAGTCAGCAATTTATAACATGGAGGGGCGCTCTCACCAGAACCAGACCGTACTGGAATCCTGATCTCGGACAGCCAGCCTCCAGGACTATGAGAAGTACATTTAAATTGTTCCTAAGCCACCCAGTCTATGGTACTTTGTAATAGTAGTCTAAGCTGACTAAAACTAAATTATTTAGGTTCTAGTACCTTAGCAGCCTATGTAAGCAAACCAGAACCAGCGGCCTATGTAAGGAAACCAAAACCCAGCCACTTGGAATTTGCCTCCTCAGCTGTTACCTAACCTAGTCAAGTTCCTTGTTATGCAAATAAGGAAAGCAACCCTGCATCAGCCAATTCATGTTTGCCTGGCATAACTTTTGTTCATGCTAACCTTGGGCTATAAAACTGTAGCTTCATATTGCTCTTCACAGCTCTTTTGTTTTGTTGATTGGATGATTTCTAATTCACGGAATTGCTTAAAAAAAAAAAAAAGCCATCTAAATCCAAAAATTAAGTTTCTGTGGTATTTTCTAACACTCTTTTGAAATGACTTTTTAAAAAAGATTTTATTTATTTGAGAGAGAGTGGAGGGGGGTGAGGAGCAGAGGCAGAAGGAGAAGCAGGATCTCCACTGAGCAGGGAGCCCAATGAAGGGCTTGATCCCAGGACCCTGGGATTGTGACTGGCCGAAGGCAGAACCACCCAGGTACCCCTGAAATGAATTTGAGTAGCTTTCTTTTAGAGGTCTAAACATCACTGATCAAAATCTTCTGTGACATTGCAAGTCCTAGAGAAAATAAGACATGCACATATGATTTTTTATTACCTAATAAAACTTAAAGGAACTCTGGTTATATTAAGATCCTTCTGTCATGAGATTTTGGGTAGGGAGAGGAGGCAGAAATTGAGTTCTGACATTATTTCTCAGAAAGGTCATTCATTAAGTTTACTCTTTCTATGATATTCCCAATAAACTGATTTGGAAGTTATCAAATGGAAATGGATTATTATCTTAGAGAAGATGCCTTTATGACCAATGTGATAATCAGAATGCTGCTTAGATTGCCAAAGAGGGCAGAGGGTGAGTTATAGCAGAAACACCTGAAGAAGGACAGTTACAGATTAGAGCACTCATTCTGGGCTGGTAGTTCATACTAGTGGTATGCCAGATGCTCCCTCACACTGGAGTGGAGCACAGCATTCTCAGCAAGAATTGATTAAAGAAGAGTGCTATTGAAGGATATACTGTGTAGTTTTAATTTGTGTAGAAAGAAAACATGAAATCTGGAGCTTTGCAACGGGTCCCAAGAAGTAGAATTTTGGAGTTAATTTAACTGTAGGGGAAGAAAGGAACAGAAGATTTTGGAAACATGGGTCTGCCAGGTGAAATTCAGTCCTAGGGCAAGATATGTCAAGGTTTCCCCTGACATTTCCTCTTATCTGCTGCCAATGGCACGTTTGTTTCAGATTGGGATGTTGGTGGTGGAGGGTTCCATATTCATGTGCAGTGTGGGGCTTGTGAGAGCTGGATCTGCAACTCTACTGTCAGGAGAAGGTTGCTATAACTTGTGCCAATTATCCTCAAAACCAGCCTAGATCCAGCTTTCTTCCTTCTTCTGCCCTACCATGCCTCTTTTCCACTTCCCTTGCTTGTCCTAAAATCTTTTAGGCCCCAGGCCCACAGCATCATAGTACTGATTAATACCAGAAATTCATAAAAACATTTTTTTAGTTTCTTGTGGGAGGAGTTTTTGTTTTGTTTTGAAAGTGTAAACTAAATGGGAAGAGATCTTCAATTTTTAGATTAGTAGAATTGGGATTTGCTTATTTCTTTAATTCTGAGGAGCTGGATAAGACAACAGTGTGCAAAATCAAGTAACATGCAAAGATGGTGAAGCTGTTCTTTAACTATGCCAGGATTTACGGCCAATAAGGCACTTAAATGTCAGATATTTTTTCACCTTTAATCCTCATTCTACCTTGTGATGTTCTCATGTCTTATGTAGAAACCAAGACTTGTCACAGAATATTAAGAATTAGGTTGCAAGTTCAACATCTCCTTGACTCCATGGTGCATTTTGTTAACCCTCCCTGCAAAAGTGTCTGGTCTGTGATCTCAAAGTTTATCTAGACTGACTTTCAAGGAGTGCATGATAGACAATTACCCTCAGAATAACAAAGCCACTTTCTATTTTAGAACACCTATTATTAAAGAAATTGAAGCTTTTGTTAGATACTCATTTGCACAGGTCAGAATAAGTGTAGAGAATTCCCTCAGTGTATTCTCTCAGGGAGGTCTTTCTCCCTAAAGGTCTTGAAGAGCAGAAAAAATGGAAGGCAGGATTTATGTTTCATTTGGACAAGTGGTCACATACTGTGTATGATTGTGCAGTTGGATTGCCAAGGGCCTCCTGCCACTTCCAAAATAATTCTGTCACCATGATGACACATTATTAGTCATTTTCACAATTAGAAATTCATCCCTTTGAGTTAAATTAATCTCTAGAACTCCCTTGAAGGTCTACAAGTGGTAGAAGTCTCGCTAAAATAACATATTAAAACTTTAGCCTGAATGATTTGATATTAGCAAATTCTTGAAATAACAGGAAAAAGACAAATATATAAAAAGTGTTAAACAGTGATTAAATAGTAAAAAAAAAGTAAAATTGTAAATAGTAAAATTTGTAAATAGTTAAAAATGTAAATAGTTTAACGCTAGAAAATGAATGAAAACATGGGATGGGATTTGGGAAAAGAGGGAGAAGCAGAAGCAAGGTGTGAACATGGTGGTAAGCTGATAGAGTACAGGACATTGAAAGGGGCAGGGAGGTGAAGAAAGGGAGGGTGAGACAGCTATGACCTGCTACAGAGGTTAAATTCAGCTAGATGCCCTCTCTGTTATCACAGCAGAAATAAGGCAGAAATATGCCCATTACAGGCACTTTTGGTTTCATTGTCTTAAGGCACATAGAGCTTTACTTTATTTAAACTTACACATTTCAGACAAAGGTGATCACAAACTTAAAGAAATGAGAGAAAGAAAGAAATGTGATACTAAAAGCAGAGAAACAAAAATTCTAAACTTCTTTCTTTGTAAAACATGAAAGTTTTTTGGATTTACCAAAAAAACCCAGTTCTGGAAAAATCAACTACAATGGGTCATTCAATGTGAAGTTTATGTGTACCTCCAGCAGATGGTCATCTAGCTTCCTGGATTTCCTGTATATACTGTTTAAATTGAAAATGGTGGAAAGAGTAAATTATGTGACAGTGAAAACTTCCTTACCATTTTAGAGCTAGTATAGAAACAGGCCAAATAATAAATGTATAAAAGGCACATGTCCCTGAGAAGAGCCAAAGCAACTATGAAGGGACCCATAAGAGGAAGGTTTAGAAAGAACATGGATACAGACTTGTGGGATCATGTAAACCTGATCTTTGGAAGATGTGTCACGATAGCCGTAGGCATGTAGTGGTTAAAGGAACATGATTGATTAAAATGGAGAGAGGTTTTCCTACACACAGTGTAGGCTCTGGTCCAGTCTTAACCCATTGGGATTGGAAATGATGTTGACTTTCCAGGGAGCCATGTACCTGAACTAGTTTTAGATGGATTTCTGGGGATGTGGAGGCAGTGGCACCACAACCTTCTCCCATGTCCTTTTCAGGAGCAAACTTTTCTTCTGAAATACTTTCTATTAAAGACTTCCAGAAAGTGAGCTTAAATGGTGGGAAGAGGAGTCAGTGAGAGCTAACTCTAAATTATTAATCCAGGATGCACATCAGAATGGGCCCAAAGCCCTTCAGATCCATCCTCTCATTCCCTAAGCCTTTAGTTGGCTGCTAGTTTGGAGAGGAGAGAGTGAGCGAGAAAGATTGGGTCTGCCTATCAGACACAGCCAAGACAGAACAACTCCAGGCACTATAGGGTCAAGGCAGAATTATATATGTGCTGATTCTGGTCTTTCCAACGTAATCCACATTTAGAATACAACTGTATGCACCTATATTGTTGGATTTGTTCCCAACCAAGATGTAAGGGGCCATAGAAGTGAGCAATTCAAGATTTGCTTTGTGATTGAATCCCACACTGAAGGGAGATTAAATTCAGTTATCTTAAGTTTGGACCAGGCAACAAAATGTTGCCCCAACCTTTTAAAAGGCAAGGCCAAAGGGGCCGGTGTCTGTATAGGGTATCATTTCCAGATGATTGAGTGTATAGGGTATAGGATCCTCTCTCTTTAGTTTGCCTTCTTTCTGAGGTTCAATGAGCAGCTGCTGGTGGAAATATGCATCTGGTACTAAATGGCACAGCTGCGTGCATTTCACCAGGCTTCAGGGTTTATAAATTTGTGGTAGAACTTTGGAGAATTTCAGGGACTGCCACCCTTATAGAATAGGGAAGGAAAATTGATATAGCTCTGCATGCCTACTATTCATTTTAATGAGTAGCTCTGAGAGACAAGCAGGCTGCTAAACCACTTATTTTTCAGTTAATACCAGAACTGACTAGAAATACATTCAGAAGGAAAACACAGTAATTAATTTGTCACTGAAACCTGAGGGGTCCGGCTCCACTTATAAGTGATAATGAATGTTTTGCATGTAATTAGCAAGAATAATTAGCACATTCCTGGTAACAAATAGACTGACTGGTACTCTGCAAACAAAATTAATTGTTGTGCTAACGGAGGCAATTGTGTCTCTTTATTGTCTGACAATGTCCCTTATTTCACTAATACCTACTTTAGACCTCTGTGGCTTTGTGCAGATAGGAAGGGGAATCTATAAAATTGTCCCTCTTCCATCTGCTTCTCAGAAATTTCGGCACCACCAGGAGATTTGTTTGTCAAAACTTGTTAAACAATTTGTAATCTTTAACATGTGTTTTACTGTATTAATGGATGAACGCATCAAATCAACTTACTGGTTAAACCAGGAAAGCTACTCAAATCAATCAAATGCTGACATTTTTAAACTCTGGAGCTTTTATTCTATTTTTTTTTTTTTTTTTACCTTCCCTTCCAGTTTCCAATGTTTCCAATGAAAACATTGAACTAGAAATGAGAGGGGGGAAAATTTCCAGTTAAACTTTCCTGTTGCATCCTGAGATGACTTTTGCCACCTTAGAGTGGGTCTGTATTGCAGGTCTGCTTGTGTTTGCAGCCTGCAATTGTGCTGCTAAAAAGAAACACAGGGAATTCATCTTATGGTCCTGGAAACCATCCTAAACAACATTTAAAATTAACACACACAGTAGGCTAACTTTAAAACACAGTTTTTGAACTTCTAAGGCTTACAATATGGGAAATAATTTCAATAATCAAATATTCTAGTAATTCTTGGAATATTGGAATATTTGCAGAAGCTGAGAACCCTGTGGCATACCCTCTAATAGGACTGCATCCCTGTGGGTGCTCTCCACAGCATAGGCATAATAAATGATCATATCAATTGAACAGAAATTGAATTTAGGTGCTGGTGGGTACAGTGACAATTATTTTCCTATGACTCTCCTAATAAGAACCTGAGTTTTTGAACTTTTACCTTTGGGAAGTGAAACCAATATTTTATAAAAAATGAGTTCCTACTATAAGTAAATTTGACAAGGGATTCTCAGATAATGGTGCACTTACAATTCTTGGTTTATTCCTACTTACATTGCAACTTATTTCACATTGTCCTAAAATTAGTTCTATATTTATCAGGTAGTAAACCGCTTGATGGAAGAGGCTACGTCAAATTATCCTCATATTTCCAACACCCAGCAAAGTGCCCTTTGAGGAATGTTTTGTTTTAATGAACAATCATGGAGAAAGGATTAGAGCCAATCATTTCCAGCTGATTGAGTATAGATGTAAAAGGACAGTTATTTTCTCATGGCCATCCTATTAGGAACCTGAGTTTTTAAGCTCTTACTTTTGGAAGGTGAAACAAATATTTTGTGTAAATTTCCTTTGATAAATTGACCACCAGCTTTAAACAGAATACATTTATAGCTAATTATTTGGTCTTTAAGCTTTCCTCTTATGTGAAAGCATGCTATGAATTTTGCAGTTAGGTTGTGATCACTTCTTACACTGATGTTATACTGATATATGCCCAGAATTTCCATTAATCTGGTTGAAATGATCACATGCAGTTTTGGCAAAAATAGATAGTGATGCATTATGTTCTTCATCAGTCAGTCAGGAGAAGGAAGACTACTCTAAAAGGGAGAAAGTTGCATAAGCCAAAATTTTAACAAGTGGAAAGATAAACTAAGATCTACTTTTTGTTGGAGATAAACTGGTTTGTCTTTTAACTGGGTCCTTAAATTCAAGATTAGAAGCTGGATTTGCATTTCCTGTCCCTTTTACATTCTCATTTGTAATTAATAAGGATTAATTAGGAAGGTGGCATTGACTAAATTCTTAACGCAAATTTAGAGATTTTATTAGGCTAAAAAAATTACATTGCAGGCAGCCCGGTTGGCTCAGCAGTTTAGTGCCGCCTTCAGCCCAGGGCCTGATCCTGGAGACCTGGGATAGAGTCCCACGTCAGGCTCCCTGCATGGAGCCTGCTTCTCCCTCTGCCTGTGTCTCTGCACACCACTACCCACCCCCCCGCCCCGCCCGCCCCATGAATAAATAAAAAATTACTTTGAGTTGTTTTACATTGTTTAGCATTCAGGAAGGATGCGTGAATCAAGAGAGCTTTCTTTTTCCTGGGTATAACCTCCAGTAGGGTTTCCACTGGGTGTTCAGAAAAAGAAAACAAATATTAGATTTTTTTGGGGTACAAGCAGTAGGAGTTATAAGTATTTTGTATACATGTGATGATATACTAGAACTCAGCATTTTCATGGTGTTAGGTAAAATCATAAGTTTGCAAATGTTTCCAGCTTGTCTTGTACTAACTCCAGGTTTGGACTTTTTCTTTCTTCCTCTTCTTTAGCCATTCTTGTCAGTTCTGTGTCCTGTGCTGTGGTAGAAGACAGTGAGAGTCAGGAGCCATCATGGGGTGAGAGGATCATTTCTGGCTGACAGGATGTTGCTGGGCAGCTAGGATGTTTTTCAGCTGTGATTTTTGCATAAGTACAGCAAGAATCCTTTCCACATGCTCAATGGAAATGGAAAAGTGTATTTTATGAGTAATAAGATGCTATGGAATTTGGTCAGTTGAGAAGAGTGTAATCTGGGGTGTGTGGGCCGGCCTGTCAGAATTCTGAAACATCTTTAAGTCAGGAGTTCCTGGCAGTATACTCCATCCTTGGTTTGCATGGTGTTTTGTTTTTCACTTATATTCAGACTAACTGAAAGAACATAGTGGATGCATAGTAGAAGGAAATTAGGTGTAGAGGTTAAAGAAATCAGGACGAGAACATACTCTTAACATGCATTGAAATAAAGGACATATGTCTGTTCTGCTCTGGAAATCTACTGATACTAATGAATGGTCTTTTAAGTCTCAGGAATTAGGCCTAAGAAGTTAGAAACAATAGCTGACTTAAATGTGAAACAAAGAAGCAGCTCTTTTAATATTAAAATCCCTATTAAAATTCTTCAAGCAAAATTTTAGGTCACTTTCAGGAAGAGCTTTTTTTAATTGCTTACACCTGACTGATTCCTCAAGCACACAGGGCATCCTTCATTCTTTCCATCCAAATGTATATACAGATAGAGCTTTTCAGTATGCGGAGTCCACACTGTAGTATAATGGAGCAAATGTCCATAATCATGAATCCCTCCCTCGTTGCCCTCCTACAACCCTCTGGACCCTTTCTTCCCCAAGCCTGATACTTAACTTACTTACTAGGACTTAACTTACTTGAACTTAACTTACTAGTTTGATTTTCTCTGAACCAGAGCAATGTACTCATGGAGTGATTTTTAAGGTTGAGTAACTGTGTCTGCAGGTGTTTGACATTTAAACCTTGAAGCTGAAACAGGAGTCTGGTCTCTCTGTATCCATTCATGATGAATGTCCTTGAAATATTCCAGTTAAATCTTTAGCTGCAGTCAGTTTGCACTTCAACTGTGGACATCATTAGGAAATGGAAAAAAGGAGTCTTTCTTCATTTATAATTGGGAGGGCAGCCAGTTCTGGAAACAAGAAGCTTTCTTCTGAGTTGGCATAGTCTGACTCCCCCTACCCTTCCCGCGCCCTCCCGCAGGTCAGAGTAAAAACTGGTGAACCCAGGAGAGGTTAAGTTGTCCATATGTTGACTAATATTTGGCAACCAAATGTTTTAAACCATCTATATACTGTTAGAGTATATAAACTCTAGCAGAGCAGATCTGTGTGAAGCTTCATAACATTCCAAAGGAGTAAAATCTCCTTGACTCTTGGACTACCAATGTCATTGCACTAATGGACGATTCTATCAATTGCAGGAAATAACCTAAATAATTTTTGAGCAAGATTGAAACAAATATTACAATAGTCACAAGGCTGATTCTGAGGAGTGGTTGGTCATTTCCTTCACTTCTTCTACTAGGACGGGTGAGTCCCCCTGTTTAAGTTGATTAACTATTCAATTTGATAACTTTCCAATAAATCGTAATGTTTTTTTACTGATATATTAATTCTCATCTATGGGAGGAACACTTTGTTGCCTCAAGGCTATCCTATATATTCTATAGGTGTTTTGGACATGTATGGGCCACCACCACATTCATGTATGTCAAACATGAGGCTTTTTCTGGAATGCACTACTCATTCAGTGTGACTTGACTGGCCCCTTATGGAAAGGGTGGGGACAAACTGAAAGGAATAACTGAAATCACACCAAAACAAATTTAGAAGAAAAATAGTGTAGAGTTTCATGGCATCAGCCCTAAGCTTGAGAATCCCAGTGTCTCACCCCAAAGGGGGTCTTTCTGATCTCATTAATTTCACAAGTGAGTTTGAGCTCATTGACTACACACTTAGCCTGCATACATTAGATAGACACCGCTTTGAACTTTAAAGCACTTTTCAAAGTTTCTTCTTTTACTATTACTTTACAGTCATGTCCTAGGAATAGTAATGTGCACATCCACAACTAACACTTGCTCAGCACTTTGTAGCTTACTCTAGCACCTGGTGAGGACTTCCACATCGACAATTTTCCCCACTCGTCTGCCCATCTTCAGAGCAGGCCAGGCCAGGGAGCAATAATCAGCACAAGGTAGATGATAAATGTATATTTCCATTTGATCTTCATAATAGCACTGAGATAAATAGATCCAGAGAGAGGGGATGCATTCCTCATGGCCCTAGTAGAGAATGACAGAGCCAGAACTCAAACCCACACGTTCTGACCTCCAGTGCAAGCTCATTTCATGCCACCATTACTGATGAGGAACTGTCATTAATAGTTTAAATAGTGGTAAGGCATACAGGATGTTCTGGAAAGCCCCTAGTCTTATATTCCTCTTTTGTCAACCATCCTCATTGACTGTACAGTGAAATCATATGAGGTACCTAACTGAGGTCTACCAAGTGCCATGTTCTGGAGCAAGTATTTTCGACATATGGACTTGTTAGTTCTTGCAACAGCTTGGAGGTACATACAATCATTATCCTCTTGTTACTGTTGAAGAGACAGAGGCACAGAAGGGTGGAGTAACTTGCCCAGCTTTCAGCCGGAATGGGATCTCAAGCTATCTGTCTCTAGACCTGTGCCCTTAAGTGAAGAGACCTCATGCTTTCATCTACTACAGTGCAATGTGGTGCTGACTTCTATAGTATGATGCCTCGCTAAGCCCATTCTTACCAGGAAACTAATGCCTGAGGTTGAGGCCTTCTGAGGGGATCCTGAGTTAGAAGCTCATATTAGGATGTGTCCTCCCACACTCACCCTTATCCAGCACCCCACCTTTTAGTGCACAAATCCATTCTCTCTCCTTTGAGGAAGGTACATAGAGGAATCAACTTTTCTAGTCCTGGAGAGGGAGACCAGATTCCCTTCTGCTTTCTACATCCAGTTGAAACAACATCATACCACTTTCTCTCTCGCAGGCCTGCTTTCTGCATTTTGGCCAGTCTTTAATCTTCCCTGGATCTTTATTCATGTCTTCATATTTCTTTTAATATATGGACACAAAAATGGACACAGTAGCTTTCATAGACAATTAACTAAAAACTAATTAGAGCTCTGGGTCTATTTTCCAGCATTTGCATATCATTCCTCTATTACTGCATCCCAGCTCCAAGCTAGCTATTGAGTAGCAGCACTGGCTGGTGTTCAATGTGTGAACTTTCTAACTCCCTGGGTCTTGCCAGTCTTGTTAGGGTGGCCTTATTGAAGGAATTTTTTTAACCTCAAGATATGATGACTTACATTAAACTCTTGGACTTCATTCTGGTTTTCACGAGCCATTAATAAATTTTTAAATTTATTAATTCAATATAAACCCCCTTTCATTAAAAGAAAGACTTTTGATAAACGATTATAATCCCATATACACTTTATAAATTATGTTATTTTGTGTAGAAACCTAAAACAAATTGCTAAGACTACACATTCTTGAGCTAACTGACTCATTGGATCACAAACACACAGATATATACACAAATATCTGAGAAAGGGTTTCTTCACAAGTCCATGGTAAGTTATAGCATGATCATATGCAACTTTGTGCTCTACTATGCTACCAAGGGAAGTGGTGAAAAGTACAACTATTTTAGACTCATGACTGAGTTGGGAAAATACTGGAAAAGGCAGAATCACTACATATTGGCATAAAGACAAACAGATAATTCAGAAAGTTGTGGTATGTTCTACAAGTGTTGGATTCTTTGTGCCAAAAATTTCCTATTCAAATTTAATAGTATTCAATGGATTACACAGAAATATGTTTTTTATTTTATAGCTATAATTTGACCATAAGTCTAATATAATAATGTAATACAGCATTTCACTGTCTATTTGGAGAGAGACAGTTTTTTAGTTATAAAATTACAATCATTGTATTCTCAAGGTACATAAATGAATTCATTACTCAGGACAGATTTAAGCATAGAGTAGTATTTGAATAATGTAAGCCCTTAAGAATATACTTAATTATTCCTAAAATAAATTTAATATTGATAGTGCTTATCTTTATGATTCAAAAATTGGAAAGAACACAAGAAATATCAATATAGAATTAAAATAAAGCTAGTTATAAGTACATCTGATTGTTGTTAATTGCTGTTTAAATAATTATTTTCCTGGTAGGTGTGTTTGTGCACGTGCAGTATGTATACATATGTTGGTGTGTGTGTGCATGCGTGCATGTGGTATATATGTGTATACATGTGTATGACATGTGTCTGTGCATGCAGTGCATGACCATGCATGTGGTATGTGTATGTGGTACATGTATGTATTGCATACTATGTACATGTTTCCATGTATGCATGTGCACTATGCAGTACATGAACATGCGTGCATGTGTCCATGCATGTGTGTGTACACAAGTATGGTATACGTGCTGTGTGCATGCATGGCATATATACATACATGTGCCCATGTGCCATGTATGTGTGGTACCTGTACATGTATTTTGCCATGCATGCACATGCATGTGCATGTGACGTGCTTGTATGTATAAGTGTGTAATGTGTTGCAAAGCCAGACACAATATGAGTTTAGGCTTCTGCTCTGGCAACTGGCTCTGCCTTCCTGGATCTTGCTGTGTTTGACATTGTCTGAAACAAAAGCTTTACAGCCTGAAGGCTACTAATTACACAGACTACATTTTTCTCCCTGGATTTCTCATGGCATTGCTCGTGACACACACCATTAATGTCCAGATTCTGAAAAAGTTTCTTTTTTCTTGTAATGAGACAAATGTGCATACAGCTGTTTTCAGATACAGATGTTTTCTCATGGTAACCATTGGTTTTCAGCAATACATTCTGGAGGAACAAGAGAGGTTGAGAGGAAATGGGACACTAAGGAAACTTGAGAATGCCCCAGCCAGCCCACCCACCTGTGTTCCATCCTAGTCCAGTTGCATCTCATCTTTATGGTTTTGTCTGTCTTTGCTCATTTTTTTTCCTATTTTTTTGTCCTTCTTACTATTTTACCTTCTCTAATTCCACTGACTATTCCTTAAATTTGAGACTTTTCCATAGTCTAAAACTTGCCAAAGCTCCCTCAACCCACCCTAATCGTAATTTCTCTGTGCATATCCCAGAGCCAGGCACTGTTGTAAGCACTTTTCCATTTTTTATTTTGTATGATCTACCCAATAACTCCCTGAAATAAGTACTATAATTATCTCAATTCTATTGCTTTAGAAAGTAAAAGTAACATTAAACATTTGTTCAAGATCACACAAGTTTTGAACAGAATATTGGGACCAAACCATGTTATGTTTGCTGCTGCCAAATTACACTGCCTACTCTTTCTGCACACTTTTAGCATATGTGTTAGTAATGCATATCCTAATTTTTAGTAATAGGTCATCTGCTCTCTGGACATTGCTTTCTTTGTTTGTTGTGACTAGATCCCATTTGTTCAAAGAGATTGTGATCATACTGTGTCTCTTAACTGGGAGGCTTTCTGTTTATCTTTGGATTTTTCTAAACCATTTTTTTTTTCTAAACCATTTTATTTAGTTTATCCTACTTCTATTATGCTTCAACCACCCCCTTCCTTCTTTCTGTCTTTTGTATATCCTCCCTTTGCATTTCAACTCTTATCATGTGGAAATTAAATTTTATTTGTTATATTGGTTTCCTTTGAACTTGTTAAATGTAAAGTAAATAAGTAACTTTCTTCCTCTTTTAGAAAAATACAAGGACTTATAACCATACTCCAATAACCCCAACACATGAATTTGCTATTGCTGCCCAATCTTTGAGATTGATCTTCTATTTTGTAAACCTCACATATTAAATGTTACCAGTGTTGATTATTATGTAAACTCCTTATGTTTAATTTTTTTCTAATTTACCAATTTGAATTTACCAGTTTCTTTGCTGGCCATTTCTTTTTATATCATAGATTTTTCCTTTTGGAATCATTTTTCCTTCTTCCTAAAATTCTTTCATTAGAATTTTTTCAGATTTTTAAAAGTCTGATACTGTTTTGATTATTGCTTTGTTCTTAAAATAGAGCTTTGCTCTTGAGGCCTTAGCGTAGCATATACCATTTTATATGGACGGAAAATGTCACCATTTTGGAGGTATTCCACTCTTATTTGTCTTCCACTGTCACTGCTGAGAAGTCGGCTGTCTGTCTAATTGTTCTTTAGTTGGTGATCTAGATTTTCTTTTTGGGTGCTTCTAAGATCTTTTCTCTCCTTAAAAGTGTCCCTCAAGTTGACTGGTTTTTGAAGAATTAATGTTTCCTTTGTGTTTACTTGCTTGGGACACTTTGTTTTTCTTTTATTTGTAGATTCATGATTTTAATTGATTCTGAAAAATTTTCAGCTATTATCTGTACATATTTCCTGTACTTTTTACTTTTACTCTTTTGCTAAAATTCCAATTACATGCATGTTAGAGCTTCTCATTCTTTCCTCCAAATCTCGTAACCTCTCATATTTTTCCTTATTTTTCTCCTCTGTACTATATCTTAGTAATTTATCAATATTTATTTCCAGCCTAGCTGAGGCATGTGTTTAGTTTTCCAGGGCAATTTTTTCAGTTCTATTTTCTTATTATCTTACTCGTTATTTTCTTCTTACAATTAACCTCTAAGCTTCACTGGCATATATGTATGTGTGAAGCTGAGAATGTTGAAATAAATGCAGCTGTTCTTACTTCAATAATCAGGCATGTGAATACTGGCCCAATTTTTCATCCTATGTAACTTTATGGGAGCTCTCCCAAGACATGATTCAGATGACTGACCTTAAACAACCACCTCCCTGTTCATCCATCAATCATTCACAAATCCATCTGTTTCTGAGTAGATTATTGCAATTGCACTGAAATATCTAGTGTCTACAGTCTCAGGGGAAATGTGTTGCAATCCTCATCAATGGTAATATTCTTTAAGGAAATGTTAGTATAGAAAAGAAGACTTTCATAATAAATTATAAGTATGACTGCATTATCTCTATCTACTTAAACTCCACACAATGGAACTAATAGTTTACCAGTAAGGAAAACTTTTCTTCAGGTGAAAGAAAAGCTCCATATTTCCCATTTACTCATGCCTTGACCATAAATGTACTGTTCTAACTTTTGCTTTATTGAAAGTGAATATTTGCCTTAAGTTGCTGAGTTACCAGGTTGTTTTCTTCAGTTGAATCTGTATGTCTTTATTCAGAAGATATCTTTGAATGGAGACATTTACAAATGTTCCATAATGTGAGAAGCTTATAATCGTGTGTGTGTGTGTGTGTGTGTGTGTGTGTATGTTAGGTATTGAAGGGCAATGAAGGACACAGGAAGAAAGAATGAAAAAGATGTGACTAGTGTCTTTACTTCATTTTCATAATTATATCATTTATAATTGGGATTTCATGTTGAAAATAAAGTATACCCACAATCCCAATCACCAACACCAACCATCTGTCTCAGAAGTACAAGAATCCACCATTTCTACAGGTAATGCTGGTTCCTCTTCCTCTGATACCTCTTTAACTATGGGACACCTCATAAGCCTTTTCTGTTAGTTTCCAGTGAATCCCTCTATAATCCACTTCCTTGGGGGAGATCATTCAGTTCATGGTTTTCAATAACACCTTTATGCCATTGATTTTTAAATATTCATGAACCTAGATGGTACTTTGCAAATTAGTTACAAGCCATCTTCATTTGGATTTCTTTATTCATGTCAAGTTCCACATGTACAAAATCAAAATTATCTTCCTCTTCAAATTAATTTTTCTTAACTACTTCATTTACAGAACCTACCAGGTTGTCTTGTTAAAAATTTTGCAGTTACTTAAAACTCCTTTTATTTCCTCAGCCAAAACTTATTTGTCTACTAGGCATAACAATGGCCAGGACCTATGATAGTTTTGGAAGACCATGACAATGTTTTAACTTCTTTGAAAAGATATAAAAAAATTAGGTTAAAAAACTTGTTTAAATATATAGTACTGGTATATTCCTCTTTATACCAATGAAATCACTATGTATATACATTTTGTGGAAGAAGAGGCTCATGAAAGTGAAAGTGCCTAGCCCTCAGTGACTGATAAGTCCTTCAGTCTTATTGATTCTTTCATGCCATATATCCCTTTCCTTTTCATTTTCCTTTATTGTGATAAGTCTAACTTATTCTTTACCACTTCAGTTCTGAATAATACCTACTAGTGCTATTGGAATCTTAGGATAACATATGTAAATGGACTGGACAGAGAGGAAGTCTTCCATAAAAGTTAAGTGAACCCAACTTTATGCCTCATAAAATCAGCAAGATTAGAAAGATAATTGGCCTTAAAATCAAGAAAACTAGTGGCTGGGGTATTGATCAATCTGAGTCTTGATTTTCTTACCTTTAAATTAATAACTTTACATTTAAACTTTAAATATGTTTAATAATCAGTCTACTGCCTTACAGTGTGGTGACGGGGACCAATACTTCAATGGAGTTGAAGTAATTGTATAAACTTTTAAGTGTTATACTATGACTTCCTTCATGTTGATTTTTGGACCAAGGACATACACAGACTGAATTTACCAAATGTAAACCCTAACTGGCTTCACTTTCCTTCTTTCACCTAATTTCCCACCAGACTCCCATGTGCTGACCTCTCAGTTCTCCGTCATTCTCACATCCACACCTCTGCTTATAGCAACTCTATCCAGAAATGCTTTTTATGGCTACTATAACTCTGAAATGTATTGCTAACTCTGTATGTATTTTTCCAACCAGTTTCTATACTTCTTAAGGACAGATTTTATTCTCTTTGTTTATCTCACAGAGCAATATCTTCTATATGTTTGATATAATTATTTGATTGCCATGCCTTTATATATGCTGTTCCTCCAGTCACAATATGTCCTCCTTCCCAGCCACCTCTCTATAGCCCACTTATCTTTCAGAGTCTCACTTAAGGCCTGAATTCTTCATACAGTGTTTCCACTACTGTGCCCCTGGGACTTCTTTTTTCACTGAACTTATGTTGCACTTCCTGAATAGTTTAGCACCTGGCTGCATGGCATGTGCCTTTCTAGAAGTGAAAGAAGAGAATGTGCTTAGGTAAAAGCATTGTCCACATGTAAAGTGTTTAAAAAACATTTTGGATTGGCATTTTTTGAGGCTGGTTTATATTTTACATAATTAAAATGGCCGGTGTAAGATAGGTGACCCAAATGCAGACTAAAATAGTATTTTTTGTTGTCACTATTGGGAGAATAGCAGTTCAGGATGTAAAAACTATCAAGGAAATTAAAAGATAGGCATCTGAGGTCCCAATATGGCCTTAAAGAAGCTGACTACAACAATATTCTGGGTAATACATGTGTGGTAACCTAACTCTGTTCCAGGAACCATGAACTGGCTTGACACCTCCCTTCCCTGCCTAATTGCTATGATTAATATTTGCACTTGTAATACAATACTTGGCTCTGTACTATAACAGGGACCCAAAGGTCTCAAAGGTGTTCAATTCCTGAATAACTAAAGTAATTCATGAGTGACCTGAAGGTGCTGAACAGCCTTTATGAATAGCAACTGGCTGTAAGGGTTGAATGTAAGAGCTTTCTGGATTCCTGATGGTATAGGTATGGTGTGTGAATTCTTTCTGTGGCATACGGGAAATATCTAATGACAGCAAATTGCTTATTTTGGACCATTTTGAATCTGGTTTTAACATTAGGGGGAAAACACACCACATCTACTAAGTAAAGAGTCAGACAAGGCATTTTATTGCAGTCTGGTACCAGTGAGTGCTTGTGGCCCACCTCGAGCCTTGAGTTCAGAACCTGAGGAACTGATGGCTGACTGGTAGGTCACACAGAATGAGTTCTCCTGGGGTATATGTCTGCACTGGGACTGGAAACTACAAAACCAGGGGGAGGGAAGATCTGGAGGAGGGAGTTATGGTAGGGGTGCAGTTGAATAGATTTATGCCTAATTTAACTATAGGTGACCATTGATATATTGCAGTTTGGACACAGTTGGGCATTTTAAGTAGTAGGGCAGGATATTTGGGTATATTTGGGTATTGGTGATCTAGAGACATAGAACTTACCCACCCATAAATGCCCATTAAAATAACCAATTTTCTTCTCTCTCCCTTCCTCTCTATCTCCCTCCCCTTTCTCTCAAACTTTTTGCTATATATACATAATAGAAACCTAGAGAAATTTCTGCTGTATATCTGCTGATGGGCTTGGACTGAAGGGAGAAAAAAACCGGAAAAGTCAAAATAATGGCACTACTCCTTAGCAAAACTATCGCATAGCTGTAGATCATAGGAGTGCCCAACCTAACTTATGGATAAATTCTGCCACTGAAAAGTGAGAATATCTTCATCAGGGGCACAGGTAGTAAATGGAAATGGATTTATAGAACTTCAGGATGTCCAATTCTTAGTCTTCTCCTGACCTATGTGAACCAATAGCTTTAGGATCCCAACAGTTTTTAAGGCTCCCTTACTTGATCTTCACATGGCTGCCACACATAATGAAAGCCTGGAGGAGGGCTTCTTTTGGAGACCCATCTATTTAATATAGAAGTGAGGATTCCTGTGTGGTTATACACACCATGATCTGTAAGGTGTCCATTTCACCTGGATTAATAGCAGAGTATCTACCTTCCAAACCATAGCAGAAGACAACTAAAGAAAGATAAAAACAAAATCCCCTTCTTCTACCCCTTGCCCAACTAAATCATTTTGTACTGACTCAATTTTCTTTTCATTTACATTGGATCAAAGGTTGCTTTGTGAATTTGGAACACAACCAAATTCATTTTTATTTGGCAATACTCAATAACTGGAATGCATAAATCTCCCTATGAATGGAGGGAGCATAGAAAACATATTTTTCTGATTCATTTTTGAAATGGTCACATTTTTCTGAAAAAAAATTATTATAAGAAACAAGAAATTCAATAAATGCAGTGAATAGATATCTAAGTGAAGAAAATCAAATCAGTGAAACAGAAAGCAAACTTGAAGAATTTTTAGAAAACAAAAAGGAAAATGCGAGAGAGATGAAAACATAAGAGAAAAAAATAATAGCTATGGAGGGCACTTATCAGAGATACAGTCAATGGATAATTAGAATAAGGAAAATAAGTCAAGGGAAAATAAACTTGCTGATAAAACAGAGCAAATTTAATATAAATAATAAGAAACCTTGAAGAAAATTTTCCTGACCTAAAAAAGACTTCAATGAAAATATTTAAAATGATCTAGGTAAAATTATTGAAGACCCACTCCTAGAGATCATACCAAAATTTTAAACACTGGAGACAAAAAAAAAAAAATTCTATAAGCATTTAGGAAAGAAAGCCATGAATCCATGAGGATAACTGTAGACACACCTTTAAAATAGCAAATACAAGAGGCATCTAGATGGACAGCATAGTCCATTGGGTCCAAGTGCCTGACTCTTGGTTTCAGTTTAGGTCATGGTCTCATGGTTGCCATTTCATGGTTGTGAGATCGGGCCCTGCGTTGGGCTCTGCCCTCAGCATTGAGTCTGCTTGAGAGTCTCTCTTCCTCTCGCTCTGTGTCTCCTGCTTGTGCTCTCTCTCTCTCTCTCTAAAATAAATAAATAAATCTTAAAGAAAAGAACAGTAAATAAAAGAAGAAAATTTGGCCTGAAACAAAGAACTTTGAAGAGAAGTAAGCAAACCTGTTGGGGCAGAAACAGATCACTATCCCTAGCATTCACTCTTCCTTGCTTCTTTTTCAAAACAGAAACCTTTGGTTTTGGCTGGTCACCTATCTTTCCAGATAGACATTACATTTCACAGCCTTGCTTCTACTTGGGTGTGCTCATGTGACGGTGTGGGCAAGTAAGATAGGATCAGAATTGATGTGTCAAGTCACCCTCTTGAGACTGCTTGGTTTGGGCTCTTTTGTTCCTTTCCTCAAACTGGAATGTCAGCCTGGACTTTTGGGAGAAGATCAGTACCTGGAGGACTTGCTGGGTCTGCATAAGAAAGGAGTCTAGGTCTCTGAATGAACCTGAGTTGCTGGACTTCTTGGTAAGTGCTGATTACTCCCTTTGCATACAGTTTTTTTTTTTAAGATTTCATTTCAATTCAAGCTAGTTAACATATATTGTATTATTTGTTTCAGTGGTAGATTTAAGGATTCATCACTTGGATATAACACCCAGGGCTTATTACATCAAGTGCCCTCCTCACCTAAACATATGACATTGTTAGGACCATGTAGCCTGTATGCTCACTGAAATGACCAAGCCTTTTGCACCCAGGCAAGTTGTCGATTATGAATGATGCCAAGAAAGGCTTTTCTATGAAAAGGAGTGTTTTTTTTTTTGTTTGTTTTGTTTTTTTTAATGATGATTAAAACCCTTTCCAGTACTGCCCGCTGCCCGCGTGTCTGTGCAGCGCCCCGACCCCCACCCTGACCCCGACCCTCCTGGTGCGCCCGGACCAGCACAAGACCCCGAGGTTCCGAGAAGGCTTTATTATTACGGGGTGGGGAGGGGGGTCAGTCCTTCTTGGGGGCCGCTTTCCGAATGGCCGCCAGCACGTTGCTCAGCTCCTCTGTCTCCCTCTTGGCGCGGACGTGCGTCCCGACCCGCTTCTTGATGAGCCTGAGGGTGCGCTTGTCCTTGGACACCTTGAGCAGCTCCATGGCCCGCCGCTGCACGGGGCGAGGCCGCACACCTCCCGGATCCTGTCCCGCACGAACTTGATGTGCTTTTTCAATAAATGTTTCTGTAGCAATTGGATATCTGTAAGCAAAATAGAAATCTTGACCTAAAACTTATGCCTTACGTAAAAATTAACTCAAAGTGGACCAAAGACTTAAATGTAGAGTGTAAAACTATAAAACTTTTAGAAAAAAATAAAAGGAAATCTTTAGGAGTTAGGCAGAGTTTATAGATAAAACAACAAAAGTATAATCCATAATAGGGAAAATTAATAAATTGTGCCTCATCAAGATTAAAAACTTTTACTCTGTGAAAGCTCATGTGAAGAGAGGGAAAAGACGAACTACATACTGGGCAAAAGTATTGGTAAACCTAATACCAATAGGTTTGAACAAATGATTAGTGTCTAATATATAAAGAACTCTTAAGACTCAACAGTAAAAAACTAAACAATGTTATTAGAGAATACATAAAGTACATGAACAGACATTTCAACAGAGTCAGTATACAGATGGAAAACCAGCCCATGAAAAGATGTTCAACATCATTAGCCATCAGGGAAATGCAAATTAAAACTGCAATGAGATATTACTACATATTTATCAAAACAGCTAAAGTAAAAAAAGTGATGATGCCAAATGTTGGCAAGAATGTGAAAAAGCTGGATCACTCATACATTGTTGGTGGAACATGAAATGGTATAGGCACTCTGGGAAATAGCTTGTCTGTGTCTTAAAAAAATAAAACATGCTATTGTCTTTATCCTAACAATCATGCTCTTAGGCAGTTATAACAGAGAAATGAAAATTTATGTTCACACAAAAACCTGTACACTGATGTTCAAGCAGTTTTACTTTTTTTTTTTTTTAAAGCGGCTTTACTTTTAAGAGCTCCAAACTGGAAGCAGCCTTGGTGTCCTTCAATAGGCAAATGGTTAAACAAACTGTGGTACAGTTTGTCAGCAATAAAAAAGGAACAAATTATTAATACACTCAATTAATTATTAAAACAATTTGAATTAATCTTCAGGGAATTATAATGAGTGAAAAACCAATCCCCAAAGTTTATGATTCTATTTATATAACATTTTTGAAATTTGGAAAGCAAGTTAGTGTTTGCCAAAGGTTAAGAGTGTAAGGTGGGTGTGATTTAAAATGGCAACTGTAGGGATCCATGCCATGATGGAGCTGTTCTATATTTTGATGGTGGTGGTAGATACATGAATCTACACAAGTGATAAAACTGTATAGTGTGTGAATGGAACGACATTGTATTATGCTAAGCAAAATAAGTAAGGCAGAGAAAGATAAATACTATATGATTTCACTCATATATGGAATTTAAGAAACAAAAGAGATGAACAGAGGGGAGAGGAATTAAAAATAAAATAAAAACAGAAAGGAAGGCAAACTGTAAGGGACTCTTAACTATAAGAAACAAACAGGGTTGCTGGAGGGGAGGTAGGTGGGACGATGGGGTAACTGGGTGATGGCATTAAGGAGGGCACTTGATGTAATAAGCCCTGGGTGTTATATCCAAGTGATGAATCCTTAAATCTACCACTGAAACAAATAATACAATATATGTTAACTAGCTTGAATTGAAATGAAATCTTAAAAAAAAACTGTAGTGTGCACGTGTGTCCACACACAGACACAAGTAAAAAATGGGGAAATTTGGATAAGATTGGTGGATTCTATAAACATAAAAATCCTGATTGTGATATCATTTTGCAAAATATTACAATTGAGAAAACTAGGTAAATGGTACATAGAATTAGTCTGTATTTTTTCTTTCAATTGCATGTGACCTTACAATTAGCTCAATAAAAATCTTCAATTAAAAGTGCAGTCATGGGATCCCTGGGTGGCGCAGCGGTTTGGCGCCTGCCTTTGGCCCAGGGCGCAATCCTGGAGACCCGGGATCGAATCCCACATCGGGCTCCCAGTGCATGGAGCCTGCTTCTCCCTCTGCCTGTGTCTCTGCCTCTCTCTCTCTCTCTCTGTGAGACTATCATAAATAAATAAAAATTAAAAAAAAAAAGTGCAGTCATCCAGGAAATATCCAACTACCTTACCTACATAAACTAGTCAAAAACATTTTCTACAACAATGAAAAATAAAACAAAACAAAGAACTTTACTTGGAAAGGACTGAAAGTGAGCTGTGGAACTATAGGTAATTACAAATAAGAATTACATATACAGAGATATTTTAAAGAAACAATCTACATTTCATAAAATATGACATTTATATTTCCAAATAAAATTGATAAAGACTATGTTGGTTGGTGGGTTAGTGCAAAAGTTCCAAGTTTCTTAACTTCTATAAAGACCAAAAAATACTGAGGGGGGCACTTGACAGGATGAGCACTGGGTGTTATACTATATACTGGCAAATTGAACTCCAATAAAAAAATATACCAAAAAAAAAAAAAAAAAAAGACCAAAAAATACTGCTTTTGTGATATAACACATCAAGAAAACAAAGATTTAAAAACATATGATCATCTCAATAGATATACAGAGAAGCATTTGACAAAATTCAATATATATTTAATGATAAAAACTCTTAATAAAGTGGGTATAGAAAGAATATACCTTAACATAATAAAGGCTACATATGACAAGTCCATAGCTAACATTCTGAAGGATGAAAAGCTAAAAGATTTTCTTCTAACATCAGGAATAAAGCAAGAATGCCCATTTTTGCCACTTTTACTCAAGATAGTATTGCAAGTCCCAGACACAACAAATAGGCAAAACAAAAACAAAAACAAAAAGCCAAACCAGAAAACCCCTTACAAAACCCATCCAAATCGGAAAGGAAGAAGTCAAACTATTATTATTTTTAGATGACACGATACTGTATATAGGAAACCCTAAGGACTCCACCAAAAAGGTCAAGAAATAATTCAATAAAGTCACAGGATACAAAATTAACATACAGAAATCAGTTGTTTTTCTATACACTAGTAATGAGCTATTAAAGCTCATTAGTAAGAGAAATTAATAAATCAATCCCATTTACAAAAGAATGAAACACCTAGTTGAACAAATGTAACTTAGGAAGTGAAAGGTCTGTACTCTGAAAGCTATAAGGCATTGATGAAAGAAATCTTGATAAAGAAGAACAAAGAAAGGTATCATGCTCCTGGATTTCAAACTGTGCTACAAAGCTATAGTAATCCAAACAGTATGGTACTGGAATCAACACAGACACACAGGTCAATGGAACAGAACAGAGAGCTCAGAAATAAATCCACCATCATATGGTCAATTAATCTATGAGAAAGGAGACAAGGATATACATGGGAAAAAGACAGCATGTGAAAGAATGAAACTGAACCAGTTTCTTACACCATACAGGAAAACGAAATGAATTAAAATCCTAAATGAGGGCAGTCCTGGTAGCTCAGCGGTTGCGGTTTAGCGCCGCCTTCAGTCCAGGGTGTGATCCTGAAGACTAGGGATCAAGTCTCAAGTCGGCTTCCTGCATGGAGCCTGCTTCTCCCTCTGCCTTGTGTCTCTTCCTCTCTCTCTCTCTCATAAATAAAATCTTTAAAAACAAATCCTAAATGAAAAAACTGAAACCATTAAAATCCTAGAAGAAAACATAGGCAGTAAGCTTTTTGACATTGATCTTAGTAATGGTTTTGTTTTGTTTTGTTTTGTTTTGTTTTTTTTGACCAGGCTCCTCAAGCAAGGGCAACAAAAGATAAAATGAATGGCATTACATCAAACTAAAGAGGTTTTTCCCAGTGCAAGAAATGATCAACAAAATGAAAAGGCAACTTACTGAGTGGGAGAAGATATTTTCAAACCATACATCTGACAAAGGATTAATATCCAAAATATATACAGAACATACACAACTAAATATCAAAAACCAAAAACAACCCAATTAAAAAATGGGTAGAGGACTTCAGTAGACATTTTCCTAAGGAAGACATACAGATGGCACATGAAAAGATGCTAAACATCATTCATCATCAGGGAAATGCAAATCAAAACCACAATAAGATATTACCTCACCCCCTCACCCCTGTCAGATTGGCTATTATCACAAAGACAAAAAACAAGTGTTGAAGATGTGGAGAAAAGGAAACCCTTATATGTTGCTGGTGGGAATGCAATTTAGTGCAATGGCTATTGAAAACAGTAGGGAGTGGCTCCAAAAATTAAAAATAAAACTACCATATGATATAGCAATTCCACTTCTGGATATTTATTTGAAGAAAACAAAAACATCAATTCCAAGAGATATATGTACCCTATGTTCATTGCAATATTATTTATAATAGCTAAGAGATAGAAGTAACCAATAGGTGAATCGATAAAGACAATGTACTGTGTGTATATATGGAATATTAATCATTGTTTACATATGTATATACACAGTGGGATATTAATCATAAAAAAGGATGAAATCTTGCCATTTGCAACCATACGGATGGACCTAAAGGATATTATGTTAAGTGAAATAGAGAGAGAAATACAAATACCCTATGATTTCACTTGTATGTGGAATCTAAAAACCAAAACAAACAAAATGAAACAGAAATACGCTTATAGATACAGGAAACAAACTGTTGGTTACCAGAAAGGCAGGGATTGGGAGCGAGTGAAATGGGTAAAGGGATTAAGAGGTACAAACTTCTAATTATAAAATAGGTAAGTCATGAGGATAAAATGTATAGCATAGGGAATATAGTCAATAAGTAATAACTTTGCATGATAACCGATGGTAACTAGACTTATCATGGGGATCATTTTGTAATGCATAAAAATATCAAATCAGAATATCAATAGGATCAAATATCAATATCAATAGGATATTGCATATCAATTATACTTCAATACAAATTGCTTTGTTATTGCTAATTAAATGCATATATAAGAATTGTTTTGGAAAACTTGGTTGGCTATCATAAGAATTAAAAACACAAATTCTGCCAACTATGCAGTCTGTAAACACCGCCCCCCCACAAAACCTCTAAGAAACATTATTAAAATAAGTAAGATGATATAAATAAGATCAAATCAGTCATAAGAGATCCAAAATGAGACCTTTGCTTTATTAAAAGATTTGTGGTCTGGAATTTAGTTAAAGATAGTATTGTACTCTTTAAAAAGCCTGGAAGTAGAGGGACTTGAAATGCTGCGTTAGGGCTGGGACACCTTGGAGCCTGAGCTGGGGGCAGGGGTCAGAATGGCTCAGTCCACATGTTGTAGAGTCTGGAGTTTGTAATAACCAACCAATAATAAAAATCTAGGATGAAAGGTTAAAGCAGAAATGTAGGCAAAGTCCAAACAAAATATTGTCTAAGAAGCTAGACATTGAGGCAAGATGCAGATACAAGTCAACCAGACAGATGTCAGGGTCATTTGACAAGTGCGAGGGGATTCAGCCTGAAGGTTATGGTATGTGAGCTGGAAGTATTTCTTAAAACATTGGGTCATAGCAGGATTTTAAAAAATACCTTTTGTTTTGCTCTAATTAGGAAAGAGCTGTTCAAATTATAAGGCCAAATCAAAGGTGTTGTCTATGGCAGATACTTCTGAAATAACTGATGGGGAGAAAGTCTCCTAAAGGTGACTAAAGGGTAAACAACAACAACAAAAGACTCTTCAGGATGGGACTTAGGGGGCATTCTCCTTGAAAGTTGTGGATGCCCTTCTCAGTTTTCACTGGGTGTTCTTTTGAACACTTTGCTAGTCAGGCTTCTGCCCCTGCTGCTCCGTCAAACTGCTGTAATGAAAGTCATTCATGGTTCCACAAAGTGGTGTCTACTGGCCATTTCTCAGTCCACAACTTGCCTGACTTATCAGGCATTGGATCAGTTGATCACTCTGCTAGAACACTGTCTGCACTTGGCTTCCAGGACACCATTGCCCTGACCTCCTCCTACCCCTGTGGCCTCTCTTCTCAGCCTCCTTTGCTGGATCCTCCTCATCTCCTCAATCTCTACATGCTGGAGTGCCTGGCCCAGGACACCGTTCTTTGACCTCTTAAAACAATTTAAAAATTAATATCTATACTCATTTCCCAGGACAACTCATGCAGTCTCATGACTAAATCCTTTTTATATGTTGATGAAAAGAGAGAGATTTGATCTGTATTTAAACAGCTGCTGGGAAAGCCAAGGCAGAGCATCCCATCACATTTATTGGTCTTCAAAGGCTAGATGAACAGCATCATATAGGTTAGGGTTTCTCAGTATTGGCACTACTGAGCTTTGGGATAGATAATTCTCTGTTGGGAGGGTTTTCCTTTGTTGAGTGAAATGGTCAGCAGCATCTTTGGCCTCTATCCTACAGGTACTAGTAGCAATGCCCCCATACCCTTCTGCCCAAGTTGTGACAACCAGCGGTATCTCCAGATAATGTCAAATATCCCCTGGGGTGCCAAATTATCCTGGTTGAGGACCACTGACATAGATCATGAAAGAGAAAGGCTAGAAGTTCCTATAGAGAAGAAGGAAATGGGTGTGAATACCCAAGGAATAGGGTCAATTTACAAAATAAACAAGAAGAACTTTAAAGCTAGAGAAATAGGATGATCCAAGATAGTAAGGTTGTTAATTTTCTGTCTGGAAAGAAATATTTGTGTATAGTTGGTACCAAACTATCTTTAAGGAATGATAGAAGGTCTCCAAAGGCCAAGTTGACTGCTTATTCTGTATAAAGTTTCTATTTTTATGAAAGGAAAGAATGAGTTTCTATTTTTATGAAAGGAAGGAATGAGTTAAATGGTTGGCAAGACAAGTCAAAATTCTAAATGTTCATTTGTTTGATTGCTGACCTTCTTAATAATATGATTTTTCTGTCTAATGTTACCAAGTGAAACTGAATATTCCTTATGGACTCATAAATACATAAGCCCAGGACTGGTTTTAAATCAGTAGATATTTCTCTAGGGCTGATCAACATGGTCAATCAGATCAGCTATTAATGCATCAATCACAGAATGGTCATTTTAGGCCCAGTGTGCAGGATCCAATGGGTCACTTAGTGTCACAATAGCTGAGCAAATTAAATTGAAGGTTGAAAATCATATAGAGTCTCTTAGACTCAGGGTTTTTCCTCCTGTCTTCTTTCCCTCTTCCCATTTTTAGCTTCATTTTAATCCCCCCCATTTTATAATAATATTCTTTTGATGGGTTCAGAGAAAAAGGTAGAGGTAGAGTAGTTAATATGGGGAGACATCAATATATTTTTGACAAAAGTTGGGAAGGAATTGTAGCATTTTAAACTATACAATCATTGGTCTGTTATGAAAGGAATTCTTACTGGATTAGAAAGAGATGACATGTTCATATTGCTCTTAATTTATCTTTTGTAAATCTTATATTTGTTAACCTGTGGTCTCATAGATTTTTTTTTCATGTGCTTAGACAAACTGCTAAGGCAATTGGAATAATGGTGTGATTTGTCCAGAGTTTCTGTGTCTTGTATTTATAGTTTTTTCTGTAATTGAAATCCATAAAATAGCTGCATGTTGCAGTTTTTGTTGGACCAGTGATTATTTTTATTTGAACTCACAGATATTAAATTTGACAATATCAATCTGATTTTGCTTTATGTACATTCAGATGTTTTTTAAATAAGAAGCAAGGTGGACAAATGAATGTAATGCTAAATTTATTATGACGACATTGGAAGAGAATGCTAAAAAGGAAGTGGGAAGCTTGAAAAAGTCTTGATTATGTTTCCATAAATATTTGTTCAGAAGATGCAGCAAATTCCAATATGCAAAAGCTATTAGACTAAACTTTCCTTTTCTTTCCCAGGAGTTTTACAGAATTTCTAACTACATTTTTTCCTTTTCCATTCAGTAGTATAAATTTGCATGTTTTGAGGCTATATACTTAATAATTATGCGGAAGTAGAAGATTAAAGGCAAAATTCTCAGTTTTGGACTACAAGTATTGTACATATAAAGTTGCCAATGGAATTAGAAACACAATGCAGTTATCATGTGGGCTCCATTTATTACATCTTGATGACTTCTGAAATAAGTGGTCCAGACTTCACAAATTCTTGTGAAAGATGAGGAGAATATATTTCAGTTCATAAGATAAAAATGAAGTTTGGTGCAGATTTGCATTTATTTTGCTTAAGAAAATTGAACTGTGTTTCCAAAGGTAAATTGAGAATCTATTTTACTAAATAAATTCCTAACAAGTGGACCCATGACAAGACTTTACAGAAGAAAAAGTAAACATTGTTTAATCAAATTATCAAAATCCTATAACTTCACTTATTCTTTCCATCAGTTAAAATCTACTAATTTAAAAATGTTCTGGTGATGACAACTGGGTTTGTTGTTGTTTTTTTTTTTTTTTTCTGACTGAGGAATGTCTTTCCAGGAGAGCACAGTTTCTTGGAGAAGGAAGACCCCAATTTGCGTTCTTGCCTGGGTGCTGTGAAGCCCTCAATTTCTTTTTGGGGAAGTCATTGCATCTTTGGTTCCCTATCTGCAAAGTAGGGTGGTTGAAATAGCAACTCTCTGTGATGCCTCCTGGCATCTCAAACTGACCTACTTGCTAAGTGTTTAGCTGAGATGATTAGGCAAGCCAGGGCAGTGAGTTGCTTTGGATCTTTTGGCCGAAATCATAGACCAAAAAGATGTACATTTTTTTTGTTTGCTTGTTTTAGAGCTTTATTCTTTTGGTGAACTTATATTTTTGTTATAAATTAATTTATTTCTCCATCAAGGATGCTTTTGGAACAAAAGCAAACCTAAATTTTCTTTTTCCTCTAAATCTTCATTCTTGAATTTTTCAGAAATCATTATGACTAGTATCTTCTAACTCAACCTTAGAAGGAAGCATGAACTAGCTGAATAATGATAGTTTAGTAGAGAATCTATGTCTTCTTGATATATCTTGTTACTATATTTTGTTGCTAAAAAGAAAAACAGTTTGTGGCAAACTGTAGTGAGAGTCCAGATTTTGGCATAAGATAGATTTTGTAAACTCAGAGAAGAGATGTTTGTGTCTAGCTCTGAATCCAAGCTTCTGATTGAATGGATGAAGGAAAATCAGATTGGCTTTTCTATTTATTCTTTCTGTTTCATCTCTGAGCTCTGCCTGGATCAGGACATTTTATTCTTGAGTTACCACCTTCAACCTTGGTGTGCTTAATTTTTGATCTGTGTCATTACCTAAACTAAAACTCCACTAATTTCAAAAAGCCTGCCTCAACAAACTGGACTAAAATTGGTGCATTCCAATACCTTCTCCCCTTTTACTCTCCTTCAACTCTTGGTTTTGATATAGGCATAGAATAAAAGAAGGAATAGTATACTCATTTTGCTTTGAAGAATTTTCATTCACCTTAGAGTTTCTGAAAGGTTAAAAACCATTCTGAGGAAAATGTTCTCGAATGTTTTAGTTTTATTTTCAAAATATGTGTTCTCCAAAATGAATTACCTGAACTCCACATTTTTGCCTTACTCAGTTTTAATCTGCATATAGCCAAGAGTATGACTTTAATGCAGTTACAAATTAGAGAAGGCTGGGTCAGATGTGAATAAATAATAACCATCTCATGTGACTGCTACAGGAGGATGCTTAAGTCCTTCATGGGTCAGTGCTGCAAAAGTTGTTTTAGTTTCCAACTTTAATCAGACAGCAAGTCTTCTCTATAAAATGATACTAATTGCTCTATATCATGTTGCCCGCCCACTCTGCTACCCTCTCTGCCCCCTGCCACTTATCACAGGGTAGATAGAGTCAGATTTGGTAGAGGGAACATAGACACATCAACATTACATTTTCCTGTTAAACAGTCAGCTACAGCTATATAGGTTTTTGCTCAGAATTTCTCAAGGGTATTAGGGGAGAGCAGACTTCTGTAGAAATCCATTAAGCATGAGCATGAGCATATGCAAATCCCAAGGCCAAGTACCAGGTTTCCTGAATCAAGGAGTAGATATTCCAGAAAGGCCACAGGACATGTGACAGTCTTCAGCCACCCTGGAGGGATTTCATAGGCTTTTTCCTGAGAGAACAGGAAACAGACACCTGCTGTAAATTCTTTATGGTATGTTGACTATAATTGCATTTTATGCTACCCCGAATCCGAATTTTTTTTTTATTTTAAAACTTTATTTTTGCAAAGCCAATCAACAAGTGTTGGAGGGAAAAAGTGTAAAAGTTATTCTTGCATATTTGGGAACAGCAAGCACTTAGTTTGAGAAAACAAGGACTTAAAATAGTTGAATCAAAGGCAGTACCCTGCTACTTGTATTTTAAAACAACAGTGATGTTCGTTCTTAAACAACATTCCTTTCTTCCCTAAAAGCTAAAATATGACTTCAGTTATTCTCAACAAATTTGTGTTGCTCCAGAAATACCTCATAACTACCTTAGCATTAGTTGGTATACATAACCACCTAAGTTCCCATAAGATAACATACTAGAAGTCTGATGTAGGTGTTCCTGGCTAGCAGGGATGTCAAGGGACTCAGCTTCTTCCATCTGTGGGTGGATCTGTCCTGTCCTAGGGTTTCAGACTTTCGACAGTGAAATTGCAGATGGGGAAGCAATGCTTTGCCTACATATATTGGCCATTATGGGTGGCACTTTATTTACCAAATACAGCCTCAGAAAATAAATCTGACCTATTCAGATTCATTTTTTCCTAATGCTTGGTTTAGTCACTAGTGTCTGTGTCTTAGTCTGTCTTGAACTGCTAAAACAAAATACCAAAGGTTATATGGCTTCTAAATGACAGAAATTCATTTCTCATAGTTCTGGAGGCTAGAAGTTCTAGATCAGGGTGCCAGCAGGGTTGGTGAGAGCCCTCTTTTGAGTCTCAGACTTCTTGTAGTGCCTTTACATGGTGGAAGGGACAAGCAAACTCTCTGGGGCTCCTTTTGTAAGGCACTGATCCCATTCATGAAGGCAGAGCTCCCAAGGGCCCCACCTCCTCATACCCTCACTTGGGGATTAGGATTTAACACATGAAATTTGGGAGGAGGTGGACACAAACATTCAGACCATAGTGGTTTGTGAATCAATATACAAAATGACAGCTGATGTTAAGTCTGTTGGAGGACATCTAGGAAAGGTTTTCTTGCCCTTAAAAAAGAGCCAGAAAAGAGTTGTTTTTCTTCTTTTTCTCTACACTGTTACACATGAATATGATGCCAGGAACAATGATCAGTTACAGTTAAAGCCAATACTAAGCATAAAAAATGTGAAGAAATGTAAAGCAATGGGATACTTGACATGATTGTCAGTGTGCTGAGTCAACCTGGAAGCATACTTACTTCCAAATTCTCTTTTAATGAAAAAGTTAGCAAAAAATATTTATTATTATAGCTACTTTGTGTCAGGTTTCTATTATTCCTCACGAAAGGAATCTTTGATGAGAAATAATAGAAACCTAACACAAAGTAGCTATAACAATAAAATTTTTAAACATGAGCGTATCCTGGAAGTGGACATTTACCTGTGAGAATTGCAATACAACTTGAATGACCCTAGTACAGTCTTCTTGGTCTAGTCATTGGTGAACTTGGACAATAGGAAATTCCCTTTGTTTTTCTTTCTTTAGGAAAGAATATAAGGTGGATAGCGATTGCATGGTCTCCCTTATTTCCAGGTGAAAAGTTTGCTTTTAGAATTAATGCAGTGTTGACCTATTGCTGCATGACCCACCTCAGTCAATGTAATGATAATGGGAAATGTTCTAGGTTCATTAGTAGCCTTTTGGAAAATTCCCAGGGTAAAAAGAAAGATTATTAACTTGTAAAATGACCCTTTAACTATTTAGAAATTGTATAAAATATTATGATTATTCCAGTTCAGAACTTGATGACAATTCTGCCCTTCTGCAGTAAGAATTTCCTTGTAGAGCTCCAACCGCGTGGTGTTTTTTTTTTTGTTTGTTTGTTTGTTTTTTGTTTTTTTGTATGGGCTTTAGTAACACTTAGAACACTTTGTCACAAGAAATGATCAATTAATTTCAGTTGCAACAGTTTAATTCAGTCCATCCCTACACCATCAGGATACAAGTTCTAACATGATGCAAAGATTGCTCTGATCACAGAGATGAGTGCATTCTTTACCTTGTGGTAATCCAGCTCATTGGTATATCTCTCTGACTTTGGCAAAAAATTAAAGCATTCACAGGATTTATTTTTATAGGCATTTTTTTCTTTCTTCAACGTGTGGGGATTAAATAAATGCCTATTATTTTTGGCTTTGCCATTGATGCTTTTTTGGAGCCAAATATAAAAACAATTCTGTGCTTTAGTTTTCCCTGCTTTTTTTCACAGGATACTAAAGAGTTTCCTGAAGAGTAAAACTGGGCATTGAAGGATGGGTCTCCTTGATTCATTCAATATTTATTTAGATCTATTATATTTCAGACACTCTGCTAGGTTCTAGGGGACACAGCAAAAGCAAGCATGTTCTGGGTCCCTGGGACATTACTGGGTACTTGTAGGGAAAAGAATGTCTCTGAAAAACATGAGCCTAATTAACTATGGTTCCTAGGAAACAATACATTATTTAATTAGCTAGAAGAAAGGTTACAAAGCAAGACAGTTAAAAGTGGAATAGTCAGACTGCAGTCAATTAGATACTCTGTGATTCATCTATTCTTATCACATCTCTCAGTCAGTGAAGACCATTGAACAATTGGCATGTTTCAGGCACCATGCTATCTGTTGGGGATGCACTAATGCACAAGACACAACCCTCGTACTAGGGGCATTGACAGCTTAGACAGAAAACAAACAAGCTAGTAATGCATATAGTCACTGGGAATAGCAGTAATTGCAAAAAATTTGTAAATGTGAGCCAGTTAACACAGGTTCAGTGGGGTGATATGGGAAGATTTTCCAGAGAAAAGTATATTTAAACTCAGTCTTGAAGGGCGAGTAGGTATTAGCTGGGGAAAGACTCTCTAGGAGGAAGAAATAATATGAGCAAGGCACAGAGAACTTTGAGAAAATATGACATACTTGGGGAGGGAGTTCCAGAAATTTGTAATTAGGATATTAGCAAAGGAAGGTCAGTGTTGATGAGTGACAATTTGGGGATGGAAATGTAGTCAGGCCCAGATCACAAAAAGGCATATATGTAATGAAAGGAACTAGTAATGATCCCTTCTCCCCCAGTGGGATGGAATGGCCAGGAAGAGTTTTATGCAGCAAGGAAATCCAACCACTTTTGGAAAGGCACATCTCTGAAATGGAGGATAGATGGAAGGATGGGATTGGAGGCAGGGAAACATGGCAGGAGTCATCAGGGACCGTATGTTCAAGTGAGGTGTTCAGGCCTTAAAACTAACTCCAGAGGTGATGACTAGAACTGAGCATAAGGAGGAAAGCAGAGAGTCTAGCAATCATGGTTTAGAAAAATGGCAGATGGGGAGGCAAAAGGGCAGAGCCTTTTACTGAGTTAGGAAATAGAGATGCAGCTGAGTGAGGACATCAGTTTTATACACTGAGCTAAACATTTGCAGGGGGTGTAAGTTACTTCAAGTTTACTGCTTATAAAAGTGGTCTGGGCCTGGAGGTGTGTATGCCTGAAGGGCCTTGCACTTGGTTTAATGGTCTGCTTTCCCTGTCTTGAAATTCTTACTAATTTATCTTAGAGCTTGCAAAGTGCAATGCGACAATGGAGCAGTGAGAAGAGGAGATTCCACAATGTGCGTGTGCTCCATGGTTCCTACTTGCTTCACTTACACGTACCATTCTTGATGCTCCTTGAGTCCAGGATTCTGGTGGACCCACAATATGTAAGAGTTCAGTGGAGGTACTGACAACCCTGAGAGGTCACTCTAGTTTAAACTGGAACTTCCTTTGAATACATAAAGAAGGCAATGGGATTCCAGGAAACAGAAATGACCACGGATTCCAAACATATCCTTTCTTACTTGTGTTAATTCCCATAATTATCCAAATACACTGTAGAGACGGTGCAGAAGGGAAGGAAAAGATGGAGAGACCCACAGATCCTTTACCATTGTTTCCTTACTCATTAGTAAGTAAAGAGAAGTAGAGAATGTTGATTGAACTAACATGGAATGAAATAAAACCAGTAGGAATGATTTTGTGCAGTGTTTCTACTCTTTTGGTAATACATGTATATGTACATATAAGCTATGAAATATGTATTATGGAATTTTGGTGACATTGTATAAGAGTTAAATGCTCCTATATTTATAGTTAAAACTGGCATTGAACAATATATAGATGCTGGTAAAACTAATGCAATAGTTCAAAATTTTAATTTCTCTCTAGAGTGACATTAAATAGGAGATGAAACCTATCATGCCAAATAAAGAATGACAGTGCAAAAGAAAGGAAAAGCTTTCTCTTTTAGAACTTTAACAGCATCCTGCTCTGTTTTGGGGGTAAGGGACCCACATTTTCATTTTGCATTGAGCAGTGCATGTAATGCTGAGTCCAGCACAGAAAGGGTGTTCGTTACCATGATACCAAGGACATTGCACAGGTAGACCACAATGTAAGAAGTGAAGAGGCTTAGGAACCCAAACATTTCAAGAGGGAGCAGAGAAGCAGGAGCCCTTGAAGAAGATGAAGGGAATACCAGAAAGCAAGAGAGTCAGGAGAGCCAAGGTAGGATGGAAATCAGGAAACAGTAACTCCAAGGCAGATCAAACCACCAATGGGTCAAGGGAACCAAGACCCAAAAGTTTGGCAAAGAGAAACCACCAGCCTATCCATTACATGTTACTTACTTTATCCATTACATTACATTCCTTACTTACTTACATGTAAGTTCCAAGCAGTAAATCCAGCAGTCAGTTCACATTACCAATATTTCTGGTTCTCTCTAGAAGTACAAGTAGTTCCTGAAGAGGCTCTCTCCTCTCTGCAGCAAGCTGGTATGCACTCCCTCTGGGCCTGGCTGGTTCTGACCTGTACCCTGTGTCTCCACACCCATGTGGCTAACATCCCTCTGACGTCTTGGAGGCTGTTCTTGTGTATGGTGGTGGAGGGTAAACTGAGACCCAGTGTCCTCTGGATAGCCCTGATCTGGATTAGTGCTCAGTTTTACTTTCCAAGAGATTGTAGGGCAGTTCCAAGTATATTGTGGGCAGGGGTAGAGAAACTCTAGTTTTCTGTTGTTGGCTGCAGGGCCAACTATAGAATTTGCAAAGTGAAAATGTCTGGTATTCTCTGGGGGCAGGGAAATTAGTCTCCCCTTCCCACGCCTGCAGCCCCAAATCACAGAAGACAGTTGATCTCCAACTGTGCCACCAAGCTGCCAAGGAATTATATCCTCTATAGTGGACACATTCTTGTCCTGGACTGGGGGTTGGCAGAAGGCTCCTGCCAAATTGTGCTCCTGGCTCTGCCAGCATAGGGTGGGGATGGCTGATGCCTTGCCTGTCCTTGAGATGCTCTTGGGGGCAGGAGGGGAGAAGGGGAGGCCAGAAACTAGTCCCAGAAGGGTGAGCAGGCAGGAAGAGGGAAACCATACTGGACATCCTATGAGACTTTACTCACAAAATACAAATTCAAAGATATAACTAAAGAATTTAAAGACAGAGACAGCAGAGCAGTAAGTCCTGAAGTCAGGGCCCTTCTAAATGAGCAGAGCTCCATGACACCCTTCAGGCTGAGAGGCCATGAGACCAAGCTCTGCAGGACAACACAATTTCCTTACTGACCTTCCTTCAAATGACCAGTATGGCAACTGTTCACCTGTTCTCCCAATCAAAGAAAAAACATAGCGTATGAACATTCTTCTGTCACTGTTTCTTGGTCTCTGTTTTCTTTCACTTGTGGGAGATGCTCATTGGTCCCAAGTGCATGGGAGTACATTTGAGAATCATGGGAAGTACATTGGTGATGTTTGGAGACATTTTTGGTTGTCACACCTGGGGGATGATGTTTGCTACTGGCATAGAATGAGTGGAGACTGGGATGATGCTAAATATTCTATAAAACACAGCCCAGCCTCCCACAACAAAGAATCATCCAGGCCAGAATTTCAAAGGTGATGATAAACCCTGTGCAACATTATAATACATATTCTCTAGGTTCATCACCTTGCACTTTTGTTTTGAATACTTGGATATTATATAAACACAGAAGTAACAAATGGAGATACTTCTGTAGGCTAATAGAATTATATAGAGCATAAAGGTTAGAAGTAGCTTTGGAGATCATTCAGTGGTGGTTTTCTTTTTAAAATTTCCTCATTAAAAATGAATTTTTACATTTTTATGCCAAACCCCAAGGAGAAAGAAGGGAGAAGTGGAACTGCTCTTGCTTTTCCAGGCAATTCCTGGGGCACCTTTCTGAAACCCTGGGATTCTGTTCAACACAGTTTGAAAAATATTCATCTAGTTTAACAGTTCCTCAATCTATGAGAAAATGAAGGTTAGAGAGATTAAATGATTTTCCTGGGATCACACAGCTGGCTGGTGACAGACCAAGGCCTTACAATCAGTGCTCTTCCAAAATAGAACAGACAATGAAACCACTTACTATTGCCCATTTTTTTTTCCAGATAGATTTCACCAAATTATACCTATTTGGTCTATTGAAACAGATAATTATATCACATACAGATTTGCTAGAGCTGTAATAGTTTCTTCTAAAGCCTCTGGCTTGTAGATGGCTATCTTCTTCCTGTCTTTTCATATAGTATTCCCTCTATACCTGTCTGTCTAAATTTCTTCTTCTTATAAGAACATCGGTTATATCGGATTAAAGCTCCCCCTATTCATGATCTCATTTTAACTTAATTACCTCTTTAAAGATCCTATATTTAAATATAGTCCATTCTGAGGTATTGGTGGTTAGGACTTCAACATATGAAATTTAGGGGGAACACAATTAAACAATATATATCAATTTTGTATTTGTTGTGTTGACCATAATAAACAAAAGAGCAAGGTATTTTATAAGCAAAATGAGTTTATTTGGAAATATCAGAGAATTGTAATTCAGGATAAACTATGGTGAACCCTAGGTAGGTCTGGAGAACAGAGGAGAGGGGTTTTCTTTTATATAGGAAAGAAGGAAGCAGGAAGCAGCTGTTTTGCTGTTTTCATTGACTGAGCCATTGCTGGGCAAGGAGAAATTCTTCCTTCCTCTTGCGAAGGTATATCAAATAGTCTTCTGCCCCTTTTGGGGACTAAGTGATTGTGTGTGAGATCTCCCCCTTCATGGCTTCTTCATTTTAAATGACCTCTGCTCATTTAGAAAAGGGTCCTGACCTCAGGGCTTATTGCTCTGTTGTCTCTGACTTTAAAATCAGATAATGTACCTAACCTACTGAACATCATAACTCAGCCTAGCTACCTTAAACGTAGAACACCTGTGTTAGCCTATGTTAGCCCACAGTTTGGAAACATCATTGCTGCCACTGCCCAGTACCATAAGAGAGTATTGCTCTATATGCTGCTAGCCTGGAAAAAGATAAAAATTCAAAGTATGGTTTCTACTGAATGCATGCTGCTTTTGCATCATTGTTAAGTCAAAAAATTCTAAGTTGTACCATCATAAGTTGGATACTTTCTATATTTATTTTGATATTTTCCCCTTTTGATCAAGACTTTTGCCTTGGGTTACCTGAGTGGCTCAGTCAGTTAAATGTCCAACTCTCGATTTTGGTTTGGGTCACGATCTCAGGATCCTGGGATGGAGTCCTGAGTCCATCTCCTTGTTGGGCTCTGTATGTTCCCAGCGGGGAGTCTGAGAATCCTCTCCTTCTGCCCCTCTCCCTGCTCATACTTTCTCTGTCTCAAATAAATAGTCTTAAAAAAAGATTTTTTTTTCCTCAAAAGTATCTCCGGCAAGAGTCAGTTTTTTTTTCTTCATTTTTTCATATTTAGGAAGTTCATCACTCAGTGCCAGGAATGGTCTTTCTTGGTTGTTATGTCCCAGGTCAGAAGAAAGGTACATAGATTGGAAATGATTGAGGCCACATTTGAGTAACAAGGAAGGGTAGGAGGAAGAAATCTCAGGCATTTCCCAGCTGAGGTCTTTATCTTATCAAGGTCATAAGTGTTGGAGATCATCTTATCTTATGTTGGAGGTGCTGAACTAGTATCACTTAATTGGGCAAGTTGTTTCTATAAAAGTTTTGACAGGCAATAGGACAATAGGTATAAAGCTTAAAAATAATTATACAGAATAACATGAAGAGCAGACATTCTTCAAAGAACCATTCTAGCTTATCAAGTTCTTCTAAAAGGCTTGCAAAGAGGAATTTATATTTATCATTTATATTTCCCTTGGGTACAGAAGAACAGATTGTATTTAAACATGGAAGAACAAGGGATTTCTGACATCATAAACAGATAAGTTTCTGATAACAGATATAACAGAAAGATTTCCCCCTTTTGCAATAGGTTGGGTCAAAAAAGAAAGGGAGGAAAAAAAAAAGAAAGGGAGGAATAAGCTAAGAAGCAACAGTGAGATAAAGGTATAGAGGCCTGGTTTAGTCATCTTGGCAAAGCTGTTGCCCTTTGCTGTTGTCCGCTTCAATTCCTGAAAATTTTTACTTTCAGGTCAATAGTTGTTTTGTAGGTCCAGTCAGGGCTTGGTACTTTTTTAGATGTGATACATGGATCCGAGAGTCTATTCCTTGGAGTTTGGCAGCACAAGTGTTGGTTAATAGCACCTCATAGGGGCCTTTCCCACAGGGTTGAAGAGAATCTTTCTAGAAATATTTTTTCCAATAGATATCTCTGGGCTACAAAGTGTGCTATGTAAGTTCTTTGTTTCCTGGGAGTATGCTGTGAAAAGATTGTCCTACTAAAGCATAGTTATCCTCCACAGATGCATTTAGGCCTTTGCAATATTGAAGTATATTCCTCTTTACCAGCTGTGAATCAAAAGCAGCAGAAACCAAGTACATTGGGCATATTGTGATTATCTCAAAGGGTGAAAGCTTCATGGGTTCCAAAAGGGGTACACCTGAGATGTAGCAAAGCACTTGACTAATCAAGTGGGTTCCCTGGTCACTATGAAGTTTGAGATCACTATGAAGTCCCAGGTAGGGATAATTTTTTCTTTGAGGATTTTTGCCACAGAAGTAGCAGTAGCTTATCTACAAGGGAAAGCTTGGGCCCAGTGAGAAAACATACAAACCATTACCAAGATATATTTATTTCCATGAGATTGGGGAAGCTGAATAAAGTTCATTTGCCAAATTTCAAAGGGTCTATTAGGCAATTTAAAGTGTCCAAGAGCAGTGAAGACAGCTTTTCTGAATTGTATTTCAGGCAGCTGGGGCAAGTGAAGTAGGTACTCTTTGCAGCCTTGTTAGTATCTTATTAATTGCTTTTTGGTTCATAAAGGTTATCATTTTATAGGTAGACCAATGATTCAATGCATGTACAGTAGTCAGTAATGGGAACTTATAGGGTCTCTGGCAGGACTGGATTATTTGTCCCAAGCCAGAGTTTTCTTTTTTTTCACTGAACCAATAATTCCTTTTCTGGGGCCAAACTGTTGTGTATCTTTAGTCAATTTTTCTAGATTATTGTTTGGAGGAACATCCTTTAGGACTACGACAAAGGTTTGGTTGTTGGTTCCTTTGAAAGTAGCATTCTTTCCAAAATCATGAGGTACTACAAAGGTATACCTACTATCAGGATAAATATTTGTAGTTTTGCCCTTGGCTAAAAATGCAGGACCAACCAAGAGCTTACAGTTCAGCTAATTGGGCCAAGATAGCCAAGGGCCAAGGTGATGCCTGGATGAATTAAAAAAAGACTTGTAATAGAATACCTAGCATAATACTTAACATTTTACCTTTTAAATATAAACCATCAGTAAACCATGAAAAGTCATTGTTATCCAAAGGAGTTTTCTGTAACTTAAGTGGGTTTGGAGGTAATCTATCAGAATTAGTCCTAAGGAGTATAGACAGCTTTTAGAGGATGGAAGAAGGGTGGTAGAATTAGGAATCGAGAGGGTTTGTGAGAAATGCTTAGCAAGAGGATTTCATAGTTGGTGGGTGAGAAGACCGCTGAAAGGTGTTGAGCATCATGAGAGTTCAGGAGAGCTTCTACTGCAAGAGGTACAAAAATGGTTAGAGGGGAGCCCATGACTATCTCCTTAGTGGCTTTGACATCAGTGGCAGGAATGGCTTTGAGGCAAGGGGGTGTAACCTCGTGCCACAGGGTTTAGCTGTTGGCTGTAACACCCTATGGGTCAATGGTAGTCCTCATGTTTTTGGGTGAGTTTTCCAAGGGCATTCCCTTCCCTTTCAAATACAAAAAGAAAAAGGGAAGTTGATAATTGAGATGTCCAAGCACAGGGAGAAGTAATCAAGATTTCCTTCAGGACTTTCTTCCCAAGAAATTGCATCAGAGTTTTTGTTTGTTTGTTTCCCCTTAGTTTTGAGTTTTGAGAGGTTCAGGATACCATGAAACCTAGTTGAATCTAAATATAGTCTTTGTTTTGAGATTATGTGTCCCAAACATCAAACCTGACATTGAGTAAATTGCAAGAATTGCAATTTTTCAGAGACTCTACGCCTACCTAAGGCTCAAAGTTTTCATAGGTAGATGTCTTCCTGTGAAGAGGTGTGGGAAGGGGAGCAGAGTAGCTAGTAGTCTACATAATGTAATAAAGTCCAGGTAACTTTATATCATCTAAGTCCACTTTTAAGGTTGGAAGAAGTAGGAAGGACTTTCAGTAAAACCCTGAGGTGTTACTATCCAGGTGTATTGCTTGTCTTCCCAAGTAAAGGCAAAATGATATTGGCTGACCTTTACCTGGAGCAGGGGATAATGAGGTCTTGAGCCTTATAGTCTTCTATTATGGGCTTGACACTTTAAAATTAGTGTCATCAGAGATGGTACAGAAAAATGATGTGGAAAACAGAAGAATATCCTTAACAGGAAGGACAATGCCTTTATAAAAAGAAAAAAAAACCTAGATCCTGAATAAAGTCAAACAGCTTAACTAAAAGGAGGGAGCTTGGATCAGAGGGATACTTACCATGCTAAAAGAAAAAGGACAAGTCATAGAAACAGAGAGCTCAAAAGGCTCAAGTGGGTACCTCACATGATTCCAGAGGTCATTAATTCCACAGTTTTTTGCCTTTGGATCTCACTTATGACACCATGTAATATTGGCTTTAAAAAACAAAGATACCAGCTATTTTGCCAGCAGAATGAGTTTATTTGGGAACAGCAGAGAACAGCAACTCAGGACAAGCAAATTATAGAAAACCATGGGCAAGTCCAGAGAACAGGGGAGAAGGGTTTGCTTTTATAGGGAAAAAGAGGAAGCAGGGAAGAACTGTTTCACTGAGTTCTTATTGGCTGAGATGTTACTGGGCAAAGAGAAATAGTTTCTGCTCTCTGTTGGGGTGTGTAAAGTAAGCTGCTTTCTGGGGGGTATGAATGGTAGTGTGCAAGAGCTCCTTGTTTAGACCTTGTTGACTCTATTTTAAATGACTTTTTAAAGTAATTTATTTTCACAGTAGTGAAGAATCACCATTATCCTCAAATATCTTAGCAGGGTGCTGCTCGTGTACCTTATATGGGACTTGCTCTTTCTTTGTAAAATGGGAATAAAGTTACCTACCCTTTTTTACCAAGTCACTGTGAGAGTGATCCACAGGAAGAATTGTAAAATGCCTAATGTTGGGAAGTGATCCAAAGATACTCAGTGTGCTGTGAGGTCTTTTGGTAGAAATCTTTAAATAAAATTTGCACACCAGCAAGTCTGAATTGTAATTATATTACATTATCATTCTTGCCATGAGCACATTTATGACAAGGCTGGGGGCTCCCCAAGCACTTTCTGCATGCCAGGAATATAGAAAGCTGACCCAAGGAAACAGAGGCGAGGGATTTAACACTCATTAGCTTTTTGAATTTATCAGAAACATGAGCTTTGAGATTTTTATGCCTGCCACTTTCTGCCTTCAGAAACCTAGGAGCTTATGTTCAAACTCTATGTTTGAACTTTGGAGAATGAGGTTTCTAGTCTTGTACTTGAACTGTGTAGTTGAGGACTTTCATGTAAAATATCTGTATTCAGTTGTACAGTGTGGGGTTTGTTCAAAGCAAGCGATGCTTTCTAACTTTGGAGAGATGTGCAAATCTAGGTTGAGAGAATTCTCTACACAGAGGAAAAATATTTAGTGGTCTTACTTTATTTATATCCCAGAAAAAGAAAGACACTATCAAGTTATGATGTTGATTTGATTTGACAAAAATGGCTCTTTGTGAAGTAATGACTTAGTTGGATCTTCAAAGAGGAGTTTCTATTTCTGAAGTATATTTCCTGTAACTTTCTATGCGTGTCTTTACTGCCCTGAGCTGACTGCTATTCCCCTCTTGCCTAGATCACTGTCCACTTATCTAGCCTGTGGAGAGATCTGATTACATTGTTCCCCTACTCTTCTAGAAACCATTGAGTGATTCCCAATTCCTTAGAGATGTACATTCATCTTCTCTCCTTGGTGTTCAAATTCCTCAGCTCTCTAGGCCTTCTTGTTTTCACCCTCTTCACTGGTGAACCCGGAGATTTAACCCAATAGGTCTACTGACTGTTGTTCCAACACCTTTTCTGCTTCTTTTACTATGGGCCTCTGTTCAAATCATCTTCTCTTTTTTAAATACTCCCTTCACTTTGTAACCTGCAGATCCATTTATTCAGTTCTGGTCTCTGCAGCTCTCTCCTGAAGTCTTCCTACATCACTTCATCAGAGCTAAACTCCAGAGCTTCCACACTTCTTGCCATCTACCTTACACCTGGGCATTCATTTATATGGTCAGTTTTCCTAAATAGGCTGAAAGCTAAACGGATGGAACTGTGTCTCATTCATGAGTTATTTGTTATCCTATGAGATCTGAAAGTGTTTTGTGCAGAAGACTCTCTTAACAAATATTAGGTTAATTGAATAAATGGAACCATTACTAAATATACAGAATGCCAATTTATACATTGGTAAGTGGCTCGAATGCCATGGAGTTTCAGGCTGTAATAAGATAAAGTTTTTAAAGGGTTTAGATAAAGATAAAGTTTTAAAGGGTAAAGATAAAGATAAAGGGTTTGCTTTTATAGGGGAAAAGAGGAAGCAGGGAAGAACTGTTTCACTGAGTTCTTATTGGCTGAGATGTTACTGGGCAAAGAGAAATAGTTTCTGCTCTCTGTTGGGGTGTGTAAAGTAAGCTGCTTTCTGGGGGGTATGAATGGTAGTGTGCAAGAGCTCCTTGTTTAGACCTTGTTGACTCTATTTTAAATGACTTTTTAAAGAAATTTATTTTCACAGTAGTGAAGAATCACCAAATCCTTAAATCCCTCAAACAGGGATATCAGAAAGAACCATGAAGCATTGAAAAGCTAACTTGCTTCTCAGAGTGGTTTTTGATTTTAGGCTACTCAGATTGTTACTAATTATGGTAATAAACGTACTACTAATAGGACTTTCGTATTGCACTTGGCAGTTTTGATAGATACATATTAGTATCAATAATTATAACAAAGTGGAAATGATGCTCTCTTAAAAGCAATGGCTGGTTAGGAAATCTTGATGCAGTTGCACATGTAGTGTGGACTCTTATAGTCACACTTGATGATGGGCCATGATTTTGATATAATTTCTGCATACTGATTCAATATGAATTGTTCTAATTGAATATCACTTTCCTCTACAGGACTCATATATGGCAAATACCACATAAAACTTCCCAGGATTTCAGATTTGAGTTGGTTTTGTTTATATTTTGTGGGCAGAATATACATGGTCTTTAGATAGATATTTTATCACATTTTAAGATCTATTTTACCTTTTGTCCTTTTTTTCCTCATACCTTTAACTTAATATCCTTAAGTATGTAATTTTTTTCTTATATTCACAAGTTAATGTTTTGCTACTTGCTTACCCGCTCCAGTAAGAAGACTCTGGTATAACTTTTTCATATTTTTTCCTGACCTGAATGTATCTTTATCCTTCTTTAATCTATTTCTATTGTGTCTCTGTTATTTTGTTATTTCCATAGTGTTTAATCATGTGTTTTCTCTTTTTTGTTTGCCAGTGATTTATCCATTTTGAATTTTTTTCTTCAAGTGCCAACTTTTTCTTGTGTTGTTTCTCTTTATTAACTTTTTCTTTTTTACTCATTTCTATATGTACTTATATGTGTCTTTGTTATTTCACTCCTTTGGCTTTCTGCAGATTTTTCTGTGGTTCTTCTTTCTAGTTATCTTTGTTCATAAAAACTTTTTCATGACAAATTTAAGATATAATTTACATACTATGGAATTCATCCATTATAAGCATACAATCACAACATTTTATTTATTTATTTGGGAGAGAGAGGGAGAGAGAGAATGAGCAGAAGGGAGAAGGAGAGGTGGGAGAGGGAGAGGCAGATTTCCTGATGAGCAGGGAGCCTGATGCAGGACTTAATCCCAGGATCCTGGGATCATGACCTGAGCCAAAGGCACCTTGGTGGCTCAGTTAAGCATCTGCCTTTGGCTCAGGTCATGATCCCAGGGTCCTGGGATTAAGTCCCGCATCAGGCTCCCTGCTCATCAGGAAATCTGCCTCCTTCACCAAGGTGCCCCATAATTACAAGATTTTAAAGCAAACTTTTAGAGTTGCATAACCACCACTACTATATAGTTTTAGAACATTTCCATTATCCCCAAAATATCCCTCAAGCCATTTTGCAATCAATCCTTGCTCCTACTCTGTCTCCCAAGTCCTAGAAAAACACTGATCTGTCTCTAAGAAATTTACTTTTTATGGACGTTGCATATAAATGAACTTACACAATATGTAATCTTTTGTGTCTGTCTTATTTCACTTAGCATGATGTTTTTGAGGTTCATTGATGTTGTAGTATGTGTCAGTATTTTGTTCTTTTTCATTTGTGAATAGTATGGATATGATACTTTTTAATCCCTTCCATGGTTGATGATTATATAGATTGTTTCCAGGCTGAAGCTATTATGGTACTGCTGCTATGAATTTGGAACATGTCTTTGGATAGACATATTTCAATTTTTCACTCGATATACTCATAGAAGTGGAACTGCTGTGATGCCTGGGTGGCTCACTGGTTGAACATCTACCTTCAGCTCAGGGCATGATCCTGGAGTCCCGGGATGGAGTCCCACATCAGGTTTCCTGCATGGAGCCTGCTTCTCCCTCTGCCTATGTCTCTGCCTCTCTCTGTGTCTCTCATAAATAAATAAAATCTTAAAAAAAAAAATGGAGTGGAACTGCTAAAGTAAATGACAATGTTCTATTTAACTAACTGCCAGACAGTTTTCCAAAGTGTCTGTACAATACTATATTCCCATCAGCAATTGATTAGGACTTAAGTTTCTCTACATCCTAACCAATAGTTGGCATTGCCTGTCTTTTTGGATATTGTCATTTTAGTGGATATATAGCATTATATCATTATAGTTTTAATGTGCTTTTTTCTAATGCTTAATGATGTTGAATATCTTTTCATGTGCTTATTAGTCATTTATATGTCTTTTTTGGTGAAAAATCTATTCAAGACCTTTGCCCATTTAAAAAATTGAGTTTATTTCTTCTTATATTGAGTTGTATTCTTTATATATTTTAGATTCAACTTCTTTATCAGATATATGATTTGCAAATATCTTCTTCCAGTGTATGGTTCATCTTTCCACTTACTTGTGTCTTTAGAAGCAAAATATTTTTAAAATTAATGAAGTTCAATTTAACATTTTTCTTATGCTTGTGCTTCTAGTGTTGTACCTAAAACCTTTCTTGCCTAACCCAAGGTCAGGTCACAAAGATTTTCTCATTTTCTTTTGGTAGTTTTATCACTTAAAACTTAATTTAGGGAGAGGGGCAAGATGGCGGAAGAGTGGGGTCCCCAAGTCACCTGTCCCCACCAAATTACCTAGAAAACCTTCAAATTATCCTGAAAAATCTACGAATTCGGCCTGAGATTTAAAGAGAGACCAGCTGGAACGCTACAGTGAGAAGAGTTCAGCTTCTATCAAGGTAGGAAGACGGGGAAAAAGAAAGAAAGAAACAAAAGGCCTCCAAGGGGGAGGGGCCCGCGAGGAGCCGGGCTGAGGCCGGGGCGAGTGTCCCCAGGACAGGAGAGCCCCGTCCCGGAGGAGCAGGAGCTGCACCGACCTTCCCGGGCGGAAAGGGGCTCGCAGGGAGGTGGAGCAGGACCCTAGGAGGGCGGGGATGCCCTCGGGCTCCCGGGGACACTAACAGGCACCTGCGCCCCGGGAGAGTGCGCCGAGCTCCCTAAGGGCTGCAGCGCGGGCTGCGGGGCGGGAGCAGCTCAGGGGGGCTCGGGGGCGGCTCCGCGGAGGGGGCTGCGGGGCGGGAGCGCGAATCCACCAGCGCAGGCCCCAGCACAGGGCGCCGGGACACAGCCCAGGATCCGGCCTCCCCCGGGACAGGCAGAGGCCGGGAGGGCCCAGGACAGCGAGGACGCTCCTGCCCCCTGAGCAATTCAGCGGCCCGGCCCGGAGCCTCCAGGCCCTGCAGACTGAGAGCTCCGGAGATACTGCAGGAGCTGACTCCAGGGCTGCAGAGCTGCCCCGCCACTGGGGTTGTTCCTCCTGGGGCCTCACGGGGTAAACAACCCCAACTGAGCCCTGCACCAGGCAGGGGGCAGAGCAGCTCCCCCAAGTGCTAACACCTGAAAATCAGCACAACAGGCCCCTCCCCCAGAAGACCAGCTGGACGGACAAGTTCCAGGGGAAGTCTAGGGACTTAAAGTATACAGAATCAGAGGATACTCCCCCGTGGTTCTTTTTTTTTTTTTTTTTGTTGTTGTTGTTTTGTTTTGTTTTGTTTTGCTTTTTGATTTGTTTCCTTCCCCCACCCTTTTTTTCCCTTTCTTTCTTTTTCTTTCTCTTTTTCTTTTTTTCTTCCCCCCCATTTTTTTCTCCTTCTCTTTTCTTTCCTTCTTTCTCTCCTCTCTTTGACTCCTTTTCCCAATACAACTTGTTTTTGGCCACTCTGCACTGAGCAAAATGTCTAGAAGCAAAACCTCACCTCAAAAGAAAGAATCAGAAACAGTCCTCTCTCCCACAGTTACAAAATCTGGATTACAATTCACTGTCAGAAAGCCAATTCAGAAGCACTATTTTACAGCTACTGGTGGCTCTAGAAAAAAGCATAAAGGACTCAAGAGACTTCATGACAGCAGAATTTAGATCCAATCAGGCAGAAATTAAAAATCAATTGAATGAGATGCAATCCAAACTAGAGTCCTAACGACGAGGGTTAACGATGTGGAAGAACAAGTGAGTGACATAGAAGACAAGTTGATGGCAAAGAGGGAAACTGAGGAAAAAAGAGACAAACAATTAAAAGACCATGAAGATAGATTAAGGGAAATAAACCACAGCCTTAGGAAGAAAAACCTATGTTTAATTGGGGTTCCCAAGGAGGCCAAAAGGGACAGAGGGCCGGAATATGTATTTGAACAAATCATAGCTGAAAACTTTCCTAATCTGGGAAGGGAAACAGGCATTCAGATCCAGGAGACAGAGAGATCCCGCCCCCCCTAAAATCAATAAAAACCATCCAACACCTCGACATTTAATAGTGAAGCTTGCAAATTCCAAAGATAAAGAGAATATCCTTAAAGCAGCAAGAGACAAGAAATCCCTGACTTTTATGGGGAGGAGTATTAGAGTAATAGCAGACCTCTCCACAGAGACCTGGCAGGTCAGAAATGGCTGGCAGGATATATTCAGGGTCCTAAATGAGAAGAACATGCAACCAAGAATACTTTATCCAGCAAGGCTCTCATTCAAAATGGAAGGAGAGATAAAGAGCTTCCAAGAGAGGCATGAACTGAAAGAATATGTGACCTCCAAACCAGCTCTGCAAGAAATTTTAAGGGGGACTCTTAAAATTCCCCTTTAAGAAGAAGTTCAGTGGAACAATCCACAAAAACAAGGACTGAATAGATATCATAATGACACTAAACTCATATCTTTCAATAGTAACTCTGAACGTGAACGGGCTTAATGACCCCATCAAAAGGCACAGGGTTTCAGACTGGATAAAAGAGCAGGACCCATCTATTTGCTGTCTACAAGAGACTCATTTGAGACAGAAGGACACCTACAGCCTGAAAATAAAAGGTTGGAGAACCATTTACCATTCTAATGGTCCTCAAAAGAAAGCAGGGGTAGCCATTCTTATATCAGATAAACTAAAATTTACCCCGAAGACTGTAGTGAGAGATGAAGAGGGACACTATATCATACTTAAAGGATCTATCCAACAAGAGGACTTAACAATCCTCAATATATATGCCCCGAATGTGGGCGCTCCCAAATATTTAAATCCATTAATAACCAAATGAAGAAGTACTTAGATAATAATATACTTGGTGACTTCAATCTAGTTCTTTCTATACTAGATAGGTCTTCTAAGCACAATATCTCCAAAGAAACGAGACCTTTAAATGATACACTGGACCAGATGGATTTCACAGAAATCTACAGAACTTTACATCCAAACTCAACTGAATACTCATTCTTCTCAAGTGCACATGGAACTTTCTCCAGAATAGACCACATACTGGGTCACAAATCGGGTCTGAACCGATACCAAAAGATTGGGATCGTCCCCTGCATATTCTCAGACCATGATGCCTTGAAATTAGAACTAAATCACAACAAGAAGTTTGGAAGGACCTCAAACACGTGGAGGTTAAGGACCATCCTGCTAAAAGATGAAAGGATCAACCAGGAAAATAAGGAAGAATTAAAAAGATTCATGGAAACTAATGAGAATGAAGATACAACCGTTCAAAATCTTTGGGATGCAGCAAAAGCAGTCCTGAGGGGGAAATACATCACAATACAAGCATCCATTCAAACACTGGAAAGAACTCAAATACAAAAGCTAAGCTTACACATAAAGGAGCTAGAGAAAAAACAGCAAATAGATCCTACACCCAGCAGAAGAAGAGAGTTAATAAAGATTCGAGCAGAACTCAACAAAATCAAGACCAGAAGAACTGTGGAACAGATCAACAGAACCAGGAGTTGGTTCTTTGAAAGAATTAATAAGATAGATAAACCATTAGCCAACCTTATTAAAAAGAAGAGAGGAAAGACTCAAATTAATAAAATCATGAATGAGAAAGGAGAGATCACTACCAACACCAAGGAAATACAAACGATTTTAAAAACATATTATGAACAGCTGTACGCCACTAAATTAGGCAATCTAGAAGAAATGGACGCATTCCTGGAAAGCCACAAACTACCAAAACTGGAACAGGAAGAAATAGAGAACCTGAATAGGCCAATAACCAGGCAGGAAATTGAAGCAGTCATCAAAAACCTCCCAAGACACAAGAGTCCAGGGCCAGATGGCTTCCCAGGGGAATTCTATCAAATGTTTAAAGAAGAAACCATACCTATTCTACTAAAGCTGTTTGGAAAGATAGAAAGGGATGGAGTACTTCCAAATTCGTTCTATGAAGCCTGCATCACCTTAATTCCAAAACCAGACAAAGACCCCACCAAAAAGGAGAATTACAGACCAATATCCCTGATGAACATGGATGCAAAAATTCTCAAGAAGATACTAGCCAATAGGATCCAACAACACATTAAGAAAATTATTCACCATGACCAAGTAGGATTTATCCCCGGGACACAAGGCTGGTTCAACACTCGTAAAACAATCAATGTGATTCATCATATCAGCAAGAGAAAAATCAAGAACCATATGATCCTCTCATTAGATGCAGAGAAAGCATTTGACGAAATACAGCATCCATTCCTGATCAAACTCTTCAGAGTGTAGGGATAGAGGGAACATTCCTCAACATCTTAAAAGCCATCTACGAAAAGCCCACAGCAAATATCATTCTCAAAGGGGAAGCACTGGGAGCCTTTCCCCTATGATCAGGAACAAGACAGGGATGTCCACTCTCACCACTGCTATTCAACATAGTCCTGGAAGTCCTAGCCTCAGCAATCAGACAACAAAAAGACATTAAAGGCATTCAAATCGGCAAAGAAGAAGTCAATATCTCCTTCCTCGCCGATGACATGATACTCTACATAGAAAACCCAAAAACCTCCACCCCAAGATTGCTAGAACTCATACAGCAATTTGGTAGCGTGGCAGGATACAAAATCAATGCCCAGAAGTCAGTGGCATTTCTATACACTAACAATGAGACTGAAGAAAGAGAAATTAAGGAGTCAATCCCATTTACAATTGCACCGAAAAGCATAAGATACCTAGGAATAAACCTAACCAAAGAGGTAAAGGATCTATACCCTGAAAACTATAGAACACTTCTGAAAGAAATTGAGGAAGACACAAAGAGATGGAAAAATCCATCCATGCTCATGGATTGGCAGAATTAATATTGTGAAAATGTCAATGTAACCCAGGGCAATTTACACGTTTAATGCAATCCCTATCAAAATACCATGGACTTTCTTCAGAGAGTTGGAACAAATTATTTTAAGATTTGTGTGGAATCAGAAAAGACCCCGAATAGCCAGGGGAATTGCAAAAAAGAAAACCATAGCTGGGGGCATCACAATGCCAGATTTCAGGTTGTACTCCAAAGCTGTGGTCATCAAGACAGTGTGGTACTGGCACAAAAACAGACCCATAGATCAGTGGAACAGAATAGTGAACCCAGAAGTGGACCCTGAACTTTATGGTCAACTAATATTCGATAAAGGAGGAAAGACTATCCACTGGAAGAAAGACAGTCTCTTCAATAAATGGTGCTGGGAAAATTGGACATCCACATGCAGAAGAATGAAACTAGACCACTCCCTCTCACCATACACAAAGATAAACTCAAAATGGATGAAAGATCTAAATGTGAGAGAAGATTCCATCAAAATCCTAGAGGAGAACACAGGCAACACCCTTTTGGAACTCGGCCACAGTAACTTCTTGCAAGATTCGTCCAGGAAGGCAAAAGAAACAAAAGCAAAAATGAACTATTGGGACTTCATCAAGATAAGAAGCTTTTGCACAGCAAAGGATACAGTCAACAAAACTCAAAGACAACCTACAGAATGGGAGAAGATATTTGCAAATGATGTATCAGATAAAGGGCTAGTTTCCAAGATCTATAAAGAACTTCTTAAACTCAACACCAAAGAAACAAACAATCCAATCATGAAATGGGCAAAAGACATGAAGAGAAATCACACAGAGGAAGACATAGACATGGCCAACACGCACATGAGAAAATGTTCCACATCACTTGCCATCAGGGAAATACAAATAAAACCACAATGAGATACCACCTCACACCAGTGAGAATGGGGCAAATTAACAAGGCAGGAAACCACAAATGTTGGAGAGGATGTGGAGAAAAGGGAACCCTCTTACACTGTTGGTGGGAATGTGAACTGGTGCAGCCACTCTGGAAAACTGTGTGGAGGTTCCTCAAAGAGTTAAAAATAGACCTTCCCTCGGACCCAGCAATTGCACTGTTGGGGATTGATCCCAAAGATTCAGATGCAATGAAACACTGGGACACCTGTACCCCGATGTTTCTAGCAGCAATGTCCACAATAGCCAAACTGTGGAAGGAGCCTCGGTGTCCATCGAAAGATCAATGGATAAAGAAGATGTGGTCTATGTATACAATGGAATATTACTCAGCCATTAGAAACAACAAATACCCACCATTTGCTTCAACGTGGATGGAACTGGAGGGTATTATGCTGAGTGAAGTAAGTCAATTGGAGAAGGACAAACAGTGTATGTTCTCATTCATTTGGGGAATGTAAATAGTGAAAGGGAATATAAGGGAAGGGAGAAGAAATGTGTGGGAAATATCAGAAAGACAGAAAACAAAGACTCCTAACTCTTGGAAACGAACTAGAGGTGGTGGAAGGGGAGGTGGGCGGGGGGTGGGGGTGAATGGGTGACGGGCACTGGGGGGGGCACTTGACAGGATGAACACTGGGTGTTATTCTGTATGTTGTTAAATTGAATACCAATAAAAAATAAATTTATTAAAAAAAACTTAATTTAGGTTTAGGATCCCATTTGTATTATTTTGTGTATAGTGTCAGGTAGAGTCTTAAGTTTCTTTTTTTTTTTTTTCTTAAAGATTTTATTTATTTATTTGACAGAGAGAGAGAGAGAGAGAGAGGGAGTACAAACAGGGGGAACAGCAGGCAGAGGGAAAGGGAGAAGCAGGCTCCCTGAGCCTGATATGGGGCTTGATCTCAGTACCTGGGATCATAACTTATGCTGAAGGCAGATGCTTAAACAACGGAAATACCCAGGTGCTTTTTTTTTCTTTTTCCTTTTTGCACACTGTTACCTAAATGTCTCAGCACCATTTATTGGAAATACAATCAATTCTCTATGGAATTATCTTGGAATCTTTGTGAAAAATTAATTTGAATAAATGAAAGGGTTTGTTTGTGAACTTTTAATTCTGTTCTATTGATATATGACTATCCTCACATCAAAGTCTCAAAAAATTTTTTTAAGTAGGCTCCGTGCAAGGAGGTCTTGAACTCATGACCCTGAGATCAAGACCTGAGCTGAGATCAAGATTCAGACACTTAACTGACTGAGCCACCCAGGTGCCCCCAACACCTCACAGTTTTGATGAGTATAGCTTTATAGTAAATTTGGAAAATGAGTCTATTTTGAATATGTGGAGACCTTATCAGGCCCCCAATGCCTATCTCACCTCCTAGAACTCCCTATTTAAGTCTCTGAGTAGTCTGCTGGTTATTTGCTTGCTTTTACTATATATAACTGCATCCTTTACATGAGTAGAGCCACTATCCCTCTCTGTTGGTCAGAGCTATATAATTTTCATGTCCTAATGAAATAAAGATGTAAGTCTTCTTGATAAAAATTATTTCTTTTATGTTTGCTGGTTTAGATGGTATAGATTGTATTATTTATTATATTTTTAAAAATACACCCTAAAGCATATATTTTTCTTTTTTTTTAAATAAGATTTTATCTATTTATTTGAGAGGGGGAGGGGCAGAAGAAGAGGGTGAGAGAATCCAAGCAGACTCCCTGCTGAGCATGAAGCTCAATGCATGGCTCAATCCCAGGACCCTGAGATCATGACCTAAGCTAAAGTCAGACACTTAAATGACTGAGCCATCCAGATGTTCTGTTAAATCATATATTTTTCTAATGAGACTTATAGTTATTCAATATTTCTGCCCTCCTTCTGAACATGACATTAAATATCATTCCCTAACCCTCCTTTTATGATTAGGGTTTTGTTTTGATGTGTTTCTTTAATAAAAAAGAGCTAACTTAGTATTTTCCACTAAATTTTAATTAAATTAACCAGCATGCTTTTATCATATGCTTTTATCAATATTATTTTTGATATACTTTAAAATTTCATTAAGTTAGAAACTAGGGAAATAAACTCTTAATTTTTTCATGTATTTTGCTCTTAATTTTGAGAGATTGGTATAAAATTCTAAATTGAGAGTTGCTTTACTTCATTTCTTTTACATCATTGTCTTTTGAAATCTATTGTTGTTGATGTCAGTGTAATTATGTTTTCTTCTCTAGGTAAACTGTATTTTTCTCTCTAGTAGCTTTTAAAATTTCTCTTTATCATTAATGTTTCTTATAATTTGCTTATATTTATAAGCAGTAAGTTCCTTGACATTGGTTTTGGTGATGATTTTTTGGTTTTGACACCAAAAGCAAAAACAAACAAATGGGATTGTATCAAACTAAAATGTTTCTGCACAGATAAAGGAAAGCATCAATGAAAAGACAACCTATTGAAAAAGAGAAAATGTTTGCAAATCCTATATTTGATAAGGGGTTAATATCCAAAATATATAAAGAACTTCTATAACTCAATATCAAAAAAAGCCCAATCTGATTAAAGAATAGGCATAGCATCTGAATATTTTTTTCAAAGAAGGCATACAGATGATCAACATGTGCATGAAAAGGTGCTCAACATTACTAATCATCAGGGAAATGTAAATTGAAACTATAAGGAAGTATCACCTCACACCAGTTAGAATAGTTATTTTCAGGCTCATTTTAAATGGTAAATTATTTATTTATTTAAATTAGTTTTTCTATTCTTTCTCTATTCTTACTCCTACTTGCTATTGGTTTTTCAGTTTTCTCTAGCAGGTTTCTCTTGACCATGGTCCAGGCCAGGTTTTATAAGGTGATTTTGGGGATACTGGGGATACATAACCCAAGTCATAGTAAAAATACTACAGATTCAGTTACTGAGTCAGCAAGTTGCTTGTTCAATTTTTGGTTATGAAGCTATGTCTGAGCTTTCTTATCTTTCTAGGCCTGTAGCTTGTTCAAATATGTTTTTTAGGTAAGGTTCAGAAGTGTTTCCTTATCTGCCAGCACAGAGCACGAAATTAGTCTCTTACCTTCACCCTGACCAGGCATGTCAGGGTGTGACATAAAAAACACCTGGTTTTGTTTAACCCATAGGAACTAACCTCTGACTACCACCACCAGTAGGTTTGTGGCCTTATTCCAGACTTGCTGTTTTGCTTCTGTCTTCTGTGGATATCCTTTTCTTATTCTTGAAACTGGTTCTATTTTTTTTCATTTTAATTTCTACATTTTATTTATAAGTGATATGTGTTTGAAAGAGAGAGGATACATCAAAGTGTGAATCTACCATGCTATTATAGCTGAACGACTAAAAAAAACACTTCTAATGTCTATTTATTCCTTTTAGTATTTAAAGAGCATGTCTCTTGATTTAAGCTTCTTTAACACTCTCATTGTCTCTATAGCTTTTTTTAAAAAAAGATTAATCTGCATTGTTTTATGAAGTTTTCTAATCTTATCTTGAGATCGACTCTTTTCTTTACAATATTTTTTTTATTTTTGTTCGTAACTGGATTGTGAGTTTCTTAAGTATAAAGACTATTTTACTTTCTTTACTAGTCTCAGTGCATAGAATAAAGCTTTGAATTGAATTAATATTCTCTATGTATCTGTACATTGATTATTCTACATAAAGAGCATGTATTAATGAGCTCTACTTAGGGAAACCATTTGATCAGGACATAGCCTCTAGATGTGGGGAAATGAATATTTTGGTGTTAGAAGCAAAATAGCCTGGCATGAGCTGTCTATGATCTAATCCTATTGGTGAGGTGACTTTACATTGAATCCTGGAACCATCTGGCCTTTGACCTGGAATTTATGAGGCTTTTATTCTGATTCCTCTATCAGTTAGATTGTGTTTGACTGCTAGAAACAGAAACTCAGAAAACAGTAAAGGTTATTTTTCTCCCATAAGAAGTGGGAAGAAAGGCCAGAGATGTGCAGTACAGCCAGAGTTGATGTGACAGCTCAAAGGTACTGTCAGAGACTCAAACTCTTCAGTTGGCTTCCTCCTCAACCTTTGTGAGTTATTCCTTCCTGATGGTGTTAAAGTGGCTGCCATTATCTCTTGCCATTGTTGATCCATTCCAGATAGAAATGAGAAGGAAGGAAAAAGGACAAAAGGCCCATGTCATGATCAGGATAGTAAAGCTTTCCAGAAGTCTCACCCAGAGATTTCTGCTTACATATCATTGGCCAGAACTGGTCATGGTGAGTCTAGGGAAATATGTATTTTTAACTGGACACATTGTCACTGTATAAAAATGAAGAATTTTATTAGTATGAAAGAAGTATCAATAATGCGTAGGCAAATTGCAGTATGTACAACCCCTAACATTTGTTTTATAGATACCCACCTGGAAGGATTTTAAAAAGCTTTCCAGTGATGGTAAGGAGGATGGATTGTAGATGGGTGAGATAGTAGGCTAGTTAAGCTACTGATGCAGGAATCTAAGTGAGAAGTTGGTGGCAATTATGGTTAAGGAGCAGATGCAGAATTCAGATGATGGTTAGGAGTTAGAAGGGATAGGATTTGGTGACAGTCCTAAAACTAGGAACAATAAGTTAAAAAATTCAAAACCTCTTATCTTTTAGTATTAGGAAAGGATCTGTGTTTACATATTTTAAATAGGAGTAGAAGGAATAGGTACAAGCCAGCCTCAAATATCAGGCATCAATAAAACAAAGAGTTGTCTGGCATTTTAAAATAGTGTATACTATATAAGGGCTTCAAATATCATAACAATTGAGGTAAAAACATTGTGAGAACAACCTTTCTTTTTAGGAATTTGGAGTCAAAGCAGCACACATCTACTAATATTTTAAAAAGAACTTAAATGCTATTATAAAATTCACAATCAGTTCCATGTAATAAAATTTCTTATTTGGACCAAGGTACTCATCCTGACTCCATACTGGGAATAATGATGGGTGTCATGACATCCTTTTGGCTAAATCAGTAAGAAAAGCTTGAATTTCTAGGTTTGAGAGAGCAGTGGGTTACCTTCCGAAGGCTACTGCTTCTGAGCTGTCATTTGAAATGCCAGCACATCTCTCAGCTGTAGGTCAATGGGAAGTCTCACATTTTCTTTTGACCATGGAACAAAGCAGCCAAATATTAACATGCTTGGGAATGATTATAAGAGCTGAATACTACCAGTTTGACTTTTCAAGAAGATAAAAGACAGGTAGTCTTAGAGTGTGGATTAAAAGCTTTTTCGTTTACAAATATTAAAAAAGGTATGCTCTAAGACAATGGAAATACAGAATTAAATTAGGCATTAAAATGCTACATGATAAGATTGTAACTGGTATGAAAAATGAAACCCTAGGAAAATGGAAGATTTGAAGGAGTGTATAGGCCAAGGAGAGGGAACAAGTTTTTTTTTTTTTTTTTTTTAGGGAACAAGTTTGAGTAAATTTATGCTCTGGCTACATGGCCCTAAATTTCTGGAGGTTTCCACATATTAGTCTTGGTAGAGACTTCATTAGTCTTGGTAGAAGAAACAGATCATCTATTGATAGTTTTATACCTTACTGGATATTGTGTGTTCTTACTGGATGTATTAAACATATGTTTGGAAGCTATGACTTTCAGCAATGATGGATGTTTTTGTTTTTGTTTTTGTTTTTAGTTTCTAATAGTGAAGTGAAAGTTTAGAGGCAAAATGAGAGCTTTACAATTTATTCTTCAAATATTTTGGAACTTATGGTAAATATTTTTACATTAGAATCATTTAATTTAATTTGTTTATTCGAGAGACGGAGAGAGAGTTTGAGTGGGGCAGAGCAGAGGGAGAGGGAGAAGCAGAGAGCCTGACATGGGGCTCGAATCCAGGACCCTGAGATCATGACCTGAGATGAAGGCAGAAGCTTAATTGACTCAGCCAACCAGATACTCCTAGAGTGATCTTTATAGAAAAATAATCAACCCACTTAGTTCCTTAAAAGAAATATTTGAATGATATAGATCAAAATCAAAATGTGGCTTTCCTAGGTACACACGGTGCATCCTTGCATTTAGCTTCAGTTGTGCGCATAATATCTTTTCTGTTATGATATGCATCAGTCTACCTCGTTAGAATTCATGGAGCTACAGATTGGGAATGTAGTCTGCCATGGTCTGAATATTGATGTCCTCCCAAATTCATATATTGAAATCCTAATCCCCCAACGGTGGTGGTGTTAGGAGGTGGGGCCTTTGGGATGTGCTTAGTCCATCAGGATGAAGCCTTCCTAATTGAGACTAGTGTTTTTATAAAAGACTCCTCAGAGGAACCCCTAGCCCCTCCCGCCATGTGAGGACAGTGAGAAGTTGCTGTTTATGAACCAGGTAGAGGACCCTCACAAGAACTTGAACATGCTGGTGCCTTGGATTTCCCAGCCTCCAGAACAGAAATAAATTTCTATTATTTATAAGCTACTCAGTCTGTGGTATTTTATTATAGCATCCTGAACAGGCAAAGACAGTCTGAATGATGTAGTGCATATGATTATTTTTCTTTCCAGAAAGTAACATTCCAAAGAAGATGGTTTCACTTGATGAATGGATATACAAAGCAAAATCATTATGCGCCTAATACATTTTAGACTACTTAGAAACTACTTAGAGTTTTCCAGGACATATCTCAAAATTTTAAAGTCAGATTGTAAATACTGCTGCCATGTGTGATTCTTTAGAGATAAAAATTTTCTGTAAACATTAGTAATTGCAGTGTTTTGCTTAGAAAGCTGTGTTAACTTGTGATTCTAATTATTGAAAGCATTAAAGAATTTACATAATTCTGTGACCTAGAAGCCCAGGAAGAATGTAATTTTAATTGTCAGTACAGTATAATTCCTTGAGTTGGTCTACTTTGAATGGAGAAAATAAAAATTAAAAATTACATTGTCATTTATTTTTATTTTTTTTAGGAGAAGGAATGTTTTTAATTGCCATTTAGAACAGTTTACTTACTAGAAACTGAGACTCAGTTTGCTTATCTATGGCTTGCACACCTCTTTAGTTCGTCAGATCTATTGAATTCTACAAAGAATAAAGTATTACATATAAAGAACATAATTGGGAGTAAGTTTTAAAAGTGTTCTGATATGTGTATTGATGGTATCTCTATTAAAATGTATTGTTTTTTATCTATTCACCATCTCTTTTCTCTTTTTTATGTAAAACCCACTTCATGTGGGTTCAGGTGGGGGGCAGGTTAGCCTCTCTACAGGGGGCCAGAGCACATTGGCTTGGTCACTGGGAATTCTGAATTCTTCAGGCCACACAGAGTTGAAAAATGGGCCCAAGACAGTCCTTCCAGGCCTCCTGTTGCTAGAGCCATATGAAAGCAGTACTCTCTGTCCTATGTAATTACTAGCTTTGAGCCTAAATCTGCTGATGATTGTGTGAAGAGAATGAAGCCAATACAGAAGAAATCAGAGCAAACTGAAAGACTGTGTTTGATGATATTTGCATGTCTGGATTCCACTGTGCCTGAAGTCAGGTGTACATCCTCCAGATACTTTCCTAACTAAATGAACCATAAACTCTTTCTTTATGCTGAAGTTAGTTGGAATTGGTCTCTACAGTGGAATCTTAGGTTATAACAGTGCCCAGGTAACACAGGAGTCTCAGGCATTTTTGTGCATCAACAATGTTCAAATGAATAACACATATTGATTCTCTAATAAGAAGGTGGAAAGAAGCAGGCTAGGATGTTGGGTTTTAGGCTGCTACCTTGCATAAATCCAGAGCCACTATTATATAGAAGACAATGGGAATGGCACTCCTGTAGTTGTATAGTAGCTCAATCAGAAATTATTAAGGTAGAAAGGGTGGATTGTTTAAAAAAATCCACTATTTTCATTCAGAGAATTTTGATCAGTTTCATCAATTCTGTGGTGAAGTATTGTACCAGAAGATACATTAAGACAAAGAGAAGAGCCCTTGTATTTGGAAGTAGGTGGAGGGAAGACGGAGTGGTGCAGAAGTGAGGAACAGCTTTTGTGCAGGGCTGACTTTCTGGCTCTTCCCATCCCAGCACTCTGAGCATGGGCAAATGCTTCTTGGCTCAATCACCTGTTCTGTGAAACAGAGGTGATGGTAGTATCTATTCATAGGGCCACTGAGAATGAAATAAGATACCTGTGAGGCACTTAGAGCAATGCTAAGCGCATGGTGGTATGCGATAAATGTTAGCTATTTTATGGGTTTTTTTTTTTTTTTAACAAGTAGATTGAGAGCCATTTCTGTTTCATATTAACCCAGTGCCCCGAGAAAGATGGCTAGAACACAGAATTAGGCAGGAAACTTTTAGGGATGTGAATCTCATAATCCTTATCCTTAGATGTTGAGTCCCCTTTAAATTACTGAGATTCCAGTTACTCTCCATCTCTAGAATAACCCACATGCATCTGTATACTCTCATTACTTGCATGGAATCTCTTTTGCTATGAATTATCAAGAAGCTAGAGCCTGACCATTGATAAAGAGGGTTAATTTCTTAGAAACTAGTTTGAAGAAACAGCTGCTGACTAATAGACTCACTCATATAACACTTGCCTGCTGGGAGTCTTCAGTCCAGTTAAGGAGCCAAAATGTAAAATGCAGGGATAGTTAAATGATACTGCAGAGCTCACTAACAGGACAGACTGAAGGAGAGAGCCAGCAAAGAGCAGAGTCACTTGTAGATGGGTTGAGCTGAGCTGCAGTAGGTGCTCGTAGGGGGAGAATGAGGGGTCAGAGAGAGGTGAGATCACCCTCAGGCAGGGAGGCCTGGTAGGCTGGATGGAATCTGTTAGTCATTTTAGATTTCTTGTAAACATTTAAGAGCTTGAGCAGGTGCAAGAAATATTTATCATTCAAATTAAAGATCGTATTCATGAAGACGAACATGATATTTTTTTGAGGCTGGCTAGTCAATAAAGAGAAGTAAAATCCTCTGTTTTGAAAAGTAAAAGCCTCTGTCTTGGGAGGTCTGCAGTGTATCTCTGAATTCATTCTGTGGGTCTGGATTTGGCATTTCCAGACTGGTCTCCTCTCTGATGGAAGTGAGGGAAACCTCTCCAAGGCATCCTTTGCCCCAAAAGAAATTTCTGTGGGAAGAGCACATGCAAACAACTTGAGAGCTTATTGCACTTCAATTATTAACCAGTATCTGGGGTCCTAAGCTGCCAGTGCACTGATTATTCTTCTTTAGGAGAGTTCTGGCTTTTACTTATCACAGTTGTTAACCAGAGCAGGAAGCCTGGAAAGGGAAGGAATTGGAAATTGTTCCTTCTCAACACAACCTTTTCTGATATCCTGACAATTAAAAATAAGGATCTGTTAAGGGTTGGTGATAGTCTGTCTGTGTTTTGCTCATTAATTAGTTTTCTTGCTGAGGGGAAAATAATTTATTATATATTAGGGAAGTGATTCCACATTATTCAAAGTTGAAGTCTAAAGTTATTCACTTCAAATATTTGCATCTTCTTCTCCCCCTCCCCAAATACGGGTTAGAACTAGTATATTTATATTTTCTTATTGGCTTAAAATGTTAATTGAGATATAAAAGGCACAGACTTGAACTATTTGTAATTTGACAGTTTGGATGCTGGTTTTTAATATAGCAGCCTGCAACTTCACATGTCTCTTTAGGCCCTGTGTCAGACTGTGACCAACTGCATTGGTGATGAATGTGGTGATTTACACATCTTAGACCATTTGGATGTTCAAAATAAGAGACTAGAGGGGTAGGGTGTGCTCACATCCAGTTTTACCGTGAACTAGCACATCCTCAACTAAAATTAAGAATAAAGATGACTTTAATAATTAATCACCCAAGCACTGCATTTTTATGATTGGCATCAAGAATGTCTTAAGCATTGTGAATATAACCAAGGAGTGTAGGACAATGGTCCTGTCCTCAGTAAAGTGATGATTTGCTAAGATACCTAACACTCATCTGTGTAGGAACCTGAGGACCAGGCCAGGGCAGGTTATGGCAAATGTGGCATCATCACCACATCTGTTAAGGCAGCACTTGCACTGGGCACAAAGGGGGCAGTCTTCATCCTCACTATGTTTATAAGTAGTGTCTGAAGAAGCAGTGTATGCAAATGTACATGACACTCTGAGGTACCAACACCTAATCACTACTGAGTAGGACAGTCTAGAAGCTATCAGAATTCCAAGGGGCAGGAAATGACTCTGACCTGATACAATTGGTCAAGGTTTCACTAAAAAGGTGGTGTTTGTCCTTGATTATTGAGATGAGAGTGTAATTCAGAATTAGAATGAGAAGCAGAGAATGCGGTCTCCAGAGACTCACAGGTCAGCAACCGCTGGGGGTGAATGAATTCTGCTCCCTTTCCCGTCTCTCCAACAGTCCATGGGGTTCCCCTGTAACAACAGTGGCTAATGGTACGACACAGACTAACATACCTGGCAGTACTGGGGGGGGGGCTGACAAAGTCCAATGGGTTCCACATAATACCAGAGGGTGGGTGTTATTTGATTCATCTGCCAGAAGCCTCTCTTAGTGATTGATTTGGTCATGTTTGCTTTATTTCTGTAAAATGAGGGTAAGGCTGCTTTTCTCTCTTTGCAGACATAGAGTTGGGCAGGCACACCCCCGACGTGGTTTGTGGAAGATTTTAATGCTCAATGTCACATAAAGGAACTCGTGTCAGGCAACAACTCTATTTCCCAAGCAATAGACAGGGGCCGATTCATTGGTCTATTTGGAAACAATTACTTAACGTGAATAGGAACCTTACCTGAGGTCACGCTGTCTGCCAAAAGTAGGGGGGAGGAATGCCCCAGGGGGAGGAGAAGTGGGTTCCGGTGAAATCATGTTGCTCTGGCAGGAAATCCATCATTTGAAGTTAGGCGATGCTGCCACAGCATAACAGACTGTAACCTGGTGAGCAGATGAAGCCAAGCTCCAAATTCTCAGTGATTGGGAAATGCCCCTCAGCAATTAGGCGAGGCTTCCGAATCTGCAGGGACTTGAAGATGCCAACAGGAGCCATTCAGGCCTTAGGTTCTGCCTGTCCAAAGACCGGCTAATCCTGATTGCCTCCAGCCCACTTTTAAAGAGTGAAAAGAAAACTTGAGGCTATTTAAATGCCCTCTTTTTGATTTATACTCACCTTTCACCAGAGATGGTAGTGCGGTCTAGAATGACTCTCCAGATAATAGATTCTTGGAGCAGGATCTGTGTCCCCTGCATGTGAGCTCCTAATAGGGATGACTGAGAACTTCAAAACTTTGACAAAATTAAATAGTTGTTATAATCAATAAGGATATTTATGTGTTAAGGCTTGAATCTTTTTGGTAATTATTATTATTATTTTAAACATTTTATTTATTTATGACAGATACAGAGAGAGAGAGAGAGGCAGAGACACAGGCAGAGGGAGAAGCAGGCTCCATGCACCGGGAGCCCGATGTGGGATTCGATCCTGGGTCTCCAGGATCACGCCCTGGGCCAAAGGCAGGCGCCAAACCGCTGTGCCACCCAGGGATCCCTCTTTTTGGTAATTAAAAGGTAAAGTTGTGCTGACACATTTTTTTGTATGTAAAAAGCGTAGAATGTCAAAAAGAGAAAACAAAGCTTGTCTTCTCCTCACCCCTGGTAGCCCTTCCACTCTCAGCTTGGGGAACTGAGGGAGGGAGAAAGAGAGAAAGAATTTGAATCTCAGTCTTTAAGACATCAAAATGTAAATGTTATTATAATGTTATTATAACATGTAAATGTTATTATAAGTGGAGGCTTCACAAAAAAAAAGAAAGAAAGAAAGAAAGAAAGAAAGAAAGAAAGAAAGAAAGAAAGAGCCTCACAAAACCAAAAACACACACACCCCAAATGAATAAGATCTATTACCTGCATTTATTCTTTTTGCTTTTGTAGTCCAGCTTCTGTCCCCCTCTGATCTCATGAATGAACTTTTCAAGGTTTTCAGTGGCTTCCTTTTCTGCCTCTCTGCTACCAGAATTCCAAGGGCAGGAAATTCTTTCTAATGTCCCTTGGCATTTTACCACCACCTTCTTCTTGAAGCTCTGTTTTTCACTCTCTGTTGGGGTACCACATAGACTTTTTATATTTCTAGCTATTCTACCATCCTATGCTACTTCTTGTGACCTATGTCCCTTCTAGTGCCAATTTGTGAGGATTGAATGAAGTGATGTTTGTAAAGATACCTAGTGGAGTAGCTAGCTATCCAAATGAAGAGTGTTACTAACTTGGTAACAGTCTAACATCTGTTTTTTGTCATCTCCTCTCAACAAAAGTCAGTCCATTTTTCAACTACCTATTCCCTTTGGATATCTTGCTTCTTCTCATGCAAACCTCATTTTGCACTGGAATGACCACATCCCTCACGTTGGCCCCTTGTTCTGCTGTTATTATTTGTGCTTACCTCTTGGACAGAAGATCCAAGATGACGGTAACTATAGTGTGTGAGTCACAGCTGGTCTCAGCTTGTATCAGTGAGGGAAGGGATGGGTATTCCTCCAAGAGACCCTCTCTGCCAGTAAGCATAAGGTCCTATTAGAAGGATGGAGTCACCAATAGCTTTGGTCTCTGACCACCAGTAGGCTTCCTAAATTACTGCTTTCTGGGTTAACTTACTGCTTGTTTTTGTTTCCTCAACCCTTCCAATAGTTTTGTAATCAGTTCAGTGTATTCATGCCCTTCTGTTGAAAATATGTGGTATTGTTTCTGTTTTCCTAATACCTTTTGCCTTTCTGATCTCCTCAGGATATGCTGGAGCCTTCTCTTTAGTTATTTGCTCATCACCAGAATCCATAATTTTGTCTTCCAAGTTCAACAATAATTAGAAGTTTGACAAAGACTTAGTATAGGGGGTGTATGTGTATGCATGGTGGTATTGTGGTAATGCTTTTCATTTTAGCAGTTGGTTATGGTTCTTCTGAGGAATATAAAAACATAAGTAATATGTTTTTACTTTGATGTAGACTTTTAAGTATAATATGAATTTGGGTTGTGCCTGGAGAGAGAACATGCATGAAGTTTTAGCAAGAAATCTTAATAAAATAATAACCAAGATTGCCTAATACAGTCCCTGTGCTCTAGCATTTTCTACCTCAGGCCTCAGTTAGCCAGGTAAGGTACAGGCTGTACAGGCACTAGGCCTCTAGGCCAAGTAGGTGAGTTGGGGCAACATCCATGCTGCTTTGTGCTCCACACTGCATTCATCTCTACACATTTATTTAATATAAATTCACATAAATATTTTCTTTTCATACTTACAGTAACCATAGTTGGGATAAAAGTTAATTTAACTACACTTAATTTAACATGATTTGGAGACAGAGGGGCTTTTCTAACATATTCAGGTGTCACAGGAACTGGAGAGAGGGTGATTCCTCTTTCAGGAACCAAGGTGAGCCAAACTCGTAGATGGAAAGTCATTAATGCACATTCCCAGGAAGCATCCCTAGTCTATTTTTCTAATTATTCAGTAACTCCTGAGGAACAACTGTATGATGGTTTTGGCAGAGTCTGAATCTGAGCCTCAGTGCTTAATATACATGGAATCTAATTCTAATTGAGAAGAATTCCATCTCCCCACCTTGATTTAAGCTCCCCTTACTTTTCTATGAATAACTAACTATACTGAAATGGAAATGAATGCTTAATTCAATCAAGCTTGTCCAAATTGTTAAGTGATTATAAATTGACTTAAGTCGCAACTTTCTTCAGATCTAATTGGATTGGAACATGTCATGGCATGCTTTTCTTGACATTTTAGTTGCTGATAAGTGTCGAATAATCTCTGTTAATTTTATGCTATTTTTTTAAAAATACATCTGTACCCAATTTTTGGATGACATCTCTGCAACAGCAGAAGCAACCAAAACATATGAAACTAAAGGGAAATCCCATGAAATAATACTTCAAAAAAGAAAAGAGCCCTGAACCCATGGCATATTGAATGGGATGGTAAAAGTCAAGTGCTCAGCATCGTGCCTATTGTATAATGTATGTTCAATGAATGCTCAGGGCTGATACAGAAGTTTGACCAGCAAAGAGGAATGAACATAGAAATATAGGCAATCAATATTAATTGATAAACCCAGGAGATTAGGTATTAAAAAGGTATTTAATATGAAATAAATATTACATTGTTTTCATACTCCTCCATGGCTTGCCTAAATAATTTCACTCTTGATGGCTTGAGACAACATTTAGAAGAATTGAATGTTTCATTAGCATACAGGTCACTTGTGAGCTTCAGTTATTTATTTATTTTATCTATAAGGCCATAGTCATATCTATGTGACTATGTGACTGTGCCTACTAGTTCTGCTACTTGTGCCGATAGTCCCAACAACAGAGGGTGGGTCATATGGCTATTTCTGTAAGTGGACTATATGATTTGGGCCTGAATATGCAGGAAAGGCATTTTAGGAAATGCCCAAGTTCTAATTCATGTTTATTAAGTTACGACTGACCACAACTGAAACAATCTGAACAACTGAGATCCAGAGGTACAATGTGTTATCTGAATGTTTGAGGGACAATTAATTTTGTAGGACTTTTGTTCATTTAGCTCAAAGATAGTAACATAAAACTATGTTTTTTTTTAAACTTAGAGCTTCACAGTTAGAATAAAAGCCAACTTTATTCAAATTTCTTTTCTTTCTTTCTTCTTTCTTTTTCTTTCTTCTTTCTTTTGTTTTATTCTTGGTAGTGTAAAAGTTTTCTTGTTCAACATGTCTGTAGAATATTAAGAATGACTTAAAACTTTTGCCAATATAATTTTTTTTTCCCCCTGAGAGTGGTGATAGAAATTTAAGAACAATGAACTGATTTCAAGATTTGAGTATATGTTACCTTCTGTAATTGTCAGTTAATAGAGCTATACATATTCATTTTTAAAAAATCTTTAGAATCCAAATGATTTAGGTCAGGGTTTAGCTTATAAAAAGAAAAAGTGAGAAGGCATCTACTTAGCTTTTTGTATTTAGTAGACATTGTAGAAATACCATAGTCAGATACTATAAAAGTCATAGCTGATATTGGAAAGCCAATTGGGATGAGCTTATAATTTTATAATTATGATAAAAGTTTTTGTGATATATGAATATAGGAATTTTTGTATAAATCATACAGAGTAATATTTCACAGTATGGAAAGCATAGGCAAAAACTATGATTCTTTTTAAAGGTCAAGAAAACCCTTACAATTTCAACTCTCAGTGATGGGTTGGGAAGGGGAAATACACAAATTGTTCATAACAGGAAAATTCAACTTATATAAGCTTCTTAATATTGGAGAAATATGGTAAAAAAGCCAGACAAGAACACTATGGAAAAGAAAATTCAGGCCAATAAATATCCCTAATGAACACAGATGCAAAAATCCTTAACAAAATACAACCAAAATGAATTCAACAGCATATTAAAAAGATCATACACCATGAGCAATGGGATTTATCTTTGAGATGCAAGGATGATCCAACATATGCAAAGCAATAAATATAATACACCACATTAATAGAATGAAGGATAAAAATCATATAATTTAAATAGATACAGTAAAATTGTTAGTCAAAATTCAACATTCTGCATGATAAACTCTCAACAACTTAGATATAGAAAGGATATATTTTATCAAAAAGAAGGCCATATATGACAACCCCACAACTAATGACTACTTCACTGTGAAAACTGAAAACTTTTCCTATAAGATCAGGAACAAAGCAAGAATGCTAAATCTTGCCACTTTTATTCAACACAATACTGGAAATCCTAGTCAGAGTAATGAGGAAAAAAAAAAAGGCATCCATATCAGAAAGGAAAAAATAAAATGTATCTGTAGATGATATGATCTTATATATAGAAAACCCTAAAGATTCCACCAAAACATGATGAAACCAATCAGCAAAATTCTGTGAAGTTGCAGGATACAAAATCAACATACAAATATAGGTTGTACTTATATAACATAACAACAAACTATCTAAAAAATGAGTTAAGAAAACAATTCCTTTTATAAGAGCATCAAAAAGAATACAATACCTAGGAAATTGTTTAAGCAAGAAGATGAAAGACCCACACATCAGAAACTACAAGAAACTACAAGACATTGATGAAAGGAAGTGAAGAAGACATAAATAAACCCCATGTTCATGGATTGACTGAGTTAATATTGTTAAAATATCCACAGTGCCCAAAGAAATCTACATATTTAATACATCCCTATAAAAATTCCAATGGTATTTTTCCTAGAACTAGAAACAATCAAAATCATTTGGAACCACAAAATATCACAATAGTCAAAGAGATCTTGAGAAAAAAGAACAAAGTTGATTTAAAATTATATTACCAAGCTATAGTCTCAAAATAGTAATAAAAAAAAGTGTGGTACCAGCACAAAAAAAGACACATAGACAAGTTGAACAAAATAGCCCAGATATAGACCTACAAGTATACAGTCAACTAATCATCAACAAAGTAATACTCAATGGGGAAAAATAGTCTCTTCAGTAAATGATAGAAAAACTAGGTACTCGGGATCCCTGAGTGGCTCAGCGGTGTAGTGCCTGCCTTTGGCCCAGGCCGTGGTCCTGGAGTCCCAGGATCAAGTTCCACTTTGGGCTCCCTGCGTGAAGCCTGCCTCTCCCTCTGCCTGTGTCTCTGCCTCTCTCTTTCTCTGTGTCTCTCTGGAATAAATAAATAAATAAAATCTTTATTAAAAAAAAAAAAGAAAAACTAGATATTCACATGCAAAAGAATGAAATTGGACACTTTCACTATATACAAAAATCAACTCAAAATGGATTAAAGACTTAAATGTAAGACATTAAATAATAAGCATTCTAGAAGAAAATATAGGTAAAAAGTTCCTTGACATTAGCCTTGGCAATAATTTTTTGGCTAACACCAAAAGTGGGGGAACAAAAGCGAAAGTAAGCAAATGAGACTACACCAAAATAAAAAGTTTCTGCACAGTAAAGGAAACAGTCAATATAATGAAAAAGCAACTTACAGAATAGGAGAAAATATTTGCAAACTGTATATCTGATAAGGGGCTAATATCCAAAATATACAAGAAACTCATATGACTCAATAGCAAAAACAAAACTCCAACAACAAAACAAAAAAACAAGAACAAATAATACAGTTAAAAAACAGGCAAAGGATGGAATGCCTAGGTGGCTCAGTGGTTGAGCATCTGCCTTCGGCCCAGGGTGTGATCCTGGGGTCCTGGGATCGAGTCCCACATGGGGCTCCGTGCATGGAGCCTGCTTCTCCCTCTGCCTGTGTCTCTGCCTCTCTCTGTGTGTCTCTCATGAATAAATAAATAAAATCTTAAAAAAAAAAAAAACAGGCAAAGGACCTGAATAGACATTTTTCCAAAGAAGACTTGTAAATGGCCAACAGATGTATAAAAAAAGCACTCAATATTACTAATTATTAGGGAAATGCAAATCAAAACCACAGTGAGATATCACCTTATACCTGTGGCTATTATTGTGGCTTAATAATGGCTATTATAAGAAGCCAAAAAATAACAAGGCTTGGCAAAGATGTAGAGAAAGGGAATCCTTGTACACTATTGGTAAGATTGCTATATATAGTACATATAATATTGGAATAATGGAATATTATTCAGCCATAAAAAAGCAGGAAATCTGGCCATTTTTGACAACACAAATAAGTGTAGAGGACATTATACTAAGTGAAATAAGTCAGACACAGAAAGACAAGTACTGCATGGTCTTACTTACACGTGGAATCTAAAAATGTGAAACTCATGGAAACAGGGAGCAGAATGGTGGTTGCCAGCAGCTGAGGGTAGAAGATGTGAAGGGAAGTTAGTCAAAGAGTACAAATTTTCAGTTATAAGGTGAGTTAGTTCTGGTATTGTGATATACACCACAATGACCATAGTAATACTGTGTGGTATACTTGAAATTTGTTATGGGTAGATCTTAAATGTCCTGACCACACACACACAAAAGGTAAGTATAGAAAGTGATGGGTAGTTTAATTAACTTGCCTGGGGTGACATTTCATTATGTATGTATATAAAGATATTAGATTGTATACTTTAAATGCATACACAGATTATTTGTTAATCAGACCTCAATAAAGCTGAAAAAAATAAATAGGAGGAAAAAAACAAAACAAAATGAAAAAGAGTTGTATTTTCTGCCCTCGATGGTGAAATTTTCATCCTACGGCCAAAATTTCAATTCAGGAGCTTACTAGTTAAGTAAAAAAGTTCTATGAAATATTAAGGTTTCCATCTTGAAAGTCTCATCATTTTCCCCACACAACTTTGTGCCCAAGAAGCAAAGATCAAAGCTTTGTTAAGATAAACCAAATGCATTTGATATCAAGAATGAAATATTATTCTGGAAAGGTAATGTGAATGAAAGCAATTTAGGTCAAAAATATTAAACAGAAATTGTAGAGATTTGCTGTTATTTTTTAAAAAAAACTTAAGTCTTTTACTATGAGTTAGGTTTTCCTTTTTAGGATTTTATTTATTTATTCATGAGAGACACAGAGATATAGGCAGAGGGAGAAGCAGACTCCCTAAGGGGAGCCTGATGTGGGACTCAATCCTGGGACCCTGGGATCATGACCAGAGTCAAAGACAGACACTCAACCAATAAGCCACCCAGGCATCCCGAGAGTTATGTTATCTTCCGAGAGTTATGTTTTTTTTTTGTTGTTTTTAGATATTTCATCTCTCAAGTAACTTAGTGGCTTTAAATGTTATTTTTATTCCTTCTTTGTTACTAAGTTTGAAAAATCTATTTAAATACATTTTTCTCTAAGGTTCACACCATGAGTGAAATAGTAACTAGCTACTTCTTCCTTCTAAGAAGACAAATTTAGAAAGATAATTCCTCCTTATTACATACTCCATTTTCTAGCTGGTTTTGATATAATTTTAATTCTAGATACAGATGATTTTTATTAAATTACCTTTACATCATACACATATATGATAATATTTTTGAGACTTGCTTTCATTTATATGACCATATAAATAATGTCTTAGAACTGGTTTTATGTCTTATTAGCTATAATTTTTACTGTATCTTTTCTATTCTTGGAGTAATTATTTTTACCTATAATTTTTACTACCAATTTCCCAGTCTTGAGTTACTTAATCTTATCCATCTCTTTGGATTATATCTTTCAATAATTTCCTCTTTCAGTACTTTCCCAAACTCTCTGTGTGTATGTGTGTGTGTGTGTGTGTGTGTGTGTGTGAGAGAGAGAGAGAGAGAGAGAGAGCACGTCAGAGGGAGAGAGAGTTTGCATTTCTGTTTTCCTTGTATTTGAATATTTGAATGAGTATAAATTTCTTGGATCCATTATCTTGTGGTATTTAGAGTTGCAGAGAAGAAATCTGAAGCAACTTTTATTGCCCCCCCCCCCCCCCCCCCCCCCCCCCCCAGTAATCTGCTCTTTCTGCTTGGATGCTCTTTAGTTTTGTTCTGTATCTTTTGAATGACTCCAAAGATCTTTGCATCAGCTCCCAGCTTGGCATAACAAAGATCTTCTTTGTGCAGTAGATTTTAGGGAAATAAACGTTTGCTCTTGTATATACTTCAACATTGTCGTTGCCTTCTTCAGTGTTGACTGATCCACTGAGTCCTCGAATCCTTCATCTGTCCTTGTGAAGCTTCTGTCGCCACCTTTATGCTTCAGCAGGATAAGGCCAACTTTTCTTTACTGAAGATTCCTTAATTCCCCATAAGACTATCTTATAGCTTTTTTTAACTAAAAATTTGAGGGTAACTAGAAGATATTATAAAACAGGAAAAAATTCTTACACAGGTTGCCAAGTATAATATTCCATACAGGCAAAGGGAAAAGAATAAAACAAAGATAAACATTTCATTGGAATTCTTTCATTGCTTCACCCTGATTCTTGCTTTTCTCCCTTGAGTTTCACCCAGCCCTTCCACTCTCTTGAGAGAGCCCATTGCCACATTGTTAGAACATCCTATCCTCAAGCCTTAGCAGATATTTTTCAATTGAAGTATAATTTATATACGATAAACAAATCTTAAGTGTAGAGCTCCATTAATTTTTCCATGGGTACCTCATTTCTCCAGGGTATGTAAGAGGACCCACTAATCCACACAGCCACAAATTTTCCAGAGCATGTTAGAAGGTTTGGCTAACACATCAGACTTAAGCACGGTAAACCTTCATGAGTTTGGGTTTCTGAGTCAAGCAAAATCATCCAGAGTGCACTTTGTACCACACTGGTCAGTCCCTCCCCGTGTCTCTATCTGTGTAGTGTGAGGATAAGCTTCCTTCACCTTCCCTGGGATTTTTGGTCAGTGAGTAACACTTGGGCAACACACATTCACCCTTTCCAAGGACAAAGGGAGGGAATTTTAAAAAATGAACTTAGGTAACTATTTTCCTAAAGGCCAACATGGACAGGGTTTCCCTGAAGACAGTGTCTCATACTGTGATCCAAAGTTATCTGAACCGTATTCTTATCCTCCTGCCCCCATCATGCCCAGTACATAGAAGCAGTGCCTTAACGGTGCTTTCCCAATCTGACCCATCTGTTCTGGCCATGACCATTAGATACCCAAGAATGAATTTTTCTTCATTTAAGGACAGTTTCAATTGTGGACCTGGCTCCTTTTCTCCCTATCCATCTCTCTAAGTGTAATGGGAACAATAGATTACTTCTTCCCTTGCACAGAGCAGGATCCAGAGGCATGGCCAAAGAAGCTCCCAGGGTGCACCTGGAGGAATTAAAACAGCTCATAGGATCTATCTAGGCATTGCACTCATCTTTAATGCTTCAAATTGGTTGTTTGAAATACAGATGTGAGGATTCAGGCCTTTCTTCAGTCTAGGGATTTCTTCCTCTCAAGTCTTTAAGTATTTCCTCTCTTTGTGCTGGTTTCACCTTCTGCAGTATTGCTTATTGCAGTGAACTTTTTGTCTTCGTGTTTTTTGGCTGTTTGTCATTGACCCTAGCATGATTTCTTTTTGGGGAATTGCACTTCCCTCACTGGATACATTCTGCGGGATTGTTTATCTGGGAGTTCTGCCTTTCCCTAGCTAAGGAATGTGAGTCCTCCCCTGTGGAATTTGAATTTTGAATAGAGTGATTAAAAGACCAACCAGGGCTGGAGTTCATTTTCTTCCTCAATTGTGTCAGGATGTTCCCCTGACCTGGGCAAGCATTCTGCTTCTATCCAGGTTAGATCTCTAACCTTGCTTGGATGACACAGTGAGTCCCCAGATCTTGTCAATAGCTGCCCTTTGGGCTTATATTAATCACAGCTGCTTCTCAAAAACTTAAGCAACCAATGAAACGTAGCTGATATACTTATGTATAGGATGTGCATCTCTCGGATCTTTCTTACTTTCTTATTTCCATGGCTTTATCTTTCTTTCATCGAGTTTGTATTGCACTTCAATATTTTTTTAGTAGATTCCAAAATTTTTATATATTGCTATCGTATGTTTATAACAATTTGGTCCCAAATTATTTCCTTCAGTTTCATTTTCAGCCCTTGCTCCTGCCCCATTCTATATTGTAGCCATAGTAAACGAATCTTTTTCCTGACCTAGTCATTCTCACCCTAACTTCCTGCCAGTGCATGGACTATTTCCTCATTCTAAAATATTCTAACAAAATTTTGTTCAAACATTATCTCCTGTTGGAAATCTTTCCTGGATCCCTACATGGAAAAAGATTCCATTTTTAAATGCTCTCTATTGGTTTTCCTAGCACTTGATCTTTTTTGATCTGTCACTTGAATTGGCATTATTTTCATCATATCTGTCTTCTCCAATAGACTGGAGGCTTCTTGAAAATAAAGTTCATGCTTTGCTTATCTCTTATGTCCGGTATCTAGCACTGTGCCCAGCATGTTTTATAACTTCAGCAAATTTTTACTGAGTGACTGAAAGAACAAGTGAAAGTCACTCACAGAATGCCCATCTTTGGAGTAAAAGGTAGGTTCATCGGTTGAGAGTTCTTAGCCTGCTATTGCATATTGAGCACACTTGTTTAGGTGTGTGACTCTCCTTTGCAGGAATTATACAATGAGAGTAATACTGATATGTTACCTTTGGGTGGTTGTTGGGTCTGGACATCCTACTTCTGGCATCAGAATGTATGTTTTTCTTCTGACCTGGCCAAATATAAGAAAGCACTTATTCACATATCCTTCCCAGCCATATTGATTGAGTAGCTGAAATGTGCAAAGTTGGTTACTACATAGGACACATAGATGAATCTGATACAATACAGTCCTCAAGGGAGACCCGATAGGGTGACATGATGTCACAATAACCATGAACCAGGTATAAAGTGTCACAAAAGATCTGTGCCTGAGGCACTTGTTAGAGCTTTGGTGCAGTCAGTGCTTCAATACCAAGAGATGAGGAGGTAATTTGGGCAGCCCGAGTGGCTCGAGTGGCTCGAGTGGCTCGGCGGTTTGGTGCTGCCTTAGGCCCAGGGTGTGATCCTGGGGACCTGGGATTGAGAGCCTGCTTCTCCCTCTGCCTGTGTCTCTGCCTCTCTCTTTCTCTCTCTCTGTGTCTCTCATGAATAAATAAATAAAATCTATTAAAAAATATTTTTTAAAAATGAGGTAATTTTGAAATACTCATTTAAAAGAGGTAGCTTCTCTTTTTTTGTATGTACTGAGGTATGTATATTTCTGGAACTATAAGAGCCTATTTGAAGACTTTCAATTCATAATTTGAACTGTTGAATTTCACATGGAGGTCATTTATATTGGAAGATTTAAAATAGTTTTTAAGGGACTCTTCACATAAAAAATGATGTTACAAAGTCCAAGGAGGTTTAGTTTTCTTGACATTTTCACCAAGGTTTCCCAGTGAAAGATATAACTTTATTCAAGCGTTTTGAGCTTTTGTCATCTGCCTGATAAAAAAATTGTTGGCCCTGTTTCCTTTGAATTGACTTGAAGCCCACACAAAATTGGGTATGAAATGATGAAGAACTGAAGCTACTGTTCCCAGGGGGCTGAATAGTTGTGTTGCAGAGGAGGATTACACTGAACACATGCCTGCACACCTGGATCTTCCACTAAAGGGGTGTTAAGGCCTGCCTTCCACAGTTACCAGGCAGGAAGGAAGTCTGATCCTAGGAGAGACTGTAGCCATGAAGGAGATCACAGACCCAGAGTTCCAGCAAGGAGAAGCACCTGCAATCTCAACCAGCCAGAGCAGGTTTGAACAGCATCTCTAGTGTCTTCTGCAGTTGGTACAGTTGGTAGGGAGTCAGTACCTACCCCCTTTCTTAAAGTCAGCGCATAAACAAAGGCCAACACTTAATTTTATGGGTCCTTGCAAGAAACAAATATTCTGGTACAACAGTTGTGGCATAGAAGAAAGGGAAGCCTTCAGAAGATCCAGATAGAGTAATATCTCTAGCCATGCTGGGGAGGATTATCAGTATTTTCTTAACCAGGAGAAACTGGGGACTTGTATCAGAACAACTGTATTTCCTTTATAGTTCATTATATGAAAGTATACCTAGTAAATTGTCAGGATTCTCATTGCAGACAGTGTGTTCAGTCATCTTCAACAAATTCTTTCATCATCTTCATAACATTTTGAGATAAATAATTCTTCTAGGTTATGTTAAATGTATGTATACCACAAGTGGATGGAATTCTACCTAAACATTAGAATCAGTGTCAGGGGCAGACAAAACTAGATAAATAGAATATTTATTGAGTACCTGCTATAAGTAAGGAACTGTACTAAATACTTTTTTGGAGAGTTCAGAGAATCATGTCAAAAAATAGCTCTGTTTTTAAAAGTCTTCCCATTTAGTTGAGAAATTAAGGCAAAAATATGGGAAAAGTCAAATAAAGCCCCATGTGGTAAGAATAATACAAAGTGGCAATGAAAAATTTCCACATGAGATGGATGCAGGGCTAATGGAATGGTGTCCCAAGGGGAGCAAGTACCCGCACACCACTGGGACTCCACAGGGCAATGGAGGCAGGAATTTGTTAACGTTTAGAATGGCTAATGGGGTTTGCCTGTCCACTAGGAAGGAAAGTACTGGATGTTTCAAGCAAGAGTGAAATCACCAAAGCTGGAAGGTATCAAGAAAGTTTGAAGGTATTGAGTAATGTTGGGGCCAGGCGGGAAGGGAAACTCCTCAAGATGGCGGATACGCCAAAATGGCTGAAGTTCCTGTCACCACCTCCACTTGGGACGACAGCTTGAGCAGACCCTTACACCTCTCCTTTGGACTTCCCCAACCGAACCCAATGCCCTTCAAACCCCAGAGGAGGAAGTCACCTTTGACTGGTCGAATTGCAATCCTTCCTTTGCATAGTGAGGGTCACTCTGACTGGTTGGATTGCAATCCTTCCTTTGCATATGAGCCGACCAATAGGAAACCGTTCTGCCTTACAACGTTATGTAAACCCCCTACCACCTTGTCTTGGCGCGACTTCCTCGACTCACTCTCTTTCCCCCGTGAGTCGTGGAACCTCGCCCGAGGGTGCCTGCAATAAAATCTGTTCTTGGACCCTCGCTTGCCTTGGCGGTCTCATTTCCGTCTAGTTACTAAAAAACTTAACAAGTAAGACAGTTTACTGCTGCACACAGATTACGGAGGGCTAGGGGTGGGAGGTGAGAATGGAAGACACTTTAGGGCCAGATTAAAAAGATATAATTAGATTACCTATTTCTTGAAGAGCAAATAGGTAAAAAAATATAGAAAAAGGTGTTCTTTTAAACTATATAATTATTAATTTTAACTTTAATTCACAAGGAGTATCTTAGTATAATGGGGAAATGAAATAAAACGGAAAGTAGAGGTCTTGGAGTCTGCTGCTGTTAGCAGTCTATGGCAAATCCCACCCCTCTAGCTTTCAGGTAAAATGCAAGCACAGGAACGAATGGCCTTTTAAGTCTCATCCAGTCCTAAGATCTTGTTTTCTTTTTGGTCACTGCCAGTTATCCTGAGTGATATGGCTTATTATTCTACAAGGGAATCATTTTTGAAAAGCAAATGATCTGTAATTCAGAGAATTAAGCAATATACCGATTTCTGTTTTTATTTCTGTACCAAAAAGAAAGGCAGGGAGGGAAGGAAGGAAGGAAGGAAGAAAGAAAGAAAGAAAGAAAGAAAGAAAAGAAAGAAAGAAAGAAACAGGTAATCCAAGAGAAAATAAAAATGAATTCTCCTAGTTATTAGTAAATTCTGACAAAAGGAATACTCTTTCCTGCCTCCCACTCCAAATACCAATTGCTGGCAAAGAGCACTTAGAGAAAACATTTTGTTCATTAAATGCTCCTCGTCTTGGAGCAGGTTTTGTTTGTGGTCTTCAAATTATACTACCCATAGCAGCAAATTTCACCAAGGGCCCCCAAAGCAGAGAACAGATGGGGAAGGTATTAGACAAAGCTCTGGTGAACTTTATGTTCTAATGTGCTCTGCAGCAAGGGCACTGGAGAATTTGAGAATGAGCACAATGAGCAGCTGACACCTTTCTTGAGTAGGCAAGTCATTGCTTTCTCTTAAATAGCAGAACAAAACAGATTTATAGGCATTTTAAGAAGAAAGGCCAAACTATCTCAAAAGATTTCTTTAAAATATGCAGAGATGTCTGTTGGAAAGACAAGGAGATTAGCCATTTGTTGGTTTTAGGGTGAGTAAATCATTTGAAAGTTTGTTAAAGAGAATATTCTAATTCAAATCTACAATCTGAATGGCTAGGTGTTTGGAAAACCTGGCATTAAGAAAAAGAATGTTTATGTAAGTCAGATGACCATCATTTACTGAGGCTGTTTCAGGACAGGCAGAGCTGAGTGGGTTTCCATTTCTTATGGGTTTTGCAGTCGTCTTCTTCCTTTTTCTATGGATAGAATTAATTTCTTCCATATTTAGGTGGACTGTGAGATCCTGTGCCTGCTACCTTCGAATTATTTTCATAAGGACTGTGCTTTACAGGATTGTTGGAGTCATTATATAATGAGTAGAGTTCTGGCATCCCCATTAAAAAAAAGGCTATGATTGCTATATTTTTTTTTTGCAGAGTTCATCCAAACAATAATAAAAAAGCAATTAGAAATATAAAATCATGGAAAATCTCATCCCATTAACAGGTCATTAAACTTGGCAAGAATTGCTGTATTCAAGATTTTGGTCTTATTCCTTGGTCTTTGGATTCCATTTTAAGAAAATAGTGATTACATAAATTTTAATACAATAAGTGATGTTTGGCTAAATCTTATATTTCTTTGTAGGAAAGACAAAATCTTGTGAACTAAAGATGGAAAAACAAAGTTGATTCTTAATTACCTTTTATTATTGTTTTGAATCCAATTTTTAACCATCATAAATGGATCTAAATTTTGAGGAAGCTTGTAAAATTTTGGAGGGCCCTCTTTAAATTATGAATATAAAATTAAATATGGAATTGAATGTTTATTTAGAATGGAAAAAATACAGCAAATCACAAATTTACAAAAGCTGACAAATACCACAAACTTTACAAATGCAAGAAACAATATACGTATTGGACTAATCCACAACATGCTGATAAAGTGCTTTTTTCATTACATTTCCTTAATTTACAGTTTTACACATCAGATGGTTTAAAGGTTTTCCCACAAACTAGCTTTTGCCTCCATCTGTTTCAAACATTGTTTCTCATTTTTTATTACTGAGCACCATGGGACTCTTTCTCACAACAAGGAAACCTCCGGCCTTAACCCTTCTATTATGATGCCAAGTGAGTCGGCTGGGTAGACGGTAGGATTATTCCTGGAAGCCATTCCTACCCTGTGATGGCTGGTGATAGCCACATGGGAGTGACTGAAAACAATATAAATATGTCCTTCTAGATCCAAATTAAATGTACCCTTAACTCACCTCCTTCACCGGAATCCAAAAATGCCCAAGGCCATTGCAACTCGGCCTGACACTCTTGTAATATGACCGAGGGGAAGTTGGAGTAGAAAGAGACCGAAACTTCACTTGATCTCACTTAAAATATCTTACCTCTGCAACTTGAAGCATGTGCCATTGTGAATGTACTTCTGGGGCTCCTCCCTCATCTTTGGAAGTGCCTGTGCACATAAGAGGGACCAAGCAATGGTGAAGCTACCTCTGCTAATAGTATTTACCTTTCCTAATAACGTTCTTTTGGGCAAAAGTAATGTCAGTCTTTTTAGGGAAGGTCATCTGTGTCCTCTTTTATAATTCCCTTCCTCCCCCACTATCACTGAGGCATTTAGCATTTAGCTCAGTCTTCCTTTCTCTGTTCCCTTCCCTTCCCAGGTCCTGGCTCAATCCTGATGATCTGAGAGTCCAGATTGGTCACTCCTTTACCTTGACCACTCAGTGTAAAGTGTAACCTCCTCAGCACCCGTTTTTTCCATTTGACTGTGTTCACTCTGTGTTTGCTTAGACCTGGACACCATCCAGAATTGCTCTGCTACTGATTTCTGCTATCTGATCACAATTTCCTACATTCCCAACATTACCCTGTCTTAATCCCATGACCTCTGCTCTTTCACACTGTAGAACATTCCACACTCTTGAGTCCTTCTGCTTCTCACTTCTAGCAGCCGTTCCATGACCTCAACCTTTCTTACTATGTAGCATAGGCTCCATGTTTTACCATTTCAAATACTTTGAGTACTTTATCTCCTCCTCTTTAGTTTCCCAGTCCAATTATCCTTCATGAACTCAGGGATTAATCATTGTCTCTCTCATCTCCCCACTCTTCCATGCTCTATCTTCTCCATCAGCTCTTTTCATACCACACTGTCTCTATGAGGGCTCGGGTTTCCTCTGTGTCAACAACAAGCCTTTATCTCAACTCTGTCTCCCTCTCTAGCCTCTGAAATATGGACATTGCTGTGCCACTCCCAAAATTTATTCAGCTAAAATCAACAATGATCTATTAATTGACAAATCCCATGGACACTTAATTTGACATTTTAAATTTTGAAATATATCAAATATTTTAAAGGGTATAGATAATAATAAGATATAGTCTCATATGCTCAATTACCCAGATATAACAAATGCTATATTTAAAGTATTTGAAGGTGTTTTTTTGCAATAAAATATTACAGAGATATGTTTGAAAAACTGTATATTTATTCTTCATCCATTTCCTCCCCTCCCTGCCAGGTAGATAATATTAAGAAGCTGGCATTTATTCAATGTGTGTTCTTAAAAGTTCACACAAATGGTAATGCATACCAAAAGCAAGTCATAGATACTTGATATATACTGCATATATAATTCTGTGACTTGCTTTTCTTATTCAAATTAATGTGTTTAATATTTATCCATATTGACACAGTTATACTTGTTTATTTTGATTTATCTAAAGTGATCTACTTTCTGAACATACTGCAATTTATTTATCTTTTTTCTTTATTATATTATTTCTAATTGTTCAATATTCAAGCAATGCAGCAGTACATATTCTAGCACATGTCTCCTTATGCATTAGTGGCAAAGTTGTACTTTGTAACAGTTTCCACATTCAGTCGTCCAATATGCCAATCTTCACTTTCACTGGACCTCACCAAATCATTCTTGAAATGACGTATGAATCTATGCAACAATTCGCAACATGAGAGTTTCCATTTCCTCAAAGTCTTGCCAATACTTGGAAACTTAACACTTTAAAATTTTGCTAAGATTATGCATATAAAATTATATCTTTTTTCAAACTTAGAGTGATTGCTAAAGACTGTGGGTATCTTTTTGAAATTTTCTGTTTTTCTTTCTTTCTTTCTTTCTTTCTTTCTTTCTTTCTTTCTTTCTTTCTTTCTTTCTTTCTTTCTTCTTTTTTTCTTTTTTAGTTTCAGGGTAGAGTTTAGTGATTCATTAGTTGCATATAACACCCATTTACCCCACCCACTCATCCACCTCCCTTCCAGCAACCCTCAGTTAGTTCCCTATTGTTAGGAGTCTTTTAGGATGCCTGAGTGGCTCAGCTGGTTAAGCACATGCTTTTGGCTCAGGTCGTGATCCTGGGATCTGGGGATCAAGTGGTATCCAGCTCCCTGCTCAATAGGGAGCCTGCTTCTCCCTCTCCTTCTGCTCTTCCCCTGCTTGTGCTCTCTCTTGTTCTCTCTCTCAAATAAATAAATAAAATCTTTAGTCTTTTATGGTTTGCCTCTCCCTCTCTGTTTTTATCTTATTTTATTTTTCCTTCCCTTTCCTGTCTGTTCATCTGTTTTATTTCTTAAATTCTATACATGAGTGAAATCATATGGTATTTGTCTTTCTCTGACTGACTTATTTCACTTAGCATTATACACTCTAGTTCCATTCATGTCGTTGCAAATTGCAAGATTTTATTCTTTTTGCTGGCTGAGTCATATTTGATTGTATATATACACCACATCTTCTTTATCCATTATTCATCAATGGACTTCTGAGCTCTTTCCATATTTTGGCAGTTATAGACATTGGTGCTATAAACATTGGGGTACATGTGCCCCTTTGAATCATTATTTGTGTCCTTTGGATATCTGTTTGTATTTTTTTTTACCTACTTTTTTATTATGTGGGGTTCTTTCTGCATTATGACTACTAATCTATTGCTTTAGATTATTGCTCTGTATTTATTTTCTTTTTTAAAGATTTATTTATTTATGATAGAAATAGAGAGACAGAGAGAGAGAGAGAGAGAGGCAGAGACAGAGGCAGAGGGAGAAGCAGGCTTCACGCCAGGAGCCCAACGTGGGACTCGATCCCGGGTCTCCAGGATAGCGCCCTGGGCCAAAGGCAGGCGCCAAACCGCTGAGCCACCCAGGGATCCCTTGCTCTGTATTTCTAATTTTATCTTTTAAAAAATAGTATCTGTGAGAAAATATGTATGGTGAATGGAGAGTTTTTCAAATCATAGCCTTATAATGCCATCTTGGCTAGAAGTTCTAGATTTGCTTTCTACTTTATGTTTTTAATGACTTTCAAAGTAACACTTATTTACTGTATGGAATTTGGGAACTTAAGAAAAACCTCAAGAAAAATCTTGCCTATTCCTGTGGCAATAACATATAAAGTTGTGGCATATTCTTGCTTATTTTTTTTTCAGTGTATTTTTTTAAGACCTATTTTTATATTCTGTTTGTTGCCTGAGCTCAAGAGACATGTTCTTTTTTAAATTTTTAAAATTTGAATTACAATTTTTTAGTGGATTCCTATTGAAATAGATTTTATTAGGGACAGAAGACTTCTTTTTGGAAGGCAAACACATAGCAGGATGCATGGTTCATCTTGGTTAGCTCATTTATTCTCTGTGGCCCTGCCACAGGGGTGGGGCAGTCCTGAGTGTTCAGATGATCTAAGCAGTGTGACTGGTCTTTCTCAATTTGACTGGATATAACTAAAACTCAAATTGTTGCTACAGAAAGTGTCATAGAGTGTGGCTAGAGCTTCCCAAAGTGCCACCTTTGGGAAGTAGTTCAATTACTAAGAGAATATGACTAAAAAGAGAAAAACTCACTCTAAATGGCAACTTTTTAAGCACTATACTTCCCTTCAGATCCAAAGGTTTATATACCAAGGTAAAAATATGGGAAGATATAAGCCAAGAAAAATTTTGTACCTTTGGTTTATCTTCCTAGATATGAGTAATATCACTACTCCATCCTCCTATCAAGCATTTTTGAACTTGTTTAAAGTGGAATTTTAAAAGACTAGTGATTAAAATCATTTAAAACTTCAGACTTTTTTCAGTAGGACAAGTAAGATATTATTATTATTATTATGTTTAAAGATTTTATTTATTTACTCATGAGAGAGAGAGGCAGAGACACAGGCAGAGGGAGAAGCAGGCTCCATGCAGGGATCCCGCCGCGGGACTCGATCCCGGGTCTCCAGGATCAGGCCCTGGGCTGAAGGTGGCACTAAACCGCTGAGCCCCTCCGGGCTGCCTGACAGTAATTTTTCATTACTCTGAAAGATTGTCCCCAAAGCTCTAAATGAATAGACCAGGCCTTAGAGCATGCCCAGGAATATAAAAATCTTTCTTTAGTTGTAATCCTCTCTGTCAAAGACATTGCATTTGTTTGTCACTGTGAGAAATCAGTTCATAGGTCTACTCTGTTGACACATTCTTCTCTTGTCCCAAATAATGTGGGTTTCAGGAATATGTTGAGCTAACTCTGGAGAGGTTTGAAAGCTCTTCACAGACCAGTGCTTCTAGCACAAGCTTTGTTTCAGTTCCTCCTCCTCTTCTTCCTTCTTCTTCTTTTTAAAATTATGGCTGAAACAAGGAACAGTTAGGAGAAAATAGAAAAATGATTTGAAATCTATACAGCAGTTGCCATAGCTTATCTATTTGTAAAGGATCCTTAAATGCCTGTTCCGGCAGTTATATGCCTGTTATGATTTTGGACTTCAGTGCTACTTTCACATGACTCCTCATTACCATTCTCTAGTCAGTTTTGCTGATCAAGACAGAAAATTTTGGAAAGAACATCTAGAGGTTGAATTGTTCTATCTTACCTCATCTACTGACTAGCTTCTCACTGAAGTTCTAAATGGAAATCAATAAATTGTGTTTCACAAGATCTGCTCTTCTTGACTCTTTTATTTTTTTATTTTCTTTTAATATTTTTTTTAATTTTTATTTATTTATGATAGTCACAGAGAGAGAAAGAGAGGCAGAGACACAGGCAGAGAGAAGCAGGCTCCATGCACCGGGAGCCCGACGTGGGAATCGATCCCGGGT